>NC_132791.1:38325000-38925000 GCF_048418805.1 Vulpes vulpes | reverse complement strand
ACTGCAACAAGGGGGGATCCCTGGGTAGCTCAGCAGTTTGGTGCCTGCCTTTGGCCCAGGGCGTGATCCTGGAGTCCCAGGATCAAGTCCCACGTCGGGCTCCCGGCATGGAGCCTGCTTCTCCCTCTGCCTGTGTCTCTGCCTTTCTCTCTCTCTCTATCATAAGTAAATAAATAAATCTTAAAAAAAAAAAAAAAAAAAACACAAGACTGCAACAAGGGGAGAGCGCCTGAGTTTCTAGCAGGCTGGCCTGTCCTGCAGATTTCAGAGTCAGGACTGCAATAGCACTCTTACCTGAATTTCCAGCCTACAAATTTCAGACCTGCCAGCCCTCACGATCATCCGAGTCCAACCCTTCAAATAAATCTATCAGGTATCTATCTAGCCAGCTATTTAGCTATCTTATTGATTCTGTTTCTCTGGAGCACCCTGACTTAACACCAGCACCTACTGTGCACTAGGCACTGTGCTAAATTGATGACGATCCAGATAAACTTATCGAGGAGACAATGCAGAAGAAACATGTTAAGAGAAAAATTAAACATCTTAAGGTAGGGCTATTAGAATGAGAATACTTTGCTATGGAAATCAAAAAGGAGATGACTTACTCTGCCTAGGGGTAATTGAAGAAGTTGTGCTGGTTGAGGTGATAACTCACCTGGAGCTCAAAGGACAAGAAGGTATTCCCAGGGTGTACAGCATAGAGGAGGTGTTATTCACGGAAAGACATTATAGGAACCACTCACCAAGCCTAGGGGCCTGTGACTACAATATTGTGCCCAAATATTGCAGGTACCTTTTCCAAAGTACTGTGAGACAAGGATGCAGAAGATTGGGACTGACCAAGTTGTAGAGGTTGTATTGAAACAGAGATATCAGGAGTTGAACATTTCTTTAGCCAAGGTTGGTGGTGAAGTTTAGAATTGAGTCCTAGCTGAGACTTTGAGGGAAAAAGCAAAAGAAATATTTCAGCACAAGACAAAACTCTTCATTTTGAAGATAGAAAAGAATAAGTCAAGGGTGCCTGGGTGGTTTGAATTGGTTGAGCATCTACCTTCGGCTCAGGTCATGATCTCATGGTCCTGGGATCGCACCCTGCGTCAGGCTCCCTGCTCAGTGGAGAGCCTGCTTCTTCCTCTCCCTCTGCTGTTCCCCCTGCTTGTTCTCTCTCTCTCTGTCAAATAAATAAATAAAATCTCTAAAAAAAAAAAAAAAGAATAAGGCAAGTGAATGTAGCTCTTCATGCAACAAACATTTAATGAGTACTTACCCTTGGCCAGGAAATGTTCTAAGAGCTAGAAATACAGCCATGTATAAGAAATAGGTCTTAGGCTATATAGCCTGAGGGTAGGTAGAAAGGAATGACATGTTCCCCAGCCCAGCCCACCCTAGAATTGAATCAAATGGAGGTCACATTCACAATGTCAACTGTGTCCTTGCGGTCTCCCAGTTATTTCAGGAAACAAGCTGGCATCAATTATTACCCTCATGCTCACTTCAGACATCTGCTGTTGAAGCCTCTGCTATCAGGGAATCTGCCTCAGGCCACTTTCACTGCTTCCCCACCAGCTTCCTCAGGGAAACACCTTCAACCTCTATGTTCCAGATGGTTTCACAAATGTATACGTGGGTTCAAAAATAGATATTTAATTATAAACAATTATAAAATTATATATATATATATACATACACAAACTATTTTTGTTAGTTTTCTACAGTAGCAGTATTCTATAGTTTTCTATGGTATTTTTCATTTAAAAACAATTATCCCACACTGGTACCTGGGTGGCTCCATCCATTAAGCATCCAACTCTTGATCTAGGCTCAGGTCTTGATCTCATGGTTGTGAGTTCAAGCCCCACACTGGGCATGGAATCCACTTAAAAACAAAATTATCCCATACATCAGGTCATTAAGAATTAGAATGATAGCTAATAAGTATTGGCAAAGATGAGGAATGGGAATACTGTTGGTAGTGATGGGATTTAGGACATGTTACCCCAAAACACGGCACCTTGGCATATTGAATATCTTAAGCATAAGGAATTGGAAAAAATGGCAAATGTGACTACACACTCTTCTCCCTTGAAACAGGTCAATGAAATTCCCATGTAAAAGCTGCCTTCTCTGTACCAGGAGGAGGACATTCTCATCACCAGAGACAGGGAATTGGGGCCTGAGAAATAGGTACAAACTTGGTTCAACTGACCTTTATCTTCCAGTTACTTTTTCATGACTTACTCCTTCTAGCCCCAACCTTTTTGTCCTGTCCATTCTTCACAACTTGTTTTTTTTTTTTTTTTATTTATTTAAAAGGTATAAAAGCAGGAATCCCTGGATGGCTCAGCAATTTAGTGCCTGCCTTCGGCCCAGGGTGCAGTCTTAGAGTCCCAGGATAGAGTCCTACATCGGGCTCCCTGCATGGAGCCTGCTTCTCCCTCTGCCTGTGTCTCTGCCTGTGTGTGTGTGTGTGTGTGTGTGTGTGTGTGTGTGTGTCTCATGAATAAATAAATTTTTAAAAAATCTTTAAAAAAAAAAAAGGTATAAAAGCTTCCTGCTCTAATAACTGCTTTGGTTCTTAATTCTCCTTTGAAGACTCCTATGTACACGAAAAATCCAATAAAATATGTATGGTTTTCTCCTGTTAATCTGTATTTGTCAATTTGTTTTTCAGACCCAGCCAGGGGTCCTGAGAGGGTAAAGAAAAACTTTTTCCTCCCCTACACTGGTGACTCCTGTGATCATTCTGGGAGGTAATATGATAGTACTCAATCAAATTTAAGAAATACATTCCCTACGTCCCAGCAATCCCACTCCTGGTAAACTATAGCAGAGACATTCTCACAAAGGTGACATGAGGCCATGTAGACAGAGATGTTTATTGAAATGTCTATGTGATAGAGACAAATTTTAAACCTTGGATCTGGGATCCCTGGGTAGCTCAGCGGTTTAGTGCCTGCCTTTGGCCTGGGGCGTGATCCTGGAGACCCGGGATCAAGTCCCACATCGGGCTCCCTGCATGGAGCCTGCTTCTCCCTCTGCCTGTCTCTCTGCCTCTCTTTCACTCTGTGTCTCTCATGAATAAATAAATAAAATCTTAAAAAAAAAAAGAAAAATAAATAAATAAATAAACCCTGGATCTGCATCAGTTAAAGGCAACATGCTAGAAATACAACAACATAGATTTTTTAAACTTAGGGCTGAATTTTTTTAAAGTTAGAAAAGAAAGTTTTCTAGCAAAAAACCAATTACATGAATTTAAAAATATGCATACAAAAATACCACTTGTTATATGAGACCACATTCAAGTTCAAAGGTACATGGTAAGGGCACCTGGCTGGCTTAATCATTAGAGCATGCAACTCTTGATCTTGGAGTTGTGAGTTCAAGTCCCACAGTGGGAATGGGGCCATTAATTTAAAAGTTAATTAATTAATTAAAACTAAAACAAAGATACATGTTAATAAGAAGCATTGCTGGTTGGAGGAAGAAGCAAATGGGAGTGGAGAATTTACCCATCAAAAGTGGACAAAGGAAGTATTTCAAAAATGAAGTTGTATTGGTCAGAGTTCCGAGTTGCAAACAGCAGAAACCAACTCTGGTTAATTTAAACAGAAAGGGGGAAAGAATGTAAGGCTATTGGGCAGCTCACTGAATCACCTGCCGGTTCCAGAATCTGTGCACTCAGAATCATAACCACAGGGGCATCTGGGTAGCTCAGTTGGCTGAACCTCTGACACTTGATTTCTGCTCAGGTCATGATCTTAGGCTCGTGGAATCGAGCTCCACACTTGGCTAGGTGTCTGCTGGAGATTATCTCCCTCTTCCTCTGCCCCTCCCCTTGCTCACATGCTCTCAGTCTCTGTCTCTGTGTCTCTAAAATAAATAAATAAATCTTGGGGTCCCTGGGTGGCTCAGTTGGTTGAGCAGCCAGCTCTTGGTTTTGGCTCAGGTTGTGATCTCATTGGGATCATGCAAATGGACCCACATCAGGCTTCTCAATCGGCAGGGAGTCTGCTTGAGATTCTCTCTTCCTCTCCTTTTGCCCCTCTTGCTCATGCTCTCTCTAAAATAAATAAAACCTCTTTTTTAATTGAAATAAAAATAAAATAAATCTTTAAAAAAAAAGAATCATAACCACAAATTATAAGACAGAATGGGCTGGGTAAAGCCACCACATTGCAGTCTCTGAGGACTACCCTGCTTGTATTGCCAACAAGAAGAAACTGAAGGCTGTGGCCATGTTCTCCATTATCAAAGGGAAGTTGACTCTCTCAGATTCTTTGTACCAAGAAATGGATTCAGCTACAGATTCATTGTCTGGGGACAGACATGACCATGCCTGGGTCACAGGCAGTGCTCTACCTACAAGGGAGGCTGGTAATGACTATTCTTAGCTCCCCAACTGAGATGTAGTGTCTGCCTCCCCCAAGACTCATAGAAATGAGAGAGATCATTCACAGAAGAAGAGAGTCCTGTGATGGTCAGTCAAAAGGATGACAAAAGCTTACTAATGAAGTATGGCCAACAGTAGTAACTTCTGCGCTGAGTTCAAATTCCCCAACTAGAAAGCCACTGATAACATTTTCTAGAATAGTTTCACTGGATCGCTAGAGGCAAGAGACAGATGGTAGTAAGATGAAAACATAATCAGTGTTGACTCCTAAGGAGCTTAACTGTGGATGAAAGGATAGAGGGATTCATCTGTAGAAAAACAAGTAGAATTAATGAAGGGATTTGGTTTTATTTTTTTTTTTAAATAAAAGAGAATCGAGCACATTTTAGGCTAAAGAGAAGGAACTAGCAGAAAAAGGTTGCCATGGTTAGAAAGTGAACAGCTGATTTTAAAAAGCCAAGACCTAATCAGAGCCCAGGTGGAAAGATTAACTTCAAAATGCTATAGGCTGAGATGCCTAAGTGGTTCAGCGGTTGAGCGTCTTGTCTTCAGCTCAGAGGTGAGCCCAGAGTTCTGGGTTCAAGTCCCACATGGGGCTCCTGCATGGAGCCTGCTTCTTCTCCCTCTGCCTGTGTCTCTCATAAATAAATAAAATCATATTTTTAAATGCTGTAGGCAGAGACAACTGCTTCTCTGAGAGAGGAGAAAAAAAGTGAGGGGGAAAAAAACCATGTAGCTGTATATAAATGTTTATGTTGAGCAGTGCTGGTGATGCCTATTGGATGGTTCTTATTTTACCTACGAAGTAGATAAGCATAAATCACTGAAGGAGGCAGAGCTTTCAGTGTTAACCTTAAAAAGAAAACTGCTAGTTATTTTACCAGCAAAAATAGATCTATTGGGGGGCACCTGGGTGGCTCATCCAGTTCAGTACTGGACTCCTGATCTCAGGGTTGTGAGTTCAAACCCTGTGTTGGACTCCAAGGGTGTCGAGCCTACTTTAATTTTTTTTTTTAATAATAGTTTTGTTTGGAATAGCAGAGAATTGCAATCTGCAAGCTTGCAAAACCGTAGCAAGCTGCGGCAAAACCATAGGCAAGTCCGGAGAACAAAAGCAATGAATTGTTCTTTTACAAAGGAGAGGAGGTTGCTGGGAGGGCTGTCATAAACAAAAAGTTCATGGGAGTAAACTGGAAGTTCAAAGTTCACTCAGCTTCTTCTTAGCTGAGTTGTGATACTCTCCCTTTGGGGGGGCTGTGGGTGGGGGTAGGAGGAAAACTTTCTTCCTCCAGCTGGGATAATAAGGCAGTAGCAAGTTAGCATCAATTTGCAAGCTACCCCTCTTCCTGCGGGGTATGCAACTCACCGAGCGTGGTGGGGTAGAGAGCTCCCCCTGCTGGCTCCTGGCTCCGCTGTAAAAAGGTTTCCTCATTAATTTGTATTAATAAAACGGGTCAGTTACGCACCTTTGCAGAGAATGATGAACTTTTCTAACTGCTAAATGGAAAGGGAGCTGACCATCACCAGGTTAAACAAATGTATACATTAAAAGATGGGTAAAGTTATAATTGATGATTGTAAATGCAGAGTGGTTCTGATCGGCTTACGGATCGTTTTTCCTTCTGCTGCCCAGGTGCGGAAGCAAAGAGGCCAGGGCTGGCTTGGCTCCTTGGGAGCTGAGGGCAGGTGCAGAAGAACAATAGGGCGGGAGCCTGTCGCTGCCTGGTGAGAGAGTCATTAAAGGGAGAGTCATCAGGTCATAGATTAGAAAAGAAAGGAGGTGCGACCAGGCCTGGTAGGTGGAGGGATTAAGGTACTTCAGAGTCCCTCTGAGGTACAGGATTAGGGATTGTAGAAGTAAAGGAGCAAGAGCTAGAAGGATGGGGTTAGAGGTTTAGATTTTAGAGGTGGAAGTAGGTCCAAGATGTGGCCATTAGAAAACAATAACCTTTGGGGGGAGAAAGAAAAACACCACAATAATCTGTGATATGAGGTGCAGAGGACAGAAATAATTTAGAGAAACATCTCTGCTCAGAAGCCTGAAACTCAGGGGTGCCTGGCTGGCTCAGTCCGTAGAGCGTGTGATTCTTGATTTCAGGGTCATAAGTTTGAGCCCCACATTAGGCACAGGGTTTACTTAATAAAAAGAAAAGAAGAAGACTAAAATTTAGGGGAAAGTTGTACTCAGTAAGACCTAGTCCCTACCCAGTAGACCAAGACAACCCGACACAGCCAGATCACTGCTGTTTATTATTATACCTACATGACATCAGCCATTCAAGTTATCCAACTGCTCTTCCTTGTGCTGATTCTATGCTCGCCCTAGTAATCCTACTGGAATCTGGCTTCCCATGTAGATTTTGCAAAAAGGACAAAAATGTATTGGGTAGCGACACAACTATTTGCCCATGAAAATTATAGATCTATTGGTTAATTAACAAACAGGCATGTTAGGTTTATATATATATAGATTTGCTCAAAGAGAGTCAGACTCTGCAACTCAAACACCTCTGGATGCCCGACAGTTGAATTTCAGAGACTAAAATACTAATCATCCTCTGGAAAGTGAAACAAAATACTGCACCAGGTGAAGTTAGATTAGGGTGACATCAATCCTTCTGGAGGTGATGCTCTGTGGTCCATGTCCCTTCCACAAATCTATCACTGATTTCTGCATGCCACCCAAGCAGGAATAACACTCATCTTCTCTTTCTTTCTAACCAGAGAGTACAGACCAAAATTAAACCAATGAACTTGTGGTGATTTGTTCTGTGGTATCATATGAATGTATAAATTTTATATATCTGCAAGTCAGTGTGGCACTTATAAAAGATATTGGGCAAAGAAATGGGAAGGAAAAGACTTCTGTGGTCATAAAATGATGAGAAAGTGAACAAGTTCATTGCCATCCCAGTGTGACAAGGTTAATGATTTGGACACAAGCCAGAGCTTAGTAGGTGTGCCGCTGAAATCTCAGTTGGGTTCCACCTCCATGATCTATGCTGTGCCAATAAGCCTTTCTAGAGCTGTAACTGTTACTGATACCACTGAAGCTAAGTAAGCATTGTATTGAATAGAATGGCCCTGGTACATGAGAATAACATAAATCTATCTTCCACTCCCCTTTTCAATATATTTGTTGGGACTATTCTTCTTCTTTCCCTTGAAGGAGGTTCTGTGGCTTTTCTAATCATTCTAGTAATTCAAGGAACCCTGGCCAATTAAAAAAATAATAATAATCTTTACACCCAAGTGGGGCTTGAACTCATGACCCTGAGATCAAGAGTTGCACGCTTTTCTGACTGGGCCAGCCAGGTGCCCCTGGCCAATTTTTAAAATATCAATTTCACATAATAGTTCAAGCTTTGACCTTCATGTTAAGCTGGAGCCTCTCTTCCCCTTGCTCCTGCTCTGGCTTATTGCCAGATGGCAGTGGCTTCTCTTTTTCTCCCACTTTGGGCTTTCACTATTCTACCTCTGTCTTACTACCTTTGTTTCTAATGTTTCCAGAAAGATTATCAGGGAGCAGGGAAATTATTCCTTGCCCTGTTATGCTTAACTATTTGACGCTCTTTGGAACTGCCAGACAAGTAAAGCTTTATCTTTCTCTAGTGAGTGTTTTTATGAGTTCTGTGAGACCTCTGAGCAGCCAAGGTCCTACAGCAAATAGCATTTGCCCCAGATGGTTCTAACAGACTCTAAGAAAGGGCCTGCTGAGAGGAGTGTGCACGGAGCTAATGGGGGACAGAAGGGATGATGTCACAGTGGAAAGCTGTTCCTACTTCTGGCGTGAGAGGACGAGGGAAGGAAACAGTGGCAGTGGAGCCCAGAGAGAGCTGAGCTTGTAAGAGAGGAACCGCCTGGACATAGTGTAGTCCTGGAAGGATGCAAACACTGCCAATGGCACAATACCAATGCCGGGAGGCAGCAGGGAAGAAATACCTAGAACTTCCCCCTCTTGCTCTCTGATTTCCTGCCAGTACTTCACGTTGGCCAAACCCAACTGGAGGCCAGCCAGCAATAGAGCTCAAGTAATAGAGTTCTCAAGGGAATAGCCTCCTGGGAAAAATAAAGGATCTAGGTGAGCAAACAGAGTAACCGGTATACCCTCATCACAGAGGGTGGGGTACCCTCACCTCCACGTCCCCTGATGAGGGCCAGTGCATCTCTGTTATGACCAGTTGCTTACACTTTCCTAACCCTTTAGGGATTAATCCTGCCAAGTGACCACTCTCCTCTGTAGAGGACCACAGAAAATACTCACACGTCCTGCTACTTAACATATTTACTGTTCACTGAGTTACTTGGAGCCATGTATTGTGCTAAGACGCCCTACGTGCGTTCTCTTTAAACCTCATAGTAGCTCATGGAAGCAAATAATATTTAACCAAAGGAAATGACTGAAAGGAGGAAGGAGAGGCCAACCCAAAGCGATCAAGTGACTCACCAAGCCTCAAAACTGTCTTTCTGTACCAACTTGTCTCCAGAAACAGCAAAAACACTTCTTTATTTGTTATCATGTGTTTTGCTCTTCACCCCTCTGCCTCATCCTTGAAGTCGGCATCAGTATATTTAGCTTGGACATTGCAAACAGCTGACCTTGGCTCTGAGATCTGAGATTTCCGCTGGGAATGGCTTTGCGTCAAGCTGGTTAAAGAAACCAAATCCCACATGCCCTCCTTAATTAGCTGGCTCATGCTTTCAGCTCACTGGATGTTGGATTTGGAACAAATAGGAACAACTGCTCTTCTCCCCTGAGTATAAGTTCTTTCATGCATTAAGACATAATTTTAAAAGGGTATCTCCCAAGGGGTGTGAACAACATATAGTATAGTTCTTTCATTCTGGAAAATTCTGAAATGGAAAATTCGGCTTTGCAAAGCGATTGGTTTTCATCACAAACCATCTTCTTTCCTGATCAGATCCCTAGGGGATATGAATCTGGGCCTACTTGTTCAGCTAGGGGAACACGCCAGGGCCGCTTGGACTGAACACAACCTGTGTTCCACTTAGAATAATGCTCCCCTGGAGCTATTGCGAATGTGGAGTGAATCTTCACTGGCAACCCTCTTCCAATATCTTAAATTTCACTGAGACACGCTCTGCAGGAGCAAGCAGCCTCACCTGGACTGCCAGGTGTCTATAAGTAACACACCTATTGTGATAGTGGTTAAACCAGCTGATTGGCCCCTAGGATCCTCCATCTAAACAGTCTCTTTTTAAAATCTGTCTCCTTAGTAAGCTTTACAGAGTTTAACACAGAGCACTTTTTTTTTAAGATTTTATTTCTTTATCCATGAGAGACACAGAGAGAGACAGGTAGGTAGAGGGAGAAGCAGGGTCCATGCAGGGAGCCTGACATGGAACTTGATGCCGGGACTCCAGGATCACTCCCTGAGCGGAAGGTAGATGCTTAACTGCTGAGCACCCAGGCATCCTCACAGTGAGCATTATTAAACACAAATTGAAGCTTTTTTTCTTTCTTTCTTTTTTTAAGACAATTTTTAAGACAACTTTTTTTTTTAGTTTTTCCTTTCAGATTTTATTTTTTTTAGTATTTTATTTAAATTCAATTTGCCAACATATAGTCTAACATCCAGTGTCATCCCATTGCTTTACTTGATTTAATAAGTAAATAGGAGCACCTGGCTGGCTGAGCATGCAACTCTTGATCTCAGGGTCATGACTTCAAGCCCAAGGTTGGGTGTGGAGACTACTTTAAAAAAAAAAAAGAAAGAAAAGAAAAGAAAGAAAGAGAAAGAAAGAAAGAAGGAAAGAAGAAAGAAAGAAAGAGAAAGAAAGAAAGAAGAAAGAAAGAAAGAAAGAAAGAAAGAAAGAAAGAAAGAAAGAAAGAAAGAAAGAAAATAGAATTACTTCTTTATGTAAAGGCAATAATTTTTTTCCTACAGATTAGTTTTACTGAGATGTAATTTACATGAAATAAAATTCACCCATTTTAAGTGTATAGTTTGATAAGTTTTGACAAAAAATGTAAACAGTCCTGTAATCACGACCCCAAACAAGATACAGAACATTCCATCACCCTCATGCCAGTTGGCAGTCATTCCCCCCACTCCACTCCAAGCCCAGGCAACCACTGATCTGTTTCCTTCAACAGTGGCTTTAGAAAAAGAAATTCTATCACCAGCATAATGCTGTTGAGATTCATCAATGTCTTTGCCTGTACTGGCAGTCTGTTCCATCTTATTGGTGAGTACTGTCCCATTACATGGAATGGAACTGGGTTTTGTGATTTTTTTTTATTAAAGATTTATTTATTTATTGGAGAGGGAGAGGGTGACATGCAGACCCCCTGCTGAGCAGGGAGCCTGACACAGGGCTCCATCAAAGGACCCGAAATCATGAGCTGAAGTCAAGAGTCAGATACTTAACCAACTGAGCCACCCAGGTGTCCTGAGATTTTTTTAAATCACAACTTGTTTATCCATTCTTCAGTTGGTAGACATTTGGATTATTTCCAGTTTGAGGCTATTTTGAATAAAGCTCCTGTGAGCATTGTCTTCCAGTGGACAAATGTTGTCATATGTCTTGGATAATTATTTAGTATTGATATTGTTGGGATGCAGGATAAGCATATTTTAACTTTATTTTTTTAAAGTCCAACTGTTTTTTAGGGTAACACTCACTTCATATCCTTGCCACAAATTAATATTGTCACTCACTGATATTTATCATTGCAGTGGTCTGTAGTGTTATCGTGGTTTTAATTTGTGTTTCCCTAGTAAATAATGAAGCACATCTTTCCATGTGGTTATTTGCCAGTTTTTTTGACGATGAAATGCCTGTTCTAATATTTTTTCCCATTTTAAAATATTTTTTAAAGATTTTATTTATTTATTTATTTATTTATTTGAGAGAGGGAGAGTGAGAGAGAGAACACAAGCCTGGGGAATGGCAGAGGGAGAGGGAGAAGCAGGGTCCCTACTGAGCAGGGAGCCCCACATGGGACCAGATCTCAGGACCCTGAGATCATGACCTGAGCCAAGGCAAACACCTAACCAGCTGAACGACCCAGGAGTCCCTATTTTGTTTGTTTGTTTGTTTTTTTAAGATTTTATTTATTCATTAATGAGAGACACAGAGAGAAAGAGAGGCAGAGACACAGGCAGAGGGAGAAGCAGGCTCCATGCAGGGAGCCCGACGTGGGACTCGATCCTGGGTCTCCAGGATCAGACTCTGGGCTGAAGGCAGCTCCAAACTGCTGAGCCACCAGGGCTTCCCTATTGTTTTTGTATTTTAATTGCATTGCTTAACTTGTTGTTGAATTATAAAATGTATGCACACGTCTTTTATGATACATGAATTTTGTAAATATCTTCCCTATGTGACTTGCCATTAATTTTCTTAACAGTGTCTTTGGAAAACCAAAACGTTTCATTTTGATGAAATCAAGTTTATTAATTTTTCTTTTTAAGATTCATGCTCCTGTGTTCTACCTAAGAAGACATTGCCTAACCCAACATGGCAAAGATTTTCCCCCTTGTTTTCACCTAGCAATTTTATAATTTTAAAACATTTATATTTATGATGCACTTCAGGTTTTTATGCATGGTGTGAATTAAGGTCAAATTCTTTTTTTATTTGCATATATTTCCAAGTTCCTCCAGCACCTTTAAGACTTTTCTGCATTGATGATTGGCACTTTTGTTAAAGATCAATGACCATATATGTGTGGATCTATTTCTGAACTTGATAATCGATTCAACTGCTATCATTATACAAATATTACACTGTCTTGATCACTGCAGTTGTATTGTAGGGTTTTAAAATCAGGAAGTACAAGTCCTCCAACTTTGTCCTTCTTTCTCAAGAAAGTTTTATAGTTTTCAGTAGAAAGGTCTTATTAAATTCATCCCTAAGTATTTCATATTTTTTGATAATACTTCACATCATTGGGTTTTTTTTTTTTTATTTTTATTTATTTTTGATAGTCACAGAGAGAGAGAGAGAGAGAGAGAGAGAGAGAGGCAGAGACACAGGCTGAGGGAGAAGCAGGCTCCATGCACCGGGAGCCCGACGTGGGATTCGATCCCGGGTCTCCAGGATCACACCCTGGGTCAGAGGCAGGCGCCAAACCACTGCACCACCCAGGGATCCCAAATCATTGGTTTTTAATTTTAATTTCCAATTGTTCTTTGCTATAATGTGGAAACATACTTTATTTTTTATTATTCATCCTGTGTCCTGCAATCTTGGCAACTCATTTATTAGTTCTAGTAGCTTTTTCTTAGATTCCTTAGAAATTCCTATGCAGACAATCATGTTTGTGGCATTTTTACTACTTATTTTTCAGTCTTTACACTTTGTATTTCTTTTTCTTGCTATGTTAAACTAAGTAGGACATCTGATACAATATTGAATAGAAGTGGCCCGACTCTTGATTTTGGCTTAGATCATGATCTCAGGGTCATAAGATAGAGCCCCCTGCCAGCCTCTGCACTCATTGGCAATCTGCTTGAGATTCTCTTCCTCTCCCCCTTCCTCTCTCCCAAGTAAATAAATAAATCTTAAAAAAAAAAAAAAAGTGGGAGGAGTAAACACCTGCCTTAGTTTGGGCTGCTGAATTGCTTATCAACAACAGGAATGTATTTCTCACAGTTCTGGAGAGTAGAAGTCTGAGATCATGGTTTCAGCATGGTTGAAAGTTCTGGTGGGAACTTGCTTTTGGGTTGTAGATGGCTGACTTCTTATATATTCACATGGTAGAAACAAAAAGCAAGATCTCATGATTCTTTATAAAGACACTAGCCCCATGCATGAGGGCTCTACCCTCAGAGCCTCATCTAATCCTAATTACCTCCCAAAGACCTCACCTCCTAATACCATCACATTGGAGAGTAGAGTTTCAGTATTAGCGTTTGGTCCATAACAGCATCTTTGCTTTGTTCATAACTTTAAGTGGAAAGCATTCAGTCTTACCACTAAGCTAAAGTTAGTGATAATTTTTTTTATAGATGTCATTTATCAGATTAAGGGAATTCCCTTCTTTTTGTAGCTTGCTGAAGTTTGTCATAAACAGATGCTGAATTTTGTGAAATGCTTTCTCTGTATGTATGGAGATGCTATAACTTCTTTCCCTTTTTTCTGTCAATGCAATGAATTATATTGCCTGATGTTTGAATATTAAACCAACCTTCTACTTCTAGATAAACTTCACATGGTAATGATGCATTATCCTCTTGCATATGTCTCTTGATTCAGTTTCCCAACATTTAGTTGAGGTTTCTGTGTCTCTTTATGAGAGATAGGTTTTGCTTCTTATAATGATCTTGTCAGACTTTGTCCTCAGGGTTTTGTTGGCCTCATAAAACAATCTGTAGAGACCACTTTTAGGCAAACAGGCTTGAGTGATGGCATACAGAAAGGGCCCAGAACATAGACAACCCATCAGGTGACCCACCTCAAAATATTCACAGGCCTCAGATAACCAATGGGCTCCTTAAAGCAGGCACAGTTAACAAAAAAGGTATGTTGCCATACTTGCTCACCTTCCCTCTTTAAAAACAACCCTCTCCCACTACCTCATTACCCCCAGCTTCTCCTCCGCTTTCCTGCCTGCTGCTCCCTTGCTGTGTATTCCACTCCCACTGCCTTGTGGCAGACAGCCTCTCCTCTGCTGTCCTGCCCACCTCTCCTTTGCCCGCATATTCAATTAACTATCTCCCTTGCTCTGCCTCAGGGGAATTCTTTCACCTTCTGTGAAGATAAGTTTCCACTTGATTAGTTGTCCCACATTTGGGGGCCCTCATCTTACCTGGAGAGACACCCCATTTAGACACCACACAATCTGGAAGTGTTACTTTTTCTCTCTTTTTTTTTTTTCTAAAAGAGTCTGTGTAAGAATCGGTGTTATTTCTTCTTGAAATCTCTGATGGAATTCACAAGTGAAATCATCTGGGCCCAAGCTTTCTTCTTGAGAACTCAGGTTTTTAAAAATACAAATTCAATTTCCTTAGCAGGTATAAGGCTATAAAGATTTTCTGTTTCTCCTTATGTCAGTTTTGGTAAGTTAGGTTTTTCCAATAATTTATTTGTTTTATCTAGGTTGTCAAATTTATTGGCTTAAAGTCCATCATAATATTACCTTATTATTCTTCTTTCTATATGATTTGAAGTCCTAACCCCTTTTTTATTCTTGATATTTGTAATTTACCTATACTTTATTTAATCAGTTCTTAATTTTATTAATCTTTTCAGAGAATCAGCTTTTGGTTTTAATGATGATTTCCATATATATATATGCAAAATGACCTCCAAAGACCCAAGGAGTCCTTTTTTTTTTTTTTTTTAAGATTTTACTTATTTATTCATGAGCGACACAGAGAGAGAGGCAGAGACACAGGCAGAGGGAGAAAAAGGCTCCCTGGAGGGAACCTGATACAGGACTCTATCCCAGGACCCCAGGATCACGACCTGAACCAAAGGCAGATGCTCAACCACTGAGCCACCCAGGTGCCCCCCCAAGGAGGCTTAAGACTGAAGAAACAGGCCAACAAGGCTGACAAGAAATGGTTTATTAAGGGGAGCTATGGACAGAAGGATAGAAGCATGTCTTAGGCAGTCACAGAACACGTAGATCTTCACAAGCCCACATCCTGTAGGACTTGCTATCTCCAAGCAGATGAAAGATGTTATGCCTCAGGATGTGCTTAGGGTTGTGGCTAAACAGAAAGAAAGAATGTGAGTGGTGTAAGGGCTGTGCTCCAGAAGTCTACAGTTGAGCATAAGTATAGAAAAGTTGAATCACTACTTTGTGCATCTGCAACTAATATAATGTTGGTATCAGCTATACTAAAAAAAAATAAATAAATAACAAATGCAAAAGGAAAAAAATGGTCACAGTGGTTATCATGGTGGATTTGTCCAAGATAGAATTAGTCCAGTTCAGGGTACCTGGGTGCCTCAGTTGGTCAAGCATTTGCCTTCGGCTCAGGTCATGATCCCAGAGTCCTGGGATCAAGCCCTAGGTGGGACTCCCTGCTCAGCAAGAAGTCTGCTTCGCCCTCTGCTCTTCCCTCTGCTCATGTACTCTCCCTCTCTCTAATAAAGAAGTAGATTTTTTTAAACAGTCTGGTTCACACATTTAATAATTTAGTCTATTACTTTTATGATTTTCTTTCCTCATTTCTGTTTTATTAGTTCTTTCTTTTTCCTTCTAATCCCTTGCTGTTTAATTTGCTTCTCTTTTCTAGCTTTTTTAGATGGAATCTCAGATCATTGATTTTTAAACCTTACTTCTTTTCTAATATAATTATTTTAGGCACTGTATTATCCCCTAAACACTGCTTTGGCTGCATTCCACAAACTTTGATACATTTTTTCATTCAGAATTTCAATTTCTCTTGGAGTTTCTTTGACCAATAGGTTATTTGGAGATATGTTCCTTAATAACCAAAATATTGGGGCTTTCTTGGCGTTTTTCAGGGGGAGAGGGGTGGGGCATGAGGGTAGAGAGAGAATCTTAAGTAGGCTCCACATCCAGCATGGAGCCTGACATGGGGCTCAATCTCACAACTAGATCATGAGCCAGGCTGAAATCAAGAGTTGGAGGCTTAACCAACTAAGCCACCCAGGCACCTCTGGGGCATTTTTTAAAGAGATATCTTATTGTTATATTTATTTCTAACTTGATTCTGCTATTGAATATGTCAGAGAATTGAGTGAGTGAGCTATTGAGTATGTCAGAGAGCATACTCAATATGATTTCAAACTTTTGAAATTTGAGACGTATCTTATGGCTCAGCATAAAGTCTACCTTACTGAACATTCTATATACACTTGGATGTGTACTTTGTAGTTATTGGGTTATTGTTATCTAAAGGTCAATTAGGTCATTGACTAATAGGCCAATTGACTAATTGACAAGTTGGTTGATAGCACTGTTCAAATCTATTTTTTAAGGTTTTTATTTAAATTCCAGTTAGTTAATATACAGTATAAATTAGTTTCAGGTGTACAATTTAGTGACACTTCCATACATCACCTGGTGCTCATTACAAGTCTATGCCTTAATCCCCATCACCTATTTCACCTATCCCCTCACCAATCTCCCTTCTGGTAACCATCAGTTTGTTCTCTATAGTTAAGAGTCTTGTTTCTTGGTTTGTCTCTCTCTCTCTCTCTCTTTTCCCTTTCCTTGTTTGCTTTGTTTCTTAAATTCCACGTATGAGTAAAATTATATGGTATTTGTGTTTCTCTTGCTGACTTATTTTGCTTGGCATAATATTCTCTAGTTCTATCCATGTCACTGCAAGTGGCAAGATTTCATTCTTTTGAATGGCTGCATAATATTCCAGTGTGTGTGTGTACCACCTCTTTTTTATCCATTCATCAGTCAATGGACACTTGCGGCTGTCTCCATAATATGGCTATTGTAGACGATCCTGCTATAAACATCAAGGTCTATGTATTTCTTTGAATTAGTATTTTTGTATCCTTTGGGTGAATACCTAGTAGTGCAATTGCTGGGTCATAGGGTAGCTCTATTTTTAACTTTCTGAGGAAACTCCATACTGTTTTCCAGAGTGACTGCACCAGTTTGCATTCCCACCAACAGTGCAAGAGGATTTCCCTTTCTCCGCATCTTTGCCAACACCTGTTGTTTCTTGTGTTCTTGATTTTGGCCATTCTGATAGGTGTGAGGTGCTATTTTATTGTAGCATTGATTTGTATTTCTCTGATAATGGGTGATGTTGAGCATCTTTTCATGTGTCTGTTGGCTATCTATATATCTTCTTTAGAAAAATATCTGTTCATGTCTTCTCCCCATTTTTTAATTGAATTATTTGGTTTCTGGGTGTTGAGTTTTATATGTTCTTTATGTTTTTTAAATTTTCTTTTAATTTTTAAAAATATTTTAAAATTTTATTTATTTGAGAAAGAAAGTGAGTGAAAGAGAGAATATAAGCAGGGGGAGAGGGAGAGAGAGAAGCAGACTCCCTTGCTGATGGCCTTTATTAGGTTGAGGTATATTCCCTCCAATCCTACTTTGTTGAGGATTTTTATCATGAATGGATGTTATGCTTTATCAAATGCTTTTTCTGCATCTATTTGAAATACGATTCTTATCTTTTCTTTTATTAACATGAAATATCACCTTGATTGATTTGTGAATATTGAACCAAACTTGCAATCCAGGAATAAATCCCACTTGATCATAGTGAATGATTTTTTTTAATGTATTGTTCAATTTGATTTGCTAGTCTTTTGTTGAGGATTTTTGCATCTGTGTTTTTCAGAGATATTAACTTCTAGTTCTCTTTGTGTGTGTGTGTGGAGTATTTATCTGGTTTGGGCATTAGAGTAATGATGTCCTCAGAATGAATTTGGAAGTTTTCCTTCCTTTTCTACTTTTTTGGAATAATCTGAAAAGAATAGGTATTAGCTTTCCCTCCCTTCTTCCCTCCCTCCCTCTGTTTGTTCCTTCCTTCTTTCCTTCCTTCCTTCCTTCCTTCCTTCCTTCCTTCCCTCCTTCCTTCCTTCCTTCCTTCCTTCCTTCCTTCCTTCCTTCCTTCCTTCTTCTTCACCTGAAGCATGGAGCCCAGCACAGGGCTTGAACTCACAACTGTGAGATGAAGATCTGAGCTGAGGTCAAGAATCAGAATCCTAACTGAGTGAGCCACCCAGGCACCCCATGGTATTAACTCTTCTTTAAATGTTTGGTAAAATTCGCCTGTAAAGCCATCTAGTCTAGGACTTCTGTTTTCTGGAGTTTTTTTGATTATTGATTTAATTATTTTGCTGGTTATAAGTCTGATCAAATTTACTATTTTTTCCTGTTTCAGTTTTGGTAATTTATACATTTCTAGGAATTTATTCATTTCTTCTAGATTGTCTAATTTGTTGGTATGTAATTTTTCATAATGTTCTCTTATAATTGTTTGTTGTGTTTGTTTTCTCATCTCACTGATTTGCAATTTTATTTATTTGTGTCCTTTCTCTTTTCTTTTTGATAAGTCTGGCTAGAGATTTATCAATTTTATTAATATTTTCAAAGAACCAGCTCTTGGTTTCATTGATCTGTTCTGTTGATGTTTTTTAAGTTTCTCTATCATTTATTTCTGCTCTAATCTTTATTATTTCCTTTCTTCTGCTGGCTTTGTTTTGTTCTTTTCCTAGCTCCTTTAGTTGGTAGGTTAGGTTGTTTCTTTGAGATTTTTCTTGCTTCTTGAATAGGCCTATATTGCTATACACTTCCTTCTTAATACCAGTTTTGCTATATCAAAGTTTTGGACCATTGTCTATTCATTTCATTTGTTTCCATGTATTTTTTCTTCGCATTTGAATGGACGGACCCTGAGAAAGGCATCAATGGCCAGCTCACCTGGACTCGACTACCACAAGGATTCAAAAATTCACCGATCATCTTCGATGAGGCCTTACACGAAGACTTGGGTGAGTTCTGTTCCGAGCACCCTCATTTGACTTTATTACAATATGTAGATGATATCCTCTTGGCGGCAGAGGACCAGGACACATGCCTGCAAGGCACCAGGGACTTGCTCCAGACCATAGCGGCCCTAGGATACCGGGCCTCAGCTAAAAAAGCCCAGATCTGCAGAGCAGAGGTGAGCTACCTTCGGTACAAATTAAAGGATGGACAAATATGGATAACGGATGCACGGAAGGGAACTGTCTTAAGAATCCCACAGCCGCAAACCGTCCGCCAGGTACGTGAATTCCTGGGGTCAGCAGGGTTCTGTCCACTTATGGATTCCGGGTTTTGCTGAGATGGCCAGACCCCTCTATGAGGCCACCAGGCACCAGCAAAATTTTGAATGGACAGAGGCCATGAACAGAGCCTTTAATGACCTTAAACAGGCCTTACTGTCTGCCCCGGCTCTTGGGTTGCCCGATCTAGCCAAGCCCTTCTACCTGTATGTGGACGAGAAAGACAGGGTGGCAAAAGCGGTCCTTGTCCAGTACTTAGGTCCCTGGAAGAGACCCATAGCCTATCTCTCAAAAGCTGGACACGGTGGCCGCTGGATGGCCCCCATGCTTAAAAATTATTGCTGCGGTGGCCACTATGGTCAAGGATGCAGACAAACTGGCCATGGAGCAAGAACTGCATGTTACCACCCCACATGCTATTGAAGGGGTACTCAGACAGCCCCCAGACCGCTGGATCAGCAATGCCCGCCTGACCCATTATCAGAGCCTGCTGCTAAACCCTACCAGAATTTTATTTAAGCCACCAACAACCCTGAATCTGGCAACGCTACTCCCTAACCCAGACTGGGACCCCCCTCTGCATGACTGTCAAGAAATTTTGGCACAGGTGCACGGAATCAGAGCTGATGTCCAGGACCAGCCACTGCCGAATGCGGACGTCACCTGGTACGCGGAGGGCAGCAGTTTAGTCCGAGAAGGAGTCAGATATGCGGGGGCAGCCGTAACCACAGAAAGGGAGACCATCTGAGCGGAGCCACTGGCAGCCAAAACGTCTGCTCAGGGCAGAGCTGACCGCGCTGGCCAAGGCGCTGACCATGGGGGAAGGGAACCGAATCAACATCTACACCGACAGCAGGTCCGCCCTCGCCACCGCTCACATCCACGGAGCCCTTTACAGGGAGAGGGGGCTCCTGACAGCAGAGGGAAAGACTGTTCAAAACAAAACGGAGATTCCTGAACTCCTGAGGGCCCTCTGGCTGCCCAAGGCCCTGGCCATCATCCATTGTCCGGGGCACCAGAAGGCAGACACGCCAGTAGCCAGGGGAAACCCGCGAGCCGATTCAAAAGCAAAAGAGGTGGCCCTTCTGGTGACCCAGGTCTTAGCAACCACGCGACCTGATCCGGGGGTACCGACCCTGCCTGACACCCCCAACTATACTGATGCTGATTTACACTGGATCAAACGCTTGCCTGTGACCAGTGCTTGCGTGGCTGGTGGAGGGCCACAGACTCCAGCATCATCCTGCCAGAGGAACTAGGACGGCGAGTCCTATCCAGAATACATCGGATACTCACATGGAACAAGGAAGATGGAAGACCTCCTACGACATGCAAAGATCACTATTAAAGACTCGCGAGCAAAGATCGAGCAGATTGTGGCAAGCTGCCACGCATGCCAGTTAACTAATGCCACCGCCCATGGATCTAACCCGGGCACCCAGCTCCGGGGGGACCACCCAGAAGCCTACTGGGAAGTGGACTTCACTGAGGTAAAACCTGGAAAATACGGATACAGGTATTTATTAGTGTTTGTAGATACTTTTTCAGAATGGACAGAGGCATTTCCCACCAAACATGAAACAGCACAGACCGTGACCAAGAAACTGCTGGAAGACATCTTACAAAGGTATGGTTTTCCTGTTAAAATTGGGTCAGACAACAGCCCAGGATTCGTCTCTAAGGTAACACGGGGAGTGGCCCTAGTACTTGGGGCAGATTGGAAATTACATTGTGCATATAGACCCCAGAGCTCAGGACAGGTAGAGAGGATGAACAGAACATTAAAGGAGACCTTAACTAAATTAGCCCTGGAGACTGGTGGGGACTGGGTGACTCTCCTCCCCTTCGCCCTATATAGGGTGAGGAACTCCCCATATAAGATGGGACTGACTCCCTACGAGATCATGTTCGGTCTTCCTCCACCTGTTATCCCCAATTTAAAACCTGAGGTGCTTGCTGAATTTGATGATCACCAACTTCTTTTCTCCCTCCAAATGTTACAACGAACCCATGAGCAGGTGTGGCCTAAGCTGAGGGCTCTCTATGAGACTGGGCCACCCGCACCCCCATCGACATGGGCCAGGTGACTGGGTGTAAGTGCGGAGATACCAACACCGGACACTTCAACCTCGCTGGAAGGGACCTTACATCGTGATCTTGACCACTCCCACCGCTCTCAAGGTCGACAGGATTACTCCCTGGGTCCACTACACCCACGTCCAGCCCGCTGACCCACTCGCCGTTCTCAAGGACTTTGTTCCAGAATGGAAAAGCCAACCGGACAAGGACAGTCCCCTAAAGCTAAGACTGCGCAGTTTTCACTTATTTCCCACCTCCAAGACTCCCTAGTCTGAGGTTGTCTTTCAAAATAGAAGGAGATTAGAATTAGTCTTCTTACAACAAAGGAGGGGGGGAGGGGTTATGTGCTGCCTTAAACGTAGGATGTTGCTTCTTTGCTGGAATGTAAATGGGAGCGAGAATAGCAACAAGGTTGGTTAGAATCCTGGTTTAATCATTCCCCTTGGCTCACTCTGAGAGCAGCCTGGACCCATGATTGGGTCCTTCCTTAGGATCCTCTGAGAGGGGGAAATGTGGAGGCCGAGAAAATTAAGGCCATTCCACTTTAAGTTCAGCGTTATCACAAGTACAGCCATCCCAGGCCCCTGTGAATAAGAGCTGAACTTTACCTTACTTCAGTTACAGGAAGAAAACAGCTTACAGCTTAACGTCCTAGAAAGCCCCATATTAGAATAAAAACAGAGCCCAAGCCAGTGGCTGGAAGCCCCTATTAGAATTAGAACAAAGCTCAATGCCCTTGAAGGCCCCATATCAAAATGTAAACAGAACTTGAGGAATTGCTCCACGCCTTCTGGAGGTCCACTAAGCTGAAACCCACCTCGGGGTCCAAGTCCCTGCTCTGCTGTGCCGGGTACACTTGGACCCAAGCTCGAGCTTGTAAATAAACCCTCGTGTGTTTGCATCGGTGTCGGCTCCTTGGTGGTTTCTCGGATTCGTGATCTTGGGCACAACAATTTTGTCTAAGTCTCTGCTTGCTTTTCTGTTTTAGAAAAGCCAGATATGTATCCTGCTCCTGAAAGTAATGGCCTTATGAAGAATAGGTTATGTAATGTCTAGAGTAATGTCTAGTGCTTCAGGTAGTATCACTAGTATGTGCTGCATGTGCTCTACTATTGTGTCCTGGCTGCTCTATCCTTAAGGCTAGTCATCTGCAGAGACTCTCCTTGTCTGCTCTTGGCAGTTTTTGGTCCCTGGCCTGAATGTGGTGAGTTTTAAGTAGGTGTGCTCTGGTCTGCTTGTGAAATTAGACCTGTTACCACCTCTATGGGAACTGAGATCTTTCAAACCTCTCTGATCAGGACATGTGGTATGAGCAGGAGTTTGTGCTAGTCTTCTGGGGGAGGCATCTGTCATGGTTGGGACTGAGGCAAACCTGACTGAGAATGGCAGTTCCACCAGAGCACTGGGGGTTGGGGCTTGGTATAAGCAAGTTAGGCTGCTTGTGTCAGCACTGCTCTGCTTCCTTTATGTGGCTCTGTAATTATGCTGAGGAGTTGAGGGGTGGCTCCTTTGTTCCCAGATAGGCTCCTTTGTTCCCAGAGAGGCTCTCAGTGAATGCTGCCTCTCAGGGATGAACCCCAAGAAGAGTGAATAATCTCCCCACTGTGTGCCCCAGGTGCTCTGCAGATAGCTGCCTCCACACTCTCTCCCCCTGGGTTGTTTGCCTGCCTTCCCTCCAAGAGCAGCACAGTATTCTATCCTGGCCAAGCCCACTGACCTTTAAAACTCCAAGCTTTAAGCTGGAGGTGAGAATTCACAAAATTCAGCCCCTCTTATTTTCCAAGCCAATTTCTATGGGGAAATGTTCTCTGTGCTTCTCTCTCTCTCTCTCTCTCTCTTTCTCTCTCTTTGCCTTCTCTGAGACCACAGCTTCCTCCCTTCCACAGCAACAAGAATCCACTTCTTCTTTAAACCACTTCTCCATACTTTCTCTCTTCTTCATTGTGGCCTCTTCTCTCCCTTTAGATTTTTTTTTTAATTTTTATTTATTTATGATAGTCACAGAGAGATAGAGAGGCAGAGACACAGGCAGAGGAAGAAGCAGGCTCCATGCACTGGGAGCCCGACGTGGGATTCGATCCCGGGTCTCCAGGATCGCGCCCTGGGCCAAAGGCAGGCGCCAAACCGCTGCGCCACCCAGGGATCCCTCTTCTCTCCCTTTAGTAGTGGAATTTGTTCTGTCAGTCTTCAGGTCTATTTCTAGGTATTTAGGATGATTTAATAGCTATCTAGTGTGTTCATGGGACAAGGTGAGCCAAGTATCCTCCTACTCTGCCACCATCTTCCTGTCTGTCTCTATATCCATGATTTTTTTTAAGGATTTAATTTATTTATCTGAGAGAGAGAGCATGAGCAGGCAGGGCAGGGGGAGAGGGAGAGAGAGATTCCTGAGCAGACTCTGGTGCTAAGCAGAGCACCACATGGGGCTTGATCCCATGACCTGATCATGACCTGAGCTGAAACCAAGAGTTGGATGCCCAACCAACCTGGCCACCCAGGCACCCCTTGTGTGTCTTTTTGTTCTATCCATTACTGAAAGGACAGTTAAAATCTCCAAGTATAGGGGTGCCTGAGTGGCTCAGTCAATTGAGCTTGAGACTCTTGATTTCAGCTCAGGTCATGATCTTGGGGGCCAGGGGGTCAAGCCCCATATGGGGCTCTGTGCTCAGTGTGAAGTCTGTTTGTCCTGCTCCCCCTGCTCCTGCCCTCTTTCTCAAAAATAAGTGAATATATATATATCTTTCTTAAAGGTAACACAAAAATTAAAAAATAAAACAAATCTCCCAGGATAATTGTGGACTCATCTACTTCTTTCTTTCAGTTTTTGCTTTGCTAAGTTTTGCTTTGCTAGGTTTTGCAACTCAACCTTAGTCAGGGAGCCAAAGGAATTACCACATGAATATCTCTGGCTCTTTTCTCCCCCTCTGGTCCCCTAGTACAGTGCCTCCTCTTTGGTTCCTTGTCCCACATATTCCAACCTTATCAGCTCTCCAAACTTTGCTTTTAACTCAGGCTCTGTGTTCTGCGGTCTGGAGAATGTCCACGGGCATAAATCAGAGGAAAACTTAGAGCATACATCACTTATTTATCTCCTTTCAAGGATTATAGCCCATGCTATCTATTGTCCGATGCCTGAAAACAGCTCTTTCATATGTTTTATTCAGCTTTAGTATCATTTATGGTGGAAGAAAAGTATAGAACCCGTTACTCCTTCAGTCTCTAAGTTATATAATAACACATAAATGCCGCATATTATTATCAACAGAAGTTAATGCTATGTTTACATTTAGGATTTTTTTTACTTATTAAATATAAAATCTTTTAATAGCGAAACTAAAACAAATTCAGGAGGAAAACAAAAAAGAGAAAGCATAGCTTGCTACTAGTTCCAAGTTGCCACCCCAATGAGCAACCATATAGGACAGTGACTGAGTACGAAATGGGTTGTAGAGTCAGGCAAATCCAAATTTAAATCCTACCCTCACTACTAATACCCTGGGTAACTTTGTATAAGATATGAATTTTCTCTAGACTTCAAGAGTTTGTTTGTTTGTTTGTTTGTTTGTTTGTTTGTTTTTTAGATTTATTTATTTGGGAGAGAGAGCACCAAGCTCAGGAATGGGAGGGGCAGAGGGAGAGGAAGAGAATCTCAAGCAGACTCCTCACTGAGTGCAGAGGCTGACATGGAGCTCCAGCTCAAGACCCTGAGATTATGACCTAAGCTGAAATCAAGAGTTGGTTGGTTGCTTAACTGACTGAGTCACCCAGGCACCCTTAGACTTTAGTTTTAATATCTCTAAAACAGGGATGCCTGGGTGGCTCAGTTGAGCGTTTGCCTTTGGTTCAGGATGTGATCCCAGAATTCAGGGATCGAGTCCCATATCCAGCTCCCTGAATGGAGCCTGCTTCTTCTCCCTCTGTCAATGTCTCTGCCTCTCTCTGTGTGTGTCTCTTGTGAATAAATAAATAAATAAAAATCTTTTTAAAAAATCTCTGAAACAGAGTCAACAAATCCTCTTGTTCAACTATAGACCCCAATGGTTACTTTTTTTTAAAGATTTTATTTATTTATTTGCAAGAGAGCAAGACCAAGAGAGATCACAGAAGGAGAGAGAGAAGCAGACATGCCACTGAGCAGGGAGCCCGATTCAGGACTCGATTCCAGGGCCCTGAGATCATGACCTGAGCCAAAGGCAGATGCTTAACTGACTGAGCCACCCAGGCACCCTTCCAATAGTTATTTCTTACCTTACTTTCTTGAGACATTGAGGAATTGTTTTTCCATGATTGGAACATTCCAATTCCCAGGCCAGAAAAGACCTAATAGCAACAGAATGGCTAGAAGACCACACCCCTTTTCACACACCCCTCTCTGCCCATCATGTGCTAAACACATGCTGACCCCCACCTGTGATCACTTGCTCCCTGCCTGCTCTGTTGCACTGACCCCCCTAAATGTCTTCCTGTAAAGACCCTAGGCATCCATCTTGCCAGCAGAAAGGTCAGTTGTTAAAGGCTTGAGGCTGCCACCTCCCTTGGCTATAGCCAAGTTATTGGCTTCTCTTGTAATGAGATTATCCAAGTTTGTTTGGCAACAGTGTTGGCAAACCCAGCCAGGAGCTGTGTTTCTGATTTGTCCAGCCCCCTTAGGATGCCCCTGGATGGATCAGCTGGCCACAGCAGTATGCCAGGAATCACCCATTCATTTCCTGAGTTAGTGGCTATGACAGGTCGTTAGGTGACAAAAGTACCTAGTTCCTAGGCTTGTCTTGAAATCTAAATGTACCAAATATAGTGACTGGGATTTAGAAGCTCTCGATAAATGATTGTTTCTGCTTTCAGTAAATTAATTTAGTTTATGTGGAACTTAGTCCTATCCTGTATTTTTTTTACCCCCACCTACCTGCCAAACAAACCAAGCACCCCATTCACAAAAGGATATTCATATGTATTGGAAAGTTGTAGAGACATTGAGGAATAGGGAATTTTGAGGAATAGCCAATTTTTCTATTGGCTTCACTCTGCTAATAGTGATGCTATCACTAGGAATGCCTGGGCATCTGCTATTGCCCATACTATTTGTGGTGAACCCCTGCAGATATTTCCCTATCAAAGCCAATATTTTGGCTGGACCAGCCCTTGTGGTTCTTAGTGATCACAAGATGTGTCTAAGCAAAAGAACCATCAGGAGGGCAGCCCCAGTGGCGCAGTGGTTTAGTGCCGCCTGCAGCCTGGGGTGTGATCCTGGAGACCCGGGATCAAGTCCCACATCAGGCTTCCTGCATGGAGCCTGCTTTTCCCTCTGCCTGTGTCTCTCTGCCTCTCTCTTGCTCTCTCTGAATCGATCAATCAATCAATCAATCTTAAAAAAAAAAAAAAAAAAGAACCATCAGGAAATTTGGAGAAACAAGCAGTATTACAAATCTGAGAGGGTACATGGCAGGTCAGAGGGCCACACAGGATGGTCATGGGTAGCAAGAGGTGGAAAGCAAGCAAAGACCTGGGCCTCTGCCTTCTTTAGGGTGGAAGGTGGGGTGCCTACAGTTTTGAGGTTTACTTTATTTTTTTTTTTAGGTAGAGACACAAGCAGAGGGAGAAGCAGGCTCCACACAGGAAGCCCGATGTGGGACTCGATCCCGGGTCTCCAGGATCACGCCCTGGGCCCAAGGCAGGCACCAAACCACTGAGCCACCTGGGCTGCCCTTGAGGTTTACTTTATTGGTGAATTTAAAACATAAGAGCAGGAATTAGGGCACAGGAAGGGAGAAGTGAGGTCCCTCAAGTTGTCAGTTATCTAGGTTATCCAGGGCTTTCTGATAGGAAACTTCCTGAGTGGGGCTGACAGAGTCAGTTTATCTAGTTTCCTAATCAGCTCTAGTTTATCTAGTTTCCTAATCATAGCTATGGCAGAGCTAGAAATATGTTTATTCCAGAGAGATGTCTTTGGAATGGATGCCTCAGCGATCAAAAGCTTAAAGATGCTTACATTATGATCAGAAAACTTAATGTCAGGCACTGAGAATACACATTTCATCACAGAAAACTGACACTATAAAAATGAATATTAGATACACTCCACTCTCAAAAAATTCCCTTAATCTATTTCAGGGGACTTGAGCTCCAGCCTACCACTCTCTCACTGACCCCTTACTCCACTCTCTTTTATCAATCCCTCCACCTCCACATTTCTGTTCTTTTCTGGTATGTGGAAGTTTAAAACACACTTTCTATGCATAGAAGTCTTCCCCAATACAAAAACCACTTTTCTGCCAACAGGATTTTTTTCTCTGTTGTTGATGTGGTAACTTTTTGCACACCCAATTACATTTGGTTTACATTTTGGAATTCTAAGTAAGGATTTCAATTTGAAAAAAATTATATTCACTACTGAAAAATAGGGGAGAAAGTTTTAAAATAACTTTTATGAACCAATCCTAAAAAGTAGAGAAGGCAATGCCTGAGAAATTGTTGGGTAAGGGCACCTGAGTGGCTCAGTCGTTTAGTGTCTACCTTCAGCTCAAGTCATGATCTCAGGATCCTGGGATAGAGCCCTGCATTGGGCTCTGTGTTCAGCGGGGAGCCTGCTTCTCCTTCTCCCTCTCCCTTTTCCCCTCTCCCTGCCTGTTCTCTCTCTCAAATAAGTAAATAAAATATTTTAAAAGATTTATTTTTTAAAAAGCACCCATAGTTGAAAGACAATGACATGTGTAAGCATTTTTGTTGGTACACTTTATTGGGATCAAAGTAGGCTAGGCCTGTCCTTTATAGTGTCAGTTGGCTGATGAGTGAAGAGAAATGCCTAGGTAGCTCTGCTCTGAGATCTGCATAGAGCAATAGTGCGTGTAAGGCCTAGCTTGGTTCCCAGACTGTACATCCTTCTTACTGGCTCCCCACTCATATGCCAAGGGCAGGCTCAATCCTCTTCTTATTCCCAGAACCAATCTTGACCTGGGGCCAGATGTGCTCAGATGACTTCAACTCCATATTCGGCTGCCAGTCTAATACTGACCTATTGCCCAAGTCTTGATGGCTGGACTTCTTTTTGCTCTCCTGTTGGATTTCCTGCCCTACTGACCTGATTTCTACTTGTCCCAGGGCTCTTTTTATCATTTTGCTGCACAGACTTCATAGGAAGCCCATTGCCTTGTTACCATGGCCACTCTTGCAGCCAAAAATTACAGTGGCTGCATGGAACATAATGATTTCCGAAAAGGCCAGGCCAATGTTACCATGCCATCATCTTATCCTTAAGCTATGTCTAAGTGATCCAAGGAAAGGGACTGGTAACCTAACAGGTTCTTGCCTGCAAACTCTGAGAACTTAGAGACAGAACATAGTAAGAGCTGAGTCAGCAATGTTCAAGAGAAAAGCCCACAAGCTCTTCCTGTTTGTGAAGGACCAACCTACTCTTCCTGAGACTTGGTTGTTTCACTTTGCCTTCTCTCGTGAGCTTGCACAATTAATCCATTTTTTCTTAAGTTATAGAAGATCAGCCTCAGATGCTTGCCTCCATATGAACCTTATCCAGGACATATCTCAATTATTGATTATGTTGATTATGTGAATTCAGTGTGTCCTACTGTGAGTCCAGAACTTCTTTCAGGCAACTCACCCAGCCAGGCCAAATCTTAAAGCATAAAAACACACAGTAGTATTGCACATTGATATTTGCCCCAGCTTCTCCATAGGATCATAATTTTTGGAACTTACTCTAGTAATAGCAATTTCTTTGATCATATTCATTTATTCATCCACCCATTCATTCATTCATTCATCCATCTGTATGGAGCTCTTACTGCATGCAAGGCACTGTCCTTGGTTCTGGGGTTACAAAAATATAGCAGATTGGGGCACCTGAGTGGTTTAGGCAGTTGAACATCTAACCCTTGATCTCAGTTCAGGTCTTGATCTCAGGGTCTTGATGGGCTCAAGGTCACATTGGGCTCCACACTGGGTGTAGAGCCTATTAAAAACAACAACAACAACAACAATAACAACAACCAGAAATGTTATCAGATAGCATTCCTGTTTTTTAACATCTTAGACCAGCGGAGGTAACTACCATACCAACAAGGGCTAACTAAGGACTATAATGGAGGTACAAACATGGGCAGTGAAAGCACCAAGTTGGGAGCAAAGTGCTATCTTCATAAAAGGGGTCAGAAAGTCTTCACAGAGTAGTTAATGTTTAAAATGAGTATTGGAGAAAGAATGATTTCACCAAGAGAAAAAGGGTAATACTGCTTTAAGAAAACTCTGTAAGAATCCAGCAGCCCTGGTGTCCCAGGGGTTTAGCACCGCCTTCAGCCTGGGTCTGATCCTAAGAACACAGGATCAAGTCCCTTGTCCGGCTCCCTGCATGGGGCCTGCTTCTCCCTCTGCCTGTGTCTTTCTGTGCCTCTCTCTCTCTCTCTCTCTCTCTGTCTCTCATGAATAAATAAATAAATAAAATCTTTAAAAAAAAAACACTAAAAATGAGTAAATTTGTTAACTATTTAATAATAAATAAATTTTGGGACTTTATCCTACAAAAATATATGTACCTTAAAAAATGACTTACATATAAGATAAACCACTGCAGCATTGTTTGTAAAGTTTGAGATTAATCCGCATGCAATTTAATGAGCACTGTTTAAATAAATATGTATATCCACTTGGTGGAAGACTATGCAGCTGTAAAAATAAATGAAGAAGCTCTCTATTTATGAAAGCTCTCTAGTATGAGAGTTTTTTTTAAAAGATTTTATTTACTTATTCATGATAGACACACACACAGAGAGAGAGAGAGAGAGAGAGAGAGAGGCAGAGACACAGGCAGAGGTAGAAGCAGGCTCCATGCAGGGAGCCTGATGTGGGACTCGATCCCGGTACTCCAGGATCATGCCCTGGGCATGAAGGCAGGCGCTCAACTGCTGAGCCACCCAGGGATCCCCAGAGATTTTTTTTTAAGGTTTTATTTCTTTATCAGAGAAAGAGCATGAGCAGGGGGAGGGCCGGAGGGGGAGGGAGAAGCAGCCTCCCCACTGAACACAAAACCCAATGTGGGACTCAATCTCAGGATCCTGAGATCATGACCTGAGCTGAAGGCAAATGATTAACCAACTAAGTCACTCAGGCACCCCTAATAGGAAAGATCTTTAAGATACAGTGTGAAGTTAAAAAAAAAAAGTGACATTTAGAACAATACTGTCTTTTGTTTTAAGTTATTTATTTGTTTATTTATTTGAGAGAGTCAAAGCATGAGAGAGAGGGAGCACAACCAGTGAGGAGAGGCAGAGGGAGAAGCATACTCCCCACCAGCAGGGAAACCAATGGGACTAGATCCCAGGACTCTGGATTCAGCCATCCAGGTGTTCGGTCTTCTGTTTTAAAGGGAGTTAAAGAATATACATTCATTTTCACATTTTTAAAAAAGATTTTATTTCTTTGATAGAGAACACAAGCAGGGCCAGCAGCAGAGGGAGAGGGAGAACTGAGCTGAAAGCCTGATGCGGGGCTCAATCTGAGGACCCTGGGATCATGACTTGAGCCGAAGGTGGACGCTTAACTGACTGAGCCACCCAGGCATCCCTCACATTCACCTTTATATGAAAAGTTGGACACATAAATATATATCTGATAAAATGGTTACTATTGGGTCTGGGGGCAGTGAAATGGGTTGAGAGTAAGACTTTTCATCCAAAACTTATTTTTTGTTCTTTAATTAAAACATTATCTACTAAAAATTTGAATAATTTTTCAAAGAATACATTGCAGGGTAACACTGAACTTGGATACAGAGCTCAGAAGACTACTTTTTTTTAACTGCTCCATGAGTCAGAAATTTGCTGGCAATCTCTTATGTGGGTAGTAATACTCGAACAGCAATTACATAATATGAGAATAGGCATCTTTAAAAACACAAACATGAGTGGAGACTTATGGCTGATGAGAAAGCAAAACATTGTTGGCATAGAAGCCTACCATCTAGATTTGGAAGCAGAATTTTGATTCCTTCTTATGTGGGTGTATTCATTCAATTTAAACATTCCTTCTGCCTTATTCCTGAAAGGATGTGAAGTCTTTTCATTTAAAATGCTGGGGGGAAAAACAACAGATAAAACTATATACCCTAAAGTCATCTTCCCCGCTCCCCCCCCAAAAATCCACTGAAATTTTGATCTCTAGAAGCCTCCTTTGTGAAAAATGTACAATACAAGGCTGAAAACTCTTCACTTACTCCAGGCAATGGGTGAGTGTTACCAGACAGGCTTTTTATACATTTTTTTCATCCTTTCAAGCCTCAGTGAACTCCTCTTTAAAAGAAGAACAATAATCCCCTCTTAGCCATTTCATACCACCTGATTATTATAAAATTCATTCAGACAATCAAATGAGAGAAGACATAACTAAGTAAAATCAGCGTCATTCAAATTAGAGTGTCTCCTAACTTTTACCAATACCTGGTAATAAGAGTTCAGTCCTCAATTTAGTAGTTTCAAAACCTTTGTTTTCAGTTCCTGAAAGGATGACCAAATTCGGGGGGATTGGGTCATTCTGCCAAAATTCAGGAGAATCTTGGTTGTTGTAGACAGCTGTTGTTTTTGTCTGCTCATTATTGCCTCCCTTCCTTTGGGAAATTATTCTTCTCCAGTCCACTTGCCAACTCTGAATTGGATTCTGGTGTAGCTGTCATTCACAGTATCTAATCATGTGGCCACAGGGTGACCTACATCTGGCCAAACATAGTTGCTCATTCCTCTAGCCCTAGACATTGTTCAAAGGAATGGGAGACTCTGTTGTGGGCATGTATTCCAAGCTGTTTTAATCACTTTCTTGGATTGTTGCTTTGGAGCTAGATGAGAGGGGGCCTTGCTTCTCAGATCGCAAAAGCTGGAAAGATAAATATGGCAGCCAACAGCCATACAAACTATATGTGAATATTATAAAATTTGGAAAGCTATTCAAATTTTTTAGTCATTTGGGTTGTTGCCAGTATGTATGATTAAAAAATGTTTAGTGCTATGATTTTGCTTTACAATTAAAAAAAACAACAACAACATCATGTGGGTGTGCCTGGGTGGCTCAATTGGTTAGGAGTCTAGCTCTTGGTTTCAATTCAAGTCATGGTCTTGAGGTCCTGGGATCAAGTCCAGCATCAGGCTCCATGCTCAGCAAGAAGTCTGCTTGGGATTCTCTCTTTCTCTCTCTCTTTCTCTCTCCCTTTCTCTCTGTCTGCCCCCCCCCAAAAAATGAATGAATAAATCTTAGAAAAATGTATCATGGGGATGTATAAAAATATCAAATCAGGGATGCCTGGGTGGCGCAGCGGTTTGGCGCCTGCCTTTGGCCCAGGATCCTGGAGACCCGGGATCGAATCCCACGTCAGGCTCCTGGTGCATGGAGCCTGCTTCTCCCTCTGCCTGTGTCTCTGCCTCTCTCTCTCTCTATCATAAATAAATAAAAAATTATAAAAAAAATATATCAAATCACTGTGATGTATACCTGAAAATAATAAGATATTGTATGTCAATTATACTTCACTTAACTTTTTTTTTTTTTTTTAATTTTTATTTATTTATGATAGGCACACAGTGAGAGAGAGAGAGAGGCAGAGACACAGGCAGAGGGAGAAGCAGGCTCCATGCACCGGGAGCCCGACGTGGGATTCGATCCCGGGTCTCCAGGATCGCGCCCCGGGCCAAAGGCAGGCGCCAAACCGCTGCGCCACCCAGGGATCCCTTAACTTTTATTTTTAGAATTTATTTATTCAAGAGAGACACAGAGAAAGAGGCAGAGGGATGCCTGGGTGGCTCAGTGGTTTAGTGCCTGCCTTCGGCTCAGGGCATGATCCTGGAGTCCCGGGATCGAGTCCCACATTGGGCTCCCTGCATGGAGCCTGTTTCTTCTGCTCTGCCTCTCTGTGTATTTCTCATAAATACATAAATAAAATCTTAAATAAAAAAAGAAAAGAAAAGAAAAAGAAAGAGGCAGGGACCCAGGCAGAGAGAGAAGCAGGCTCCCTGTGGGAGCTGGATGTGGAACTCAATCCCAGGACCCCGGGATCATGACCCAAGCCAAAGGCAGATGCTCAACCACTGAGCCACCCAGGTGCCTCAATTATACTTCAATTAAAAATACACACACACTTACAAAAGAAACAAACATAGGCCAATTAAACTTTCGAGGTGGTAAAGTATACAGGACAATTTAGAGTCTGTCCAATAGAGTTTGGACAGAGATGTACAGGTTGGAATGGAAAGACTTCATAGGACTAAAGCACTTTAGTTGAACCTTAAATGTCTGGATGAACTGAGGAAAATGGTGATCACATTTTGTGCAGAAAAGAGAGCAAGCAAGATCAAGGAGTGGGTGTCAGTAGTATTGAAAGTGGGCCAAACAACCTGAGTCATATCTGAGAGTCTCAAGACTAAGGGAGGAGAAGGATCAGCACTGAGTTGACATAAGGGGTACTAAGAAAAGAGCCTCTTCCAGCCTGGGGTAGAAAAGGTAGCAAGAGCAGGACCAGAGTGAGGTGCCTACCCAAGATAGACATGCACTAGATAGACATAGTTATATTCCTGACTGCCTGGTGTGTATGGAAACAAGCCGTGTGTGGCCCTGTACTCCCACCCCAACCTTGGCAGCCCATCACAATGGCTGCAACTGGTTAGAATAGAGTGGAGATAGGAAAGGACCACCTGGATGCTGACCAGTGGCCTATCATGCCAGCCTGGCATGCAGAACTTTTCCCACATAGGGAAAACTGAGCCAATCCTCTCATCTCTCTTTCTGCCTTTAGCTTTTGTTTTCTCTCAGGAGAGCCAGAGAAGAGTTTCTTATAGCTCCAGGGGCTGATATGAAAGGTTATGAAGTAGAATGAAGGCCAGGCATAGGGTTTGCCAGATAAAATAAAGAACAGTTAATTTGAATTTCAGATCAACCAGTTTTTACTATAAGTATGTTCCAGGTAGTGTACAAGACATACTTACACTGAAAAGTTAATTGTTCATTATTTAGAGCTGGATTTCAAATGTAAGTGCCTATTCTATATTTTTATTTGTCAAATCTGGCAATTCTATCAGGCACCCTTTAGCAACGTGTAAGTGTGAAGTATAGAATATCAAGAACATTCGGGGAATATAAAAAATAGTGAAAGGGATTAAAGGGAAAGGAGAGAAAATGAGTGGGAAATATCAGAAAGGGAGACAGAACATGAGAGACTCCTAACTCTAGGAAACGAACAAGGAGTAGTGGAAGGGGAGGTGGGTGGGAGGTGGGGGTGACTGGGTGACTGGCACTGAGGGGGGCACTTGATGGGATGAGCACTGGGTGTTATACTATATTTTGGCAAATTGAACTCCAATAAAAAAAAATACCAAAAAAAATAGAGTATCAAGAAACAAAATTCAACTGAGTAAATTTGAAGACCTAACTGGCTTTTATTAAACAATTTATGAATAGAGCAGCATTCGATCTAGCAAATAAAATGGAGATCCAAGGAGTTGTACAAAATAGAAGGTTTTTATAAGAAGAAGAAAGCAAGAAAGTTATTAGCAGAAAAAAAAAAAAAAGAAGGATTGTTTCCGGCAAGGTCACCTTCCCTTACTCAGATGGCAAGGAGGTCTTGAGTAAGAGGGCTCCTCTGACAGATTACCTCATTGATGCTGTCAGAAAATCCCTGACTGACTGGTTAAGACTCCATTTCTGGGGGAGGTTGAAACTGCAATTAGATTAGGCACCAAGCTCTGGTTTATTGACTTGTCACCTTAACCTAAGTGACACCATTTGGAGCCTGTGTTTTTATTTCTTTCCTTTTTAAAAATTTTTTAAAGTCTTTATTTATTTGAGTGAAAGAGAGAGAATGAGCATGAGCAAGAGGAGGAGGGGGGAGAGAAGGAGAGGGAGAAGCAGGCTCCCTGCTGAGCAGGGAGCTTGACACAGCACTTCATTCCAGGACCCTGGGACCATAACCTGAGCCAAAAGTAGATGCTTAACTGACTGAGGCACCCCTCTTTTTTATTTTTAAAAAATATTTATGTATTTATGTATTTATGTATGTATGTATGTATGTATGTATGTATTTATTTATTTATTTATTTATTTATTTATTTATGAGAGAGAGATTGAGAGCAGAACTGGGGCGTGGAGGACAAGGAAGGGACAGACGGAGAAGAAGCAGACTCCTTGCTGAGCAGGGAGCCTGACTCAGGCTCTGTCCGTGAGATCATGACCTGAGCCGAAGACAGACACTTAACTGAGCCACCCAGGAGCCCCATGTGGTTTTCTTTTAAACAAGGACAAAGCAGTGCAGATCTCTCTTTTTCTGCCCTGAGGAAGAAGACAGTCCAGCTGTCTCTGATCCTTAAGAGGCTCTGCCCCGATGCTGCTGGTGTGTCTCTTGTCCTGTCTCTACTGAAGCCCCACTAAGCCATTGGAGAGCATTTACTGTTCTTTCCTGGGAATCTTAGCTGTCCAGACTTCCCTGACCAGACACACAGTATACTAGGTATAGGCTTTCATCATCACGGAGTCAGGCTACAACTGTGTTAGACTTTATCCTTTATCCTCCCTCCAGACCAGAGAGAGCCTTCCAGACTAGGTCTTCAAAAGGAGGGCATCTGATGTAAATGTCCCCTCCCTCATCCCTTTTCAACCTCTCTCCAGCTAATATAGCCCCCAGTCAGGTGCCCCAAAGCTCACCCCCCTGAGGAAACCCCTGCCCTCCCTGCAGGAGAACATTCTATCCCTCAGGCTTTTGTATGGACTTGAAAACTTGAGCACCTGAGAAGCTGAATTTTGCTTAGTCACAGCTGACTCTGGAAGGGTGAAGATCATCCCCAGCATTTGATGAACTTGATATCTTTGGAAATGTACCTTAAAAACAGTCAACAAAACTAAAAAACAACCTACAGAATGGGAGAAGATATATGAGATATCAGATAAAAGGCTAGTATCCAAGATCTATAAAGAACTTATCAAACTCAACACCTAAGAAACAAACCAGTCAAGAAATGGGCAGAAGACATAAACATTTCTCCAGAGAAGACCTACACAAGGCCAACAAGCCCATGAAAAAATGCTCCACATCACCTGCCATCTGGGAAATACAAATCAAAACCACAATGGGATACCACTATATACTGGTTAGAATGGCTAAAATTAATAAGACAAGAAACAACAAATGTTGGCAAGGATGTTAAAAAAGGGGAACCCTCTTGCACTGTTGAGAATGCAAGCTGGTGCAGCCACTCTGGAAAACAGTGTGGAGGTTCCTTAAGTAGTTTAAAATTGAGCTACCCTATGACCCAACAACTGCCCTACTGGGTACTTACCCTAAAGATACAGATGTAGTGAAATGCTGGGACACCTGCACCCCAATGTTCATGGCAGCAATGTCCACAATAGCCAAACTGGAAGGAGCCACGATGTCCTTCAACAGATGAATGGATAACGAAGATACACACACACACACACACACACACACACACACATGCACACACTCAGCCATCAGAAAGGATGAATACCTACCACTTACATCGAGGTGGATAAAACTGGAGGGTATTATGCTGAGTGAAATAAGTCAATCAGAGAAAGACAATTATCATATGGTTTCACTCATACGTGGAATATAAGAAATAGTGAAAGGGACCATAAGGGAAGGGGGAAAACTGAGTGGTGAAAAATTAGAGAGGAAGACAAACCACAAGAGACTCTCAACTCTGGGAAACTAACAAAGGGTTGCAAAAGGGGAGGTGGGTAGGGGGGATGGGGTAACTGGGTGACGGGCATTAAGGAGGGCACACAATGAGACGAGCACTGGGTGTTATACTATATGCTGGCAAATTGAATTTAAATAAAAAATTTTTAAAATGTACCCAAAAAGCAATGCATACCTCTCTAAGGTGAGTAGTTTTTTTCTCAGCTACAGTGTCTAGTCACATACAAGGGAAGGATAGTCTTTCTGAAAATGGTACTTGACAACTTGCAAAAGAGGAATTGTGTTGAAAAAGAATAGCTTCTTTTCCCTGGGTCTAGCTCATGTAACCAGAGGTGTAGACGGCTCTCTTTACCATTCTAGTGGGTGGTGCCAGTTCTCATTAGATTCTTCTTTATTATATATCTCCTCCCTTCTAACCTAGCTAGAAGGTGAAAGTTCTCCCAACAATTTAGCCATCTACATAGAGAGGCAGTGAGAACCACTTGATAAAGGAAAAGAATGGGGGAGAAATAAACAGTAAAAGTCAAAAAGCCATGAGGGAAAATGTAGTGTTGATTCCTAGTATGAGATCCTATGTTTTAGACTTCCATAAAACCTCAACATATATTAATAAAAATAAGTACAGCGACCATTTTCATCTAGAAAAGGTCAGCAACTTTCTGTAGAGGGCCAGATAGTGAATATTTCAGGCTTTGCAGGCCATATAGCTTCTGGCAACTACTCAGCTCTGCTATCATAATGCAAAATCAGCCATAGGCAATATGAAAATGAATGAGAATGATTATGTTCCCATAAAACTTTATTTATAAAACCCAATCCTAATACCATCCTCCAATTAAAAAACAAAACAAGCTCTCTTCCTTGGCGCTGCCTGCGGAGGTGGCAGCCATCGATTGCTGGGCATCATGTCTGCCCTCAGACCTCTGGTGAAGCCCAAGGATCATTAAAAACAGGACCAAGGGCAGCCTGGGTGGCCCAGCGGTTTAGCGCTGCTCTCAGCCCAGGGCCTGATTCTGGAGACCCGGGATCGGGTCCCATGTCGGGCTGCCTGCATGGAGCCTGCTTCTTCCTCTGCCAGTGTCTCTGCCTCTGTGTGTGTGTGTGTGTGTGTGTGTGTGTGTGTGTGATGAATAAATAAATAAAATCTTTAAAAAAAGAAACAAAAGAGGACCAAGAAGTTCATCTGGCACCAGTGAGACTGATATGGAGTCAAAATTAAGCACAACTGGTGGAAACCCAGAGGCAGTGACAATAGGGTACACAGAATATTCAAGGGCCAGATCTTGATGCCCAACATTGATTACTGGAGCAACAAGAAAACAGAGCACATGCTGCCCAGTGGCTTCCAGAAGTTCCTAGTCCACAATGTCAAGGAGCTTGAAGTGCTGCTGATGTGCAACAAATCTTATTGTGCAGAGATTGCTCACAATGTATCCTCGAAGAACCTGCAAAGCCATTGTGGAAAGAGCAGCCCAGCTGGCCATCAGAGTCACCAATCCCAGTGCCAGGCTGGGTAGCAAAGAAAATGAATAGACAGCTTAAGTGCGTGTCATATTTGTGTTAATAAAACCATAAAACTACAAACAAAACACAACAGGGTTCCTTGGAGAAATGGCTTATTCTAGACACTGGATATGGAATACATGAGTCAGGAGTATCTTGTAATGACAGAAAGTAAGAAAGTACTCAGAAAACAAGACAAGGAGTCTGTATGAAAGGGACACAGGAGCCAATCTGAAAGAGCTCCCCTTGGCCAAAGCTAGAACAGTTTGAGGAACAAATTAAGTCAGTACTTACTTTTTTTTTTTTTTTTTTTTTCAGTACTTACTTTTAAAATGTAGGTTATATTGTTATTTATGTATGGTGAGGGCTAACAGATCAGGAGACAAATACCAATGGAAGACAATGTGTTATACACAGTTCCTAAGAGGAGGGGCATGCCACACCACAGGGGTCACCAAGAAAGCACCAGTGTGGACCCCAGGAGCCAGAGGGAGCAGAGGGGAAATGTGGGCAAGAGCCTTAATTGAGTTTCTGCAGGAGGGAATAAATGAGGCAGGATAAGGGGTTTTAGGAGTGGTTCGTTTGCATCATTTCAGTGGCTGTGGGGTATACAGCTGCCCCTAATACTTGGACCTGATAACTTATTTTTATTTCCAAATTTTTATTTTTAATTTTTAAAACAATTTTATTTTAGAGAGAGTGTGTGTGTGGTGGGGGTGGGGGGATGGATGGTAAGAGGAGAGGAGGAGGGAGAAGCAGGCTGCATGCTGCATGCAGAGCCTAATGGGGGGCCGGATCCCATGAGCCTGAGATCATGACCTGAGCTGAAATAGTCAGAGGCCATACCAACTGAGCCACCCAGGTACCCCTGGACCTGGCTAATTTAAAGGCAGGGAAATAGCAGTCCTGAGAGTGAGAACCCAACAGAGGAGGTGATATAATGAAGGCTCTGTAGTCATTGGTTTGCATTTGAAAGGAGCACTCCAAGGAGAGTCCTTTACTCCCTCAAGGAATTGGCTATCCCTGGGAGGGACAGTCTTTTCCAGGTCTGCAAGACGTCAAAGCATCAGAAACATGGTTAATGTAGTAGTATTAGATGATAACCCAAAGCATAAAATAAATATCCACAAGACCACAGTGATATAAATAAAAAATTGAATATTAAATAAATGGAGAAGAGTCAAGTCTCCTTTCTAAAATTCCAAATACTGGGATCCCTGGGTGGCGCAGCGGTTTAGCCTTTGGCCCAGGGCGCGATCCTGGAGACCCGGGATCAAATCCCACGTCGGGCTCCCGGTGCATGGAGCCTGCTTCTCCCTCTGCCTGTGTCTCTGCCTCTCTCTCTCTGTGTGTGACTATCATAAATAAATAAAATAAAATAAAAAATAAAATAAAATTCCAAATATTGTATGTAATTCCTCTCCACTCTACGAGATGGGAGTTTAATTTCTACCCTTCTGTCTTGAGGATAAGCAGCATATACTGACTTGCTTCAGAAAAGTATAGAAGATGGGAAGGGAAGGAAAAGATGTTTTCATCCAAGATGAGAGCAGAATCTTTTTTTTTTTTTTAAGATTTTATTTATGTATTTGACAGAAAGAGAGAACACAGCAGGGGGAGCAGCAGAGGGAGAGGGAGAAGCAGGGTCTCCCTGCTCGATGCAGGCTCTATCCCAGGACCTGAGGATCATGATCTATGCCAAAGGCAAACGCTTAACCAACTGAGCCACTCAAGCACCCCGAGGGCAAATCTCTTTGCAACATCCACAATCCCTATAACCAAAGGGGGCCAGAACATTTTCCAACTATATTTTTTACCAGTGGACTTTCATACTCTCTTTGCTCACTCATAAGAAATAGTACAGGTATTCTAAAGCAATTAGTTGGGGGCAATTTAGAGAATAAAAAGAAAGTCATTATGCAAATATCTATTAATAGTTATTCAACCTTGAAAAGCATCATTGCTTAGAATGAAAGGGGATGCTAGATTCATGTTTTCCAACTCGGGTGTTAACATTCCTTGTAATTAATGTCAGGCCTCTGAATGGTTATCTTATTCCTCACTAAATGGTTATTATTCTACCAACTGCCTTTATGACTAAGAGCACTCCAGCTGTCTTTTCCAATCACAACTTTCTGTCTTTTTACTAGTACTTTCTTTGGCAAAGAGAAAACCCCACATGGTTCCCTGGCTTTAGGAAAGCCATTCTCCTCCTGAACACAATCTATTGAGGCAGAGAATCCAAGGACAGTGCCAAGCAAAAGGTTTTCTCTCTCTTTCACTCTCTCTCTCTCTCTCTCTCTTTTTTTTTTTTTTTTTTTTGGTATTTTCAGTGGAGGAATCCCCAACTCTTCTTGGAGAAGAGCTGGCTAGTTCTTATTTTCCTAAAGCCTCACAATGTCTAAAGGGTGCTGGGTGAGGACTAGGCTTTTGCCTCTACCCCTTCTCACTAGAAATGCAAGGCAGCGGGTCTTGCAGGGCATTTCTTTGAATCTGGTGGGAATGCCTGCCCCACGGAGCAAAAAAGAAAGAAAGGTCAAGCGCTTTGTTTGTCATTTAAATTTAGAATTGAGGTATGCTCCCCTGCTAATTGTGGATCAACTGAAAAACAATTGGTTTAGAATAAGATCACAAGCAGTGCAGCTTTGGTAATTCATCAAGATTTATGCTCAGTTGAGCATGGATTCAGGTAATGGATTGCAAAGGAGTATTTTTTTAGAGACACAATTTTTATGAGTTGAGTTCTTTGGGGAAGGCTCTGCATTTAGGCAGACAATGGAGTTCAGGGGGAAAAAATGCCTATTCTCAAACGCCTTCAGCTCCAAATACTTTTTGTTCTGCAGTGCTATTATGGAGTCCTCCAGCCTTATTCCAAAGAGAGGCTGCTTGCTGATAACAAGACTCTACCGAGTGCCGTGTTGTGATTGCTGCTGGTGCTCACCACTACTAATCCCTTCCCCATTTATCCTTGGAATCCACACCTCTCAAACTGTTGTTCCCAGTGCCACACCTTATAGTGACAAGAACCACTTTTCTCTCACATGCTTATTCTGGTCCTGCCCCTACCCACTGCTGCTCAGGTACCACTGTGGTCTCCGCTACTAAAACCAATGTTACTAAATCCCCAAATGTAGGTTAGAATTCTTTCACCTGAAGTGTGACCTCATTCTCTGGAGTGAGAGCTCCCCCTGTTGAAAGGTTTGGACCAAGTCTTACAGGCCCTGGGAAGATTATTAGTCTTTAGGTTGCGAGAATCTAACTCAAGGGGTACCTGGGTGGCTCAGTCCATTGTCTGTTTTTGGCTTAGGTCATGATCTTAGAGTCCTCAGACTGAGTCCTGCATTGGCTCCCCGCTCAGCAGGGAGTCTGCTTCTTCCCCCCACCCCCCCTCCACCGTCATGTTTGCTCTCTTTCAAATAAATTTATTAATAAAAAGAAATCTAACTCAAACTAGCTTAAAATAAAAACAATCACTGGCTTACATAATGGGAAGTGGGGGGAGTGGCCTTAGCCACAATTTCTAAGTCACATGACTTCTCTCCTTGTCTACCTTCTGACTTCTCTTATTTAAATTCTTGGCTTTCCTTCTTCTAACTCTTCCACTGGCCGACACAGGCTATGCTATGTGGGGCACATCATTAGGTCCTCAGAATGGAAGAAGAGTTTCTTAGTTTATAGATAAATCTCCAGAGGAGGATTCTGCTTGGTTCTAATTGAATCTAGTTACTCATCCTTAAACCAATCACTATGGCGGAGTGGGAAGGATTCTATGATTGGCAGCCCCAAGAGGACCAAAAGGAGTAGCAGTCAGTTCTAAGAAACAGGAATCGAGGCAGACAAAAACAACAGATGTTTCCTACAATAATATATTGATAAATACCAGAATGCCTAAAAAAAGTCATATGACCTCTTCAGGATCCCTGGGTGGCGCAGTGGTTTGGCGCCTGTCTTTGGCCCAGGGCGCGATCCTGGAGACCCGGGATCGAATCCCACATCGGGCTCCTGGTGCATGGAGCCTGCTTCTCCCCCTGCCTGTGTCTCTGCCTCTCTCTCTCTCTCTCTCTCTGTGACTATCATAAATAAATAAAAAAAATTAAAAAAAAAAAGTCATATGACCTAATTAAAAATGGGCAAAGGACTTGGTTAGACATTCCTCCAAGAAAGATATACAAATGGTCAGTAAGCTAAGATGCTCAGTATCACTAGGTATGATATGCAAGTCAAAACCATGAGGGTTTTACTTCACACCCACTAGGATGGCTTTAATCAGATAATAACAAAGATGTGGAGAAATCTGAATCCGCATTGGATTGTGGTGGGAGTGTAAAATGCGGCAGCGCGGCAGCCACTGTCAGGGCAATTCTACACATGGCTTACATAGTTACTATATATATATATATATTAAACAAATGAAAATATATGTCTGGACAAAACATTTGCACATGAATGTTCATAGTAGCATTATTCATAATAGCCAAAAAATAGAATCAACTTCTTGATGAACAAACAAAATATGGTATATCACACCATGCAATTTTATTCAGCCATAAAAGAAAATGAAGTAGGTACAAGCAAAGTATAAACCCTGAAGACATTATGCTAAATGAAAGAAGCTAATCACAAAAGACCAGATAAATCTAACACTTATGCTAAATCGACTTACGTAAATCTTAAATCTACAGAGACTAAGAGAAGCGGTTGGGTTAGGGCTGCAGGAGTTGAGAGGATTGGGGGCCATAGCTCAAAGGTAAGAGTTTCTTTTTGGAGTGGTTGAGATATTCTCAAATTGGTTATGGTGATGGTTGCATAACTCTGTAAATACACTAGAAACCATTGAATGAGCACTTTAAATGGGTTAAATATATATGATGTATGAATAATATACCAATAAATAAATAAATAAATAAATAAATAACCAAGGCTCCTTATATGTCCTGTTCCGTCCTTTCGGGTCTCCAAGCCATGGGAAAAGCTCCACCTGAAGCTAGACAGTTCCAATCCTGCTTCTATTTCCTTATAGTTAACTCCTTCCTCAGTGGTACCATGGGCATGACAATCCTTGCCTGGGAAGGTCATGATTTTTAAAAACACACATTAGGGTTAATACCGTGAGTATCTAATACGTAGTTGCCTCTCAATACACACTATTCTAAGCGTGTACAGCACAATGCATGCGTATAAACACAAGAAGATGCAGCTGTTGGGGAGGTTTTCTAACGACCCGGATCTGGAGGGCCGGGCGTGCCCGTGGTCTCCGCCCTCGCAGCCCACGTCGCTCCAGCTTTGGGACGGTGAGGCAGCAGCGCAGCGCACGAGCCCCGGCGGCAAAGAAAAGCCCCGCATCCCGGGCCGAGCAACCGCAACGAACGGGCTCGAAGGGCGTACAGAGGCCGCCCCGTCTCGCGGAGAGCGATGCCACGGGACGCTGGGGGACGGGAACGGGACACAGGGCACCGGGAGACCGAGCTCAGCCGACCGCTCTCCGCAGCGCCGCGGAGAACAATGCGCTCAGCCCTTCGCGCGGAAGCTCGCGGTACCGCGCCCGGGGGCGTGCCCGGCCCGGGGCCTGCTGGGAAATGCAGTGTCTGAAAGCCGTGCCCACGCAGCCCCGCCGCTCTTCGGACCGAGCCCCGTGCAACTACAAGTCCCATGACGCTCCGCGGCCTCTTGCTCGCCCGGCTTTTGCAGGGAAAGGAGTGGGGCGAACATGGCTGAAGGCAGTCGGGGCGACACAGCGTGCGGAGGAATGGGAGGCAGGCAGGACCCGGTCTCCAGCAGCGGGAGCTGCAACTTCCCAGAGTACGAGCTTCCCGAGCTAAACACGCGCGCTTTCCATGTGGGCGCCTTCGGGGAGCTGTGGCGTGGCCGGTTGCGCAGGGAAGGGGACTTGTCGCTGAAGGAGCCTCAGGAATCCGCGCTGTCTGGGAGCCACGGTGTCGCGGACTCGGGCCAGGAGGATGCTGCGGCGGCCCGGGATCTGGGCTGCAGCCTTGAGGCCGCGGCCGAGCTGCGGACGGTGTGCGGGTGAGTGCGGCGCGGAGGGGCTCTTGCAGCTGGGAGCCGGCCTGGATGCAGCCTTGCTCCTGCGCTCCCCTGGGACTCCTCCTCGGAGGGCCTGTGCGCGGATTCCCGGAGGTGGAAGGACCGCCCTTCCGAGGCGGAACGCCTGCTCCAGCTGTCCTGGAACCCCGGGAGGAGTCCGGTGATCGGAATGCACAACCTCTCAAGTGGGAGCGGAGGGACGGACGAGCTGCCCACAAAGATTAATTTTTCTACCGGTTAATTGTTTAAGTGCTTGCTAATATACAGAAGGGCGATCAGAGTAACGGCGGTGTGTAGCTGCCATTGAAAAGACACTTTGACAATGGAGGAGCCTTCCTAATGATGAGCCTGGGAGGAAATTTAACCAGGGGAGTGTTAAACCTTTGATTAACCGTGGTTCCTAATGGGGACCTCCGGGTGTGCAGTTACTGAAAATATCCCCCCCAAGGGCCTTTTATAGGGTGAAAATATTAAAAAAAAAAAAACTTTAACGATCTCTTTATGTATTTAATAGTATCGGCCGCCATACATCAATCGGCCGTGTATCCTCTTTGTAGATAGAGTATCGGCACAGATATCATTGTCTGGAATTCTGGCCGCATCTGAACCCCGTCTGCTGGATTTCACCTGACTTAATTGTTTAATGATGTATTTAGGACACAGCCCTGATCGTTGTGGACAAGATGGATGACTGTTTTTCCTTTTTTGTTTGTATTTCAGCGTTGATAAACTGAAGTGCCTTGAGGAGGGCGAGGATCCGGATGTCGTCCCGGAGAATACTGACCTAGTGACTTTGGGGTATGGAAGACTTTACTTTTATTGTGTGGTACTTATTTAAGATTTTTTTCAACGTTAAGTTTTTCACGAGAGTACTTATTGTTATCACTCCACCCCCTAAATCCAATCATTGTTAACATTTGGCTGAATTTCCTTTTGCTCTGTGTGAGATACCTGCTGCAAGTCTTTTTCTATTGCTGAACCATTCAGTAAGTTTCAGACCTAAATGCGTCAGCACATAGCTCCCCTAAGTATTATTCTCTTACATAATCAGAGTGGTATTATTGCACCTAAAGAAAATTAGCAGTAAATACATAACTTCTAATGTCCATTCTGTATTCAGATTTGTGTTTATTTTTATTTTATTTTATTTTTTTGTGTGTTTATTTTTAAATGTGTGTTTACAAAGGTACAGTTGATCTACTTAGATTCCAGTGCAAGGTGAAAACTCTGATAGTTTTTCAAACTTTTGTTTTCAGTTTCTAATTTTTGACAGATCCATATTTTTGTAAAAGAGGATACTAGTTAATTACTGGGAAAATGGAATTAAAAGACAAACACAATAAAAGTCCTTTTTTTAAGAACAAAGGTTATTATTACTATTATCTTTTGAAGATTACAGAGATTTTATTTAAGATGCCTTTTCCCCCCAAAACCCTGAGATCATGATCTGAGCCAAAATCAAGAGTTGGATGCTCAGTGAACTGAGCCATCCAGGTGCCCCTTGAATTTGGGTTTATTGAAGTATAGTTAACATACAATGCTTCATTGGTTTCAGATGTACGGCATAGCCATTTGGCAGCTCTATATGTTCTATGCTCACCACAAGTGTAGCAACCATCTGTTACCACACAGGCTAGTAATAATACTGATTACATTACCATTGACTTTATTCTCTATGCTGTCCCTCTATCCCCATGATTTATTTATTTCACAATTGGAAGCCTGTACCTGTTACTCTCCTTCACCCATTTTGTCCCCCTCCCCACTTTTCCTGGCAGCTGTCAGTTTGTTCTCTGTATTTGTTTGGCTTTTTATATTCCACTATCAGTGAAATTATATAGTATTTGTCTTTCTCTATTTGAATTGTTTCACTTAGCATAATACCCTCTAGGTCCATTCAGGTTATTGCAAATGGCAAGCTGTCATTCTTTTTTATGGATGAGTAATATTCCATTATACACATCTTTATCCATTGATCTATCCATGGACACTTGGGTTGCTTCCATATCCTAGCTATTTTAAGTAATGCCATAGTAAACATAGGGATGCATGTATCTTTTGGAAGCAGTGTTTTTTTCTTTGGGTGACTACCTAGTTGTGGAATTACTGGGTCATATGGTATTTATATTTTTATTTTTTTCAAGAGCCTTCATACTGTTTTCCACAGTGGCGCCACCAGGTAAATTCCTACCAAAAAGGATTCCTTTTTCTCTACATCTCACCAACACTTGTTATTCTTGTTTGTTTGTTTGTTTGTTTGTTTTTAAAGCTTTTATTTATTCATGAGAGACAGAGAGAGAGAGGAGACAGGCAGAGACATAGGCAAAGGAAGAAGCAGGCTCCATGTAGGAAGCCTGATGTGGAACTCAATCCCAGGACCCCAGGATCATGCCCTGAGCCAAAGGCAGATGCCCAGCTGCTGAGCCACCCAGGCATCCCTTTTTGATTCTAGCCATTCTGACTGGTGTCAGATGATATTTCCCTGATGATTAGTGATGCTGAGCATCTTTTCTTTTCTTTTCTTTCTTTTTTTAAAGATTTTTTTATTCATTTATTCACGAGAGACCCACAGAGAGAGGCAGAGACGTAGGCAAAGGGAGAAGCAAGCTTCCTATGGGGAGCCCAATGTGGAACACCATTCCAGGGCCCTGGGATCACGCCCTGAGCCATCCAGGCATCTTGAGTATCTTTTCAAATGTCTGTTGACCATGTGGATTTCTTTGGAGAAATGTCTCTTCAGGCCCTCTGCTTTTTTAAATTGGATTATTTGGGGGGTTTTGCTGTTGAGTTGTATAAGTTCTTTATTTTGGATATTAACACTTTATTGGATATATCATTTAGAAATATCTTCTCCCTTTTAGTAGTTTGCTTTTTTTTTTTTAGTGATTTTTGTTGCCATGCAAAAACTTTTTTTTATATAGTTCTAATAGTTTATTCTGTTTGACTTTTGTTTCTCTTGGCTGGGGAGACATCTACAAAAATATTGCTTTGACTGATGTGTAAGAAATTATTGCATATATTGCCTTCTAGGAGTTTTATGATTTCAGGTCTCACATTTAGGCCTTTAATCCATTATTGAGTTTATTTTTGTGTGATGTGAGATAGTAGTTCAGTTTGATTCCTTTGCATGTAGCTGTTCAGTTTTCCCAAAATCATTTGTTCAAAAGACTGGCTTTAAAAAAAAAAAAAAAAAAGACTGGCTTTTCCCCATGGTATATTCTTGCCTCCTTCATAGATTAATTGACTATGTGGCTTTATTTGATTATTAATTGACTCTGTGGGTTTATTTCTGGGCGCTCTATTCTGTTCTGTTGGCCTGTATGTTTGTTTTTATGCCAGTATCATACTCTGATTACTACAGCTTTGTAGTATATTTTGAAATCTGGGATTGTAATACATCCAGCTTTGTTCTTTCTCAAGATTTGCTGTAACTCTTAGGGTCTTTTGTGGTTTCATAAAAATGTTTATATTGTTCTACTTCTGTGAAAAATGCTGTTAGTATTTTAATAGGAATTGCCTTGAATCTGTCAGTTGTTTTGGGTAGTGAGGATATTTTACCAATATCTTCCAATCCATGAGCATGCAGTATCTGTCCATTTGCATTGTGTTGTTTCTTTCATCAGTATTTTACAGTTTTCAGAGGGTAAGTCTTGCATCTCCTTAGTTGAGTTTATTCTTTGGTATTTTATTCTTACGGTGCAATTGTAAGTGAATTTTTTTTTTAAAGATTTATTTATTTATTCATGAGAGACACAGACTGAGAGAGAGAGGCAGAGACATAGGCAGAAGGGGGAGAAGCAGGCTCCTCACAGGGAGCCCGATGCGGGACTCAATCCCGGATCCCAGGATCATGACCTGAGCCGAAGGCAGATGCCCAACTGCTGAGACACCCAGGCGTCCCGTAAATGAAGTTTTTTAAAAAAATTTTTGTCTGCTACTTTATTATTAGTGTATAGAAATGCAGTCAATTTCTGTAAATTAATTTTGTATCGTGCAACTTTATTGAAATCATTTACTTGTAATTAAATTTTATCATTAAATTTAATAGTAAAATTACTACTCATATTCATATTAATTTATATTGCTGTGAATGTTTCTAAATGCTTACTCTCATTGTCTGTACTGATGGAATAACAAATAGCTCTCAGATCAGTGTTGGTCTGCCAGTCACTCTTTGAGAAACGCTGTACTGTGCTATAGTATTATTGAGAAAATGTGTGTCTGATGGTGACATTTGTAATTTCCAGTTTGTAGCTCACCTACTTCACACCACCTTAACCTTATCTTTTTATAATCCTTGTTTCTACCCTTTCTGTTGTCACCCTCGAAAATTTAAGCATTTCAACTCCACCTTGGTTTCTTTTATAATAGCGGCCAAATCTGTTTCCCTTATCCCCACTGCTAATGTTTCCATTAGTGATACTTGGAGCACTAGGAAATCCTCCCATTTCTCCTACGTCCAGTGTTTTCTTCTTCTGATTTATTTATCATGCTACTACCTGAGCATGCTCTTTTGCATTTGAGAAATTCCCAATGGCTGTACCTCTCCTGGACATATGAAGCCCTCCATCTATAGTCCAAATCTGTATTTCCAGATTTATTTTTAGCCGCTTTCTATTTCAAATGGCTTAGCCTTTTCCCATCAAAACTCCATATTTGAGGCCCTAAGATTCCTTTCTACATTACTACAACCTATTTTCCTCCCTTAGAAAATAGATTCACTTAAAATGTCCAGAACTCTTCTTGTAATATTTAAGTTTTTGAAGGCTCGTTGAAAGTCCAAACTCCTTCATCTATGTATTGCCCTTAGCCTGCTGTAGTCTTTTGCTTCTATTGGTGCTTTTTGACTATTGTTGATTAATGAGTTGGAGATTTCTAAAATGCATATCTGGTTGTATCTCTCTTAAAACCTTTCACTGGCTCTTAGGCAAAAATTCTGAGTTATTCAGTGGCTCACAAGGGCCTCTATAGAATGGATCTTGCAGATACTTTCAGCTCTATGTCTGTACTGCATCAGCCACTATAATTTTCAGTTCCTAGAATGTGCACTCACTCTAGGCCTTTGCCTAGAACTCACTCCTCCTTATCCTTCTGGTCTTGCTGCCTTCTGCTATCCTTCAAGGACTAGAGGGCTGTGGGCTCCCATTAGATCCTGTTTTATGCTCATGTGGACCTCTGTACTTCCCTATTGAAATACTTATCACATTTATGATAATATTTTTTAAATGACTAATATTATTCTTAACAGTACTGCAAGTAAATTATTAGGCTTGTGCCAAAAGCTGAAACCTGTATCTCTATGCTTTCTCTAAACCTTCCTTTCTTCTCTCCACCAATAACTTAAAAATAAAAACAAAATCTAAATACATGACCCCTATATTATGGCATAAAGTAAATATGCTTGTAGCACTTTCCTCCCCCTGTCTAATATAGTTGCTGCTGAACTCATTTTATGCCTGTAAGAAAGACAAAAGACACTTGGAAGAGATTGATTCTCCTTTGATACATGCTGTCTTTAATCCATACCAAGCTAAATAACTTGTCATCTGCAGTTCTGAAATTTTTAAACTGCTTAAAGATTTTAATTCCTAGGAATAGGAGAAATTGCTACTACATGGTTACTACTGAACCTTATCTTTCATCCCAAAAGCTTCAGCAGCATTACTTTAATACAATAGCAATTGCATTTTCTCTGCCCATCCTCTCACTTTGCTGGTTAACAGAGCACTGCTTCATGCACCATTTAAAGGATATGAAAAGGAAACTTTAGAGTCCTGCAAGAAAAAGAACCGTAGATTGGAAGGACTCCTAATCTTACCACCAAAACAAAAAACAAACAAAAAACACTGATTTACCTGGGCTTCATTAGAATGACAGAAGAGAGTACCTTTAAACTAGGAATCTCAGAAACCTTCTACCACAAGTATCACAGAATGAATAAGAAGAAATAAAATCCATAAGGAATTTGTAGAAAATGAGGAAAGAGCTGTTTATACAAATCAACTGAGGAAAGCTCTCATTCTCCCAGGAAATAACTAGGAAACAAGAAAACTGTAAGTCTACATTCCAAACAAAATTGAATATATTAAAACAAGGATTTGAAGATAGAAAAACACTTTGGATTTGAAACTTTGAAACTAACAACAGAAGTGATGAGGAAGAGGAGGAATGGAGAAAAATGATAGAACTCAGAAAATGGAAGAAAAAGGAAAATTATCTCAAATGAATTATAAGATAACTAATGCAGAGTAGATGCAAATGAAATTTAATAAGAGTCAATGAAAGACAAGAATATAGTCAAGAGAATGCAAATGATGTAAAGAAACTGAATGTAGTGAGATTGAAAAACAAGACAAGGGATCCCTGGGTGGCGCAGCGGTTTAGTGCCTGCCTTTGGCCCAGGGCGCGATACCGGGAGCTTTCAGCAAGTCATAATCTCTGATGACATAACCATAACAAATATTGTTATAATGAAAAAATTGAAATATTAGATAAGAGTACATAAAGAAGAAAAACTATCTCTGTCTCCCAGTGGTATGATAGTATACCTGAAGAATTCCAAGGAAATAAATGCTAAAACAGACCAAGAAACAAGAAAAACCAGAATTCAGTGTATGAGCAGGATACAGAATTGATATATATTAAAAAATAGGCTTCATATATATGAACTAAACAATTAGAGGACATATTGGTAGAGAAAAATCCCATTTATGATGGTCAAAAAGATGATTAAATATTAGGAATGAATTTAACAAGAAATGTGTAAAACTTAGAGACAATTTTAAAACACTCTGGGAAAACTTGGAAAAAGACTTGATAACATTGAAAGATGTCTTCTCTTCTTGAATAGGAATCCTAAAAATTACTGTGATGTCAGTTCTTTTTTATTTTTATTTTTTTAAGATTAGTTATTTTAGGGAGAGCAGGGGGAAAAGGAGAAGGAAAGGGAGAGGAGGGAGAGAATTAGACTCGCTGATGAGCACAGAGTCTGACACAGGGCCCGATATCATGATCCTGAGATCATGACCTGAGCTGGAATCAAAAGTCAGACGCTTAACTGACTGAGCCACCCAGGTGCCTCAATGTCAGTTCTTTCTAAGTTAAATTAAGTGCACTCCCAGGAAAAATACCCAATGTATTGGTTATTTTATAAAGTTAGACAAGTTGGTGATAAAGTTCATATGGAATATATGCAAGAGGGATCCCTGGGTGGCGCAGCGGTTTAGCGCCTGCCTTTGGCCCAGGGCGCGATCCTGGAGACCCGGGATCGAATCCCACATCTGGCTCCAGGTGCATGGAGCCTGCTTCTCTCTCTGCCTCTCTCTCTCTCTGTGTGACTATCATAAATAAATAAAAATTTAAAAAAATTTAAAAAAAGGAATATATGCAAGAAAGATCAGAAGAAAACCCTGGAGGGGAGTGTGTGAAGGAAATTGTGAGGATGTACTAATTTTACCAGATACTAAAATACTACAAAGTTTTATAATTAAAACAGTGGCTACTAGCACATGAAGAGACAGTAGACCAGTGGAGTAGGAGAGAAGGTCCAGTTAGAGTCTAGTGCTTGTGTAAATTGAGTGCGACACTATACACAAGAATAAACTCCAAAGAGATCAGTATAAACTCATGGTTTTAAGTATATAACAGAAAAATACAGAAGTGCAGATATTTGTACACGTGTGGAATAATACACAGATTTATGTTTTCTACTTCTTTCCACTGAGCAGTCTAGAAAAAGTGCTGATTGCAATAACAGTGATAACACCTGGCACTCAGCTAATGGCCTCTATACACCTGTCTCATTGAGGCTCTTAGTAGTTGATTTTATGACTGAGGTTAGGGAAATGCAAGGTGAGCCTTAAGTTTCTTAATAGTGTTAGAAAGTGGGTGAAAAATGTGAGCATTCAAGGAAATGTGTAAAATGTGTAAGTGGGTGAAAACTGGGTGAGCATTCAAGGGAATACTCAAGAAAAGGATAAGGGTTTTTTTTTCCAAGGCAGGCACCAACCTAAAGGAACCCCTAACAGCCACAGGTAGAACAGTTTGATCAATAAAATAATGATAGTATTAGATTGTAACCTACAGAATGAGATAAATGAGTTCATATTAATATAAATGATCAAATAGGAGGAGAAAGTTAGGTCTTCCTCATAATACCAATGAATAAACGTAGAAAGAGGGAAATAGAGAATCACCAGTGGGCATATTCCATGGCAATAAACGTCACAGACAGAATCTACTTTTGAATGCTAAAATTCCCAGGTGAAAGTTTGAGGAGAACTGAGGTTTGCCTGGTTTCAAAGGATCTCCCCCTAAATACTTATTGAGTACAAAGGAAAAGAAAATAGGAATCTGGCAGACAGAAGCTTAACCAAAGTATCACCAGTAATAAGACATATTAATATTAACATCATGAACCTCTTGGTATGGCACACTGAGGACAACATTCTAGTGGTATTCTTGCCCACAGTGCTAGCATTACTCCAATCGGTAAGGAAATGGCAGTCTGTGCAAATTCAAGGACGTTCTATAAAATAACGAAATAGAGCTCCTTAGAAGTGTCAAGTTGATGAAAGAAAACTAGAGATGAATGGAGGGAAAGAGGGAAAGGAGAAACAAATGCAGTATAGTGCCCTGGAGAGAATCCTGGGGCAGAAAAAAGGATTATATTTAAAAACTTGTGAAGGGGCACCTGGGTGGCTCAGTCTGTTAAGTGTCTGCCTTTGGCTCCGGTATCAAATCCTGAATTGGGCTCCATGCTCATTGGGAACTCTGCTTCTCCCTCTCTTCCCTTCCCCCCTGTTCATGTTCATGCTCTCTCTCTCTCTCTCTCTCTCTCTCACTCTTACTGTCACTCAAATAAAATCTTAACAAAAAATAAAACTTGTGAAATTCAATAAAGACTTAGAGATACTAATCCTGTATTAATGCAATTTTCTGATCTTGATAATTAGGATCCTGTAAGGGGTTAACACAGGGAAAACTGGGTGAGAGAAGGGTACTCTTTGTACTATTTTTACAGCTTCTTTTAGTGTTAAGTCTAAAATTAGTTCAAGGGATGCCCGGGTGGCTTAGTCAGTTAAGCATCTGACTTGATTTTGGCTCAGGTCATGATCTCAGGTTATGAGATCAATGCTGAGCATGGAGTCTGCTTGGGATCCTCTCTCTCTTAAAAAATTTTTTTTCCGGGATCCCTGGGTGGCGCAGAGGTTTGGCGCCTGCCTTTGGCCCAGGGTGCGATCCTGGAGACCCGGGATCAAATCCCACGTCGGGCTCCTGCTGCATGGAGCCTGTTTCTCCCTCTGCCTATGTCTCTGCCTCTCTCTCTCTGTGTGACTATCATAAATAATAAATAAAAAATTAAAAAAAAAAAAGAAAGAAACTACTTCTTTAAAAAAAAAAAAAAAAAAAAAATTTTTTTTCCAAAATAAAAGTTAAAGTGTTAGAGAAATCTTGGAAGACCCAGTAAAGGTATTGAAGTTTGATCTTTCTTGTTCCTCTAACAGGGTTAGAAAGAGGCTTCTGGAACAGCGGGAGGAAATTATAACCATAGATCGGGTTTGTAGACAAGAAACATTTGCTTACGAGATGGTAAGAATCTCATCTTTATCTGTTCTTCCTTTTTTTTTTTTTTTTAAGATTTTATTTATTTATTCATAGAGACGGAGAGAGAGAGAAGCAGAGACACAGGCAGAGGGAGAAGCAGGCATCATACAGAGAGCCTGACGTGGGACTTGACCCAGGGTCTCCAGCATCAAGCCCTGGGCTGCAGGCGGTGCTAAACCGCTGCGCCACCGGGGCTGCCCTTTCTCTGTTCTTCCCGTGAAACAATGAGAACTCTGTCTTTGGGTGTTAGTGATGACTGTGTATGGTAGCTTTATATTGGAAATGCTTAGTTGAAAACAAACTTTTAGAAACCTCAGTAGGACTGGGAACTGGTAGGAGAAAAAGACCCACAGAATTCAAGTGATGGCACATTAGACTCTTTTCAGATCTCTACCTTTATTTTTGCTTTTAGTTTGATTTTGCTCTCTGAATTTGGCTAAATTCATGCCTTTTAATCTCCATATTGCTGGTACTTTGTTCTGCTCCTGATTTTACTTTATTTTTATTTTTTATTTTTTTTATTTTTTAAAGATTCCATTTATTTATTCATGAGAGACACATAGACAGAGGCAGAGACATAGGCAGAGCAAGAAGCAGGCTCCCTGTGGGAAGCCCGATCAGGACTCAATCCCAGGATTCCAGGATCAGGACCTGAGCCAAAGACAGATGCTCAACCATTGAGCCACCCAGGTGCCCCTGATTTTAGTTTAACCACATTCTTTCTTAATCCATCATCTCACACAAATCCTCAGAAAAATTTAAGATGATGAGTAATGAGGAATTAAGTGTTAGGAGACATGATGGACTCATTCAGTTCTTACTCTTGAGGACCCACTGCATGTCAGATGCTTTGTTGGGCACCTGATAGTACATAAAGACATCTATTGTCTCCTACTTATTTTTTTATTGTGGTAAAATTTATATAACCAAATTTACTATTTTAAATATTCAATTTAAGTGGCATTAAGTACATTCATTATGTCATGTATCCATTCACTGTTTCCAGAAATTTTCATCATCTCAAATTCTATTCTGAGTAAATAACTGCCCATTTTCTTTTTCCTCAGCCCTTGTTAACCTTTATTCTACTTTCTGTCTCTGAATTTGCCTGTTTTAGATACCTTATATACATGGAATCATGCAGTATTTGTCCTTTTGTGTTCAGCTTATTTTATTTAGTATAATATTTTAAAGGTTTACGTGTGTGGAGTATGTATCAAGACTTCATTCCCTTTTCTGACCGAATAATACTCTATTGTATGAATATACCACATTTTGTTTATTCATCTTCTGATGGACATTTGGCTTACTTCCATTTTTGAATACTACAAATAATGCTGCTATGAACACCAGTATACAGGTATCTGTTGGAGTCCATTTTCATTTCTTTTCAGTATATACCTGGGAGTGCAATTGCTTAGTCATATGATAATTCTAGGTTTTATATTTTGAGGAATCACCAAACTGTTTTCTACAGCAGTTGCATCATTTAACATTCCCACCAGCAGTGCAAAGGTTCCAATTCCTCCACATCCTCTTCAACATTTGTGATTTTTCTGTTTATTGAGAATAGTCCTTCTAGTTGGCATAAAGTGGTATTTCATTATGGTTTCAATTTGTATTTCCCAGATGGTAAGTGATGTTAAGCATCTTTTAATGTGCTTTCTGGCAATTTGTGTATCTTCTTTGGAGAAATGTCTATTCAGATCCTTTACTGGTTTTTTATTTGGGTTGTCTCTTTATTGTTGATTTGTAAGAGTTCTTTGTATATTCTGGATTCTAGATCCTTACCATATGTGCGATTTTAAAACGCTTTCCCCCATTCCACAGGTTGTCTTTTCACTCTCTTGATAGTTTCCTCTGATGTACAAGTTTTAAAATTTGATCAAGTTCAGTTTATCTGGTTTTTTTTTTTTTTTTTTTTTTTGATTATCTGTGCTTTTGGTAGCATACTTAAGAAACTTGGCAAATCCAACGTAATGAAGCTTTCCTCTGTATTTTCTTCTTAGAGTTTTATAGTTTTAGCTCTTAGTTCAAGTCTTTGATCCATTTTGAGTTAATTTTTATATATAGCATAAGGAAAAGGTTTAGCATCATTCATTTGTATGTAGATATCCAGGTTTCCCAGCACCATTTGTTGAAGACTGTCCTTTCCCTATTGAATGATCTTGGCACTTTTGTTGAAATTCACTTGACCATATGATTTATTTCTGAGTTCTCTGTTCTATTCTAGTGGTCTGTATGTCTGTCTTATCCTGGCACCACATTGTTTTGATTATTCTAGCTTTGTGGTCATTTCTGAAATTGGGAAATTGGAGTCTTCCAACTTTGATCTTTTTCAGGATTGTTTTGGCTATTTATGGTCCTTCAAGATTGCCTAGGAATTTCAGGAGGGTTATTTTATTTCTGGGTAAGGAAGAAAGAAAGAAAGAAATCCCATATAGATTTTGATAGGTATTGAATTGAATCTGCGTATGCTTTGGAATAGTGTTTAATCTGAACAATATTACATTTTCCAATCCATGAACAGGATGTCTTTGAATTTATTTAAGTTGTCAATAATTTTGTTCAGTAAGTGTTTTTAAGTGTATAAGTCTTCATTTCTTTCTTTTTAAGATTTTTTATTCTTTTAAAGTAATTCTACACCCAATGTGGGGCTCAAAATCACAACCCCAAGGTCAAGAGTTGCATGCTGTACTGACTGAACCTGCCAAGCACCTCAAGTCTTTTATTTCTATTAAGTTTATTCCTAAGTATTTTATTCCTTTGGATGCTATTTTAAATGGAATTCCTTTTTTTTTTTTTTTTTTTTTTTTTTTTTTTTTTTGAGAAAGAGCAGATAAGTGTGGGGGAAGGGCAGAGGGAGAAACAGACTCCCCACTGAGCAGAGAGCCCAACATGGAGCTCAGTCTCAGGACTCTGAGATCATGACCTGAGCCAAAAGGCAGATGCTTAACTGACTGAGCCATCCAGGCACCCCTGGAATTCTTTTTCTTTTTCTTTTTCTTTTTCTTTTTCTTTTTCTTTTTTTCTTTTTCTTTTTCTTTTTCTTTTTCTTTTTCTTTTTCTTTTTCTTTCTTTTCATGAGAGACACAGAGAGAGAAAGAGAGAGAGGCAGAGACACAGGCAGAGGGAGAAGCAGGCTCCATGCAGGGAGCCTGACGTGGGACTCGATCCCGGGTGTCCAGGATCACGCCCTGGGCTGAAGGAGGCGACAAACCACTGAGCCACCCGGGCTGCCCTGGAATTTTCTTAATATCCTTTTTGAGCTGTTCACTGCTAGTATATAGAAAAACAGCTGGTTTTTGTGTGTTAATTTTGTAGCCTGCAACTTTACTAAATTTATTAGTTCTAATGGGGTTTTTTAGGATTTTATATATAGAATATCATGCCTGTTACCTGCAAACATAATTTTATCTCTTTCTAATGTGGTTGTTTGTTTATTCTCTTTTACCCTTCCTCCTTCCTTCCTTCCTTCCTTCCTGCCTTCCTTCCTTCCTTCCTTCCTTCCTTTTTTTTCTTAAATCTAATTGTTCTAGCTAGAATTTCTAGTACTATGTTGACTATAGACATGGCAAAAGTGCACATCCTGATATCATCATTGAATATGATTTTAGCTGTGGATTTTTCACATATGTCCTTCATCATGTTGAGGAAGTTCCCGTCTGTTCCTATTTTATTTAGTGCTTTTATTGTGAGGGGAGATTGGATTTCCTCATACTTTTTCTGCAATTCAGTTGAAATAATAATGTGGGTTTTTTCCATCTTTCTGTTAATGTGGTATTTACATTAACTGATTTGTATGTGTTAAACTGCTCTTGCATCCTGAGGATAAATGCCACTTGGTTGTGATAATCCTTTTCATATGCTACTGAATTTGGTTTGCTAGTATTTTGTTAGGGAGTTTTGCAGTTAATCTTCATAAAGGATATTGGCCTGTAGTTTTCTTATAGCGTCTTTGTCTGGTTTTGTTGTAAGAGTATGTTGATTTTATTGAATGAGTTAAGGAGTATTTCCTCAGGGTGCCTGGCACCAATCCTTTGGTAGAGCATGGGGCTCTTGATCTCAGAGTCCTGAATTCAGGCCCCACACTGGGCTTAGAGCTTACCTTTTAAAAAAAAAAAGAAAGAAAGAAAGAAAGAAAGAAAAAAAGAGTATTCTCTCTTTGAGGCTTTTTGGAAGACGTTGAAGAGGATTGATGTTAATTCTTCTTTGATTGGTACAGTTCACCAGTGACACTATCTAGTCCTGAGCTTTTCTTTGTTAAGAGGGTTTTGTTTTTGTTTTTAAGATTTTATTTATTTATTCATGAGAGGCAGAGACATAGGCAGAGAGAGAAGCAGGCTCCATGGAGGGAGCCCAATGCGGACTCAATCCCGAGACTCCAGGATCATGCTCTGGGCCAAAGGCAGATGCTCAACTGCTGAGCTACCCAGGTGTCCCTGTTAAGAGGTTTTTAGTTACTGGTTCAATCTCCTTACCATTGTATCAATATACCAATAAACCATTACTATTCAGATATTTTATTTTTTCTTGGATTAGTTTTGATTGTTTTCTTCCTTCTGCTTGTTTTGGGTGTAGTGCGCTCTTCTTTTTCCAGTTCCTTAGTGTATACAGTAAATACAGTAAGATTATTTACTTGAGATTGTTCTTTTTTAATGTAGATATTTATAGCTGTAAGCTTCCCTCTTTGTACTGCTTTTGCTATGGCCTATAAATTTCTTATGTTGTGTTTTCATTTTCATTTGTCTCAAGGTAATTTCTAATTTCCCTTGTGATATTTTTTTGACCCATTGGTTGTTTAAGAGTATTTTTTAATTTCTACTGAATTTTTTAGTTTTCCTTCTATTACTGATTTCTAGGTTTATTCCATTATAATCAGAAAATACTTTTTATTTTTTATTATTTCAGTACTTCCAAATTCATTGGGACTTGGTGGTCTATCCTAGAGAACTGTTCAAGCGCACTTGAGAAGAATGTGTATTGTCAGATGGAGTGTTCTGTGTGTTAGGTCTCATTGGTTTGTAATGTTCAAGTCCTCTGTTTCCTTATTAATTTTCTGTGTGGTTATTCTACTTGTTATTGAAAGTGGGGTATTGAAATTTCCACCGATTATCATGGAACAGTGTATTTTTCCCATTAGTTCTGTCGGTTTTGCTTCATATACTTTGGCATTCGGCTGTTAGCTATGTATGTTTATAATTATCAGACTGTCTTTTTGGATTGCACATTTTATCAATATATAGTGTCCTCTTCTGTCTCCTGTAACCTTTTTGTACTTAAAATCTATTTTGTCTGACAATAAGATAGCCACCCCACCTTTCATTTGGTTACTATTTGTGTGGAATATCTTTTCCCTTTTTTTTTTTTTTTTTTTTTTTTTTACTTTCAACCCTTTGTATCTTCACATCTAAAATGAGTCTCTTACAGAGAGTGTATAGATGATCAATTTTTTTTAATCCAGTCTGCCAGTCGTTGCCTTTTTTTTTTTAATTTTTTTTTTTAATTTATTTATGATAGTCACACATTGAGAGAGAGAGAGAGGTGGAGACATAGGCAGAGGGAGAAGCAGGCTCCATGCACCAGGAGCCGGATGTGGGATTCGATCCCAGGTCTCCAGGATCTAGTCCCGGGCCAAAGGCAGGCGCTAAACCGCTGCACCACCCAGGGATCCCAGTCGTTGCCTTTTTAATGGAAAAGTTTAGCCCATCTGTATTTAACTACTGATGAGGATTTACTTCTACCAGTTAGATATCTGTATGTTATACTATCTTTTGTTCCTTGGTTCCTCTATTATTGTCCGTTTTTTGTATTTAGTTGAATTTTTATGGTATATTTTGTTTTCCTTCTTCCCATCTGTATGTGTTTTACTTATTTTTTAGTGGTTACCTTGTGGATTACAATTAACATCAGAAATTTTGTTTTATTTTATTTTTTAAAAGATTTTATTTATTCATGAGAGAGTGAGAGAGAGAGAGAGAGAGAGAGAGAGAGAGAGGCAGACACAAGCAGAGGGAGAAACAGGCTCCATGCAAGGAGCCTGACATGGGACTCGATCCCAGGACTCCAGCAACACACCCTGGGCCAAAGGCAGGTGCTAAACTGCTGAGCCACCCCGGTGTCCCAACATTAGAAAATTATAACAGCCTAGTCTTAATGATACCAACTTTGTTTCAGTAGTACCTTGAAGGGTAGATAACTCTGCTCATATACATCTCTGTCCTTCTCCTTTAATGTTGTTATTGTCTCAGATTACATCTTTATATACCTATTAATGTAAGTTTGTAAATATTGTTATGTGCATTTGCTGTTGGGGAAAAAGCTATAAATGAAAAAGTACAGTAATTCTGGCTTTTATATTTGTGTATGTCATTGCTGTTACCAGTGTTCTTCACTTCTTATGGATTCAAGTTACTTTCTAGTGTCTTTCTCATTTCATCCTGAAGAACTCTCTTTAGCATTTCTTATACAAAGTCTACTGGTAATGAACTCCCTCACCTTTTTTTTCTTTTTATCTGGAAATGCCTTAATTTCTTTATCATTCCTGAAGGATAGTTTTGCCAGGTGTAGAATTCTGGTTAATGGTTTTTTTCTTTCATGGCTTTAAATATGTTGCCCTACTCCCTTAGCTCCATAGTTTCTGTGAGAAGATGTCTGTCACTTATTGAGCAGCCTGATTTCTTTTAGTTGTCTATGTTTCCTTTAGCTCACTGAGTTCATTTAAGACAGTTGATGTAACATCTTTGACTAGTAACTACTGTATCTGGGCTTCCGCAAGGGTGGTTTTTGTCAGATTTTTTTTTCTTCTGAATGTGACATGGTCTCTTGTTTCTTTGTATGCTTTATATATAAGTTTTTGTCCAGTTTATATACTGGACATTCTGAGTATATTTTTTACTTGTGGATTATTGGAGTGACAAGTACTCCTTGTTATGTATGGTTATGAATATTTATTTCATTATCTCTGTGGGCAGCCAGTGACCTGTTCAAGATTTCCATAAATATCTGTCTCCACACATGAGGGGGGGGAAAAAAAGGCCCTGTTTTTAAATTAACCAATAGCTGCTGTCTGGGAAGCCACTGCTGGCAGGAGTCCCAACACCAAGGCAAGTGTCAACACCACGCCATCAAGATATCACCAGAGCAACCAAAACAGTCCCCAGTTTAGGAAGAACAAGGTCCCCCTTGCTTGTCATAGCATCAGCTGGTCTGTTCCAGGAACATGGGCCTCTATTTCCACATCTGCAGTGGGGCTGAGGAATGGGGGATGGTAGTTGTTTTGCACTCTGTGTTTATTTATGAAACACCAGCAGCTTGTCCTTTTATTCACTTTCCTAGTTGATATAACTGATCAGGTTCCAGAATTCCAAAATAGTTGATTCCAGTCTCTCATTCCATCTTATTGGTTGCTTTCGTGGAGGGAATGATCTCTAAAGCTGCCTCCTATGCTGTTTTGCATAAAGTCATTCCCTCTGATTTTTGCACCTGTACTTCTTAACTAGTCTACTCTAGTGGCGGCTATTTCATAGTTATTGTGCATGCATAATAGAAGTGTGAGATATTGGGGCACCTGGGTGGCCCAGTAGGTTAAATGTGTACCTTTGGCTCAGGTCATTATCCCAGGGTCCTGGGATCAAGCCCTGCATCGTTGCTTCTCCCTCTCCCTCTGTCTGCTGCTCTCCCTGCTTGTGCTCTCTGTCAAATAAATAAATAAAATCTTAAAAAAACAAAAGAAAGTGTGAGGTATTACAGATGTGATGATAGTGTTGTAAAAAGCAAGACAGTGTGGGTTTTAGAGCCAAACAGATCTGTATTTGCATTGTAACTTGCTGATATTCCTTGGGTAAATCTGAACTCTGCATCAGCTGTCAAATAGCTTTTGTAATACTATGAGCAGAGATACGTAAAAATGTTAATAGTAACTGTAAATGCCAGTGTTATACCAACATTAGTTGATATTCCTGTTTTGTCATCAGTTGTTAAGCACTTAGTCCCAAACATTATTAGATATTTTATGTACACATTCCCAGCAGTAGTTCTATAAAATGAGTATTTTCTGTGAGCTGTTTTTGTTTTCTTTTTTAAAAATAGAAGATGAGGGGATCCCTGGGTGGCTCAGCAGTTTAGCGCCTGCCTTTGGCCCAGGGCGCACGATCCTGGAGTCCTGGGATTGAGTACCGCATCAGGCTCCTGGCATGGAGCCTGCTTCTCCCTCCTCCTGTGTCTCTGTCCCCCCCACCCCCGCCCATGTCTATCATAAATAAATAAATCTTTAAAATAAAAAAAAAATAGAAGATGAAGCTAAAGCTTAGAGAGGTTTTGCCAATTTTCTTAAAACTAAAATTAGGAGTCAGACCCAGAGCTGTCTGACTCCAGATCTTACTTATGGCTGTTGTTCCCACTGCCTCTTAATCTGAGTTGTAATGTGATTTTAAGGTCTTTTACTTATTTTTCTCCCTCAGGAGTCACATGCCATAGGAAAAAAGCCTGAAAATCCAGCAGACATGATTGAAGAAGGGGAGCTTATCCTATCTGTGAATATCTTGTACCCTGTTATATTTCATAAGGTCAGTAGTAAAACCTTTTGAATTTCACAGATAATACAGGTGACTTTTGTCAAAGGGTCTAATTATTTGAAGCGTCACAATCCTTAAGGTTCAAAATAAATGCAAACATGCTGTTTTTTGTGACAGTTATAACATTAAAATGTATTATTCTTAATTCCTGCACTGGAGGCAACTGAAAGTATATGTAAATCTACAGTGATTCTAATTATATTAATTCTTGGATTTATTTTTTAGTTTTAGAATGTTTTTGTTGTTTTGTTTTGTTTTTTTTTACAGAGTAGATGACTGGTAAAGGAGTGGGGTAACTTTTGTTGAGCAATTCAGAACACTTGGGAGGTTGTCTAACTAAAGACCGCTCTTCTTCGATGAAAATGCAGAATGTTAACAGGTTAGGGATATTCAGAAATGTCTTAGAGGTCTCTAATAAAAAGAACTCTGTCCTGGCCCAGAGTGTATGTATTCTTGATCCCCCAAATAGATGTGTCATAAACTTTGATAAGGTTTAACTGAAATATTACTATATGTGAATTGCATTTGTGAATATAAATAGTAGTGAACCATCTGGGATATAGTTATTATTAATCACCTTGTTTGATCATGATCTGAAATTACCAGTCAGACCAAACCAAGAAAACTGAACCTCTCATCTCTAACATGAGAGTAGCGTATTGACTGCTTGACTTCAGTGAGGTAACTTCCAGCAGGAAATTTTACAACACATTGCTGCTGGGGCGCCTGGGTGGATCAGTCAGGGGAGGGTCCAACTCTTGATCTCCGGTCAGGTCTTGATCTCATGGTTCAAGCTCTGGGTTGGACCATCATCATAATGATGATGACGATAATGATAATAAAACACGATGCTGCTAGATGAAGTTATATTCCAAACGTTCTTGCTAATGTCATTTTAGTAGCATCTTGATTATAAACTATAGCTTAAACTAAAAAAATTCTATTGCCAATATCTTAGTCCATTCTGACCACCATAACAAAGTATCACTGATTGAGTGGCTTATAAACAGCAGTTTATTTGTCACAGTTCAGTCCAACATCAGACAGCTAGCACAGTCAGGGGAGGGCCCTCCTTCAGGTCACAACTTCTCATGTGGCAGAAGGAGTTAGGGAGCTCTGTGGGATCTTTTACAAGGGCACTAATCCCATTCGTGAGGCTTCACCCTCGTGACTTCATTACCTCCATCCACACTATCACTTGGGCAGTAGGATTCCAATGTCTGAATTTGGGGCAGACACAAGACATTCAGACCATAGCCTCCAGTGTCTCAATTGTGTCTGTGGGATTTTCACTTAGGGGGGTAGCTGAGTGACCAAGATTTTTTTATTACTCAGTGTTTCCTGAGAGGAGTGAGTATGCCACACCTACAGGGCTACAACGAGAAGCACTGGTAACAGAAGTGAGGAGCCAAAGGCCACAGCCTCCTTTATCAAGGTTTCCATGGGAAGCGCAGGGCAGGGTAGGATGAATAGTTGAGGCTTGAGTAGTGTGAATAATTCCAGCAGGCCCTGGGGTTAGGTAGGGGCTGTCCCTAGTTGTTCCCTACCTGACCTTACATTGATTTAGGACAGGGGAGATACTGACTTGCTCTGTGAGAGTTAAAACAACAAAGCAGGGATCCCTGGGTGGCGCAGCGGTTTGGCGCCTGCCTTTGGCCCGGGGCGCGATCCTGGAGACCCGGGATCGAATCCCATGTCAGGCTCCCGGTGCATGGAGCCTGCTTCTCCCTCTGACTATGTCTCTGCCTCTCTCTCTCTCACTGTGTGCCTATCATAAATAAATAATAAAAAAAAAAAAAATTAAAAAAAAAAAAAATTAAAAAAAAACAACAAAGCAGCTTCGGAGACCAGGCTCTGGATCACAGGGGAGATGTAAACCATTTTGGCCATTAATATGGACTGAAATTAATGGATGCCAAATTGACAAATATAGAACCTAAGAAAAACACAGGACACTGAGTTATGGGGATAACTTTTTTTTTTTAAACAATTTTTATTTATTTATGATAGTCACACAGAGAGAGAGAGAGAGAGGCAGAGACACAGGCAGAGGGAGAAGCAGGCTCCATGCACCGGGAACCCGACGTGGGATTCGATCCCGGGTCTCCAGGATCGCGCCCTGGGCCAAAGGCAGGCGCTAAACCGCTGCGCCACCCAGGGATCCCCGATAACTTTAAATTAAGAAAACCAGTAGCTTTGTTTGGATCTGGTCAGGACAGGTTTTATGGTTTAGTTGCTTCATCTCTAAGTGGACAGTTAACTTATTTACCGTTTGACTTTTAGCACAAAGAACACAAACCATACCAGACAATGCTGGTCTTGGGCAGTCAGAAGCTCACAGAACTGAGAGATTCAATTTGCTGTGTCAGTGACCTGCAGATTGGTGGGGAATTCAGCAGCACGCCCGATCAAGCTCCTGAGCACATAAGCAAAGTAAGGTGTTTCTTTTTTTTCTTAACTCTCATAAAACAAGAAATAATAGTAATACCAAGCTAAGTAAGTAGTGATTACTCTAGCAGGCTCATAAATGTTCCAATAAATCCTTTTGTGCCATTTCATCAAGCATATCACTTCCCTTCTTTTTGTCATTCAAGACATTTTCAAAGACGAGGCTGTGCTCAGTTTGGATCTCTTCTTTCCCCTTCATTTCTCAGCCATGCTGTGTACACTCTTCCTTTTAAGGTCATAGGAGCTACCTCATTGTCTAACCTCTTCTCCATGTTCATCCAGCTTGATCTCACTTAGCATTTGAATTTGCTCTTCATTCTCTCCCCTCTTTCACACTGTGTTGAGTGCTATCTGTCCTAACCCGCCCCCCCCCCCGCCCCCCCCAGTCAACGGCTGGAGTCTGCCTGAGAGCCTCACTGCCCAAAGCAAGTCCTGTCGGTCTCAGGACCATACCACGCAGGGACACAGAAATATCTGACCTTGGTCCTTGTTGCCGTTTCCCATAGAGGTGCTCTCAGAAGGTTGGAGAAACTTTACATATGCGTTGGATAAGGATGGAAAGGAGCAGAGTAGTTGACTTGCCACTCACAAAGTTTTCCAAAGGGATTGCTTGCCCAGTAAAGTAGTAGGGCTTTGATCCCTCTGAATTTCATGGTAGGGCAGACTTGAGCTAATTCTGTTACTTGGTATAATTCTGGTCAAAGACCTCAGATTTCCTGACCCCCGTAGAAGGGGTTGCACGTGCTGTAGATGAGAAAAGGATATTCGGGTCAGCTAGAATGGAGAGAGAGTTTGAACAAGAATCACCACAGTCCTTGTTTTTGCTGGTTCTTGTGCCTCCAGCCACATTACTGCTATTAAAATGTAGGCCTCACTTGGTGGTCCTTGTAAATTCTCCTGGTCTTTCCCCAGTTTTCATGGTTTTGAGTGCACTCTAATCTTCGTTAGGGTCTCTCTGTCACTGCATTTTCTCCTGATTTTGTAACCATTATTTTGAGTGCCTCCTGGCCATTGCCACTTAGCCTCGGTGCTGCCTGGCGTCTTTATTACATTTCTTTCTTTCTTTCTTTCTTTCTTTCTTTCTTTCTTTCTTTCTTTCTTTCTTTCTTTCTTTCTTTCTTTTTTCTTTTCTTTTCTTTTCTTTTCTTTCTTTTCTTTTTCTTTCTTTTCTTTTCTTTTCTTTCTTTTCTTTCTTTCTTTCTTTCTTTCTTTCTTTCTTTCTTTCTTTCTTTCTTTCTTTCTTTCTTTCTTTCTTTCTTTCTTTCTAAGATTTTATTTATTCGTGGAGACACAGAGGAGGGGAGAGAGAGAGAGACAAGCAGGCTCCATGCAGGGAGCCTGATGTGGGACTCCATTCCAGGTCTCCAAGATCATGCCCTGGGCTGAAGGCAGCACTAAACCACTAAGCCCCTCAGGCTGCCCTTTATCACATTTCTGTAGTCAATTCACTCTTCCCCATTTCAGGGGAACTGTGTGACTCATTCAGAAGTGGCCTCCATCTTCTCCTCACGGCTTATCATCAGTGGAAACCCTTGCTGTTTGTTTCACGGAGACAATAAAGTAACTCAGAAAGAACTTTCCATCACCTCTCACCTACATTTAGTTATCTGCCCATCTGCCCGTGTACCTTGCCTTGCCACCTGGGACAGTGGCTGGACTAAAGCTGCTGCCACCTGAGGCCAGGCTGCCTGTCCACGGGATCCCGTGACCTCACATCATGGTTCGGTCCATTCTAGAGCTCTCCCGTCGTTACAGATACGCTGTGGTATCTCCCTTCCTAAAACTTTTCTTCCACCACACGTCTTCCCCCCAGCCACCAACCTCATCTTTCTGCCTCCTCCTCAGCAAACTACTCAGACTTAATAACAATGAGTAGTAATAATAATGATTGAATAATAGCCCCTAAGCTCATTGTTTATCTTTTTCTGCCATCACTTTGTCTTGCACTCACTTTGTTTCCCACTCCTCCTTGAAAATCACTTTTTTAAAAAGACTTTATTTATTTGAGAGAGAGAGACACACACACACACACACACACACACACACACACACGAAGAGAGGGCAGAGGGCGACGGAGAGGCCAACTCCCTGCTGAGTGGGGAGCCCCATGCGGGGCTCAATCCCAGTACCCTGAGATCATGACCCTTGCTGAAGGCAGATGCCAAACAGACTGAACCACCCAGGTGTCCCCTTGAAAATCGCTTTATCAATGCCACCATAGACTTAGTTCTTACCTTTTCTGACCAGTCATTGGCACATGATACAATTGAATATTCCTTCTTCCTTGCAACATTTTTTAGCGTGTTACACCCACCTGATTTCTTTTTGTCTGACTGATTTGAATTAATTTCTTTGCTGGGCGCTTCTCATTTTCCTGACTTCTGTTGTAAAGCCCTGGGAGTCAATCCTCAGACCTTACCTCTGTTTGTCTTATCCAGATTTATAGCTATAAATGCTGGGACTCCCAGGATTATATCTCTGATTTCAACATCTTTTCTGATCTCCAGACTTCTGTATCCAACAGTCTCCTTAATGGTTTTTTAATTTAAGTTTTATTTAAGTAATGTCTAACCCATCGTGGGGCTCTCACAACCCTGAGATCAAGTTGCATGCTTCTCCAACTGAGCCAGGTGACCCATCCTTGACAGTTTTTACTGGATGTCTGATAGCCATCTCAAACTTAATCTGTTCAAAAGCAAACTCTAGGGCAGCCCGGGTGGCTCAGTGGTTTAGTGCCACCTTGGGCCCAGGGTCTGGTCCTGGGGTCCCGGCATTGGGTCCCATGTTGGGGTCCCTGCGGGGGGCCTGCTTCTCCCTCTGCCTATGTCTCTGCCCCTCTCTGTCTGTCTGTCTCTCTCTCTCATGAATAAATAAATAAAATCTTTGAAGAAAAAAAAAAAAAACTCCAGATCTTTCTACCTCAATCTGTGCCTTTCTCATTGTTCCTATCTCAGTAAATATGCCCATTTTGCATCTAGTTACTTCAGCTTACAAATATATTTAGGCGTTGCCCAGGTTTCTGATCCTTTACAGGTACCAGACTGTTAAACTGCCATTCCTTCCTTCCTGGACTAGCCTACTGACAGCTCTCCTTGCTCCCTTCACACTTCTGTTTTTCCTCTCCACCAGCCAGAATGATACTTTTAAAGTATCAGTCAGAGCTGCAGTGGCTTCCTCTTACATCTAGAAGAAGAATATACTACATCTTTATTATAGTCTGCACATAGACCATTATCTGGTCCTTTCTGCCCACCACTCTCATATCCTACCACACTCTCCCTTGTTGTCTTCAAGCCACAATGCCAGGGGCCACCTGGGTGGCTCGGTTGGTTAAGCTATTGACTCGATTTTGGCTCAGGTCATGATATCAGGGATATGAGATCACCTTAAGTCGGGCTCTTCTGTCATCATGGAGTCTGCTTGAGATTTTTCTCCCTCTCCCCTTTCCTCCCTTTCTTGCTCTCTTTCTAAAGAAAATAAAGAAATAATAAATGTTTTAACATTTTTTAAAAAATAAAGTCTTTAAAAAGAAATTGATCCTGTCATTCTCCAATCTAAAAATTGAAGTGGATCCCTGTAGGCTGACATAGAAGGACTTTTGTAATGATGATTCCAAAGTTAACCTTCCATACTATCCACCCCCTACTTCTGTACTTTATGCTTCAGCCATAGATAATTTTAAGTTGCTCAAACATAACACTTTCTCATGCCTTTGAATATTTGAAAACGATAGGAAGCCCTCTCCCTCCCTCCATCCATGTGGTTCATATTCACATTTCCAAACCCAGCTTAAGACTCACTTATTACATAAAATTTTTCCTGACTGTCCTCTCTTTGCCACTCTGGAACTATTTCGTTTGGCCATTATAGTGCCTGTGATAATCAGCTGGTGCTATTTGATATGTCTCTGCCCCACAAGGCTGGCTGTATTCCAGTCCTTTTGGTGATTGGCAAGGAGACCAGCGAAAGAGACCATATGGCTCACACATAAATTTCACTTCATTTTTCAGTTAAACCAAAAATGGTTTTAAGATCATTGGTTTCTTCAGGTTTGGCATCTTGGTGCTTTTGGAAATAAACATGAGATTAAAGAGAAACAAATGGAATTTCAAGGCTGTATGCAGACTGGGAAATGAGACATTTATCTTTTCTTTTTTTTTAATTTTTTTTAATAAATTAATTTTTATTGGTGTTCAATTTACCAACATACAGAATAACACCCAGTGCTCATCCCATCAAGTGTCTCCCTCAGTGCCCGTCACCCATTCCCCCTCATCCCCCGCCCTCCTCCCTATCTTTTCTTTTAAAGGAGAAGCTGCAGTTTCTCAACCCTACCAAAACAAAAACAAAAAAACCCCACCAAACCCTGTAATTATAAGGTTTTTATAAATTCACCTTAATAAGCAAAGTCTGAATTCACTCTCATGGCCACTGTGTTACCACTGCTCAAAGCAGTTGGAGTCGGACCTGGTAATCGGTCTTAGCACCAGGAACCCTGAGAGAGGATTCGTAACCAGGCATGGCTAGGTCATTGTGTTTGTACATCAGTGCTGATGCATTCAGCAGCTTTCTAAGCAGGGGGTGGATGACCCATCGTCCTATTTTAAATACTTAAGACAGGCACAGTTGTATTGTTTCTGCCTCTTTTGGTCTCTTTATTAAAATAATGTCCTTTCTGATTATTGAGCACTTAGCATGTGCTAGACAGCACGTTTTGGACAGAATTATCACCATTTGAAAAGTAAGAAACAGGGCAGCCCCGGTGGCGCAGCGGTTTAGCGCCGCCTGCAGCCCAGGGTGGGATCCTGGAGACCCTGGATCGAGTCCCACATTGGGCTCCCTGCATGGAGCCTGCTTCTCCCACTGCCTGTGTCTCTGCCTCTCCGTGTGTGTGTGTGTGTGTGTGTGTGTGTGTGTGTGTGTGTGTGTGTGTGTGTGTGTCTCTATCTCTATGAATAAATAAATAAAATCTTTAAAAAAAAAAAAAAAGAAAAGAAAAGTAAGAAACAGTTGCATCAGCGTGCTGTCATGAGTTGCCTGTTCAGTGAGCAGGGGTGGAGGCTGGATTCAGACCCTTGTCAACGTGTCTTCCAAGCTGCATGGTCTTTGCCGTATTGGTGGGACGCCAGGTGAGAGGCAGCTTTCCCTGCCCTTCTGGGTGCTTCCAGAGGAGGCCCCGAGTGCAAAGTCAGCTGTGCTGTGGGTCGTAGCAGGTTTCTAATGCCTGGACTCTGGAATCTGCCTGTTCAGAGAGCTGTGTGAGTGTTTCCTCCCAGCTATGGTTTTAGGAGAGTGAACTCCTAAATCAGTGAGTTTGCGGATACTGACATTTGTTTGACCTATGGAGAGATTGTTATTTCACTGATTGGTATATGTATTTTATGGTTTGGTTTAGTTTTTTAAGTTTTTCTTTGAGATTTTTCTTTTTTTCTGTTTATCTGAGTCCTTGTCTTTCTTGATGAGTCTGGTGCCTTGGAAAATGTTGACCACACCAGAAATAATATGAGTCCTTATGTACCCATTACCCACCTTCCCCAGTTCTCAGCGTTTGCCAAATCGTTATGTGTTCACTTCATGCTGTTGTCACACCTTACAAAACTTGAGAATTGGTCCTTAAGTTATAATGCTTTTTTTAGACAGGTATTTGGCTTGTATTCCACTGGTAATCACAGGGAAAAAAAATCAATGAGTTGCAGTTTTTGTAGCTGAGGAAAGGAGAATCTTCAACAAGCAAGAATTTTGAATATTAACTTAGATGACTATTATGTGAGAAGACTGGGAGAATTGGACCAGTATATTTAAATCTCTTTTAAAAGCTTATGTCTAAAATGTAATGTGTTTTGCTAACGTGTTTGTTTTTGGACTATAATATTAAAGGATGAAGTGCATTCTTTAAATATATGTATAAGATCAGTGCCAGTATTTTCTTCTCGCGTGGGGTTTTTTGTTTTGGTTTGGTTTGGTTTTGGTTTTTTCTTTTTAATGGTCTCTCACATTTTAATATCTAATCTTTTTTAATGTTGCTCAGATTAGTTCATCTTTTGGGAGGGCAGTAATCTCTTAAGGGTCTTGCTTAGAGGAACTTTAAAAAAAAGACTTTGCACGGAATGCCCAGGTGGCTTAGTGGTTGACGACCATCTGCCTTCGGCCTGGGTCATGATCCCAGGGTCCTCGGATTGGGTCCCACATTGGGATCCCCTCTGGGAGCCTGCTTCTCCCTCTGCCTGTGTCTCTGCCTCTCTCTGTGTCTCTCATGAATAAATAAACCTTAAAAAAAAAAAAAAAAAAGACTTCGCACATACTGCTCTGTTGCTTATTATAAATAAAGCCCTGGTGTAGGACAAAGAGCTGCTTCAGTGTCTCTCCCATTACCATTTTTCTCATAGCAGATCCTAGTGAATACTTCTGAAAAGTTCTAATACAGCTGATTTGAATATTAGCAACACAACAAACATGCCTAGAATTATATATAAATGACTTTGTTCACATGATCATGTTAGTTTTCCATAGTTACTTTGTTTATAAAGTGGAAATAGAAAGTAGAGGCTGGGGCTACATTAGGTACCTAATAGAAGTAACTTCTTACATTGGCTTTTTTCCATGTTGATTGGCAATCCTCCCCTCCCCCAAAGCTGGTCAGCAAAACTAGCTGACAAATAGGGAAACTAGTTAGTGACAATCTCCGGTTGCCACTGAAAAGCAAAATTACCTGGTGTTGAGGCTGCTCACGTCTTCTATTTGTGTACTGAGACAGGGAAAAGTTACTAATGGATGAGTTTGGATTTATTTTTTTTTTTAAGGTTTTATTTATTTATTCACGAGAGACACAGAGAGAGAGAGGGGCAGAGACACAGGCAGAAGGAGAAGCAAACTCCATGCGGGAGCCCGATGTGGGACTCGATCCCAGGTCTCCAGGATCACACCATGGGCTGCAGGCGGCGCTTAACCGCTGCGCCACTGGGGCTGCCCTGAGTTTGGATTTAGATGGAGAACTGTTCCCCTTCTAAATAATAATTATGCCAACCAAACGCATTAAGTTGCCTAAATCAACTCAAGTTCCATAGAAGCATTTTGTAATGAAAAAACCCTGAAACTTTTTTTTTAAGTTTTTTTCTTTAAGTTTTTTTTAAAATTTATTTATGATAGTCACACACACACACAGAGAGAGAGAGAGAGAGAGAGAGAGAGAGAGGCAGAGACATAGGCAGAGGGAGAAGCAGGCTCCACGCACCGGGAGCCCGACGTGGGATTCGATCCCAGGTCTCCAGGATCGCGCCCTGAGCCAAAGGCAGGCGCTAAACCGCTGCACCACCCAGGGATCCCAAAAAACCCTGAAACTTTTTATGTCTAAGTAAGGTAGTGTTCTTTCAGAACATTTATTTTAGACCCTAGCTTACCTCTTTGAGGGTCCATAAGTTTATTTTGTGGTAGTTTTTGTGTGAACAACAGCTAGACAGGGCATTCTAATACAGATTATCCTTTTAGCTCTGTAAGCACCTGGGAAGAAGGTAATGGCTTTACTCCTGTGTTACATGAGGAAACAGAGGGTCAGGGAAATCAAATGACAGCCCAATGAGAAACAGCACAGCCAGTCTCATAAGGGTGTCTGATGCCAGTGCCAGATAGTCTGTAAATGACGGAATGAATCCCTTGCCCATTTGAATCACCTGGGGAACTTGGGAAAACCTTGGTGCCTCGGCCATATGCTGAGAGATTTCTCATTTAATGGCCTTGAGACTTGGTCTTTGGTGTTTCTATGATTCTGATGGGCGGTGAGGAGCAGGAGACCCCCTTCTGCAAAGTCTGGTAGGCTGAAAGTTAAGAAGCCTGACAGTTCAGACCAGTTGTGTGACTGCTGTGGTACTTTATGGGTAAGATTACTTGAGTCAGGGACGCCTGGGTGGCTCAGCGGTTGAGCACCTGCCCCTGGCTCAGGGCGTGATCCGTGGTCTCAGGATCGAGTCCCACGTCAGGCTCCCTGCGTGGAGCCTGCTTCTCCCTCTGCCTACGTCTCTTTCTCTCTCTGTGTCTTTCATGAATAAATAAATGAAATCTTAAAAAAAAAAAAAAAAGATTGCTTGAGTCAGAATATTCAAATTCTGCCTAAAAATTCTTGAAAATTTGAAGGGAGAATTTTTATAAAAGTACACTGAGGAGCACCTGATGATGTAGCTGGTTGAGCATCCAAATCATGGTTCTGGCTCACGTCGTGATCTCAGGGCCGTGGGATCAAGCCCTACTTCAGGCTCCATACTTAGCGTGGCATCTGCTCCCTTTGTCCCTCTCACTCATGCTTTCTTCTCTCTCAATTAAATAAAACTTTAAAAAAAAAAAGGACACTGAAACTATTTAAAAAAATAACAGAAAAACATAACACTATGATCACTTATTATCTCTGTGGAACTACCAAAGATGTGACTTTCAGTTTTTCATGCTAGGATCCAAAGTAACTCACTATAATAAAATAATATTGAAGTTTATTTCACTTCTGATTAGGTTCCTTTCATGAGTCTCACAATAAATTTAAATCAGACTTAGTGATTAAAACAGCAATAGGATAAAATTGAAAATAGCAGCAAGGATCAGATCTTTACACTTTCTTTTTTTTTTAATATTTATTTATTTATGATAGACATAGAGAGAGAGGCAGAGACACAGGCAGAGAGAGAAGCAGGCTCAATGCCAAGAGCCTGACCGGCACTCAATCCCGGGACTCCAGGATCGCGCCCTGGGCCAAAGGCAGACGCTAAACCGCTGAGCCACCCAGGGATCCCCGATCTTTACACTTTCATCCCTGGTAAATAGCATAGTACTTGTCACATAGGAGGTTCCCATTGAATAAATTAATGAGCTAAGCGTATTCTGTGAAGTTGCATGAAGTTACTATAAAGCATGTAAGTGTGGTTTTATGACTTACAAATTTTGAATTGGCAGCAATTTCATAATTGTGAATAGAGGACTTTATTCAATGCCATCTATTTCCTTGTAGGACCTGTACAAATCAGCCTTCTTTTATTTTGAAGGGACATTTTACAATGATAAAAGATACCCTGAGTGCAGAGATTTGAGCAGGTACAGTTTTCAAAAATCTTCTGAGTCTTTCCTGTTTCTAGTTCTTAAAATAGCAAGATCTCCACAAATCCTGTTACTGGTCTGCTAAGGGTCTTTGCCAACGAATTGTTTTGTTAGGCTGTTTTGTCTTGCGGTTAAAGATCTCTCTCAGTTTTTAAAGTATATTCAGGTATTTCATCTGGTTAGCCTAGGTACTAGTAAATTAATCAAAATTTTTACTCCAGGAAGAAAATTTTCCTGCCAAAGATCTACACAGACATTTCAAAATCTTTGTGCTATCTGCTATCTTAGAAATTACAGCAAATTTGGGGGCACTTGGCTAGCTCAGTCAGTAGCAACTCTTGATCTTGGGATTGTGAGTTTGAGCCCCATGTTGGGCATGGAGCCTACTTTAAAAAAAAAAAAAAGAAATCATAGCAAATCTTGTATTGAGCCATAGATACATCTGAAAAACTTTAAATCCCACTTAAACTCTATATTAGTTTCTCCTATTTGGGTGATAGCAATAAATTATTCTTTCAGTGTTTTTTTCTGCTTGTCCAGTGTATACTGTTGTTTGCCCTAGATGGGTATGTAAATACATGGTTAAGTATATAACATGAAAAATCCGTAGCTCATAATCATGTTAATTAGACCATACTTTTACTGTCAGTGTCCTAGCAACTAGGGTATATATGTATATTGTTTCTGAGTGTTTATATATATTCTCTTTAATTATAGCTATTTGTATCTGTATTCAATGTAGCAATTCTCATACTTGCTGGTTTCAGCATTCCTTTATACTATAATTGAGGACTCTAAAGAACTTTGATTATGTGGGCTTATAGCTATTAGTATTTACCATATTAGAAGTTGAAACTGAGAAATATTTTAAATATTAACCAATTTAATCCCATTACATGTTAACTTTAATAATTTGGAGGGAAAGTAACTTTTCCAAAACAAAATGAGACCGTCAGTGGCATTGTTCCACATTTTCCGTTCAGTCTGATGTGATAAAACACATCATGTAGCCTCTAGAATACTGGTCATTTATGAGAGAATAGGAGTTGAAAAGGGCAAATGATACTTTTTTTTTTTTTCAAATGATACTTTATCACAATTCAGGAACCACACTTTGAGAACTGTTGCTCTACTGGATAAAGACAAATTCACTGAGATTTTCACCTCAAGGTGGTAACTGTCCAGTTTATTGAGTCAGGCCTCATGAAATAATTGTAGTCACAAACCATTTTCTGTCATATTTTTAGGGGTTTTTTTTGTGGCATAATGAAGTATCCTCTTTTTCCCCCCTTTCAGAACTATCATTGAGTGGTCAGAGTCCCATGATAGAGGCTATGGAAAATTTCAGACTGCTAAAATGGAAGATTTCACCTTCAATGACCTGTATATTAAACTGGGTTTTCCTTACTTATATTGTCACCAGGGAGACTGTGAACATGTTGTTGTCATTACTGACATAAGGTAAGTGGCACACTCAGAACAACGTTATTTGTTCTTTTTATTTTACAGTATGAGAGCACAGGCTGTTTGTGTTTGTTTTTAATAAGAGGAATAAAAATCATCATTGTAGGAATGCCTGGGTAACTTAGTGATTGCCTGCCTGCCTTTGGCTCAGGTGGTGATCCAGGGTCCTGGGATCAAGTCCCATATCGGGCTCCCTGCGGGAGCTTGCTTATCCCTCCTTCTATGTCTCTGCTTCTCGCTCTGTGTCTCTCATGAATAAATAAATAAAATCTTCTAAAAAAAAAGTCATCACTGCAGCTTGGCTTAGGAGCAGCAAAATTGTTTGCTTTCCATGGAATGACCAATTTTCTATCCATTTGCATTCTCTATTTTTTTTTTTTTTTTAAGATTTTATCCATTTATTCATGAGAGACAGAGAGAGAGAGAGGCAGAGGGAGAAGCAGGCTGCATTCAGGGAGCCCGACATGGGACTCGATCCCAGGACTCCAGGACCACGCCCTGGGCCGAAGGCGGCACCAAACCACTGAGCCACCAGGGCTGCCCGCATTCTCTATTTTGAGGAGTAGATATACTATATAGAAATACTTTAATAGAGAGTAAAAAATCTGTAGATAAGCATTTCCATTTGTGTATTAGGCAGGCAGCAGCCATTCACTTTTGGGTTGTTTTTTTAAGATTTATTCATTTGAGAGGAGGAGGAAGAGAAAACACAAGTGGGGGTGGGGAGGAAGAGGGAGAAACAAGCTACGGAATTTGATCCCAGGACTTGGGATCATGACCTGAGCCAGAGGCAGACACTTACCCCAGCCACCCAGACACCCCGCCATCCACTCTGTAGATCATTTTGTATATCCTGTAGCCCCTTTCCTTAGCAAATTTGCAACTATATATCTAGGTTTCTTGTCTCTTTGCCAGAATTTTATGGAGATTGAAGGGAACTGGGGGAAGAGAAGAGAAATTCTAATATTTGACAAATATGAGGTCTTAAGGCTTACATAAAGTATAAAAAACTGGGAAGGATTAAAGTAGTTTAAAATGAGATTGTGTTACGATAATTTTGTATAGCTTGTGTCTCTCTCATGTATAAGGCTGTTCATTTCCTTATTTAAGAAACGTCACTTTGGGAAGGATCAGTATGCAAGAATGAGCCCTGCTCCATCCCTGCTTTCATTCCGAAAGACCATTTTTATGGGAGTCTTTGTGTGGAGCAGTCCCAGATCCAGGCTTTTTATTATACCAGTAATAGGAATGGGTGCCTTCAGGAAGCCCCTGCCATTCCACCTCTCTTGGATCTTAGTGACCAGTCTCCAAAAACTGACTTTGCATGCACTCATGCTCAGGAGACTCCCAGAGGAAGTACTTCACACAGAGTAAACTTTGAAAGACATGAATGCAAAGCAGAACAGATAAGACCTAAAGAGAGCTGTGGAATGCTGGGACTTCTCTCCCAGCATGATGGCCGTCCAGCCCACCTAGAGGATAGCTTGGGCCTGAGCCCAGTGGAGGAACTCAGGAAGGGTGTCTGGCACTGCTCCGCCTCCCATGGTGCAGACACACACGGAGAGCACCGTTCAGTCTGTCAGAAAGTACAGAACCCGATTAGCCGCAGGTACAGGACACCTAAGCAGATGCAAACCTGAGAGCCGGTAGCTTCTAGCCACGTGTCACACGATAAAAGGAACCTGTAGTCGTTTGTGGAGTTTAGGGGTGAGTAGTAGTAATTTGGTATAATGTAAACATTGAACATCGATTTAACCAAGGTTATTTTGTTCTGTAGAGGGATGTTGAGGAGCTAAATTTAAAAGAAACAGTTAAGTATGCAAAACATTGGCCCTTTGGGAAGAATTGCTAAAGGAAGGCCTGGGAGAGCTCATAAATTCCAGTTTTATAGGATTAACACACTATCAAAGAAATGTATATATATAATTTTAAGTTTTATATTAAGCTATTCTGTGTGTTCTTTCACTCAAAAGAAGGGGAATGTGCCTAAGAATTAGGATAAGATAGACCATCCACTTTTCTCTGATTTTAGTTTAACATTTCTTACTGTATGGCCTTGTCAGTCTTAAAGGCAACGTGGAAGAACAAGCTACACTTAGTAAACATTTGCAGCATGGAGTGTTCCTAAGGAATTATTTTTAGTTTTTTAAAAGATTAAATTTCACTTTTTTTTTTTTTTTAAGATTTTATTTTTAAGCAGACCCCACACTAGGTGTAGGGATTGAACCGACAACCCTGAGACTAAGGGTTGCATGCTCCAAGGAGTGAGCCAGGCAGGTGGCCTTTAAGGAATTTTTATTTTTTTATTTTTATTTTTTTAAAGATTTATTTATTTATTCATGATAGAGGCAGAGACACAGGCTGAGGGAGAAGCAGGGACTCAATCCCCAGGACCCCAGGATCATGCCCTGAGCCAAAGGCAGGCACCAAACCGCTGAGCCACCCAGGGATCCAAAAGTAATTTAGAGTACAAGTCTTTTTTTTTTTTTTTTTTTTTTTAAGATTTTGAGAGAGAGCATGCACACAGGCATTGGGTAACTGCAGAGGTAGAGGGAGAAGCAGAGTCCTTGCTGAGCTGGGGATCCTGATTTGGAGACTGATCCCAGGACCCCGAGATCATGACCTGAGCCAAAGGCAGACAGACACTTAACCAACTAAGCCACCCAGGCGCCCCTAGGCTACAAATCATTTTTTATTTTATAGGTGAATTTAATCATTCAGTGCCATTCCATAGTCTAATAGTTGGTAAACGGTTACAAGCTTATTAATCATTTTCTGATGTGATGAAGTTGATATATTGCTGCCCTTTAAAAAAATCAAATTTTAAAATAGAGACCTTTAGAATACTCTTGTGCAGTTCCTTCATTTTTTGGATGAAGAATCTGAGGTCCAGGGATCCCTGGGTGGCGCAGTGGTTTGGTGCCTGCCTTTGGCCCAGGGCGCGATCCTGGAGACCCGGGATCGAATCCCACGTCGGGCTCCCGGTGCAAGGAGCCTGCTTCTCCCTCTGCCTATGTCTCTGCCTCTCTCTCTCTCACTGTGTGCCTATCATAAATAAATAAAAATTTAAAAAAAAAAATTAAAAAAAAAAAAAAAAGAATCTGAGGTCCAGCATGGTTAAGGGATTTACTCAAACCCAGTTGATTAGTGGTAGAGACTGACTTTCATTTACAATTTACTAATTGACACCCAAAACTAAAGTCCTGTCAGTTCACATTATACCAGGAGTCTGATTTAGATTTTAATAAAGAACCATGTAACACAAAACCAAATAGATTAGTTGCTTGCTCAAACTGTGTTTCATCAAAAGATATAAAGTGTTGAGTAAAGCAAGGGCTTTCTGATGGAGTACATATAAGATCTGCTGCACACTAATCTTCCTCTTAGAGAGTCACAGAGCATATTACCATAAAACACTTTGGGAAGTTTCATGGGAAAGAAAACATTAATTCTAAATGATCTTTAGGAGAATGTTTCTGTGGAACACAATTTGGTCAGACCTAGTGTAGCAAGTGATTTTATACCTAAATCTCTTATTTAAAAAAATTGAAAAATATGCCTGTGTTCCTAATGTTGAAGTACAGATATATTTAATTCTTAATAGATCACAACAATTTGTCTTTTAATGCCTTGGTTTACTTCTCATGTACAAAAAGGCTTGCACATCGTGATGACTGCTTGGATAGGACACTTTATCCCCTTCTTATCAAGAAGCATTGGCTATGGACCAGAAAATGTTTTGTTTGTAAAATGTACACAGCCAGGTAAGTAATACATATTTCTTTGAGAATTACTGGTTTTCAATAGTCAAGTACTTTGGATTCTTCATATTTCAGTGTTTCTTATTTTGAATTGGAATGAGGACTTAGTCTTTGGGAATATAATAGAAATGGCTTTTCTAGTAGGTAAGTGCCACAAATTAGTAGGTTACTTTTAAGCAGGAAATGAGTTCTGTATAGTAAAAAACCAGAGCTGGGTCAGATTTTGGATGAATCAACACTGAGTGTCACATCAGGGAGCCATGTTGTCTTTTGTCTGCAGTTTCCAAAATCAGCCTCATTCACAGCTTCTTCATGAAAAAATAACAGCATCTCATATATACAATGAGGTCAAAATATGGTTTCATGAAATTTTTACTTAATGTGATACTTCACATTTAGTTTGTGTAACTGGATCAGAATAAAAAAATTAAGAAGAGACAAGAATGATTGTGTATCAGATTTTTGAGAGGTTCTCCCCTCCCCTCCCAATAGGCTTTTCTAAATGACTAGTAAGAAAACATGTTAAATCCGTTATCAAACTGGAAATCAGGCAATGTTAAAATATACAATGAGATGCAGATTCAAATAGACTGAAAAAGTCTCTCATCTTACCATGACCTAACATCTCAGAACAAAAAACAAAGTATTGTTCAATGTTGCCCATATTCCCATTTGTAGACACTCTGTAACATTTTATCCTGAATTTTAGATAAAACACCTGGAGTTTTCAAATTGGCCAGGACTAATTTACCAATTAAAAAGATAAGTTACACAAAAATTCATCAGGTCTGCAGTATCTAATATGTAACAGTTTTTCAAGATGGCCTATTACATTTTAACAGTTACTTGGAGGATAGGTAAGGGTATGTGTAGGATCCTTTTCACGTATGGATTTGTATTTTTCTCTACTTACCTTTAGTCTTTCAGAGAAACAGCATGCTGCAGGATTTCTGTTAGTTGCCCCTTTGCCTTGTAGAGTATTGGTAGTGATAGAGGACTGTTTCTATACACCTACAGAGCTTTATAAAGGATTAGTGTATTAGGACAATAAAGCAATAGTTGGGGATGTTTACACATTACTGCAGGTCATAACATGTTAAAGCATGAGAAAGTTGGCTGTAAAGATGTACTTTATTTTTTTAATTACAGATGGGTGACGAACAATGACAGTTTTGCACCAGAGGACCCATGTTTCTTTTGTGATGTTTGCTTTCGGATGCTCCACTATGATTCAGAAGGCAACAAACTAGGAGAATTCCTTGCTTATCCTTATGTTGATCCTGGAACCTTTAATTAATAACAAAAAATGTACCTTGTGAAATACCTGTCCCCTTGGACGGTTACTTTCTTTCTTGAACATGCCGAGTAACAGAAATCACCTGAAACAATCAGCTAGCTACCCATACACCTGCAAAAGTGTAAATCACAGGTTTTGCTTTGTTTTGTTTATAAATCACAGGTTTTCTTATAACTTTTGTTTAGAATTATTTTAGTATTTATTCCAAAATATGGTTTTTAGTGTATTTGCCCATTATTGTGTTTATTTACTAAGTTGTAGGAGTGCCTTATATATTTTGAATATAAATCCTGTCAGATTCAGGTATTCTGATTTTTGGCCATTCTGTGGCTTGCCTATTCATTCTGTGTCCAGGGTACTTTTTGCTAATCTGTAACTAGAAAAATTCAGTTAATGATACATCAAGTGGTGGAAGAGTTTTGAAAATTCTTTGAAGAATGTGAGAGCTATACCTTTGTACCATCAAACTTCCAAGGTAAAGATCCTTCAAATATCTGTGATAAAAATGAGAAGAATAAAAGTAGATTTAACAAATACGGTATTAAGAATAGCTATTGTGTAATCTGATCCCACTGAGGGCTCTTTTGTAATATTAGGTTTTGGTTTTGGTAGAAGCTAGCAGGCACGCTAATCATTTTAATGGGACTCACTGTATGAATAATGAACGTAAAAAGATCTTGAGCATATATTCATACCTTCACAAAATAACATTTTTTTAAAAGATTTTATTTATTCACGAGAAACATATATAGAGAGGCAGAGGGAGAAGCAGGCCCCATGCAGGGAGCCTAATGTGGGACTCGATCCCAGGACTCCTGGGCCAAAGGCAGGGTCTAAACCGCCGAGCTAGAACACCAATAAAAATTAATTTAAAAAAAAAAAAAAAAAAAGGGAAAGGAGAGGGAAAAAAAAAAAAAAAAACGCCAAGCTACCCAGGGATCCCGAAAGCAACATTTCAGTTGAAGATTCTTTATGAGAACTTGTTCAGTTTATTATTATGATTAGGAAAACAGAGGGAAAAAAAAAAAAAGGAAAACAGATTTTGAGGCATTTGGCTGGTTCAGTCGGTAGAGCATGCAACTCTTGATCTGGGGGGTTTTAAGCCCCACATTGGGTGTAGAGATGACTTAAGAATAAAATCTTAAAATGGTAGATTTTATATAATGTGACCACCAGGACATGAGAAGTCAAGATCCTATGGATTGCTAACTCTGGTTCACTCATACTTGTGCAGTAATACCCAGAATTATTTATGTAAAAACCAGGGTTTTTTGGCCCAGCTCTTCCATTACTCTGGCCCCCTCTGACAATCCGATTTATTCACTTCTCTCATTCTAGACAAAAGGCCAAAGATGAATTCCAAGGCAAGGCCTAGATCATCACAGAAAAATTGTAGCTATCTATATTGAAATGTTTTCCCAAAATCTTTTTTGGTGGGTAGTTTTGAAAAGATTGTTAAGAATGCTGTAAAATGGTTTTTTTAAATGTTATCATTATTTAAATTCCACTTTCTCTTTCCTAGGTTATTTATTTAAATTCAACTGAGTACCACATTCCCTGGATGGCTAAGAACAGACATTTACCATACTAATCAAAAACTGATGAAGCCTTTAAGAATGTATATTTAAAATATTGGCAGTGAAATGTTTTATGGACTTAAATGTCCAATTAAGTTGATTGGTGTGCAGAAGACAAGCACCTGTTTCTGGTATGTGTACTGATGGTCTTATTCACTGATTCAGTAAATACACCAGAGGATGAGTATAAGAAGAGGTGCCTCCCATGGCTGGCTTATGCTACTAAATTTTTACTTTCATGTTTCCAACGATGGTAAATTGAACAGATTAAAAATTCAGCTAGAAAACCATATTTGCCCAATTCCTGCTAGTTCCACAGGGAAAAATGAATTTCTGCTTCATCTTTCTAAAAGATTTAGTGTGTGAGAGCGAGCAAGGAGAGGGGCAGAGGGAGAGAGAGAATCCCAGGCAGAGTTCAGTCCCATGACGTGGAGGATCTTGACCCAAGCTGAAATCAAGAAATCCCTCCACTGACTGAACCCCCCAGGTGCCCCTGCTTCCTTTATTTTTAAACTGCATTCCTTGTAGTTCTTGCATTAGTATCCAAGGTCTGTTTTTTTCCTCTCCAGGTTCTAGCTAGTTACCCTGTAGTGAGTGTTCTGTTGGTTTCAGGTGTTTACTTGTATTCATTCCCATTTCAGATTCTCAAAACTGCAAATTCCAAAATGTGCACTGTCCTAACAGAAACATTAGTCCATGTGCAGTCATTTTAGTGGAGACTGTCAATTAAAACATTACTGCTAGTGAAATTCTTATTTTATCATTTATTAATCTTATTTCTAATTCTTAAGGGTAATTTTTCCACCAAAATTAAAAGGCTCAGATATCTTTGTATTTTCATTTCCCCTTGTGAAATCTAGAGGAAGAAAGGCTGACCTGATTACGCCCAGAATTTGCCAATGTAGTGTTTACCAGTTACACATGCGTCCCACACCAAATTCAAGTCAAAAGAACTTCCAACTTTGAAACAGGTCTAAAAGAGGTCTTGATTTAGGGATTTTATGCTGTAAAATTCAATACTAAACATGACTTATGTAATGAAGAAAAGCAAATATGAAAATATGGTAATCTATCAGCTAATATGATAATCAACTTACAGTTGGAGAAAGGAGATTTTGGTATAACGGATGAACATGCACAAAAATCACTATTTAGAAAAGCAGTACCTGTTTCTTTAAATATCTTTCTCAGCTTTTGGTATCCTGTAAGGGCAATTTTTACCTTTTTTCCTCTACTCAAATCATAATGTCTTTATTGTCTCCAAGATTGGAGAATTACACAGCACAAATATGAAAACGTTTCTACCTATATAGCAGCTTCATTTCCTAAGGTTTGTAATTATGGGTTTGCTATTTCCAATAGATCATCCTTTCTCTGACCAATGGGACAAAATAAGGTGTTAGTGAAGCCCTCACAGAGCCCTGTAAAAGCCTTTGCTCTTATATAGGATTAGTTGGCAAACCTCATCTTGACCAGACCTCTTCAACCAGGTAAGTGTGTGTTGGTACACTATAATCAATGTCTCCACAAAAACTGGGTAAAATATCCTATTTGAAACTACAGGACATAACAGCAGGTTTAAGATAGTCAAGTTGTTTATACACTGTTTCTCCAGTTCAGAGGATACCGCTGAAATGTCTCCAAAGCAGCTAAGAAAGCTTTCCACAATTCATTCTGCAGGGTCATGCATAACTTACTCTTTTAAGTGTTATCTAGTGGTTTAACAAAAGCACAAAATAGATGGTTTACACATGCCAGAAATTTTTTTTCTTCTCTTTTGCTAAGTTACCTTAGTGACTTGTTCAGTGGAGTTTTGACCATAAACACACAATTTAAAGTGAGCAAATGCTTCTGAAAGTTTTTAAGTATTTATAACTTTATAGGAGTTCTGAGAGTGGTAATTACCTGTGAATCAGCTTATGACCAACAGAAAAATAGAAGGCCAATTATATTTTCACACTATATAAATCAACTGTTTAGAGACAAGGCCAGCTCAAACAAACACAAAGTATCAGAGTGCCGTTCTCTGTATCTCTTGACGTTGAATATTCCTGTGGTTTCTCAGTAAAACTATATTGATCTGTTGGGTCACAGAATAAAAGAGGAGGGTGAACAAAAAATAACATCTTTAGCTTACTAGATTTAGTTACCCTGTCACCCCACAACACAGTCTCTATACCGAGTTAACCAAGAAATTACTCCCTTGGAAGCAAATCCAGATTCCAAAAACACTTTTGTAAATAGCAAAGAATTAATTTACTAGTAGAGTTTGATAGAAAAATCCTTTAATCAAAACAAGTTTACAATGTTGACACTTATGGCTTAACTAGAATAAATCTGTCCAAATTTAAATTGTATTAAGGACCTGATATAATAGCAATAGTTCCCTCAAAACAGTGGGTCCTAGTTACATTTGTAAGACCTCTCAAAAAGCAAAAACTCCAATTATTGAAATAATTCAACTTTTCATCTATAGATGAAACCATTATCTGAGAGGTCAAAACGTACAGTGCATGTCACATGCAAACACTGGTATTAATAAGCCTTTTCTCCATATTCATAGTTTCAAAACATGAGAAATGTCTTTGAGCTACTGAAAACCACCAACTGACCTAATAATCAAAATATCTTAGAAATGCTATCTGTTAAGTTACCCTTAAATTTTGTTAACCTTGGTTTTACCCTGATTTAGTCTATATATGAATACAGACTATCAAAGTACTTTAACTTTTTCTAACTGCCTCGGAGCAAGCTATCTTTCTACTCCTTACAATTCTGTCACATGGGAAGAGCTCTACATAATAACCCCTTCTGATATAGCCATGTTTTCAAATAGGTTAGTTTTCTTATATAGTATTTATTTCTACTATTTTACTGCATAAGAATCATGGAATTTTTTTTCCAATTAAAAAAATACTTAGTAACTTCCTTAATGAGTGTGACTTTTTTAAAAATTCAGAAACATGAGACGGTTCTCAAAAATAAACTTTTATCATTTAGTAAGGATCTTATTAGATGATTTGAACCCTAAAGCCAGATTCATTCCTATACATACCTATTCTGCTTTCTATAGGAAAGCCATGTGACTTCACTGAATTCCCAGCCACAAAACTAAATTACCTTCAAAACTTAACATGAGTTTTGTACCTTGTAGAATTGTCAGTTGGATATCTAGTCGTCATTACAAAAAGGCATACAGACCACAAATTGTTACAAAGCAGCAGGATAATGTAGCACAATGTAGACTGTGAGATTAAAATTAACTTTTGATAAAAGGAGTGAGTACTTGTATAGAAGTAACATTTTATCTACCATAAAAATGCGTAACTTCTACAAAACCCACAAACAGTGAAAAGACAATCCGGTAAATCCAAGGTTTGTAAAAACTATGCACAAAACCCACAGTATTTGGGAAAAGAGGAAAGGTTTTATACAAGTAGCAGTTTTAAAAATGTAACTTTTTTCTACTATCAATTACACATTAACATACACACACTAATTGAAATTATGCTACAACCAAACGTCTGGAAAAGCAATTTAACATTTCCTAAATGGATTTTCCCTCACATTTACTGAATAATGTAGCTGTTAATACTGCACAAGTACAATTAGCAATAATGCTTAATTACTTTTAAACAAATAGAAAGGGATTTCTCCCTCAAAACAAGTTTTTCAACATCAAAACCTATGCTTATAAAAATTTAAAACTTTCAGCAGTCTAAATATTTCAAATGAAAACCATTACAAACTTCTCAAATGTTCTTTATATTCCAGGTATGTCAACCTAATTATCTAGTGTAGAATCCTTCAGAGATATTTCAGTCTCTCTCTCTTCACTGGATGGCCTAAGGAAAGAAAGAAAGGTGTGTCAATTGGGTTAAGGGCTTCTTCATGGGGGTCGGAAAACACATTAAATGTGTGCATTGTTTTCAAGCTCATGAGAATATTTTTAAAAATAATCTTGACTTCTTTTTGTTCAAAAAAAAAATTTTTTTTTTTAAAGATTTTATTTATTCACGAGAGAGAGGCAGAGGGAGAAGCAGGCTCCACACTGGGAGCCCAATGCGGGACTCGTTCCCGGGACTCCAGGATCACGCCCTGGGCCAAAGGCTGGCGCTGAACCGCTGAGCCACCCTTTTTGTTCAAAATTTTATTTTACCATATTGTGTCTTCTTCCTAAAGTAATACTCAGATCAAGCAAAATAACTCAGGGAAGCATCATGGCCCAGGCCCCTTCCATCATTTCCAGCTTTAAAATGAATTCTCTTTAAAAAACATGGAAAGGTTATATCTGTGATACCAATATATTACAAACCTAAAGAGAGGGAATGACATAGACAAAGAAGATTTCCCTGAATTTCAGAATTAGAAGGGATGCTAGATTCCAAGTCCTTCAAATGTGTAGAACAAACCAAGACTTGGATAACTCCAGTTCAATAACCAGTTATTTAGAGACTATGATACAAAATAGCTTGTGATTCTAGATCTCATTTTTGTATTATCCTGTCACAATGCAAAAAAATAATGAATGTAAGTCACTATTAAAGCTGTATCAGTGAAAGAAGTCCAAAGAATAACTTATTTTAAGCTGGATTCCTACTATCCAGCTCTATTCCCTTTGAATACAGGCAAGTTAATTATAATTGTAAATGATCAAGTTTTTTGGGTTTTTTTTGCCTTTTTGATTTTCATCTTGCTGAGTTCAGGAATTGAGTGATCAAAATATAATGCTTATATAAATAACCTTGGAACAGCAATGTGATTTAAAAATTAAAAATATACATGACCCATTAAAACATGTCCTCACTTTTTCTTACTGCTGGCCTCGTGGTTGTCTTTGCTTTCTTCACTGCTGTCTCCATTATGTTGTGGTTGATTACTGTCTTGAGCATCAGATCCTCCATTTAGAGTCTTTGAACCTTTAAAAGGGTTCCAATGGAAAAACTGTTAGAGCTTCAAAGTTCTTTTAAGATGTCCTTTCAAGAGCCCAAATTTAAAGGGAAAAAAAAAAAAAAAAACATGGCCCTAAAGTTTTTAATAATTGCTATACCTTATTTAAAATTACACTGTAATTTTTGAGTAGCTGAGGCACAGTAAGTAGCAGGGTTACTATATATAGATCTATGGGGTGGGGGAATAAAGATTTTATTATTGTGAGCGAGACAGTGGGCTGGATCTCACACACGGAGATCATGACCTGAGCCAAAATCAACCGTGGGACCCTCAACTGACTGAACCACCCAGGTAGAAAAACAGGGCATTTTTAATCTGATCATTCCAATTCTTACAAAAATGTGTATCATAGTAAATTTGTATATTTCCTCATTTTAGGAAAAAAATGTCAAAAGTGCTTTTCGTAATTAACATGAATTTGTGTCCTAAGTAAACGATGAGGTCATCCCTATAAATCTTATTTCTAACAAATCTCTAAAGGAGACCTATATCATTCCCTCATAAGGAATAAAATATCCAACTCCTTTGAAATCTTTGTTTCTATAATAAGCAGCTCCTAAAACCTTTAGTAACCTGGAACTGGGGGAACTGATAATGATACTATGGTTCTACTTTAAGAATCCATCACAGATATATCCTAAAATATTTGTGGTTGAAATAGCGTATCTGGAATTTGCTTCAGAGAAATCTGATGAAGGTAAAAGAGAACAACGATCATGTATTGGTAATCACACAAGTTGAATAATGCAGACACTGGAAGTTCCTTTCTTACCTACTATTGTGTTAATTAGAAATTCTTCCTAATTTAAGTGAAAAGTGAACAGCAACTGCTAAATTTAAGCTTAATGATAATGATTTAAACAGAAGGGCTCAACCTTAGCTTTAGGATACCTTAGACCCTAATGAAATCATGTGTCAAAGCCATTTTTTTAAAAGCAGTCCCAGCAAACAACTTACTACCACATACCTGTTTGTTCTTTTTCTAGCTTTTTGTTTGGCCCTTTCTTCCCTTGATCTTTGGTTTTATTTGCTTCCTCATGCTGTCTTTGTTCAGCGAGAGATTTATTCAGCACTTGTGTGATCACAGAATCTCCTTCACCAACCAAAAACATATTCTTAAACTTGTTATACAACATTGTAGACTTTTCCATGATAACCTGACTAACTTTGAATCGCCGTATCTGAGAAAACAAAATATACACTCAAAATTGTTTTCTTCATTGATTTTTAAACTGTTACTACTTAACGACATGGTGATCAGTAAATTCTTAAAATCTGCATAACTCAAGATCACTTACTTTTTTCAGTGTTGTAATCATCTCTGTATGTTTCTGAGCTTGTTGCATTGTGACCTGAAGTGAAGCAAGTTCATCCAACGCCTCAATACATCTGTTCACATCCTTCATGACAAAACAGTAATTTCATAACTGTTAATTACCAAAACCTATATGCTCTATTCCTAAAGATTATTTTTAAAATCTCAAGGCAGTACAAAAGACCAGTTATAGTCCCATTTCTCTTAAATTTACACATACTTATAAAATCAGGTGAGAAAATATGAAGCTATAAAAGCAGCGCTATGATTTTAAATGAGGTATTAAAGACTTACAAGATTATCAATTTTGAGTGAATTTTTAATTTCAGCATGTATCCTTTGAAGTCGAGAATCCATTGATGTTTCTATAAATTAAAATGTGAAACACAGTAAATAGTTTTTCCAAAACTACTATTTCTATATAAATCTAATCAAAAACAATGACAAGATTTGATTTTTAAAAATGTTCTTCATAATCTGCCTAGTTCTCACTAGAAGTTATTTGCCATTTTTAGTATTTAGGAAAGCAACATTCATCATTTGAAGAAAAAATTCACCATCTAGCTGCACAGGGTTTCTAAAATAAGTAGCTTATATCCAGTTAATAAACCCCCCTACAACTGTTTTACCTTACAGGATTTAAAAAAAAAAAAAAAAAAAAGGAGAAACTATCGGAAACAATGAGATTTGTCAAAAAAGGCGAAATATCTAGGTTTTTGGCAACGTTACAAAAAAATGTGACCATTAGATAATGAGCAATAATAAAAAAGTAGGAGTCCTTAGCAGGTGAGCAGGGCACCTGATTATATTTAAAATACAATGTATATAGAATCTGCTAGGGATTTGGAAAAAAATGCTTTTGTAGGATTTAAGAATATAAAATGATGATTTTAAAACCTATACACAAGAAATTGTGTAATTTCCTTTCCATGTATTATTTTATACATCTTAGAAAGTGAAATAACTAACCTCGCTTCTTCTCCACTTTCTTAACTTCTGGCTTCTTTCCTTCATCTTTATTCTGCCTATCAAATGTTAACACAAATATTTCAAAACATTGGAACTTTGTGACTGATTACCAAATGCCCACAATCCCTTATGTAAAAGCTAAAAGGATTTTTAAGATAGAAAGTCAACAGCCTAGATCACAAGGAATTGACTGTAATTCATAGAACTCTGGAATGCCACAGCATTAGTATTAGTTACTATCAACAAAAAACACGTAAAAATTAACATGCTAAAATCTAATTTTTCTGTGGCATCACAAATAATTTTTACACTTGTCATGGTGAAATTTTTGTCTAATAATAAATAGTGGTATTTAAAGACCCAGTGTCAGGGTCAATGGACAGACTGACCACAGTGGGAAAAGAACATCTATAAGCATTTCGTGAGTTCTGCATCACAATTGTTTTCTAAAGTAGCACATCAAAAACACACTAATTTTTCCCACATCTCCAAAAGGGTAGATAACTGGAGGGGTTAAGTTTCTAAGTAAAACAGAATATTCAAAGATAATACTATTATAATAAAATGGGGTTCTTTGGCCAGTATATCAAATTTAAACAACAGTCATTGACATTTACATACCATGTCACAAAAGAAAAGGTACCATTTTACTGCAGATCACAAAAATAAGCATTTAAAAATGAATTCTTAATTTCTAGTACCTTGGCTTTGAGTTCGGGCCCTATTATAAACCAATTGAAATAGACAAGAACAAAACAATATCTAAAAATCAGGTTTTTTTTTAAAAAAAAACTTTATTTTAAAATTTTGGTTACAGTTTCATTTTTGTTTTCTTAACAAGTCTACTGTTTAATCTCTCAGGATTAAAAAAAAAACAGTTATTAAGAATTCTAAAGAATTAAACAACAAAGGAATGTCAAGGGAAGGGCACAACTGCCCCATTCTCTGGGGTATAAGAGCTATTCCAGTTTAACACCTAGCTTCAAAACAAAATGAATTTTTATATTTTCTAAATGAAATAATGTACAACCACCATCTTCTAACTTTCAAACACAAAGCTTCATTTTAAGCTTGGTAAAAAACTTTTAACAGGAATGATGGCCGACCTTGGTATGTAGTGTGTACCTTACAGGAAATTTTTTTTTTTTTAACAATCATAACACAGTAATAATGCCATTAATGAAGTCCTCAATTTAGAATCTGCAACATTCTTCCATCAAGGGGGGGGAGGGGGAAATTCAGTCCAATGAGTCTGTCTCAAGATCTTCATCTCTTGTTTGCTCCACTTGTATTCTCTTTTCAGTAACTGGATTAATGCTTTGAGCCCAAAATGAGATATATTTTTTATTACTGTAGATTACATGTTGTTTGGCTGGGAATACAATACAATAAACTTTATTTTGCATAATGCATTTCACACAAGCTGCATCTGAAATGCTTTACAGAGCAAAACTGTCCAAGTACAAAGTTTTGTAATAACAGGAGAAGGAAAGAAAACACAAATATTAGAATTTGAGAAAGTTACATTCGGAGGACATTCAAAAAAGAAACTGAAACACATAAAGATAACTTTGAGATACTGAAGAAGGGTTGGGCTAGATTTACTAAGCAATGACTAATTTTATATCTTAATTTGGGGAGCACAATAAAGTTAAAAGCAACAAACAGTCCAACAACTTTTCAGTGAAAGGATAGAAAAGGATAGGTAACAAAAAATAAGTTTAATATTTACAGAAATGGTCAAAGTCTAACAGAATACAGGGAGTAACACTTTTGAGTTTTAGATCAGTTTTTAAATTACTCCCCTAAAGCAGATGAAACTGCTTATATAATCATCCTCCAAGCAACTAAGAAAGCAGATAGTCAAACGCTGTATTTGTAGAGACTTTTGGCTTACAAATGTATCTTATAAGAAAAACTACAAAATTACTCAAAGAATTCACTACTTATCATTAAGTTTGTCATAGTGACCTACAGCATGTTTTTAAAATCACCTCCATTAACCAAAAAAACAAAAACACCAAGTTTAGTCAGAATAATGCAAGATACTTCACAAAATGCTTTTCAAAGAAAATTCAGAAGTGACAGTCTCAAGATAACTAGGAAAACTTATGTAATAAGCACATGAAGTGTAATCATCGCCAGTGCAATTTTCCTTCTAGTAAAATTACTTGAAAGAATAAAAGAGGAAAGAAATTCCCCATGGTAAGTATATATTGTCTCCAAGTACCAAAACTTAAATCAGCTTTGAACTTAATTTATATTGCACACACCTAATGCAAACCCTGTCAGCCTTTAGATTTACTTTTAAGGGCCGCCATGGGTTTCCAACTGTGCTTGTTATTTTTGCTTGTCTTTTAGGAGTGGCCTGCCAGTGGTGTATGACAAGTAAGGATATTTCATACTTTCTCCACCAACATATCACCACTCTTTCTGTATTTAATACTTAAGTGAATAGTAGAGGGTGAGAACATTTTCCACAGTTCAAACTTATGTGCACTTTCAGTTTAAATTAAAAATAATTCACAGAGTGATTACCTCAGTGAATTTCATCCTCTTACTACTCAGCAAAGAATGAAGCCTGAAACATGATCATCATCATATACTGAAGACTTTTTTTCTAAGACCTGGGAAAAGTCACTTCTCTAAAAGGCTTCATAAGGTCTGGAAAATGAATTTCTATCATTTTAAAATTTCATGCTAGCTTAAAAAGGAAATCAAAATTTAGAATAAAAAAATACTTACTGCTCAGTTTCCATCTGTTCCTCTTGCTTGCGTTTTCTATCTGCTGCTTCTTTCTCATGCTGGCCTTTCAGCATATTCCTTCTATGAGGAGTCTGAAAGTTCCTTCCACCTTTTCTCTTCTGAGAATTAGGATGAATTTAGTTAATGAGTCAGTAGTGACTAGCGCTCCTAGGATTACAGTCCTGGGAGAAAGCAGCAACTAGTTTTCTTAAGGAACAAATACTTAAATTACTAGTTAAAAAAAAAAAAAAATCCCAGAATTGTACATTTTGCTACCTAAACTGAGCTCTCTCCCTTGATAACTCGGGGAATAAAATCTATTTTCTACACTGCTATACTAAGTGATGTCCTCTGCTATTTGCCTCTACACTATAGTTCTGACTTCAGTACCTGTTTACTAACAAGTATATTGCTCAAGCTGTCCAATTTAAAATCTCTGGCTTATAAAGTAAATATTAATTAGAAAAAAACAGGGCAGCCCCGGTGGCTCAGCGGTTTAGCGCCACCTTCAGCCCGGGGCATGATCCTGGAGACCTGGGATCGAGTCACATGTCGGGCTCCTGGCATGGGCCCTGCTTCTCCCTCTGCCTGTCTCTGCCTCTGTGTCTCTCATGAATAAATAAAATCTTTTAAAAATAAATAAATTAGATAAAAACAAAGATATACACACAATACTTGTGTTCTTCTAAACAAAAAGATGTATAGCTTTAATCAAATTCCTAAACAACTATAGCATTCAAATACACACTGATAAAATTGTACACTAAATAGGCCTGAAGAGTGCTAAGAATTTCATTGTAGTATATAATAAAAACCTATGTATAAATGCACCTCTTTTAGAACTGTCTTCACTGCACAGTCCATTTGGCTTAATTTCTACTTTTCTACAATAGGTGGGTTACTAGAAGTTCATTATATAACATCTGATTTCCATACTATTATAATATCTAGAATGTACAATAAAGTTTCAAATATGCTTTTTAACACAGCCAATTCAAGTTTACAAAGGTAGAAAAATTCAGTTTTAATCACACATACTTTCAGAAACTGAAAGCTTACTAGGTAAAAAAATGACTACAAAAGCAGCTAAAAATAGAATATTTTATTTGATAAACATTGTACCTTTTCACTTTCTTGATCATCTCCTTCCTCTTCAGAATCAGAGGTTGATGTAACCCCTGTTTTAGGTAAATTTTTTCTTTTGGATTCAACTTCTTTCTTCCCCTCTTTTTTGTCTGGCTCTTTTCTTGGCTTATCTTCTTCCTTCTGGCCCTCTTCATCCTTTTTAAGCTGCTTTTTAGGTTGTTTTTCTTCTTGCCCCTTTTTCTTACTTTTGTCTTCTTCAGTTACCCTGTTTTAGAGAATACAGTAATGGAAAATGAATTTTTAGTATCATTATTTTCTTTTAGAACCATACTCTCCCAACCAAGTAAGTATTTTGGAGGACAATAAGACATAATTTTTCACTTAAAGACAAATTTAACATATGTTCTAGTAAAATATAATGTCTTTACTATCCAAATATAAAAGGAAAAGAACATCCTCTTCATATAAATTAGAAAATACAAAAATTACAGTGGCATGAAGGTAGTAATAAAAGTGATTTTTTTCCCTTTGTTTTTCAGGGTTTTTGTAATGTTCTTTATTCACTGAAAAAAATACCTATTGTGCTCTTACATGCCAAGATAATTCTTCACTATGGGGGTAGAGCAGTATGTAAGATGGGTGAGACACCTGGATCCTATATTCTACACAACTGTAAGAATAACATGTTTAAAAAGTACACAGATTGGGAAAAATACAATTGCAGAAGTGAACTGCTTAAGATCAAATATGATCATTTGAGAATTCAAAGAAATACTCTGCAAAGTCAAAGCTCCCAAGTTATGCATACAATAGTAAAATACATGGCAATTAAGTATACCTAACAGTGAATTCACTAGCATTGAGCATTCCCATCACCAATGGATTTACAGACATCACTAAGTCAAAACTATCAAAACTACTCAGTAAGCCTAATGCTACTATCAGATGATACTAATGCTACCTAGCACAGCAGAAAAAAATACAAGTATTTATGGTACGATGATAGGCTCTAAGAGAATCAAATGATATCAATGCTAACCATTTTAGGGTATAAAACATTCAACTAGAGCAATCCCATAAAAAAATACAACTTGAAGCTTGCAAAAGCTATTTAATGATAGCTTTGTTAGCTCAAGTAATTGGCCCAGTATTTCAGTTCCAAATCCACTGATCGCCTACCAGACAACTGCTTCCTTGTACCCTTAAGAGATTATTAAATTAGAAGAGAAAAAAAACTCACTTTTTAATCTCTTCAGAAATTTCTTTGTCACATAACCATCATTGGCTATGCTATTTTCAAATGTCATATGGGTTTCCTCATTAATTTCTAATCAATAGAAGAAAAGGCATGCAAGTAAAATCATTTAAATCTTCAATACTTCCACAAATGTGAATATTTTGATAGTTTCATGGAGATGGGAATACAGAGTCAAATACAGAAAGCATTTCCATGGCTCTTTAATAGATATTGAACAATTCCTTGCCCAAAGTATTATCCCCTCAATGGAAAGAAGCAGATATTAAAAATCCAGATACTCTCTGAACTAGCAAATCTGCTTCAGCAATGTATTCTAATATTATGTCTGCACATGTACAAGACATAAGACACCGTTTTTGAAAGGATATACCCATACATGAGACAGATCTTAAGAAACATACACAGTGGAATCCTGTGCAGTCATTTTTTTTGTTGCTGCTGTTGTTAAACATAAAGAAGTGTACGATAAAGTCATAAGAGGTGGGGTTATTTCAAGGATTTTTGAACAATATCAAAGCAAACTTAACCATCAAGACTTGCTACAAACAAGTATTCTCCCAGTGGTCCTCCATACCACCTTTTGTGAAAAGCAGACTTCTCCCTAGTGACAATTTCCCTTTTTAATAGGTCAAGGCACCATAGGAAACTATTTGTAAATAGTTTAAAAATATGTTAACAGAAGCAAAAACTAATGTAAATACAACTCAAAATATCTTAGTGGCTTGTATCAAATATTTCTTACTTTACATGAGGATTAGGAGATGGTTTCAGCTTTTCTGGGCTCTATTCCATTATCTTGTCATTTTAGGACTCACTGCAAAAAAGCTATCACTAACACATACATCCTGTTCTCATGGTGGAGAGCAAAACTTTAGGAAGCACTTACATAGTTTGGCTCTGTACTCCACAGTTTGTGCTCAGATACACAGCTAAGAATAGCTATGGCTAATGCCCAACCTACATACAACATAAATGAAAAATTTTATAAGCTACTGCTATTTTGAGGCTGTCCATACTTGCCTTTGCAAAACATTCATGGATACATAAAATTTATGTAAAAACTTAAAACATGTGACACTGACTTTGGGGCTGAAAACTCGAAAAACCTAATTATTTTTATACAGTGGGCAAAACTGTTACCTGTGATAATGTGAAAGAAAATTCAGTGCCTTTAGTTGACGAGGCTTCAAGATAGAATGCTACCATCTTGAGTGGGTTGTTATTAGGATATTAAAAAGGCACTTCAAGAAAGAAAGGAGTTTTTAAAAATAGCAAATGACAAAAGAACCTAAAAATTCCGTGCACTTCAGTGTTGGAAATTCCCACTGAATTTTCAAATTCAGAAAAAGACTGGGGTCAAAGATCCAATCAAAGGTATAAACTAGGGAACCCTGGGTGGCTCAGTGGTTTAGCGCCACCTTCACCCAGGGGCATGATCCTGGAGTCCTGGGATTGAGTCCCACGTCAGGCTTCCTGCACGGAGCCTGCTTCTCCCTCTGCCTGTGTCTCTGCCTCTCTCTCTCTCTGTCTCTCTCATGAATAACTAAATAAATAAACTCTTTAAAAAAAAAAAAAAAAAGAGGTATAAGCTACCAGCCTTTCCTGAGTAATTCAAATTGGATTACATTGGTCCTTTAGATGAACAGTTTCTAGGGAAGAGACCAAGGGTTTCTCAGGAAAACCTATAAACCCAAAGTGAATGTAAATTAAATATATAATAAGTATGTCTGAGGGGGGCGATGGGGAAAAAATAAATTTAAAAAAGCCAAGTCTGAGGAAAGTCCTATGGTCTTGAAAGGCCAACTGGGCATGAAGCTGACTAAAATAACACACTATAAGGTATTATTATTACTGAAAGTAACATAGCCTCCATCAGGAGAAATTAATGGAGATCTAAAAAGGAAGCTTGGGTCCCCAACATCCTATATAGCCTGAAAGTAGACACAATACTACCCAGTTGATGAGGGTAGTATTTTCCAATGACCTTTTCAGATGCAATAAGGATGATACTGAAAAGTAGAGAACTGTCACAGGATTAGCTAAAAGCCATAGAGAGAAATGGTCTACCTTGACAGTCTCGGGAAAACTGGGGCCTAATCAAGGGAACCTTCCTTACACCTAAAATAGAGATATCTCACAGTATTTTCCCAGAATTTTATATTTCTTAGGGATCAATGACTGCTGTAGGCCTCTTTTAAGCTCCTCCTTTCCAAATAAGAGCATAAGAGTTTGTGTGGCTCCCTATCCCAGATCTAGGTATGTGATCAAGGGGAGAACGGAGCAAATAACTTGTGTTTTCGGTTCCTAAATCTTCAGATCAAGGCCTTCTATGAATCATGAAATCCTAGACTTTATGTCTGATGCCATGATTAGATTAGGCAGGGAATGAGTGGGATTTGGTATGTTTAGAAAACAAACTCACCTGCGTGTACCTAATTTCTTAATTTCATTACAGTAGTTAAAACCATGTTGTAATTTTGTGCCACTATTTTTTTTTATTAAAGATTTTATTTATTTACTCATGAGAGAGAGAGAGAGGGCAGAGAGACACAGGCAGAGGGAGGAGCAAGCTCCCTGCAGTGAGCCCAATGCGGGACTCGATCCTGGGACTGCGGGATCATGCCCTGAGCCAAAGGCAGAGCCACCAGACGTCCCTGTGCCAGTATTTTTGAGAATACTTTAAAAGCTAGCTTGTCAGTACAATAAAACTCTTCAAACATATTTAATTGAAAAGTACCAATGCTTCAGTGTTCTATAACTAAAATTTCCTATGTTTTGCTCCAAACACTGAAAATAAATCCCCTCTTAAATGACCAACTTGCTTGAGCCTTCTCTATATAAATCTTTACACACAATAGCTAAAAAGGGTTTTTTTACCCTTTGTCTAAATGTATCTTTCCTTTCTGGTGAAGTTTCCACCCAGAAAAGCCATATAAACAATATCCATCTGTGGAAAACAAAGGTGGCAAGAAAAAAACAAACATTACTTTGTTGATTAAGTAGTTACCATAAAATACTCTAAAATTTTAAATTCACATTACAAAAACTGTCTAAATAATCTCTATACCGAATATGGGGCTTGAACTTACAAGATCAAGAGTCATATGCTCTACAAACGGAGCCAGCCAGGCTCCCATTAAAAGTATTGTTTTTAAAGATTTATTTATTTGAAAGAGCATGCCTACAGAGGGCGGGATGGTCTCAAGCCAACTCCTTGTTCAGAACAGAGCCAGGCAGGAAGCTCATTCTTACAACCACAAGATCACTACCTAACCAGTGGAAACTAAGAGTCAGACCCTTAACTGACTACAACACCCTGGTGCCCCTACCCCCACACACTTAGTTAGTAGTCCTAAATTACTCTGAAGGAGCTAGTCAAGTTTCCTTAAACACACTATCTTGCCGAATTTCCCTATTACAGATTTTACCTTGTATTATCTAAGTACGTTTATATCCTGATATACCAAGAGGATGTCTTAATGAAATGATTTTTGTAAAGTAGGCACCAGGCCCAGCGTGGAGCCCAATGCAGGGCTTGAACTCAGGACCCTGAGATCAAGATCTGAGTTGGAAACTTAACCGACTGAACCATGCAGCAGATGCTCTTGATTCCCCATTAGTTTTTACTTTTTATACAACAAAAAACTTTTCAATAGTTTTCTCCCATAATTTTTAGAAACACAGAATAGTAACAGCAAATATCCTATAAAATAAAACTGGTATAAATACAGAGAGATTTATACTTATATGCCTCATTCAGTGTATAACTAATTATACATTAAAAATAAACTCACATGTCAGTCTCTGAAGGACAGGGCTGTTTTACCATTTTGGGTCTGCCTCTTGGTTTTGGGATCTTGACTTCTGTAGCTAACATTTACAGGGAAAAACAAAATCAGTAACTACCATCTTTCAAGATGCAATTCTCACATATAAAGATTACAAATGATATATACTAAGAATATTAGTGATTTATTAAAGATATTTTCATCTTAAGTTTTAAATATCCTATCCCTCAATGATTCAAATGAGCAACAACAGAGTATTTAAAAGTGGGTAGATGAACAGAGTCATCTTCATTCCCTCCTTAGTATAGCTAAGAGGGCTTAGAAGAACATTCTTCATGGTTTCAACTGTACAATAGATAGTACTACTTATATTCAATTTTCATATACATATTATAATAAGCGTATATTGTACATTCATATCTTTGAAAATCTGCATCAGAGTTCACCGAATTTCCTAACACCATTAATCTGATCCATTAGCAAATTCCAAAAATAATGATAGAAACAAATCTCGGGATTTTTCTTTTCTGGGTATTACTGATCTTCCCCCATTTTCAAAGAATTCAATTATAGTTAGAAAAAGAACTGGTCCTATTTTGGTTAATTTTCTTTGTTTAAATTTGTATTAGAAGTATAACCTTCCAAAATATTTCCAATTTCCTGAATTAGGACAATACTTTCAACAGGCAATGCTGAAGACAGCTGCGTACTGTAAAGGTCCTGAGACAAAGAATGCATTAATTTCCATTTGGAAAATTTATGCTTTCTACAGTAAGAGGTAAAATAAACCCATCATTCATGGAATATAACCTCACCACAGCCTCATGTGCCGCTATTAGGGGAAAATGTGAGAGAGATAAAACAGAAAATGAAAAAAAAGTCCCAAGCAATTATTTTAAATCTAAAATACTTGATCACACAAAGCAGAAACCATCATGTTTATCTCCTCTGAAGTTTATACATACATATATATATATAAATCTATCTATCTATATATATATATAAATCTATATATATAGGCTGCCTACCCACCTATTCCAAAGTATCTGAGGCACAACACTGTAATAAGAGTACTAACAAGCCAGAGATTTAAACATTAATAGTCCTACCTGCAGGTCGTCCTCTTTTAGGACTCACTTTTAGATTCACAGATGCTGTTGCTGTTGTCACTACTCCTGCCTCCTCAGTTTCTACTTGTTTTTCTGCCTGAATTACAAAGACTTAATTTACTTAACAAGTAAATAGTAGGCATTCCAAGTTTAATTCAACAGCAAAGATATGCCACCTTAAAGAATTTACAAATAAGCATAACTTGTACATGATTTTTCAACAGTGAACTCATCAGTGACATCCCCAAACACCGCTTATAACTCTAGTGAATATTATTTTTTAAACAATTTACTTCTTTGAGAGAAGAGTGGGAAGGCAGGGGAAAGGGTAGAAGGGAAAAAGAGGAGACAATTCTCAAGCAGATGCCCCACCGAGCGTGGAGTCACAGGTAGGGCTTGATCTCATGCCCCTGAGATCATGACCTGAGCTTAAATCAAGAGCGGCCACTTAACCAACCGTGCCACTCAGGGGCAAACAATTCTAACAAACTAAAAACATCACTTCTTAGAGATCCTCAGCCTAAAAAAAATCGTTTGTAAAAATAGAGCTAACATTCTTGATGCAAAATGGTGACTTAAGTATAATCACACTTAGGGCAGCCCAAGTGGCTCAGCGGTTTAGCGCCGCCTTCAGCCCACGGCGTGATCCTGGAGACCCAGGATTGAGTCCCACATCGGGCTCCCTGCATGGAGCCTGCTTCTCCCTCTGTCTCTGTCTCTGTCTCTGCCTCTGCCTCTCTCTCTCTCCTTGTGTCTCTCATGAATAAGTAAATAAAATCTTTTAAAAAAAAGTATAATCACACTTAATCCACACATTACTTATAAATGTACTTTCATCAAGTATCTCAAAATGCAAAGAATACTTTACGTTGTGTACTTATGAGAGAGAACCTAAGTTAATATTCAAAGGCAAGAAATTGTTGCTAATATTTCTTGTTCTTTTATTAATATGTTTTATTTTTGAACTGACATCTGCTGTTCTTCTCTCATTATTATTTTCCATAAAGAGCGATTTACTACAGAGGAGTAATAAATTCCAGTGACCCTTTGCAAACTAAAATGACCCCCAAAGAGACAAGAGCCCCAAATCAGAGTCATTTTAATTGATTAAAGCAGTAGAACAAAGGTTAAAACCACCAATTAAGAAAGGAAATGTAAACAACTGATCATAATTGAAATGGAAGGAAAGAGTGTAGAAAGAGGATGGGAGGACCACTATGAGCTGCTGCCCTATAACCAATTATTTCAACTCAGCATTAACTAGATCAACAAAAATAAACGAATAAAAGCATATAAAAACATGCACAATCTATTATTGGTAAAAAAAAAAAAAACTTTAAAATCTTTTTTTAAAAACGTTTTATTTATTTGATAAAGAGAGCATGAGTGGGGGCAGGAGAAGAGGGAGACTCCCTGATGAGCAGGAGCCTGATAGGGGGCCTCAATCCCAGGACCTTGAGATCATAACATAAGCCAAAGGCAGACACTTAACCAACTGAGCCACCCAGGGTCCCCAAAAACTTAATAATGCTCAGTATTGGTAAGGAAATAAAGAATCTTACTATTGATTACCAATGATCAATTAAGTGGCAACACCTTCCTGAAAGGTTCTTTAAAATATGAGCACTTTAAAATACGCAAATTTTCTGGGGGGTGGTGTTATTTATTCGTGAGAGACCCACACACAGAGAGAGGCAGAGACATAGGCAGAGGGAGAAGCAGACTCCATGCAGGGAGCCCAATGTGGGACTCAATCCCAGGACTCCAGGATCACGCCCTGAGCCAAAGGCAGATGGCTCAACCACTGAGCCACCCAGGCGTCCCAAAACTACGCAAATTTTTGATTTACCAATCCCACTTCTAAGAATGTATCCATTTTTTTATTTTAAATATGTTTGCTTTTATAGTTGGAAAATAATGCATATTCAAAGTATTTTTAAAAGTCAATAAACTCAACTAAGTTCACCTATGAATTGTTCTCAAGGAACATTAACAAAAATTGCTCCATTAAACATCAGCTAAGGTTCTATCTCTAAAATTTTAAACTTACAAACCACCTCTACACTCCTGCCCCAATCTTGATTCAATAGCTCCTCTGGTGGGAAGCCAGGCATCTGTGTTTTCAACAAGCTCCCCAGGTATCAAAATTGAGAAGCCAAGACTGACAGCTCTTCTCATACAGAGGTGTTAAGAGGGCAAAGTTCTCTAAAATTCAGTTCAAACTGATGAGTTCTTCAATGCAAAAAAAAAAAAAAAAAAAAAAAACCAACAACAACAAAAAACCCCACAGTTCTTCATTTACACTTGCAATTTTTGGAAGTAAATCAAAACATTACGCAAGATAAAGGCAGAATGGATCTTTTGGAGGAGACAGCAAGAAGAGTATCAATAATTAATATCATAAATAAAAACTTAACACTAATACTGAATCAAAAAAACCAGCCCTACCATGGATATGTATTCTCCACTGTTAGAAAAATCAGGCAAGTCAAAAACATTCCTCATGAAAATAAAGTATTTCATCCACAGAAAAGATAATTATTTCAAATATTCATACACTTAAATCTTAAACACAAATAGACTGCAAATTAATTTCTTCTATATTTTATTTGATCTAAGACCTCTAACCCTTTGACACTTTTACTCCCCATTTATTACCCTCTTTCTTGTACTCCTCTACTCTCCCTTCATGATCTTACCTAAAAGCACCCCACCACCAACCTCATAGAACTACATTATTCATATGCAAGCCCTCCAGTTTTCTTGTTTTGCTGCACCTGTCCCACAAATCTCTGTAAAAAACTCTACCTTTTCTGTTCTATTATTCCCTGGGGGGGGGGGGGGGGGGGGGGATGATACACTTATTCATTTTATGCAATCTCAGTTGAGATTTCAAAGCCATCCATTAATACCTTTATCCTGTTGTGTGTGCCCTCTTCTTTCCTCACCAGCATTTCAATCCTTTCTTCTTGCCTTATATCATACATGCAGTCCTCCTCTGAATGGGATACTAGAGACTGAGGCTACATACATATCCCTTAATTCCCAATTCTCCCCAGAATTTTTAAATAACCTCCTCCATCCTTCTCTTTAATGTTAAAAAGGATGAAATGTCCATCTCCTTCTTCCTGTTAAGTCTCGTCCTTCAAATGTGCCCCCCTCCCTTCTCTCATCCTGCATCTCCTTACTACAATTATTCATATTTTCCACATCTTCAATCTTTCCCAGTTTTGCAAGGAAACTGTTAAAGCCTTCATATTTTTTTCACTTGAAACCTTTCCTTTAACCATGCAAATCCCTGTTGCTGCATTCTCTCTCCTTCCCTTCAAAGATTTCAAACATAATGTAACTTTAATATTGAACATTTTATTCTGCAACCCCCTTCATTTGCCCTTACTATTTGACTTTAAAGTATCCTGGGGGAGCCCCACTATCAAATATCTTCCAGGATCCTCTCTGTATCAGGACATTATTGACCATTTTCAAAAAATTCTTTCCTCCCTTGTTTAGCTTGACATCTTCTCTTTTCACCTGATAGTTCATTCTCAGCCTTCACTCTACAAAGCAACCGCTCATCTCCATTATGTTCTCTCAGGATTCTGGTTTCTGCATTCTTGACCACCTCACCTCTTTGTCCTATCTTTATAGTAGTGACTATGTCTTTTCACTTTTACCTTTTCCCCTTTTGATGTCAAAACTATGTATCTGCAGTCTAATTCCCCCAGATGTTTCACTTCCTCTTCCCCACCATGCCTCTGCTCCCAAACCAAGGCAACCTTGGGAGTCACCCTAGATTCCTCCGTCCCTTCACACACCTACTTCCAATCAACCATCAACATTAACCCCTGCAGTTCTCTTAAATCCTATCTCTGAGTCTACAACACTAAAAAACCTGCCAGAAGGTCCCATCCTCTCAATCTCATGCTAACTCCTTAGAAAAGCCTTTCATGACTTAGTCACCAAGTCACTACCCTCTTTTAACTCTTATTTTATGTATTGTCTGTCTCAACAAAAATACATGTTCAACGAAAAGAGACCTTATCTTCTATTACTGACTACTCCATGCTCTGCTTGCACCAGTGACATTAGTACTAAAATTCTGAATTAACCTGTGAACTTGTCTCACTACTTGTCTCACTAATCCAGTCTCCATCATTCACATTGCTTTAAAAGAGGATGAATGTGAAATATAAGTGATTAAATGGCTCTCATCACTTCTCTAAGTTCAAGGTTCAATTTAAGGTATTGTACCATTTTCCCTCAAACTCTATGGTCTGGTAATACTGAGATGGAATGCTTAAAATGAAATTTTCTCTACACTTCTGTATATACTATTCAGATTGCCTCACATGTTCTTCACGTCCCCTCCTTCATCTACCTGACATGACTCTGCCATTATTAAAATCCTTTTAAAGTTATCATAGCCCCTTCCACATATCCCACAGGAAACAAAAAGCCACTATAATTATGTTTTTGTATATTACTTCCTCGTAAGATAACCGAAGCCTTAGTTTTCCTTGAATCTCTGGCGTATAATAGTCTGAGACATAAACAGATTGTCAGAAACAGGTGATGACAAAACTTCATATAGGGAAGAAGAAACATTAGTTAAAGCAAGGGTGTACCTCCTCCTAAAATGTCACATATTCTCATTTCATGCAACAATTCTGCTAATAACATTAGAATGGACAATACTGACAGAGCAATTACTGTGTACCAGGATTTATTGTGGATATTTAATATGTGGTAACTCATTTCATCCTTTCAACAACCTTATCAGTATATGTTATTATCCATTTTACAGAGAAACCCTGAGGAAGTGTTGTTAACAGGAATGAAAACTGAGGCATTTTAATTCCTTTACCATTCAACTAATCTTAAGGGTGGCTATATCACTAGAAAAGAAACACAGATAATATTCCTAAGTAAATATAAACTATCTTTTCAAAAAATTAATGACTTGGAGTAAAGGGCCAACTTTAAATTTAATAAGATTTCATTATCTCTTTCTCAATCTAAAATAAAAATTATTTTAAGATCCCTGTGGTTAAGCAGTAACATTACCTTTCTCTTTCTCCCTCTTCTGGCAGCTTTTGGAGTGGTTATGTCAATTGCTTTAGTCACATCCTGAAATTGAAAAAATATATATATATACACAAATGAAACTGAATAAATTATGTCAAGACTTAAAGCAAATTTCTTAAACTACAAATAATACCATATTTCACTAGGTAAACTTGTTTTGCAACACTGAAATTTAAAATTATAAACATTCAAAGTCAACACTATCACTATAAAATGAAAGGAACAGCCAGTATCTTTGTCTAAAAAAAAAAAAAAAAAAACTTTCCCCTGTCAGATGAAATAGAAAATTCATGCTTGTTGGTGCACAGGGAAATCTTTTTTTTTTTTTTTTTTAAGATTTTATTTATTTACTCATGATAGACACAGAGGGAGAAAGAGAGGCAGAGACACAGGCAGAGGGAGAAGCAGGCTCCATGCCGGGAGCCCGATGCGGGACTTGATCCTGGGGCTCCAGGATCACGCCCTGGGCCAAAGGCAGGCACCAAACTGCTGAGACACCCAGGGATCCCCTCAAAATCAGTCTTTTTAAATTTATAAAACCACTTTTTTCTACAGTACAATCCTGAATTTTCGGGTTGTAATTTTTAAGCAGTGGGTGAGACTTTGGAGATCTAACAACCATTCCATGAGACCTGAAAAGACTCAGTATCCTCAACGCATAGATAATCAAATACAGAGATGGAAGTAAAGATAGATTTTAAAAAGTTCAGTTCAGGGGCACCAGAGTGGCTCAGTAGTTGAGCGTCTGCCTTTGGCTCAGGTCATGATCCCAGGGTCCTGGGATCAAGTTCCTCATCAGGCTCCCCATAGGGAGCCTGCTTCTCCCTCTGTCTTATGTCTCTGCCTCTCTATGTGTCTCCCATGAATGAATAAATAAATTCTTTTTTTTTTCTAAAGATTTTATTAATTTACTCACGAGAGACACAGAGAGAGAGAGAGAGAAAGAGTCAGAGACACAGGCAGAGGGAGAAGCAGGCTCCATGCAGGGAGCCCGATGTGGGACTCGATCCCGGGTTTCCAGGATCACACCCTGGGCTGAAGGCGGCGCTAAACTGCTGAGCCACCCTGGCTGCCCAATAAATAAAATCTTTAAAAAAATTCAGTTCAATATATTTTCTAGTACCTCCGATCCCACAATACTTTGCTTTAAAAAAAATTCCTGGGATGCCTGGGTGGCTCAGTGGCTGAGCGTCTGCCTTTGGCTCAGGACGTGATCCTCGGGTCCTGGGATCAAGTACCACATCTGGCTCCCCGCAGGGAGCCTGCTTCTCCATCTGCCTGTGTCTCCGCTTCTCTCTCTGTGTGTCTCTCATGAGTAAATAAATAAAATCTTAAAATAAAATAAAAATAAATAAATAAATAAATAAAAAAGATTCCTAACAGTAACTCACTCTCCTATAGGTGGACCTCACATATTATAGAGCAAAGTAACTTCAAATAAAAATATCCATGCATTTTTTTGGTAAGTAATCTCTATTACCAATGTGGGGCTTGAACTTATGACCCGAAGATCAAGAGTCACATGCTCGATCTACTGAGCCAGTCAGGTGCTACAACATCCCTGCATCTTAAAAATGCAAAAATTAAAAAAAAAAAAAATGCAAAAATTATTTTACAATACAGCATTTAATATTCACACAAGGAAATAAGCCTTACAAATTTTCTCATTCATTTCTCAACTAGTTTAAATATTACTTTCTATTTTGCGATCAAATGACCAACCCATCTTAAAACTTCCTCCTTGCAACAAGTTTAGAATGCAAGAGAAATTAAACATACCTCATTGCTGGCTTTTTCTTCATGGTCAGTATCTTCCTTTGAAACACTTGTTTCTTTTTCTTCAACTTCAACATCAGATGATGCATTTGATTGTTTAGTTGATGCCTATAAACAATCAGGTCTATTAACTTCACAAAATAACATTTTATCCCAATTTAAAACTTTTCTACCCATGAAAAGATTCAAGAGCCTATTTACAAAAAAGTTATAAGAGCATTCTCATTTCTGTTCCACATGTATGCTTTTAACATGCATAATTTTTTCAAGTTTTAAATTCTATTTTTTTATTATTATTTTAAAAGGTTTTATAAGGGGTTGTATTCCTAGAATTAAAGGTATACAAATTGTAAAGGATAGAACAGTGAGACAGATAGAAATGGAAGTATAGTAACAAAGAATACCATTCTGATTTCCTGACCAATAAATATCAAACAAGATAGAACGTAACTTGATTTACAATAGCATTCTATTTATTCACTACTGACATATTCTAAAAAGAAACTTATTTACTCCAAGACACAGAGCTTTAGCAAAGGACATATATCACAGCTTTATTTAAAGACTTTGATCTAGGGCAGCCCCAGTGGCACAGCGGTTTAGTGCTGCCTGCAGCCCAGGGCGTGATCCTGGAGACCCTGGATCGAGTCCCACGTCAGGCTCTCTGCGTGGAGCCTGCTTCTCCCTCTGCCTGTGTCTCTGCCTCTCTCTCTCTGCATCTCTATGAATAAATAAATAGAATCTTAAAAAAAAAAAAATACTTTGATCTAGATCTCATACTTAGTTTATTTAATATGCAGATTCCTGAGACATAAACTTAAGTGATTCTGATTTAAAAGGTACTGAGTGGGAGGCCACCAAACATCTCCCCCCCACCCCCATATTCGTGAATGGAAATTCAATCAGGCAGCATTCATTCCTCTGGGTTCAGGATGGTGGTGAGAAGTAATCATTACTAAATTTTAAAAGTGCCCTCAGGTGATAAGAAACTAACACAGATGAACTACTAGGGGCCCAAAAAGATGAATAACAGAGGTTAACACATTACATACTGGGAGAGGGTAAGCACAGGTCTACAAGATGATAGTACTCCAAGTCCAAACTGTGCCTCTAATGATTTCCTTCTCAAGTCTAAACTGTAAACCTATTTCCTCTTTTGTAAAAAACCCATAAAATTATAAAGTCACAACAAAAAAATATAAAAATGCCCTCAAAATTACTTATATAAATTTCTGTAAATCACCATGGTCAGTTTTTTTGTTTTATATGTTTGGGGATCACCACTTTCCCCAAATCCTAGGAATGTGCCACTGGGGACATGTTTGGGCCAGAACAGAGTACATCACACCAGCATAACCTTTTACACTTTTGTTACGGACAGAAAACTGCTAGGTTTCATGTATACAACATATTAAAAATTCCATTATATTGTGAAATGGAAAATCCCAAGCATATATGGTGAAAGCTACATGGAGTTTAGTAGGTACACAGGAACAGAGGATAGGGTGAACATGTTGGGCTAGCAGGAGGATAAAAAAGTCCTTGAAGGTGAAATCACAGGACAGATGATCAGAGTGAAGTTTTAGGAAAGATTAATTCAGTCTCTTTGGACTCCCGTTCTACAATGGAGGCAACAATGATGGGAAACCAACCATCTAGTCTTACATTCACACAATATTTAGTGAATACTTAATCTTGCCACACATATAGCAATACTAGGCACATACGACACATACAACTTATTTTTTCATAGAGTTCATTATCTGTGACAGTTAAGTACAGAACAAATATGATATGGTATGATTAAACAAATTAAGTTTTGGGTGGTAATAAAGATATTTAGGATCATAATGCAGCCTTGGAGCCTCAATGTAAGATTTAAATTTCCAGGGAGAGTATCACCTGAAAAGTTATCAAAGTTGAGAAAAAGCATGGCACATGCAAAAACAGGAAAAAAAAAAAAAAAAAAAAAGCACAGACATAAAAAGTAGAAAGCTGCAGAATTTCTGGTTTGCTATCACCTTTAGATTTTACTACCTCAGTCTAGGTTGGTTATTTATAAAAAAAATTTTAAGCTCTATGCCCAATGTGGGGCTTGAACTCACAACCCTAAGATCAAAAGTCACATGCTCAACAGACTACCAGTCAGGCACTCCTACCTCAGTCTAATTTAAATGAACAAAACCTCTGGACAAATGAAAAACATACAACTGGAAGATTCATTTAAAGCTGCTCTTCTAAACACCAAGAACATTTAAGTATAATTTGCATTGTGCTGTACTTCTGTAACAGATTTATCCCATGTGAGATTTATATTCTAATACAATTTTATGGATTTAAAAATTAAAATGTTTAAGAAAAAAGTACATTCTTCAAATTATAAAACCTGAATTTAAGAAAACAGTACATATGGCTTCAAAGTCAATGATCCATTAAACTACCAATCAGGACTTAAATAATTATTTTTCTCAGTTTTCTGAGATCTGTTTAACCATGTAGGTAATGTTTTCATCATTTTATCTAGATATGAAAAATCAAGGTTCAACCTCACAAGCACAATTTAATCTGAAATCCACAAGGCTCTTAATATTTATTTTCCTATGGCTATAATAGTGGTTATCGCCCACCACTGAATAAATAATACTAAACTAAATTTTATGTAATACAACGCACCTGTTGACTTGAAAATTTCACTTTCGGATTATTATCAATCTCCCATAAACCTTCATTAAAGCCTTTTCGTTTATTTGGTTTGCCGTACTTTTCCTTGTTTTCTGAGTAAGGAAATATATCCTTTGGGCCTAAAAAAGCACTAAAAAGGAGAAGGAGAAAAACGTAAGTGCAAAGCAATCTCAAATATATGTCATTAAATAGCACTACCCTATGATGCAATTATAAACAATTCTTAACCCAAAATTCATTTAAAAAGTCTCACATAAAGGGTAGACACAAATAACTCATTAGACCTAAGTTCAGACACTTTTATTAAATTCAATCACAAGTTCCTAGAATCCATTCCTGTATTAAAAAAACACTCAAGTTGCACAATGTGAATGTACTTAATGCCACTGCACTGTACACTTGAAAATGGTTGAAATGGTAAATTTTATGTATATAATAAAAAGTACCCCAGAACTGATAAAACTACATTTATCCATTAAAAATGCACTCCAAATATGATTTTACTTAAAAGTAATTTAGTAATTTAGTACAATACACAACTCATAAAACTATCGATAAGGTATAATACTATATGTACATATACACAGGCTTTTGTAATAGAATGTGTTAAGGATTTTACCATATTCAATGAAGGAATGAGAGGTTATAACTGGTTCGTTTGTTCAATCATATATTCATTAAAGTCAGTCTTGTATTTGTGGTAGATATGCTCTATAAAGTCACCACAAACACTGAACAAACTACTGCCCCACGGAAAATACAGGGCAGGGTTCCTTTGAGCTTCTGGTCACATTTCATCAACCAATCAATACATAATCTTGTTTTTTTCTGTGTGTTTCTGTTTTAAAGATACTTTAATTAATATGTTAGTGACCCATTAATATTAAACTCACAGTCAGCAACTTATATATATAAGACATACTTTCTCCATAGAGCACAAAACTGCCTTCTTGTACTTAGGAATGCTAAAAAGCACTTCAGCACCATATTTGAGAGCTATTACAAACTGCAAAATGACCAAGAAAGAAAAGCACAAAAATACAAAAACTAAAGCACTACATTAAGACTGCAAAAAAGGACAGCTGTTTACTTTATGAGAGCAAAACTAAGGTGGCAAAGTATTGCCCTGGTCAGCTTCAGCTAAGAATGTGTGCATCAAATTACTCCAAAGTTTTACCATTTTGCTTGCCCATGAAGGCACCATGAGTACTGATCGGGGTGTTACCAATATATTTTTAGTGAGCAGACAAATGCACAAAAATGAAATCTATAAATGATGAAACTGTGTGTAATTGGAGATATTCTCCAGGACGGACCCCTTATGTCAGTCTGTCCTGTAGATGTCTGTTAATTCTATAATGGAAGATGCACTGTATCTATGAGATTTTTGGTTATGCTGCTTGATATACATGTATTCACCAAAAGAAAAAGGGAAAGCAGATTACTATTCATATCCTCTAAAATGTGCTATAATTTAAGATTATATTATTATATATATATAACAAATTCCTTATCTGGTGAAATTCTTTTAAGAATTTAGGACCTAATGACTACAGTTAACAGTCCGGTTAGAGTATTTTAAAAGGCTTTAGGATAAAATTTTAATTAAAAAAGACAGTTCTATTTAAATATAACCAGCACATATAAAAATTAGCCTTATAATTTAAATTCTGTAATTTAGAATTCTCACTGTATATAGGTATTTTTAACACCACATCGATTAAAGAACATTTGAATCATTATCTCATTTGATTCAGAAATTCAGCCTCTTATTAGGAATCATTCATTCCTACCCATGATCTCAAATTAGAAAAATTAACGCAGGGGCAGCCCCAGGGGCGCAGCGGTTTAGCACTGCCTGCAGGCCGGAGCCTGATCCTGGAGACCCGGGATCGAGTCCCATATCAGGCTCCCTGCATGGAGCCTGCTTCTCCCTCTGCCTGTGTCTCTGCCTCTCTCTCTCTCTCTCTCTCTCTGTGTCTCTATGAATAAATAAAATATTTTTTTTAAAAAAAAGAAAAAATAATGCATTTAGTTAAAAAAGTAAAGCAATTATTCCTACATAATGTTTCAAATTCCAACTAGATAACTTGAGTTAAATATCGATCAAAAACAAATATACTTCTAGTTAGAACAAAGTAATTTAACACAAATTCTCTCTCCTAAAACCTCACAAAAACAACTCATAAGGCCAAAGACAAAAAGAAACACAATACCATCAGAAACTTAGAAACTGGAAAGAAAACAAAAGGTTGGAGATACTAAGCAGCAATGTACACAGCACCATCCCTTACAGTTCAAAATGCCCAAAGGGCTCAAAATTGGTAGAATCAGGAACTTCCCAAAGGGGAAGGGACCTTAAGTATTTAATAAAACTATAGAAAAATGTTTTAAAACTTCAAACAGAACATTTTTAGACAGGACTCTAAACTAAGAAGTTATTTAAAAGAGAAGACTGGGGGCCCTTGGGTGGCTCAGTTGGTTAAGTGCCTGCCTTCGGCTTAGATCATGATCTCAGGGTCCTGGGACTGAGCCCTGCATCAGGCTCCCTGTTCAGCAGGATTGGGGGAGGGTCTGCTTCTCTCTCTGCCTGCTACTCCCCCTGCTTGTTCTCTGTCAAATAATAGATAAAATCTAAAAAAAAAGAAAGAAAAAAAAAGTGAAGACTAAATCTACCACGATGTTATTTAGTGTACAAAGGTTTGACAGTTAAATTTACATGGATTATTTTTCTTTTCTCAAAACAGCCAGTTCTTATGACAGCATGAGACTATAAAAATGACCATGCAAAGGGGCACCTAGGTGACCCAGTCAGTTAGATATCTGACTCCTGGTTTTGGCTCAAGTCATGACTTCAGGGTCCTGTGAGCTCCATGTCAAGGCTCCACACTCAGCAGGGAGTCTGCTTGAAGGTTCTCTTCCACTGTCCCTCCCCCCACCCGCTTGCCTAAAAAAATAAATCTTAAAAAAAGACAAAGCAAGGCAGTCTTAATTAACAATAGGAAAAACTGCGCAGCCCGGGTGGCACAGCGGTTTAGTGCCAACTTCAGTCCAGGGCCTGATCCCGGAGACCCGGGATCGAGTCCCACGTCGGGCTCCCTGTATGGAGCCTGCTTCTCCCTCTGCCTGTGTCTCTGCCTCTCTCTCTGTCTCTCTCTCATGAATAAATTAAAAAGTTTTTTTAAAAAAATGGGAAAAACTATGATCGTTCCATAACTTAAAGTTGTCAAAAAAAATAATAATAAATAAAATAAAGTTGTCAAAACATTAAACTCTATTACTGACAATGAAAACACATTTAATAGTAAAACTAATACTTATTTAGTACACAGTAATTTAAAACATTATAAACATTCATATTCTTGAACATTATAAAATTCAAGAATAGTTTGAACAGTGCTTACCTCCTTCTGATCATGTAACTTATGTATGGAGTGAACATATTTCTTATGCCTTGGCGAACTGTCATACTCCTTTCTAAGTCTGATCAGCTTCCAACATTTTATCCTTTGCACGTTCAATGTTGTGAAATATCTTTAATGTTTTTTGTTGGCATCACTTCCTCTGAGACATCTTCATCCTTTTTATTATAACCACTTTCCTCATTTATGTTGATAAGCTTGCCTTCACTAAGCTCCTCTGGCTGCATATGCAGTCATGTGGCATGTCTACACTTGAAGGTTAGCTATTTATTTTACAACTCCATTTACATTCAGTTCAAATTTCACTTCTAGTGTTATTAATTTTTCTTTGCTGCACTTTCATCTTTGTTGGCCAATCCCCATATTGTTTTTTAAGTGTAACCTGAGTGGGTATGTCACGGAGAGATAAAAAGGCAACACCACCACTGTACACTGTCATCTATGCATGAATTGAAAAACAGATACAGGGACGCCTGGGGGGCTCAGCAGTTGGGCATCTGCCTTCCACTCAAGACATGATCCTGGAGTCCCAGGATCAAGTCCCACATCAGGCTCCCTGAATGGAGCCTGCTTCTCCTTCTGCCTATGTCTCTGCCTCTCTCTGTGTGTCTCTCATGAATACATAAATAAAATCTTAAAAAAAAAAAAAAAAAAGGGATCCCTGGGTGGCGCAGCGGTTTGGCGCCTGCCTTTGGCCCAGGGCGCGATCCTGGAGACCCGGGATCGAATCCCACATCGGGCTCCCGGTGCATGGAGCCTGCTTCTCCCTCTGCCTGTGTCTCTGCCTCTCTCTCTCTCTCTCTCTCTCTGTGACTATCATAAATAAAAAAAAAAAATTAAAAAAAAAAAAAAAAAAAAACACTGACCAGTCACCAAAAGCCTTTGAAAAAAGGGACAAGCTATCCATCTGTTATTTCTATTTTGGCTCGTGGACTGAAGAGCTATACCAGCAAATTTTGTGGCTTATGCAACTACAGTTAATGTTCCAGGGTATATGAAATTTGAACCATGTTGTTGGGGAACTGGTGTTACTTAATTAAACCATGGTATCCAAAATTCATGCATACTGGGCCTGTATCCTTCTCTCCTCTTCATGCTTTGACTTTAAAATCCTATTTTTATTAGGTAATAATACTCCCATCCTTGCTTTTGTGACTATATTATATAGTTACTTGGTCTTTTCTTGTTTGAGCTTTGTCTCACAAAGAATAACTAGATTATTAATCCAATCTGAAAGTCTTAGTAGAATTCTATTTCATATAATGTAATCGTTTACATTTGGTCTTATTCATACCACCTTGTTTTACATATATCTTTTGACTATACTTGGGTAACTGTTAGTCTTTCTTTAGCCAAACAGGTTTTTAAAAAATTCTCCCTCCGATCCTTCTTTAGATTCAAATTTCAAGCTCTACTTTCTTTTACTATGTCATTATGTTCACAGTATAGCTGACCCTTGAACAAAATGGGTTTGAACCACTTATGAAAGTGATTTTTTTTTAACCACATTGTAAATGTATTTCTTAAATTTTATTTTCTCTAGTTTATTGTAAGAATACAGCACAAGATACACATAACATACAAAATATGTACTAATTGTACATAAATAATTGTACATTAATTGTACAAGCCTTTAACCCCCATGTAGTTCAGGGGGTCAACTATGTAAGTCATTCTTAAATTTGCATCTTTATCAATATACCAAAATTTAAATACGCCTTTCCAAGGGAGAAAACCTTTATAAATCTAAATAGTTCACATTATGTACAGAAGGTTAAAAAATATTCAGACATGAAAAGATAGTATCATTAGTCATCAGCAAAATGCAAATCAAAAGCACAAGATACTAACCACTAGGATAGCTATAATAAGAAATAATCACACGTCTTAGCAAAGATACTGACAAATTAAAATTCTCATATACTGCTGGTAGGAATGTTAAAATGATGTATGGCAGATTTAACAGTCTAGCAATTCCTGAAAGGATTAAACATTAAGTTATCACTTGACCCAGGAATTCCACTCCTACAGAAGTAAAAACATGTCCATGCAAAAACTGGTACACACAAAACTTGGTATTATCCATAACAGCCAAAAGTAAAACAACCCAAATGTCTATACATTGATGAATGGATAAATAAAATATGGTAGATTAATACAATGGAATATTTGGCAAAAAAAGTAATGAACTATAACATGATACAATTCAGATTAATCTTGAAAACATGCCAAATGAAAAAAGCCAGTCATTAAAGACCACATGTTATACAGTTCCATTCACAGGAAATGCTCAGAACAAGCAAATCGGTTAGTGACTGCCTATGGTAAAAGAGACAGAATTGGGGAGAAATGGCAAGTATCTGCAAATGGGTACAGGGTTACTTTCTGGCACAATGAAAAGATTTTACAATTGTGCTAATGGCTGCACTGCTCTGGTTATATGAAGATGTACTATATTGTACTTTATTATTTTTTTTTTTTTAAGATTTTTTATTTGAGGGCAACGCGCCACCTTCAGCCCAGGGTGTGAGCCTGGAGACCCGGGATCCAGTCCCACATGGGGCTCCTGCGTGGAGCCTGCTTCTTCCTCTGCCTGTGTCTCTGTGTCTCTCATGAATAAATAAAAAAAATATTTTAAAAATAAAGATTATTTGAGAGAGAGAGAGCACGTGCACAAGCACAAGCCCCAGGGGAGTGGCAGTGGGACAGGGAGAAGTAGGCTCTCCCCACTGAGCAGGGAGCCGATGCGGGGCTCTCAATCCCAGGACCATGGGATCATGACCTGAGCCAAAGGCAGGCTCTTAACTGACTGAGCCACCTGGGGCCCCTGAATTTTACACTTAAGTGAATTGTTTGAGATATGCATTATATGTTAATAAAGCTGTTGAAAATATTCTTCAGTGAATACCACATCCTACCAAACAAAAATGATCCACCATTTTACCAACTATAAACAGCTATTATTTCAGCCTTTTTAGTTATATATATATATATACATACTAATTTGTAATTTAGATGTACATGCTACATAGCCATCCATACTTTTTCAAATTAAAATGAACATCTCTTGGGATCCCTGGGTGGCACAGCGGTTTGGCACCTGCCTTTGGCCCAGGGCGCGATCCTGGAGACCCGGGATCGAGTCCCACATCGGGCTCCCGGTGCATGGAGCCTGCTTCTCCCTCTGCCTGTGTCTCTGCCTCTCTCTCTCTCTCTCTCTCTGTGTGTGTGTGACTATCATTAATAAATAAATAAATTTAAAAAAAAAAAGAAAGAAGAAAAAAACAAAATAAAAAATAAAATAAAATAAAACAAAACATCTCTTCATGGCAATAATTCCTAACAGCTACATACTATTTCACTAAATGGCTATCTCAAAATTGACTTGTTTACTGTTGGCCTTTCTGTAACAAATTTTCTATTATAAAATAATGCAGCCATAATAAATATAATACTGCTCAATATTTGCACCTTTCTTCATAATATAGAAGCAGAACTGCTGGGTCAAAGGATGTATGTTCAAGACTAAGGAACCCCTTAATGAGACTCAAAAAACCATGGAGGAAGAAAGAAGAATCCTCCCACATCCTCATCATAAAAAAAAAAAAAAAAAGATAATTATGGAACAGGATGAAGGTATTAGCTATTACCATAGTGGTGATCATATTGTAATATATACATGTATCAAACTGTGGTTGTCATATTGCAACATATAAATGTATCAAATCAATATACACTTTAAACTTGTACATTTTTTTTTATTTATTTATGTGTGCCTGAGCAGCAAGTGAGGAGAGGAACAGAGGGAGCAGATTCTGTGCTCAGCTCCAGAGCCTGACATGGGGCTCTATCCCATGGAATATCTATCCTGATCATGACCTGAGCCAAAAATCAAGAGTCAGACACTCAACCAACTGAGCCACTCAGATGCCCCAAACTTCTACAATATTATGTCTATTATGGGCAGCCCGGGTGGCTCAGAGGTTTAGTGCCGCCTTCAGCCCAGGGCATGATCCTGGAGATCTGGGATCGAGTCCCACGTTGGGCTCCCTGCATAGAGTCTGCTTCTCCCTCTGCCTGTACCTCTGCCTTTCTCTCTCTCTCTCTCAGTGTCTCTAATGAGTGAATAAATAAAATTTATTTATTTATTTATTATTAAAATAAAAAAATTTTAATTAGGTCTATTTTAATTAAAAAAAAAAAAAAAAGAGCACATGGCCACGTGCCCATGCACACATAAACAGAATCCTCCCTGGGAATGCAATCCCACAGGTTTGATGAAGAGAGTGCTTAGACAGCCATCACTAGTCCCCAAGGGCACAAGATGATGTGGCTATGGCTCTGATTCATTCTTCAAAGCAGCTCATTTTAAAATGACCCACCAAAACAATAAATAAATAAATAAAAGTTTTCAAATTAAGATTTAAAAAATATAATAACCTACAAACCTAAAAGAAAATACATCAAAACATTAACAGGTTTGGGAGTCATTTCTAAAAAATAGAAATAAAAATTATTTTGTTCCTTTATAGAAACTATCCTAATTTTTTTTTTAATTTTAACAATGAAAAGATATATGTGGGCAGCTCTGGTGGCTCAGCGGTTTAGCGCTGCCTTCAGCCCAGGGCGTGATCCGGGGGTCCCTGGATCGAGTCCCATGTCAGGCTCCCTGCATGGAGCCTGCTTCTCCCTCTGCCTGTGTCTCTCTCTCTATGTGTCTCTTATGAATAAATGAAAAATTAAAAAAAAAAAAAAAGAAAAGATATATGTTAATTCAGAGTAACCTATCAAATCCAAAGGTGGAAAGGAACTTAGGTACTACCTAAACCCTCACTGTAAGATTAGAAAACTGAAGACCAGAAGGGTTAACTCATTCAAGCAAGGTTATCTAGCTATTAAATAGCAGAGCCTCAACTTTGTACAGTATTCCTTAAGAGGGTTCAGGGTTTCCTTTAATCACTGTAATACAGGCTCTGAAACATCTACTAAAATACTGATCCCATATCTATCAATCTATCTACACACACACACACACACACACACACACACACATTATATATATAAACTCTGACTTTAAATACCACTGTCCTCACCCTTAAGAATCAAGGCTGATAAAAAATGTCCTAAGAGAACAGCAAATCATTAACAGTCAGCCCGTGAACAACATGGTGTCTTGGGGTGCTGATCCCCCCTCCCCAAATCATCAAAAATCACAAATAACTTCGACTCTCCCCAAACTTAACTACTTAGCCTACTGGTGACCAGAAGATGTACTGATAACTCAATCAACACATATTTTGTATGTGACATGTATTATATGCCATATTCTTACAATAAAATAAGCTAGGAAATCTGAAACATTATTTTAAAAAAACATAAAGAGAAAATACATTTACAGTACTATAAAAAATTCACACATAAGTAAACTTGCACAGTTCAAATCCATGTTGTTGACCCCTGAACAACATAAGCTTCCCTCATCAGCTCAATTATCACACACCTGGAACTTTCTACCTTTAGCAAACGAGAAGGGCTGCCTGCCTAGGTGGCTCAGCAGTTGAGCATCTGTCTTTGGCTCAGGGCGTGATCCCAGGGTCCCAGGTCGATGGGAGTCCCACATCGGCTCCCTGCAGGGAGCCTGCTTCTCCCCCTCTGCCTGTCTCTCTCTCTCTCATGAATAAATAAAATCTTTAAATAAAATAAAGCAAACCAGAACTCCTATGTAAAAACTGGGAAAGATTAACAGAGATGAAGACACAAAGCTCAAAATTTTAGTATATGTGCTGCCGAAGCAAGCACTACAAAGCTCAAAATTAATTTAACTGTTGTCAAGTAATACCACTGAACAGAAAGCCCTATCTCTGAAAACATTGATTCTAACTTGGTGCTTCATTTCTTCATTATTTGATCACAAAATACAAAATATGCTGTTTTATAAAAGCATACATTCTTTCTAACAGCAAATGATTCAAGAGACAACTGAATATATACCTATGTGCCATGAGCATGCTGGAATAGAGATGAATAAACAGTTCCTGTCCTCATTATTTGGTATAAGGCTTATGAGAAACTATACCATGTAAAGTCCCATACCAACACACACAGTTAGTTATGGCTAGAATACAGAAGTTGTATACAAGAAGCAAAGAAAATAAAATCCCACCCTATGATTTCATTTCTTTATTATTTTCTTGTTGGACAGGTTATACAAAAAAACTGGTACCTCCCCATTCATCTTCATTACCAAAACTCTGTATCAGGCAGGTTTTAAAACAGCCTGCGGTAGATATTTTTGAAGTTCCTAGAACTGAGCATCTAACCTCTTTGTATTAAGACAAAATCAATAAGGAAATAAATTCAACAAAATACCATCTTCATTAAATTTTCTAAATTTTAGAGATAGACCTGAGTATTTCCTCAGTAAGCAATAGCAGTCAGCAAAACTCGAATTGCATTTCGAACAATTTAACACTATAAGTACTTGTCTTAAAAAATAATATGCTAAGGGCAGCCTGGGTGGCTCAGCGGTTTAGCACTGCCTTCAGCCCAGAGTGTAATCCTGGAGACCCAGGATCAAGTCCTACATCAGGCTCCCTGCATGGAGCCTGCTTCTCTCTCTGTCTGTGTCTCTGCCTCTGTCTCTCTCATGAATAATAACATCTTTAAAAATAATAATAATAATATGCTAACATTATCTTTAGTAGCTGACACTTATCAATACATACAAAGCACTGTTCTAAGCCATTTTTCACGTAGTATCATGTTTACAACCCAAAATTCTGAGGTAAATATTCCCATTTTACAAATAAGAAAAGGACACAAGACTAAGTAACCTGCCCAAAGTCATCTAGCAGGTAAATAGCAGCCAGAATTCATAAACAGTCTTCTGATTTAATTGTCTTAAATACTGTATAAATGTTGGTTAATGGACAGCAAATTCATAATCAACAAATGATTTTATCTAGGGCATACACTTTCAACTATCATCAAATATTTAACAACTGCTATGCATCAGGCACTTAACTAAATGATGACAAACAAGATAGACAAAGGCCCCTGCTCTCTAAGCTCTTCATTTGTGGGTGAAGGAAAGATGAAAAAAAATTTCAGTCATCATAGCAATCAAGGAAATAAGTATGAAAAAGAGAATGTGAGCTAAGATCTAAAGGACTTTGAAAATCTGAAGGCATTCCCCCCCCCCCCCCAAAAAAAAAGGCAAGGACCTGAGAAAAGTAGATTTTTTTTTTTTGAAAAGTAGATTTCTGAAGTAAAAAAATGTGATGAGGTTGGAGAAATAAACATAGGCTAATTTATACAGGGTCTTAATAAACAGTATTTATAGACAAATTTGAGGGTTCTGTTTGTTGGTAATGCTAATTAGGAAGCCACTGAAGATTTCTGGACTGGGAAATTTTAAGATCTGACTAGGATATGAAGATTGCTTTGACTATACATGAAGCATGCAAACTGAGGCCAAGATAGGGTTAGGACAATTTTTATAAGAGTAATTGTGGCATGGGCTGAACTTGTAGAGGAGATAAAGAATGGACAGATCATAATGCACTTTAAAAGAAAAGAATAAAAACTTGCTGGGAGATGACACATGGGGAGGAAGGGAAAAAAGTATAATATGTAATTAAAGATAATGCCACAACTTGGCTCCAGCAAAGCACTGGGTCCTTATCAGTCTCATATACTAAGAATCTGTCTTGAATGATAAGTTTTAAGATACCTAGCAGATTGTCACACTTGGTATACATAAGGGCTCATTGTTGTCTAATATTTCAAAACTCGATTACTGGATGAACTTAACTGTGAATGTCATAAAAGACTAAGAAAAACCAATGCAAGAATGAAGCTCCAAAAAGATTCTGCATTAATTCAAATTAAAAAATACCTTTTAAAAAACCTTAATCTATAAATCAGTTATGAAGAAGCATAGTTTTCCAAACTGCCATTTCTTCTCCCATGTTCTTCCTTTCCCTTATCCCTAACTATAGGCTGTTAGAATAAAGCAGGGGGGAGGGGAGTGAAAGTCACCAGACCAATGCAGATACAGCAACAATGCCTTTCCAAAGATAACTGGTATACTTATGACAGTACGAAGGCACAAAATATCACAAGTTGAATTGAAAATTTATTAGCTTAATTTTATTTTTTTTCAAGATTTTATTTACTTATTCATGGAGACAGAGAAAAAGAAAGACAGAGAGACAGAGACAGAGAGAGACAGAGACACAGGCAGAGGGAGAAGCAGGCTCCACGAAGGGAGCCTGACGTGGGACTGGTTCCCGGGACTCCAGGATCACGCCCTGGACTGAAGGCGGTGCTAAACCGCTGAGCCACCCAGGCTGCCCTATTAGCTTAATTTTAAAGTTATATTCTAAATCCACAAATATATTCTGAGTTCTTGAATATTAATAATCATTATCTTCATTAATCACTCAATACCATTATTTCATTATTAACCAATGTTTAATGAACCAAACAATGTTTAATGAAAGTTTGGTTACTTGGTTTTGTTTTAAAATTTACAGATATTTTCGGGATCCCTGGGTGGCACAGCGGTCTGGCGCCTGCCTTTGGCCCAGGGCGTGATCCTGGACACCCGGGATCGAATCCCACATCGGGCTCCCGGTGCATGGAGCCTGCTTCTCCCTCTGCCTGTGTCTCTGCCTCTCTCTCTCTCTCTCTCTATGCGACTATCATAAATAAATAAAAATTAAAAATAAATAAATAAAATTTAAAAATTTACAGATATTTTCAATGTAAAAATCTTCATTTTTAAGTGCTGAGGGAAGGTATTGTAATTCCTCTAAATACAATATAAAAATAAACTGTGTCCTATGAAGCTACAGGGATACATAGAAAATTATATAAAACCTGTCCCATTTCAGAGAAATCAAATTTTAAAAATTCTAAACTGGGATCCCTGGGTGGCTCAGTGGCTTAGCGCCTGCCTTTAGCCCAGGGCCCAATCCTGGAGTCCCGGGATCGAGTCCCACATCGGGCTCCCTGCATGGAGCCTGCTTCTCCCTCTGCCTGTGTCTCTGCCTCTCTCTCTCTCTCTGTGTCTTTCATGAATAAATAAAATCTTTAAACAAATAAATTTTTTTAAAAAATAAAAGAAATAAAATATTCTAAACTTACAAAGCTGAAAAATTCTAAGGAATGTCTACTTACATTACTACAGTGTTTCCAAACTTCACATGCATTAGAATCATCTGGAAGGCTTGTTAAAACAGACTGCTGGGCCCACCCCAGTTTCTTTTTTTTAAAGATTTTATTTATTCATTCATGGGAGCCACAGAGAGAAAGAGAGGCAGAGGGAGAAGCAGGCTCCTCACAGGGAGCCCGATGTGGGACTCGATCCCAGGTCTCCAGGGTCACGCCCCGGGCCGAAGCCAACACTAAACCACGGAGCCACCCGGGCTGCCCAACACACTCCAGTTTCTGATTCAGTAATTGTGAGGTGGGGTCCTAGAATTCGCAGGCCTAAAATTCCCATGTGATGCTAGTGCAGCTTGACCTAGTACCACACTTGGTAAACTGCTATTTCATTACACATACACAAATTTTTCATCAGAGATACCTTTTCCTATTAAGTTTATGGGAATTTTTTAAATGATAGATTACCCTATTGAGTTATAAATTCATCATTTCTTACAAAACCTAAGTTTTTATATGTAGGATTTACCTAAACTAATTATGAAGGCCAATCCAATTCTAGACTCAAAACTGTATTTAAAAAAAAAAAATCATGTGGCATTATAGAATACCATTAATATGAAATGTCCAAAATTGGCAAATATACACAGTGGTTGTCTAATTTTTAGGGGAGGAGGGAATGGAGAATAATTGCTAATGGATATGAAAATAAATGTACTAAAGTCCACTGAATTACATACTTTAAACAAGTGAACCTTTATGATGAAAGCTTCATCTCAATAAAGCTATTAAAAGAAATTATGTGAAAGTTCATACGATAACTAAGCAACATTAAACCAAATGTTGCAATTATAGACACTGTTAGGACCACATAATTCTAATTAGAGTATCACCAACTTTGTTTCTCCTGGTCCAAGGTAAACAAGCCTACTTTACCAAAATTACTGCAAGTTTTAAACTTCAAGTCCAAAATCATGAACAAATATATATGAACAAAACATATGAACAGTACTTATAAGACTGTTAAATTATAGATATGTAGAGTATCATATACCAAAATCAATGAAATAGGCCTTGGAGTAGTCCTATGCACCCAGAAGTACCAATTCAACAATAGTCGATAATTTTTTTTGAAAAATTAATTTGCACTACCAAATTGGTCCTCGGACCATATATCCACCAGGGGCAGCAGAATAGTCACAGTGACTCTCAGGACTGCCTAAATACACACAAGAGATAACTATCGCAGATTTCTTCTCACTCTTCCCCTAATATACCATTTGTGTGGCTAATATCACAAAGTCTAAAACGGGGTTCTAGGCTGTCCTTATGAAAAGCATTTATTATACTAAGTATCAATACCAAATACCCTGTCAAGAACTTTCTTTACATACTTCCATCTATCAGCCATTCTTTTGGTTGCTGAGGATCCATATACATCCCCCTTTCAAGATTAAGGAAACATCTATTCCAATAAAAGTTAAGCCAGCAGCATATAATTTTTCTGCCTTAATAATAAAATTTAAAAGGGAAACTTGAAGACTTTTTCTAAAGTTCAAAGATGATCTTTAAGTTTCCCTATCATTACTCTATTACTTTCTCTTTGAAATAATCTCTACTTGGGGGATCCCTGGGTGGCGCAGTGGTTTGGCGCTTGCCTTTGGCCCAGGGCGCGATCCTGGAGACCCGGGATTGAATCCCACATCAGGCTCCCAGTGCATGGAGCCTGCTTCTCCCTCTGCCTATGTCTCTGCCTCTCTCTCTCTCTCTCTCTCTCTGTGACTATCATAAATAAATAAAAATTAAAAAAAAAAAAAGAAAGAATCTCTACTTGTTTTTCATTTTATGCTCAATGACCCTGCTGAATTAACTGATTTGCCTTTAGAGCTAAAAGGACTTACGTCTCATGAGTTCCAAAAAAGAAAATGGGTAGTTTGTTTGTGGGTGGTTTTACAGCTCCATCAGGAACTTCATCTACCTAAAAGAAAGATCAGAGAAATTAAAATCTTTTAAATCACACACATCTCAACACACCAGAATAAAGAACAAGACATCCAAAAAGGATCTGATAAAAGTAGGCCAATTCCATAGGTCATAATCCCTATCCCAGTTCAGAAACCCAAGAAGCTCTTAAACCCAAAATATTTCTCAAAACTCAATTGACGGCAAAACCTGGACTGACACTGAAACTATTTCATCATTACTTTTACTCATCAGTGTTTCTACTGATGCTTATCTGCAAAAATATTGTTAGATTATTATTTGCCATTCTTGAAGACCCTATACCAAAAGCAAAATATATACCATATGTACCATCATTACCTTTAAAAATCCTCAAATTCTGAATTTTAAACATATCTGACCCTGAGCATTTCAGATAAGGGAGCTGAACCTGTAAAAAATCCTAAATGATATTTCTGCAGGGAAGCTATACAAATATCAGAGTAACACAAAAGCAGACATTAACCAAAGTTTCAAGTATTATTTCTTAGTTTGAAACACGTATTCTGGAAAGACCTTACACCTACAAGGCTGACTCTCATGAAGATCTGTTCCTTTTCATTTCTCTCTCAAGTGTTCTAAGTAAGCAACAAAGAAAGTATCAGCTGCTATTATGTCTAATATATCTGTAATACTTGTTAGTTTCCCTTAACAATAAAGGGAAAGCAGACCTCAAGGGTAAAGCCATCAGGCAGTAACATCAAGCCAGAATTTAATATTTCTGGTTTTTCATTGCTTAAACTTCATAATAACATTTCTATGTCATAACCGTCCTAATTTCAAAGACATTTTAAAAAATCAGTTAGCTTTGTTAGAAAGGGAGCAGACCATTTGAGGACCTATTATGCTCTGTATGCCTTACCTTGTTGAAGAAGACTATGAATGGTTTGACTGGCAGTCCGACTGTTTCAGACATCAACAGAATCATTATCACCTAACACTCTTAGGGACTTTAATTTCCTCACCTATACCATCATCATACTGGTCATTTCATTTCAACCTCATGAGAAGGCCCCCAAAACTGTGAAAATCCTCAGAGCCCTTAAGATAAGGGATATTTTCAGTCAACCTAGTTCATATGCTTCTTTCTTCTAGCAAACTTTTTTTTTTTTTTAAGATTTTATTTATTTATTCATGAGAGACATAGAGAAAGAGAGAGGCAGAGACACAGGCAGAGGGAGAAGCAGGCTCCATGCAGGGAGCCTGACGTGGGACTCGATCCCAGGTCTCCAGGATCAGACCCTAGGCTGAAGGTGGCGCTAAACCACTGAGCCACCCGGGCTGCCCCTAGCAAACAGTTCTAAATGTACAGTACCTACGTAGTTTAATAAACGTCAGGCAATTTTTTAAAAGCTGACTGTAAAAACAATTATTAAGGATACAGGATTACAAGAACATGCAAAACTTAAAAGTTAATCAAGTTTGGAATATGGAGCCAAAAAAGTAGTAACATCAAAGTATGGACAATTGTCACCTTCACAGATGAAACCTTAAACACCCTACCCTTTCTAAAGCAAAGACATAATTTTTTAGGATCAGAGAAGACAGAATAAGGAATATAGTTCTTGAACACAGTATCAAACCAAATTCACCTGCTTCTAAGAAAAAAAGGAGAAAAGAGATAAAAATTTCCCATTCCCACCCAAGTGAACTTGTTGAATATAGAACCTTTTAAATAAAGAAGGGAAATATTATGGCCTTCCTAAGGCTACTTATTTTGCTTTTAGCAGTACCAACTCCATCATCTAACCCAATGAAGTGTGTGGAGAGGACAACTTGTAAGAAAAGTAAATAACTCTTTAAACATTTTCATTTGGCTTTTAACTGTAGCGTAGCATTGAAATGTGAATACAAATACACACTAAAGGCTCAGATTTCAACACCTCAAAATAAATAAGGATGTTAAAACCATGAAAAAAATATCTTGGAGGGGACTTAAACCTGGACTTAAACCAGTTTCCCTCTCCTCTATTCAAACATGAAATAGTGTTTTATAAGTACACGATTACATACTAAGGACTGGGTGGCATGACGAAATTCAGTTTGTCTATTGCCCTCAAGAAGCTTACAATCTAAAAAAAAAAAAGCTTATACTCTATTTGGAAATTGAGGCATGCACATAAGAATTAAAATGTTATCACAAAAGAAATAGAGTGTCAAATACAAATATATAAATTAAGAATTTTGAGTAAGGATTGTTCAAGATAAGACTGGTGAAAAGGCAGACTTGACAGACTGGGGCTAGGGGGTAGATCTTTCCAGGTTTAGGAAGGAAACCTGTAAGTAAGAACTGGATGGGGGAAAAAAAAAAAAAAATCAAGAAACAGTGAACATTTTATACTTGGACAGCAGTCAGCGAACATACTACATAATTCTCTGTAACCAACGGGTATGTTTTTTCCCAGTTGACATAATTAAAACTACAGTATTTAATTGTTTTTAATACCCTCCTCAAAGAAGAGTAGATTAATGAAAATCACAACTTTAGAATATCAAGTTTACATTTAAAAAAGATGTGGAGCATTCTAATCCAATGGATCTCAACAGTTTTTTGATTCTATCATGATCTTAGAACCTGAGTCCTACCATAAGCTAACAAAAGGACCTTTTTTTCTGAAAATGGCGCTTAGGTATTAGTCTCTATTTTTAAATGTCACAAAAAATCCTGGGCCTTAATTACCTCTCTGTACCACTAGATGTGAACCTAGGAATCTGGGTGTACTGCTCCTTTGCCTATGGGAAACAAAGAGGTAAAACAACTTCTTCAAGGTCATAAGCCAAACTTCACTAATACAAATGTGAAAATAAATTTACAAAAAACTTCGTGTAAAATTTTCAATAATATCCAGTCCTAAATCTCCATTAAAAAAGCAAATCCAGAAGGCCTCATCAACTACAAAACATAAAAAAAAAAAAAATCCCTATGCATCCAATTTAATCACACCTTTGACATCCAAGAGTCTGCATAAACTCCACTGAGATAACTCTGCATTTCACTCGAAATTTTAAAGATTTCAATGTTTCATTAAACAGTAAACATAAAAAAAAAAAATCCAACCTTGATTATTTTCACCTACAATGGAACATTAACTGGCATCACGTTTAAATATTTCCTATTAAGAAAACCTGCCCAAGTCTGTCGAAAACCATAAGGAAACGCTTAAGTAGAAACACCTGGCTTTTTACAATTCCACGGGAGATCCCTGGGCAAAAAGCTAAAACGAAAGGTTGCCAGTGAGACCACAGGAAGGGGGGGGGGGGGGGGCGCAGAAAGGACACGAGAACAAAATTCAGAGACAGGGTAGGAAGTAGGCCCCCGAGGAAGGTGGCGCCGCTCACCGCGAAGGCTAAAAAATCACTTACTCGAGCTGGCCAATGAGGGTAACCTTTCATCTTGGCGAAGATGAGGTCTCCAGGTTTGAAATCGCGAGTCATGTTTCGGGGGCGAGGCCGGGGGTCTGCAGCCCGGGGGGGGCGCGGCGCGCGGCCGGCGGGGGGGCGCCGAGGGGGGCGGCCGGAGCCCAGGCGCCCGGGGCGGCGGGGGGAGGATGCCTCCGGGCGTCCCGACGCGCCTGCGAGGGAGAGCACCGAGGGCGGTTAAGGCTCAGGAACCCGAAGGGAGGGGCCGCACGGGGAGGCCCGGGGAGGGGCGGGGGAGGGGCGGGAGGCAGGGCGGGTGGGGGTGGGAGGCTGAGGGGCGAGCCGCCGCCGCTCCTCCCCCGGTGCGCGGCCTCCGCAGCCCAGGAGCTGCCCCTCCGGGCTTCGCCAGGTCCCCCGCTCGACGACCGCGAGGCCGCCGCCACCTGAGGCAGGGATGCTGCTCGGCCCCCGGTCCCCTCCCTCCGCCCCATCTTCCCTCCGGCTTCTTTCTCCGGGCGTAAGCCCCAAGGGGGGGGGTGGGGGGATCCGGGGAGAGGAATAAAGGATGGCACGGGGGGAAGGGGCGTCCGCCTCCCCCGGCCCGCCTCCCGACGGCCGCAGCCCCCCCGCTCCCGGCGCTCCCGGGCGCTCCCGGCCGGGCCGCGGCCACTGCCCCGCTACCGCCCGCAGCGAGGCCACGGGGGGGGGCGGGGCGAGTCCCCGGCGCCCGCTCACCTGCCGGGGCCGCGGGCGCGGAGGCTGCGGTGGCGGGCCGGCCGCCTCTGCCCGCGTCCACGCAAGCCACCTGCGCCACCAGCTGCCGCAGAGGCGTCTCAACGGCTCCGAATCGCAACCGCCGCCGCCGCTGCCGCCGCCGTCGCTGCGCTGCTCCCGCGCGGCTCCCGCTCGGCGCCCGCTAGCGCTGGGGCGGCACCAACTGCTCGCCCGCGGAGGGGGGACGACGCGGCGGCGGCCCGAGGTGTGTGGCTCGGGAGCGGAGCTCCGGAAGGCGCTAGAGCCCCAGGCCGGCTCGGGCCCCGGAGTTGCAGGCACGTGGGGAGGCAGACGGGGGGCGCGGGAACAAAGGAGTGGGCGAAAACAGCTGGGCCCGCGGCGGCTCCCCCTGCGGTGTGCAGAGTGGACCGGCCCGGCCCGCCCCTGCTGGCCGCGCTGCGTGTGTGTATTTGTATGTGTACTGTATGTAAAAGGCGGGGAGGGAGGAAACGATTGTTGTGGACGGGGTTTGGGGGCGGGTATCCGGGCCTCCAGCCCTTGGCTGTGTGTTAGGGAGAACCTGGCAGCCTAAGCTGCGTGTTCTTGCACCGTTTCCCAGGGTGGGGAGGCTTTAATGCTGCACTTGCGCGGTTTGCACCATCCATCCGAAAAGAACTGTACAAAAACCCACAGATGAAATCGGAGCATGAGGCTGTTGCAGGGTGTGCAGCTTGTAGGCCTCTTACACCTCGCCGAATGGGCCTTACGGTCGCCTTTTCCTTGAAATTGTAAAATGAGAAAACCCCGTGTCTTTCCTTTTAAATCTAAAGCACCAAGAACTATGGAGAAAACTGCAATCCTAACGAATGCAAAATGTGAAGGGAAGAAAACAATGACAGGAAAGCATAAGACTCTCAAATAGGATGTGGGTTTGGGCCCGTACTAAATCTTAGCTGCATCTAAATGGTATTTCTTTAGTAGAATGGTAGCCGAGGAGTGGTAAAGTGTAGAGCTGTTGCTAAACCTCACGCGTTTTAGCTCTTAAAAGACTCTTCAAGGGCTTTCTAAAATTATTTCATTTTTTTTTTGATCCTTTGGCCAATATATTTTTTTTAAGACGTCGTTGGTAACATGACCAGCTTTTTAACGTGAATTGATATTTTGATATTTTTACCAGGACTGTGTCACTAGAATTGTCTAATTTTGCTTAACCATTAACATTCACTCAGGTTCCCAATACATGTAGTAAATAAAAAGGCATTTTGAAAATTAATAAATTAATCCTAAGTTTTATTTCATGCTTCATTGACACACCCCCCCCCCCCAAAGTACCTACTGTGTATCAGGCATTTATAGGCTCTGGAATACAACCGACCAAAAAGCACAAATACTTCCTGTCTAAAACAGAACAAAAATGGGAAAAAGCATAAGAATATTAAAATATATGAATAATGACATGTAGCTCATACTCCCTTAAGTGAACTCACAACTGGGAATAAAATCAGGGAAAGCTTTATTAAAGTAGGTAATAATCAAGAAGAATATTTTGAAAGAGATACACACTTCCCTAAAAGGAATGAAGATATCCCAATGCAAATTGTCCTGCAGGGAATTTCCAGAGACTATATCACACCTCTGCAACAGGCAGAGGGTTCCAAATGTTGCAAAAAGAGGAATTGACTGGCAGGGAAGAGAGAAAGGTTAAAGAATGGCCTTGAGGCTTCTCATCCTGAATGAGTTTGATATGATGCATGCTAGGGAGCCACTAACGGTTATGGAGCAAGAAAGTAAAGATGATTCTTTAAAAAGTTATTCTTGCTTGCTACAAAGTAGACGGCGGTAGAAAGAGGTTGGAGGTTACTGTTGTACTCCCAAAGTGACCTATTTCTAGATGAGACTGGTGGCTGAAAAAGGCAAGAAAGTGAACAGCTAAGTACACAAAGGAATGATTACCAGGCATTTGCCATAAATTGTGCACAGGAAAAGTGGAGAAAGATGTGTTGAAGAGAATTCCAAGACACTGAGTAGGAGGGACCAAGATGCCTTGGTCTCTCCAGCTACCATTTCTTGCACACCTCCTTTGTTCGAAGCCTCTTAAGTCTTTGCAATTCCAAGTATGGTCCAGGGCCCAGCAGCATGGGTTACACCTCCCCAGATTTGCTGAATCATAATCTGCATTTTTAACAAGACCCCCAGGTGATTCTTATGCATATTCAAATTTGAGAGACTTGCTGTGGAGGTTGCTACAGGAACCTTAAACCAAGTAGGGAAAACACGTTGAGCAGATCAATTATAATTAATATTAAAAGAAAACTTTTTATTAGTGCTAAATGATGGAACAAGAGAAAAAGGAGTGGTTACTGTGAGTGGTGGGATGGTCCTCAGAAAAGACATGAAAATAGAGGGAAAATGGAAAAGCACTGACGTTTCAGTGCTAAAGGTAAATATAGAAAGTACAAACTTAGCTCTTGGTGTCTTTCAGTTTGGCAATTTCAATTTGTGATAGTCTATAGACAGTGAGCGATACCCTTGAAACAATAAGTCAGGGCAAAGCAGGTGGTAGTTTAAGCCTCCAGAGAACAAAAGCCCAGGATCCCTGGGAGCAGCAGTTCGGAATGGGAGGGAAAGGAAGAATGGAGAGGGAGGAGGGGAGGTTGCACTCAGCAGAGCTAGTTGGAGAGCTTTTCTGAACTGGGAGCCTGTGCCCCTCCCCAACTGCGCTTGATGCACCCCGCCCCTATACTCAGTCTTCTTGGGGAGGGGGGAGGAAAAGTACAGCAAGATGGAGATTTAAGGGCAGTGAGAAAGTTGTCAGAGAATCTAATTTCCAAAACAAATGAAGCAAGGGGGTGGAGGAGGGAGGAGGTGAGGCGGGGAAGGAGATCTAAATGAACTGAAGAAGTAATCTGATTTACATTCTCTCGTTCTTATCAGGGTGCTCCTGTCCCCATTTTACAGATGAGGGAACAGGCTCACAGAAGTTCAGCGACTTGCCCCAAATCACACATCTAGTCCAGCAGCCAAGACAAGGTTCCGGGTCCGCACCACCTCTAGGTGGAGCAGGGGGCCAGGAGTGCTGGAGACCCAGGAGCCTTTAATTAGAAAAAGATGTTGGAAGGAAAAGCAGCCAGCACTCACCCTTCCACCTAACGTCTTTGGACTAGAAAGTATTTCCAGCTTCAAACTTTCTAACGACCTTCCTCTACCCCACCCTACTCCCCAGCATGTCCCTACCACCTGCCCATTCTATTGAACTCCTAGTTTTAAGAGCCTCAACCCCAAAATCACCTCCAGAAAGGCTTCTGACCTCATATTACTGTGGCATAATTTCTTATTTACAATCCTTCAGAATAATATTTAAACTACTTAGGGACGCCTAGGTGGCTTAGCTGTTGAGCATCTGCCTTTGGCTCAGGGTGTGATCCTGGGATCCTGGGATCCAGTCTTGCATCAGGCTCCCTGCATGGAGCCTGCTGCTCCTTCTGCCTATTTCTCTGCCTCTCTGTGTGTGTGTCTCTCATGAATGAATAAATTAAAAAATATTTTAAAAGGGGGTGGGGAGGGACACCTGGGTGGCTCAAAGGTTAATTATCTACCTTGGGCCCAGGGCATGATCATGGAGTCCCAGGATCCAGTCCTGCATCAGGCTTCCTGCATGGAGCCTGCTTTCTCCCCCTGCCTGTGTCTCTGCCTCTCTCTCTGCGTCTCTCATGAATGAATAAATAAAAATCTTAAAAAAATAAATTAACTGCTTAGAAAGAGGCACCATCTTAATTATCAGTGCCTGGCATTTAGCGGGCACTAAATAAAATTTTTCTCAATAAATATTTGTTGAATAAGAGGAAGGGACAAGTGAAAAACTCTCTAGTTGGGATCCCTGGGTGGCTCAGCGATTTAGCACCTGCCTTTGGCCCAGGTCATGATCCTGAAGTCCCGGGATCAAGTCCCACATCGGGCTCCCTGCATGGAGCCTGCTTCTACCTCTGCCTGTGTCTCTGCCTCTCTCTGTGTGTCTCATGAATAAATAAATAAAATCTTTAGAAAAAAGAAAAAGAAAACCTCTCTAGTCCCTTAGAGAAAACATAGACACTTTACAAGACATTTGTTTTTGTTTTGACTTTGTGAATTTTTTGTGTACTTAAAGGATAACCCTTTAAAAAGCACTAGCATGTTTTCATCACCTCAAATACATTCATTGGATAGTTTTAATGGAAATCTTTCTAAATGAGATTTGATATCTATCCCCCAAATTAAGTAATGATAATCCCTTCCTTCACATCTTTACGTTGAATATACATAATTCCCTCCCTTAATGTGCAGTATTTATAACTTAAACTTGGGAGTATGGACCCCAATTACTGAACTTTTCTTGTGTGTGATACTTCAAGCTTCGTAATGGGGAAGTTAGCAAGAATATGGGGAAGATAAAGGGCATTTATCAAAGAGCTAGTTCAGTCGGGGATGTCATAAATCTGGTCTAAGCCTAGCTTCCCCTGGCTTCTCTTAGCTTCAATAAGCATTTGGATTTTGGGCCCTTTGTATAGGGGAAAGCAATCTCTCCTGGTTTCTGAGACAGCGTAGATACACCACTGAGCTGGTTTACCAAGGGGTAGAGGAGAGTAATTCTCAGACACATGGGATAAGAGAAACCTTATCGAGTCTTAGTGCTCTTTAGGACAGTTGTCAAAAAGCTAGGCCAGGGATCCCTGGGTGGCGCAGCGGTTTGGCGCTTGCCTTTGGCCCAGGGCGCGATCCTGGAGACCCGGGATGGAATCCCATATCAGGCTCCCGGTGCATGGAGCCTGCTTCTCCCTCCGCCTGTGTCTCTGCCTCTCTCTCTCTCTCTCTCTCTGTGACTATCATAAATAAATAAAAATTTAAAAAAAAAAAAAAGCTAAGACAGGACAGGGATGGACAGTTGACCTGTGAGTGATGTCGCTGCCTATTCTGAAGGCTGCCAAGACTGTGTGTTATTTAAGTGGAATTTTTTAAATCACTGCACGACCTCCTCTATAATCACTTCTCATCTCAGAAACTTGGTGTGCTTCTTCCTTAGCTCTCCACATCCATTGTCAACTAAGGCTTCTCTCATCCCATATGTCTGTGAACCATGCTCCTCTTTATTCTTCTCACAAGGAACAGTCCTTGTGTCTTTTTTCCTTTTTCATCCTCTTCTTTCTTGTATGTTCTTTCTCATTTTCCTGCACCCTCTCACCTTCTGAGCTGGGTAACTGAGAAGGATAGCTTTGAAAATGGAATGATCACTTCTGGTCAACGGGCCTAGCAAATGTGGTATCTTTTATTATCTTTGTGCCTTTGGTTCTTCTAGGGGTGGAGAAATAAGTAGTGATCGTCAATGGTTAGGAATTGTAAGAGGGAGGGGATGGGATGCCTATAAAGTGGCAACACTAGGGAGATATTCACAGGGATGGAGTAGTTCTGTATCTTGATTATGGTAATTGTGGCAGAAATTTACCCATGTGACAAAAATAGCATAGAACATACACAATGTACCAATGTCGATTTCCTGGTTTTGTCATTGTACTATAGTTGGTTAGGATGTAAACATTAGAGGAAATGGGCGATAGGTTATACAGGACCTTTCTGTATTATTTTTGCAATTTCCTGTGAATCTAGAAATATTTCAAAGTAAAGGTAAAAAAAAAAAACAGGTATATATAGAAGGTTCAAGAGAACTTTTTTGTTTAAGGCAAGGAAAATCTGTTTGTGTTTATAGGTATTAGGAAATTTGGAATAGGGCTAGGATAAGGAGAGAAATACAATATTTGTAGTGCCTGTATGTGTGTGTGTATGTGAGTGTGTGTGACACATGTCTCCTACAATGCTTTCCTTTTTTTCTTCTGCATGACCATGAATATCTCCCTACTGCTACCACCACTTTATAGTCATCCCAACCCTTTACCCCTTGCAATTCCTAACCGATGGCAATCACTAACCATTTCTCTATCCCTATTATTTTGTTATTTCATTATATATATGGAATCATAGAGTATGTGATCTTTGCAGATGGTCTTTTTCCACTCATCTTAATGCTTTATAATCCATTAAAATTTTTTTGAAAGATTTTATTTAGTTATTTATTTAATTATTTATTTGAAAGAAAGAATGAGCATGAGCAGGAGGAGGGGCAGAGGGAGAGGGAGATACAGACTCCCCACTAAGCAGGGAGACCTGTGATATGGGGCTCAATCCCAGGACACTGAGATCATGACTAAACCTAAAGTCAGATGCTTAAGGGATTGAGTCATCTGGGTGCCTGACCTAAGTTTCTCTGCATATCAGAAGTTCATTACTTTTAGGGATGCCTGAGTGGCTCAGCGGTTGAGCATCTGCCTTTGGCTCAGGGTGTGATCCTGGGGTCCCGGGATCAAGTCCCACATCAGGCTCCCTGCATGGAGCCTGCTTCCCCCTCTGCCTGTGTCTCTGCCTCTCTCTCTCTCTGTGTCTCTCATTAATAAATAAATAAAATCTTACAAAAGAAGAATTCTTTAAAGAAAAGTTCATTACTTTTTATTTCTAAGTAGATTCCATGGTATAGATTTACATAGTTTGTTTAACCGTTTACCTATTGAAGGTCATTTTGGTTGTTTCCAGATTTTTGCTATTACAATTAAAGCTGTTGCAAACATTCCTGTACATGTTTCGTGTGAGTAAAAGTTTTTATTCCTCTGGGATACATGCCCAGGAGTACAATTACTGGGTCATATTATAGTTACATACTTAGGTTTTTAAGAAATCACTGTTTTCCAGAATGGCTGTACATTTTACATTCCCACCAACAATGTATGAGAGATCTAGTTTTTCCACACCTTCACCATCATTTGGAACTGTCACTAGTTTTTCTTTTCACTGTTCTAATAGGTGTGGTCTTGGTTTTCCTTTTCCTAATGATTAATGATAGTAAACATCTTTTCATTTGCTTATTTACCATCTGTATGTCCTCTTTGGTGAAATGTCTCTTCATGTTCTTTGCCAGTTTCCTAATTGGACTAGTTTTTTACTGTTGAGTTTTAAGCATTTTTTCAATATTTTAGGGAGGAAACCTTTGTCCGATGTGATTTGCAAATATTTTCTCCCAATCTATCTCTTGTCCTTTCATCTTCTTTACAGAATCTTTCGTAGACTAGAAGTTGTTAATATTGATGAAATCCAATTTAGCAACTTTTTTCTGGTCATGTCTAAGAACTCTTCGCCAAGCCCGGGTCTCTAAGAATTTTCTATGTTTTCTCCTAAAGGTTTCACAGTTTAATATCTTATGTTTAAATCTATGATCCATTTTGAGTTAATTTTTGGGTAAGATATGTTTAAATGGAGGTTCACATTTCTTGTCTATGGATATCCAAATGCTCAAGCACCTTTGCTGAAAAACTATCCTTGTTTCATTGAATTGCTTTTTTACCTTTGCCAAAATCATTTTACCATACTTGTATGAGCTTACTTTTCTATTTTGTCAAATTGATCATTGAGTCTGTCTGAGCCACAGTTTTGATGACTGAAGTACTACACACTATCTTGATTACTGAATCTCTTTAATAAATTGTAAAACAAGGTAGAGTGATTCCTTCTAGTTTATTCTTGTTTTTCTAGTTTCTTTTTTTTTTTTTTTTTTTTTTTAAAGAGCACTGCTTTATTTATTTATGATAGTCACAGAGAGAGGGGGCGGGCAGAGAGAGAAGCAGGCTCCATGCACCGGGAGCCCGACGTGGGATTCGATCCCGACGTGGGATTCGATCCCAGGTCTCCAGGATCGGGCCCTGGGCCAAAGGCAGGCGCCAAACCGCTGCGCCACCCAGGGATCCCCTCTAGTTTCTTTTCTAAGTATTCTAGTTCCTTGCTTTTCCATAAACATTTTAGAATAAGCTTGTCTGTACATACTAAAAAATCATCCTGAGATTTTAGTAGGAATTTTTTGAGGGGGGCGGGGGTAGAGGAAGAGGGAGAGAGAATTTTAAGCCTGCTCCACACCCAGTGCAGAGCCCAGATGGATCTCAGTCTCACAACCCTGAGATCATGACAGCCAAAATTCAGAGTTAGACACTCAACCAAGCCACCCAGGTGCGCCAGATAGGAATTATGTTAAACTTATATATCAATTTGGGCAGAATTGATATCTTATTTTTATAAATTTATTTATTATTGGTGTTGAATTTGCAGAATTGATATCTTTATTAGGTTGGGTCTTCTAATCCATGAACATGATATGTCTGTCCACTAATTTAAATAATTTTCAATTTCTATCATTAGCATTTTATAGTTTTTTTTTTCATTTTATAGTTTTTAGCCGATAAGCCCTATATATGGTTTGTTAGATTTACAACTAAGGATTTAAATTTTTGTATAGAGTTCATTTTTGTATGTTTATTTTGTATTTTGAAATTTTTTTTTTAATTTTTTATTTATTTATGATAGTCACAGAGAGAGAGAGAGAGAGGCAGAGACACAGGCGGAGGGAGAAGCAGGCTCCATGCACCGGGAGCCTGATGTGGGATTCGATCCCGGGTCTCCAGGATCGCGCCCTGGGCCAAAGGCAGGCGCCAAACCGCTGCGCCACCCAGGGATCCCTATTTTGTATTTTGAAACCTTGCATGGGATGCCTGGGTGGCTCGGCCATTAAGCATCTGCCTCCAGCTCAGGTCGTGATCCTTGAGACCCGGGATCAAGTCCCACATCAGGCTCCCAGCATGGAGCCTGCTTCTCCCTCTGCCTGTGTCTCTGCCTTTCTCTCTCTGTGTCTTTCATGAATAAATAAATAAAATTTATAAAAAATAAAAAAATAAAAAAGAAACCTTGCCAAACCCATTTATTATTTTAGGAGGGTATTTTGTTTTTGTTTTTGTCTCTGGTTTTTGTCTCTGTCCTGTTTGTTTATTTATTTATTTATTTATTTATTTATTTATTTATTTTTGGTAATTGGATTTTCTACATAGTTGTGTTATTTGCAAATATGGGTAAAAATTTATATAATTTTAGTGCTTTTAATTTTTTTCTAAAGATTTTATTATTTATTTATTGGGGGGGCACAAGTTGGGGGCAGAGGCAGAGGGAGAAGGAAAAGCAGAAGCAGACTCCCTGCTAAACAGAGAGCCAGGGGATCCCTGGATGGCTCAGCGGTTTAGCGCCTGCCTTAGGCCCAGAGCGTGATCCTGGAATCCCAGGATTGAGTCCCACATCGGGCTCCCTGCATGAAGCCTGCCTCTCCCTCTGCCTGTGTCTCTGCCTCTCTCCTCTCTGTGTCTCTCATGAATGAATAAATAAAATCTTTTAAAAAAATTTTTTTTAAATAAAAAAATAAAAAAAATAAACAGGGAGCCAGATGCTGAGCTTGATCATAGGATCCCAAGATCACAACTTGAGCTGAAGGCAGATGCTTAACCGTCTGAGCCATCCAAGTGTCCCATAGTTCTTTTAAATTTTTTGAGGATTGTTTTATGGCCCAGGATATGGTCTATTCATATGTTTATAATGACTTCATATTCTGCTATTTTTTTAAAGATTTGTTTGTTTTATTTTTAAGTAACCTCTATACCCCATGTGGAGCTCAAACTTACAACCTCAAGATCCAGAGTTGCATGCTCCACCAACTGAGCCAGCCAGGTGCCCCTATTCTGCTTTGTTGAATAGAATTCAATAAATGTCACTTTATATCCTATCCTGCTTGTTGATGTCATTGAATTCTTGTATATTCTTCATTATTTTCTGTTTATTTATCCTATCAATTATAGACAGATACTAAAGTTTCCATCTGTCGTAGATTTATCTAGTTCTCCTTTCAGTTCTATCAGTTTCTGCTTTATGTATGTTTGGTAATGTACATTGAGAATTGCTATGTTTTCGCTGTGTTTTCTTTATATCTTTTATCGTTATTTATTGTTTCTCTTTATTTCTGTTTTTTTTTTTTTTTTTTTTTTTTTGCTTAGACGTCTTCCTTACCTGATATTAATTTAGCTATTCCTACTTTTTTCTGATAAATGTTTTTACAGTATGACTTTTTCCAGGCTTACACTAACATGTTTTATATCTGACATGGGTTTCTTGTAGACAGCAGATAGTTGTGAGGTTTTTTTTAAAGATTAAAGTGGGTTTTTTTTAAGTTTTTTCTTATTTTTATGTAATCTCTACACCCAATGTGTAGCTTGAACTCATCACCTCGATATCAAGAGTGACATCCAGGGATCCCTGGGTGGCACAGCGGTTTGGTGCCTGCCTTTGGCCCAGGGTGTGATCATGGAGACCCAGGATCGAATCCCACGTCAGGCTCACGGTGCATGGAGCCTGCTTCTCCCTCTGCCTACTTCTCTGCCTCTCTCTCTCTCTCTCTGTGTGACTATCATAAATAAATAAAAATTTAAAGAAAATTTAAAAAAAAGAGTGACATCCACTACCAACTGAGCCAGCCAAGTGTCCCAGTTGGGCCATATTTTTAATCCATGCTGCCAATCTGTCTTTTAATTGGCAGATTTAGTCCACTTACATTTAATGTAATCATTGATATGTTAGAGCTTAATTCTAGTATTTTTTGTTTCCTTTTTCCTGTTGTCCTGTAGGTTATTTGAACCTTGGGGTTGCCCTGCATCAGGCTCACTGCTCAGCAGAGAGTCTGCTTCTCCTTCTCCCTCTGCACCTTCTCACCCCACTTGTACTCTCTCTCTCAAATAAATAAATAAAATCTTTAAAAGAAAACAAAAACTTCTTCCAAAGTCACATGGAGCATTTCTCATTTTTATCTCATTGGACAATATTCTGTTACATAGCCACTCCTAGCTGGAAAGTGCAAGTGAGGAAAGGGTTTTCAATAGGAATTCAGGAAGCCAAACAATGATATTTGCCCTATGTATCTATATATCTCTGTATAATACATTTAGGAAATCTCTCTCCCTAATTAGTTCAGAAGATCTTTGAGATCAGAGATCCAGTCAGAGCTAGTCATTTCATACTTCACACCAGATGAATGTAAAGTTCCCCTAATTTCATATAGTTCTGCTACAAACAACAAATAAAGTTCTTTTTATATTTTTTTTAATTTTTATTTATTTATGATAGTCACACAGAGAGAGAGAGAGGCAGAGACATAGGCAGAGGCAGAAGCAGGCTCCAGGCACCGGGAGCCCGACGTGGGATTCGATCCCAGGTCTCCAGGATCACGCCCTGGGCCAAAGGAAGGCGCTAAACCGCTGCGCCACCCAGGGTTCCCACAAAGAAAGTTCTTAAATGGGGACTTTATTTCTTTTTTTAAAATATTTTATTTATTTATTCATGAGAGGCACACACACACGAGGGAGGGGGGGGGGAGGCAGAGGGAGAAGCAGGCTCCATGCAGGGAGCCCGATGTGGGACTCGATCCCGGGTCTCCAGGATCACACCCTGGGCTGAAGGCAGGCGCTAAACCACTGAGCCACCCAGGGATCCTTAAATGGGGACTTTAAACCTAACATAGTTCTTTGAAAATTATTTTGTTAGCTCAGCTTCTTCTGAAATTAAGCACTTATTTAGTCAGGGAGGCAGAACCCTGTAACTAATGGGAGAAGAATTTTTTTGTTATTCCTTTTTTGCAGGAAGAGGACCTTACACAATCATGACAGGAACTGGAGAAGTGAAGGTCCAAGGAACATGTTAGAGGGCCGTCTGGGTGGCTCAGCTGTTGAGCATCTGCCTTCCGCTCAGGACGTGATCCTGCGGTCTGGGGATCAAGTCCCACATCAGGCTCCCTGCTAGGAGCCTGCTTCTCCCTCTGCCTATGTCTCTGTCTTTCTGTGTGTGTGTCCCATGAATAAATAAATAAAATCTTCAAAAAAAAAAAAAACACAAAAAACAAAAACAGGCAGCCCGGGTGGCTCAGCGCTTTAGCGCCGCCTTCAGCCCAGGGCCTGATCCTGGAGACCCAGGATCGAGTCCCACATGGGGCTCCCTGCATGGAGCCTGCTTCTCCCTCTGCCTGTGTCTCTGCCTCTCTCTCTCTCTCTCTCTCTCTGTGTGTGTGTGTGTATCTGATGAATGAATAAATAAAATCTTAAAAAAGAAAAAGTTAGAAGATGAGAGAGATCGGAACTAAGGAATCAATCCAGGAAACCAAACATGTCTAGCTGCCAAAATAGGACTGAATAGGGGAGGCTTATAGGGAGATCTCTGGGAAGTTGTGCCTCTAATCAGCTACCACCTCTGTGGATCAGGTGCCAAGCATCTGATGTAGGGCCTGGGGCCAGTTTGTTGAAAAGATCAAAAGTTGGGAGGAAGAGCCAGGTATGGATTGGAAGACAATGAAGATAAGCTTCCTGAAACCTGTTGATCCTCTACATCTGTCTCTTCCAGCATCTAACCACAAGGAACATCAGAGTAATGGCTGCTGCTTTATTTCCATCTTCCAAACCTCTCTGAAATTCTTTTGACCAACTCCAATTTGGAATCTTTCAGGGAGGAGGATTTTGGGAAGTGTGATCCAGCTTAATCCAGTTGGCACAGAACCAACCCTCACACTAAGTAAACTATGCAAATCAAAGCTGAATCTCATCACTTAAGGATTCAAAATGTTTCAAATGCCTGGGGGCTAGGACTATGTCTTTGTCCATTTCTTCTGTCCTTTTTGTCCTAGGCAATAATTTAATTCTTGTATTTCTTTCTTTTTTTTTTTTTTTAGATTTTATTTCTTTATTCATGAGACAGAGAGAGAGAGAGAGAGAGAGAGAGCAGAGACACAGGCAGAGGGAGAAGCAGGCTCCATGGAGGGAGCCCGATGTGGGAATCAGTCCTGGAACTCCAGGATCAAGCACTGGGCCAAAGGCAAGCACTAAGCCGCTGAGCCACCCAGGGATTCCAATAATTTAACTCTTAAATCATGTTGCCTCACTGATCTTACTGTGCAAGCTACTTTTTCTGCTGCCCTGGTATCTATCTCTCAGAAGGAAAAATAAGTCCTTTCTTTAGATTTAGGCTGTAACATGTTGCCCAGGCAGTCTTGTCTTTTAACTTTGTTTTGGTTCTTATATTTCTGTTGGCTTCCTCTCCTGTTCCTCTATCCTGGCTACAATCTTTGCGTGTTCTCTAGAATATCTAGCTGCTTCTCCCCTGCCTAAGTGTGTTTATGAACCATTACTTCTAGGTAATAATTTATCTTTGGGTGACGTAGATCTCCCATTTTTGTTTTAACTAACCAATATATATTCAACTGCAGATATTTATTGAACATCTCAGCACCATAACCTCCATAGGAACTTAAAGAACAGAAATATTTATATAACAAGAGAAGGAGTAAAATATACCAATATAAAGCAACAAATAAATAGCTCTCAGAGTTCAGAGAAGGGAACTGAATTCTGTCCTCCTATGGGCCCTTTATTTACCTTTTCCAATCAAGGCCTTACCTTTTCCAATCTTCGTATAAGATTTCCAAATCTTCATAATATTGCCCTAGTATTTCTATTATAAGTTAGCTACACATATTAGAGTCAAATCAAATACATGGAATTTAAGCAATAGTAAATAAAATAGTACTGAAAAAAGCTATATATAAGTGTTTGTTAAGGAAGATATAATAATTTTAAGCCACATAAAAATCAAAGAAACATTCATTGTAAAAATGTAAATACAGAAGTAGGAAACAAGGCTGTAATTTTATTCCACCAACTGTATTTGGAAATTTTTTTCCTTTTTGCACTGTTTCAGTGACATGGATTTCTGGGGTACAGAATTATTTAATATTGCATGCATTCACTCAAGCTTGGTTTTCACATCATGAAATCTGTCATTTAATGGCTTGAGTAAGCAATAAATTGGTTGTGGTTTTAGAATATTTTATCCACATGCAATATCATCACCAAAGAATGCCAGAATTTTTTTTTGAGGACAGTGCAGATGTAGGTAATTTTGTCTTTTTAATGAAGTTATACATTTCCCCTTTGTATAAAAATTAAATACCCTAAACTCTCTAGACTGTAGTTATAATTTCACATTAGGATATATGAATAGGAAAGGGAAATACGACCCCATTCATTATGAATTTCACGTATGGATTTACACATAAAAAGGTACAATTGTCAAAATAGCTGCAGACTGAGAAAATGGTCATAAATGTCATGCAAGAGCAATGCTGAGAAGCTGTCATGTGTTTTCTGTGCTGACATTTTAGATGAGGGGAACGTGAAGATGTAGAATTAGTTCTGAAAGATGCAAAACTCAACTTCTTATTCAGTCTAATCTCATCATTTGAGCTTAGATTTGGTCAAGCCTCTAAAATTGAATTTAATATCTTTTACCCACTCCTACTTCATGCCTCCTGGTTAGGGTAGAACAAAAAGGAGGAAAAGGTACAGTGAAATTTTATCTTTAGCTCCTGTTCTAGTTTTTTCATGATATGGCACCATTAAGCTTTCAAGGGACTTTTTTTTCTATTTCAGGATACCTTACAAAAGCTAGGGTAGCTCCATTAAAAAGAACACATTTTTAAAATGGTGGTAAAATATAACATAAAATTTACCATTTTAACCATTTTTAAGTGTGCAGTTTGGTGACACTCAGTACATTTTACATTATGTTGCAACCATCACCACCATCCATCTCCAGAACATTTTCCTGATCCTAACATGAACACTTCCTGTCCTGATTTACTTGTAGGATAGTAGGGTCATTGAGATAAGGAGAAATTTGGGGAAAAAATAGCATATTCTATGTGTTAGTCATGCCCTTGGTGGAAAGAGAAAGTGAGCAGGAACATCTTAACCTTGCTTAGTGGTCTACTTCCAGAAGTCATGAAGAGATATGTATATAGAACAGCTCAGATAATGCACATTGTTCCTTGCTAAGGAATCATGTCTTTGATCCCTAAAGTGTAACTCGTGGATTTATTGTGCTAGGTTGAATCTCAAGGGATCTTACGGTATTTTTTAAAATCCCTATAGCCTCAAACATGACTACAAACAGGCTAAACTTGGCCATTCCTAAGGACCATGAAAACTTTTCTCTACAGTTAAGAAGAGGCTCAGAAAGATAAAACCAAGAAAAAGAGTGAAAAGGAAAAACAAGCATTTCTCTTGAAGGCATAGAGCAACAGGTCTAAACATCTATACCCTTCCTGTCTTCTTAATCTTGGGACCCACTCTGAATTCTTCGTGGTCTTCTAGACAGAATAGAGGATAGGAGGATGAGACTCTAGGCTTTCTTACTACACTAGCTACATTAAAAAGGATAGGATTAAACAGTGCAAAGAAATAGGACACCGAAAAAGAAGAGAATTGCAAAACAAAAATAAAAACTGAAAATTCCAGAGGGAATAAAGCAATCAAAAAAGTCCTCCTGGGACACCTGGGTGGCTCAGCAGTTGGAGCATCCGCTTTCAGCACAGGGAGTGATCCTGGTCCAGGGATCCAGTCCTGCATCTGGCTCCCTGCAGGGAGCCTGCTTCTCCCTCTGCCTATGTCTCTGCCTTTCATGAATAAATAAAATCTTTTTTTTTTTTAATAAATAAAATCTTTAAAAAAGTAAAAAAAAATAAGTAAATAAAATTATTTATTCATTGGAGAGAGAATGTGTGAGAGAGTGAGCACCCATAAGCAGTGGGAAGGTGGGAGAGGGAGAGGGAGACGCAGACTCTGCTGAGCAGGGAGTCTCATGTGGGGCTCTATCCTAGGACCCTGGGATCATGGCCTGAGCCAAAGGCAGATGCGTAACTGGCTAAGTCATGCAGAGCCACTGAGGCACCCTGCCCTCATGAAATTTACAATCAAATGGAGGAGATAAATAAACAAACAAAAATACAAGCAGGGAAATGAATAAATTTCAAATCAAATCAGGTGGTAGGAAGAGAACATATGAAAAGGAAAGTGGGTTTGAGACTAATTAGGCAAGGTAATCAGGGCTGACCTTTTTATTTTTTTATTTTTATTTATTTATTTTTTTAATTTATGATAGTCACAGAGAGAGAGAGAGAGAGAGGCAGAGACACAGGCAGAGGGAGAAGCAGGTTCCATGCACCGGGAGCCTGATGTGGGATTCGATCCCGGGTCTCCAGGATCGCGCCCTGGGCCAAAGGCAAGCGCCAAACCACTGCGCCACCCAGGGATCCCAGGGCTGACCTTTTTATAGAGATGAGATCTAAACAGTCCCTCAAAAGAAGAAAAAGAGCTAGTGTTTCCAAAGGTGAAGGAAGAGTTGCAGGCCAGATGAATAGCATGTGCAAAGAGCTTGATGTATTCTTTTAATTATTTTTAAAAGTCTTTATTTATTTATTTGTGAGAGAACAAGAGAGAATACAAGCTGGGAGGAGGGGCAGAGAGGGGGAGAATCAGACTCCTCACTGAGTAGGAAGCCCCATGTGGGGGGCTGGATCCCAGGACCCTGGGATCATAACCTGAGCCAACAGCAGCCACTTAATCAACTGAGCCACCTAGGCATCCTGAATGTATCCCTAGGTGTATTCTTGAAACTGAAATAAAACCTGTTTGGCTGGAGTGTACAGGAATGGGTGGGAACAGGCATTAGTGTATGTTGAAATCTAGATCACGCAGAGCCTGTAGGTCACAGTAAAAGGTTCCAACTTTACTCTCTCTTTTTTATGTATACCCACATATTAACTGTCATTAGCTCTTGGTAGTGGGGTTAGAGTTGTTTTTTATATTTTTCTTTCTTTTTTAACCTGTACTTTTGAAGTTTTAGGAGCAAGCATATATTACGTATGTAAAAACAAATACAGATCCTTTTTCTCTTAAAAGTAGATGTAATATTATATGATTCCATGTATGTGAAATGTCAATAAATAGCAAATTTACAGAAATAAGGATCAGATCGCTTGTGATGATGGTTGCCCAACTCTCTACATTTACAAACAGAGAAACCAATTTAATTGTACACCTACAATGGGTAAATTTTATGGCATGTAAAATATATCTCAATAAGTTTGCTTTGAAAAACGGAAGTAGGGATCCCTGGTGGCACAGTGGTTTGGTGCCTGCCTTTGGCCCAGGGCGCGATCCTGGAGACCTGGGATCGAATCCCACATCGGGCTCCCGGTGCATGGAGCCTGCTTCTCCCTCTGCCTGTGTCTCTGCCTCTCTCTCTCTCTCTCTGTGACTATCATAAATAAAAATTAAAAAAAAAATTTTAAAAAAAAAATTAAAAAAAAAAAAAAGATAAACGGAAGTAAGTGCAAACCTGGTATGATTTCTCAAACCAGAGACATAATAAACTACTTGTAGAAGACGAAGAAAGGTTTGGCTGTTCTGGAGCCTGTATGGGACATTAAAACTTTGCCCAAATCTGCACCCTTTGCAGGACGACCTGAGTCTGCTCCTTCAAAGTGCTCTGGCAGCTGGCTTCTGACACTTGCTCTTCACTGAAGAAGGCTTTTCCTTCAGCCCTTCTGGTTACTCGGTAAACTCTTGCATTAAATATAATAAATACCTTTCTGCTTGAACTGCTTGAAATATTTAGCTTAAGACTCTCTTGACTGCAGTTCTCAATGCAAATATTTTCTCTATGATTAAATTAAAAAAAAAACTAAGGTCCTAATAATTGTAGCAACATTATTTCTCTTCTTCTTACCCCTCTTTGATGATCAAATTCCCACATGTTCCCCTAAAACTTCCCACAGTCATTTCTTGGAGGCCCTGTAGCTTTTTCAGGTCAAAACTCTCCCTCCCCAAAAGATATTAAGCACAGAAGTTTTAAGGTAAGTTTTATCAATCTTTCAAAGAAATGATTATTCTTTTAGTATTTAAATATGAATACAAAAGTTCTTTACAACTCTAGTATAATGCCAACCCTAAAACATATAAAAAAAATAGCATGAAAAAGAAAAGTATGGCCCAATCTCATTTATGAATACATTTAAACTCTTAAAAAAATGGCAATTCAAATCCATAGTTATTACAAATATGATAAATGCAAACATAAATTTGAATGTGATGATCAGGGATCCCTGGGTGGCGCAGCGGTTTGGCGCCTGCCTTTGGTCCAGGGCGCGATCCTGGAGACCCGAGATCGAATCCCACATCGGGCTCCCGGTGCATGGAGCCTGCTTCTTCCTCCGCCTGTGTCTCTGCCTCTCTCTCTCTCTCTCTGTGACTATCATAAATTTAAAAAAAAAAAAAAATGAATGTGATGATCAAATAGTCTCAGAATTACAAAGATGACTCATTATTAGAAAATATTAATGTAACTTATCATACTAATAAGGTAAAGTAGAAAGATGATTATGTGGTAGGACATTAAAATTGACATTTCAACTGAAATACTGAATGACGATTGGTCAGTTTCAAAGTGGACATGAGATACATGTAAATGCAGAAAACAATTCACAGTTTCCAGAAGAAAGGGAGTGGGGGCTTGGGCAAAATGGGTGAAGGCAGTGGTAGATGCAGGCTTCCGGTTCTGGAATGAATAAAAGCAATGGTAGGGATCCCTGGGTGGTGCAGCGGTTTGGCGCCTGCCTTTGGCCCAGGGCGCGATCCTGGAGACCCGGGATGGAGTCCCACGTCGGGCTCCCGGTGCATGGAGCCTGCTTGTGTCTCTGCCTCTCTCTCTCTCTCTCTCTCTCTCTCTCTCTGTGTGACTATCATAAATAAAAAAAAAAAAAAAAAAAGCAATGGTAGAAGGGGGCGAAAGTGGCTCAACTGGTTAAGCATCGGACTCTTGATTTTGGTTCAGGTCAGGATCTCATAAATTGTGGGAGGAGTCCCAGGTCAAGCTCTGTGCTGGGAGGGAAGTCCTCTTGCAGATTGTCTCCCTCTGCCTCTCCTCCCTACTCACACGCACATTCTCTTTCTCTTTTTTTGTCTCAAATAAATAAATACATCTTTTTTAAAAATAAAAGGAACAGCATGAGGAAGATGGTCATTGATATTGTAATAGCATTGTATGGTGACAGATGGTAGCTATACTTGTGGTGAGAATAGCATAGTATAGAAACTTGTTGAATTGTTATGTCATATTCCTGAAACTGATGTAATATTGTGTGTCAATTAAAAAAATATAAGAAATTAAACAAAATAAATATAACTTTCACATAAGAGGGAAGCTTTCTTATTGTTTGTTACTTGATAAAATTAATTTTATTTATTTAAAAAATTTTTTAAGATTTTTAAATTTTATTTTTTTTAAGATTTTACTTGTTTATTTGAGAGAGAGAGAATAGACACAAGCAGGGAGAGCGGCAGAGGGAAAGGGAGACTTAGGCTTCCTGCTGCCTCGGGGCTCCATCCCAGGACCCAATAACCTGAACCAAAGGTAGACACTTAATGGACTGAGCCACAGAGGTGCCACAAAAGATTTTTTTTATTTTTAATTAGTCTCTACACCAAACACAGGGCTTGAACTTACAACCCTGAGATCAAGAGTTGCATGCTCTACCTACTGAGTCAGACTGGCACCCGTTGAAAAATTTAATATTACTAATTTATTTAATTTATTTTATATGTTTTTAAGGATTTTATTTTTAGGTAATCTCTACACCCAATGCAGGGCTTGAACCTACAATTCTGAGATCAAGAATTCCTTGTCCTACCAACTGAGCCAGTCAGGTGTCACTGATAAAATTAACTTTAAACATTTACAGAAATAATAAGCAACATTATTAAACGTCCTTCCCACCAAGGTTGTTTTCCAATGCATATAATGACTGTGCTGTGGACCAATGGCCAATAAAAGATTAGTATATACAAGAGAAAAAAAACAAAACAAAAAAAAGAGTGAGTCATGAGACAGAATAATATGCATGTTTTAAAAGAATAGTAACACCTTGGACCCTATACCAACTCTAAGAACATTAAAAAGATTCAGATGTGTGGGGATTCAAGGACAATTTTGAAGGGATTTCTTTAGAGAATATTTATGATATATTTTGTGTCCCAGATCACCAAACAACAGAGGTAGAAAGTTCCTCCCAACTCTCTAGTCAAGGGCTTTAAGAAGACCTCTTGGAGAACTTGATATACATCTCCTGTTGTGGGAAAACATGGACAGTAGGGCAGACTGGAGTCTTGTTGCTATCTGACCAAGATGACTCATGCAAAGGGCAATATGTTTCCAAGAAAGAGACCATGTGGGGTACCATTGGAAAACCAGAAGTTGGTGGAGAGCAGCAGACAGAAATTCTTTCGCCCATGTCATAGGAGTAGTAGGTAGGGGATGCCATCAAAGAGCCTCAGAAAAGTCCACAAAAGTCTTCAACATAGAAGAAGACAACTTTAAATATTTACTGGATGTTTGGACCCAGTAATTCCAATCCTATTTCCCACAGCTAGTTTGACAGAAATGTATGCATATATATATCAAAGACATGTATGAGATGTTCATAGCAGAAATTTTCATATTAGCCCAAATTCAAAGCTTTTTAAATGTCTATCAGCAGTGAAATGGATAAATAAATGTGATATATTTATACAATGGAGTATTATCCAGCAATAAATTAAAGAATGGCTTGCTGAATCATTTAATAATATGGATAAATCTCACACATTGAGTGAAAGGAACCAGATATAAAAAAGTACATTCTGGGGGACCTAGGTGGCTCAGCAGTTGAGTATCTATCTTCAGAAGCTCAGGGCGTGATCCCTGGGTCCTGGGATGGAGTCCTGTGTCAGGCTCCCCACATGGAGCCTGCTTGTCCCCCCTGCATTTGTCTCTGCCTTCTGCCTCTCTTTGTGCCTCTCATGAATAAATAAATAAAATCTTAAAAATAAATAAATAAATAAATAAATAAATAAATAAATAAATAAAATCTTTAAAATAAATAAATAAATAAAATAAAAAATTAGACACAAATTTCCTAGACCCAGAGAGTATGAGATCATCTTATAATAGTAGAAGTTAAGTATAAATCATCTGCTCCCATTTCATCTCTTTCCTCCAAGTAGTAAATGAGAAAAGGAGAAATTCATTATGTTTTCCTCCATAAAAGCAAGCACCCCATCTTAAACCAGGCCCTACCTAAAGATATGTGGGTGGGAAATCTTAACGTTTACATGTCGATTAAAGCGTTAATATATATTGATTCATATATTGGACAAAACACTCTAATTACTGAACTGAAAATAGATTTGCCTCTTATGATGATGTCTGGACTTTCAATTCTCTAAGAGTGATCAGAAAAATCAAACTTGAGTTTTATTCAGGATGGTGGAATAAACCTTGCCTACTGAATACATTTGAAAGGGACCATGAGAGGGGATCCCTGGGTGGCTTAGTGGTTTAGTGCCTGCCTTCAGCCCAGGGCATGATCTTGGAGTCCTGGGATTGAGTCCCATATCAGGCTCCTTGCATGAAGACTGCTTCTCCCTCTGCCTGTGCCTTTGCCTCTCTCTGTGTCTCTCATGAATAAATAAATAAATAAATAAATAAATAAATAAATAAATAAATAAATAAATAAGTTTTTAAAAAATGAATAAATAAAAAAGAAAGGGACCACGAGAAACAACATATAGGTGCATTTTGATTATATCCCACTGGTTTGCTTGTTTAATATGCTACTATAGATTGTTTTGTAGTTCATAAGTGTGATGATTGGATGTTCACGCTGTTGTGTGACATGTGCCTCCCTTAAACATTGTAGTGACATCAGCATGTTACTGTCTGACATGAAAAAAAAATACCACTTACAATGAGGTGCTCACTACCAATGCAAAGATAGGCTTTTGGCTTAAAAAGAAATAGGAAATTAGTAAGAGAAAGGTAATTTCTTTTTTAAAAGTTTTATTTTTTTTATTTTTAAAAGATTTTATTTATTTATTCACAAGGACAGAGAAAGAGAGAGAGGCAGAGACATAGGCAGAGGGAGAAGCAGCCTCCAAGGGGGGAGCCCAATGTGGGACTCAATCCCAGGACCCTAGGATCACACCCTGAGCCAAAGGCAGACACTCAACCACTGAGCCACCCAGGCGTCCCAAGAAAGGTAATTCTTTTTTTTTTTAAGAAAGGTAATTCTTAATGTAAAAATAATTTTAATACATAATCAGTCAAAATTGTATTAAAAGGGAATAAATGTAAGAATTATTTCACATTAATGTCACAAAGATAAGTCACAAAAATAAGACAAATATTGTTGCCCCTTTTTTTCAGAAATTTCCTGAGAATTCTATCCAATGTAATAAACTAGATAATACAAATAAGTTATAACTACCATGACTAAAGAGAAAAACTGTCTGGGGTGCCTGACTGGCTTAGTTGGCAGAGTATGTGACTCTTGATTTTGGGGTTGTAAATTCAAGCCCCACATTGGGCACAGAGCTGAGTCAAAAAATTGCCATTAGATAGAGGTAATATAATTATTACCAAAAGATTCCAAGAGAAAGAACTAAATGGATGTTAGCATTAATTCTGAACTATAAGAGGAATATATTAAAAGTTAATAGTTTTTCTCTACATATTATATTTACATATTCATATGATTATATTTATATAATATATGATTTACATTATATATAAATATAATCATATGAATATATTAATCATTTGAATATATAAGTAGAATATATTTATAAAATAGGCAAAATTAACCTGCTTGATAGAGGTCAGGACAGTGGTTGAATTTAGATTAACAGTCTTGAGTGAGAGGTGGTACAGTTAGAGAATGTAATAGGAGGGGAATCCCATTTACAACAATGAAAAACCAAGCCAAACAAAAACTAAACCTTTAAAATCCAAGTAATAAACTTAATAGAATTTAAAAGATTCTTAGGGACAAGAACTATTAAGGTTTATTGAAGTACATAAAAGAGAGTCTAGGATAAATGGAGAGATATGACATCTTCCTGGACAGGAAGACTCAATATCATAAAAATGTCAATTAACCCCTAAGTAATCCAAACATTTCATGTAACTCTTTGATAAATGAATTCTAAAGTTCCCCTGAATGGTTTCCCATCTCATTTAGAGAAAAGGTCCTATACAACCTGTCTCCCTCCTATTACCTTTTATTCCTCATATCCTACCTCTCTGTTGTTTACTCTCTTCTTTTTTTCTTTTTTAAGATTTTATTTATTTATTTGAGAGAAAGATAGAGAGAACATGAGTGGAGGGGGAGGGGTAAAGGGAGAGGGAAAAGCGAACTCCCTGCTGAGCAGTGAGCCCAATGCTGGGTTCCATCCCAAGTCTCCCCCACCCCCCAACCCCCTCACCCCAGGAATCCCACGGAGATCATGACCTGAGCCCAAGAACTGACTGAGCCACCCAGGTACCCCTGTTTACTCTCTTCTCTAGCCATACTGACTTCATTGTTACTTCTTCAATATGCCAGGCAAGTTCGTGCTTTACACTCTTTGCAATTGCTATTCCTTCTTTCTGGAATGTTCTTTCTCTAAACAGCTGCATGCTTGCTCTTCTCTCATCACCTATAGGTCTTTGATCAAATGTCATCCATTCAGGGACGCCTTCCTTGATTACCTAATCTAAAATTGGAACAACCACATCTACCCACCACCCACATGTACTTCCCTGGCTTTTATTTTTCATAGCACCTATGTGTATCTGGCATGCAATATATTTTTGTACTTACTTGTTTATTGCCTGTGTCAAGTGTTGATCTCCTCTAACACACACAGATACATGCACACACACACCTGTTGATTAAAAAAAACTAAACTTACTTTTGCTTAAGGGAAAACATCATGACAGAGTCTAAGGAGTGTCTCAAAATGAGGAAATCAGGGAAATGTAAAATGAGACATGGGGCTTGGGTTAGATAACTTTAAGGCAGATCTTGCAAGGGAAAAAGCAGAGTTTATGATATAATAGTTTTGAATTAGTGGGCTCAGTGAAATAAGAATCTTAAAGTGAGTTTTTTTTAAATACTTTAAGAGAAGAGAGAGAGCACATGAGCATGGGGAAGGGGGTGTAGAGGTTGATGGGTGGGGCAGAGGGAGAGGGAGAAGCATACTCCCCACTGAGCAGAGAGCTCAAAAGGGCTTGATCCCTGGATCAAGAGATCATGACCTGAGCTGAAGGCAGACACTTAACCAACTGAGCCATCCAGGCCCCACTTAAAGTGAGTCTTGATGGGCTAGCAGTTTTGATAAATAAGCCTTTTAGTCAATTCACATTATATTTCCCCAACCAGCAGCTAATATTTTTCTTTGTGATTATTTAACACAGAGACTTGAGAATTGCATTAGCTTAAATTCCCTGTTTCGCTTTTTATCATTTGCAGGCAATTGGGAAGATCACTTATCACTTGGGGACATCATTAATCTGGATCTACCCTATGTTGGATGTTGTGGTTGACTGTGTTTTCTGATGGTAGTCATTTCAACCTTTACGAGTGTCAACTTTTCTTGTTCTTGGTAGAAGATCATTAGGATGCATAATGATTGCACAGCAGCAGGTAAGAGTCTGGAGTTCTACGTTCGTACATTGCAACACAAACAAATGGTAATCTAATTTGGGTAAACATGTCCAAACTAAATTAAGAAAATAGATTCCATTTCAACTATGAAGAGCCCACAGAACCAGATATTTGAGTGTTAGACAAGTTATTTCATTTAGTGGTATCTTTATTTGTTTTTCAGATCTTTTTAGTGATATAAAGGACCCAGAGAAATCTGCAGATATATAAGTACAACATTATTTCCCTTATGCAGCATGTAGTCTCCTTTAAGAAAAGAATATTATGTCCAATGACTCTATGTTTTGAGTTATCATTTACCTAATCTCATGGAATTTTTAGGGGAGAAGTTCCATGGCCTTAGACACATTATTTAGTTTTACTACTTTCTGAACCATGGCATGTAGGATTATTCGTAATTTTTTAGATGTTTTGGAAAGCATAAAATGAAAAGTTTTAGATATAGAAGAAGGCAGTTCCCAAAAAACTCCCTTCAGTTTTTAGTTTTTGAACTCAAATCAGAGAGCAGTTTCCCTCCTTGTTGAATTAAATGATTTAAGTAATATTTTTGTTCTGGGCAGGGTAATATGTAGACTAAAATAAATCCTAGGTGATACCTGGGCCTATCCTGAAAGCAGGCATCAATTAACCAAGGTAACACTTCTCTACAATCTGCTGATGGCAGTCAGTTTTTGTACTGCAGATTTAATACCAATTGCAAGGGGCCAAGCAATGATTAAGATTTTATTTATTTATTCATGAGAGACACACATTGAGAGACAGAGACATAGACAGGAGAAGCAGGCTCCTTGCCGGGAGCCTGATGTGGGGCTCAATCCCCGGACCAGGATCACGCCCTGAACCAAAGACAGACACTCAACCACTGAGCCACCCAGGCGTCCCAAGAGATGTTATTTGTAATAGAGAGATTACTGGGTAGCTCTGAAGTAAATGAGCTTGTGGTACAGTCCACCACTCTGCCTTTAATGTAAGATCTATAAAAGCAGAACAGTCTTTGAATGTACTTCCATCTCTTTTGGGATCCTCTTCAAGCTATACTTCTACTGGTTGCAAAGGCTAGCTCCTACAGAAGTTTCCTACAGTGAGTTTGTCAAAATGCAGTTTGAGGGGCACCTGGGTGGCTCAGTCAGTTTAGCATCTGCCTTTGGCTCAGGTTATGATCCCAGAATCCTGGGATAGAGTCCCACATCATCAGGCTCCCTGCTCAGTGGGGAATCTGCTTCTTCCTCTCCCTCTGCCTGCCACTCCCTCTGTTTATGCTTGTGCACGCGCTCTCTCTCTCTCTCTCTCTGTATCAGATAAATAAAATCTTTTTTGAAAAATGCAAATTTTGAGAACACAAGTTCTTCACAGGCTGCCTTCACTTCAGATACCAGCCACAGGATTGGCAGTCTCCAGGGTTGACTCTCATTTCTGACCAGTTGACCACAAATTGAGGAAGTCCCACAACCAACTCCAGGTTTGATAATCTACTAATTATCTGTGAAAGATTCATAGAACTCATGAATAGTGCTCATTAATATTTGTGATTGCAGTTATAGCAAAAGGCTATAAATTAGAACCACCCAAAAGAAGAGGTGCATAGGGTGAAATCTAGGAGGGTTTCAAATATGAAGCTTCCATCATTCTCAGGGATATGTTACTCTCCCAGCATTAAAGTTTGAAAATACTCAGAATATTGCTAACCAGGAACTTCATCTGAGCTTCAGTGTCCAGAGTTTCTATTGAAGTTTTATTAGCTAGGCATGGCTGATTGAATCATTGCCTGTGTGGTTGTGGTTGAGCTCAATCTCCAGGCTTCCTTTCTTTCCCAGAGGTCAAGATGATATCACATGACTCAAACCCCCAATCCTATAATCACATGGTTGGTCTTTCTGGCATGGCCATCCTCCATCTGAGTCACCTCACTAGCATAAACTATCAGGTGTAGTCTGAGGGGTCCACCCTGAATAAGAAAGATATGCAGGAAATTAAAAAGGTTTAGAGATTATCTCCTAGGAACCAAGGCCAAAGGTTAGCCAAATTATGTATTACAGAGTTCCCAAGTATTGTTTCTTTGGAGGGAATGTGATAAGGGATTTCTGGCTGTTTGACCTGTTGTGCTACCCCCCAAAACGTCACTTAGTGATGAATTCAATTACCCGGAAATTAACTGAATTATTTCAAGGAACTAATATAAAAGGAAAATGAGTGGCAACTAATATAAAAGGAAAATGAGTGGCACCCAAAGGAAAGCAAATATAAATTCAGGAATTGGTTTGATTTTGTGTTTTAGCCAAATCACAAGGAAAATAGAGTCAAGCATTGGACTTTTACCAAGGAGTGACTAGTAATGCAAGCAGCATTATTGAGCATAGGGATCTCATAAATATCATTGTTAACAATCCAAAAACCTTAAAGCAACCAAGAGGGAGCAGCCCAGGTGGCTCAGCAGTTTAGTGCCGCCTTCAGCCCACGGCCTGATCCTGGAGACCCGGGATTGAGTCCCACATCGGGCTCCCTGCACGGAGCCTGCTTCTCCCTCTGCCTGTGTCTCTGCCTCTCTCTCTCTGTGTGTCTCTCATGAATAAATAAATAGAATCTTAAAAAAAAATTAAAAAAAAAAAGCAACCAAGAGGAAATAAAGTGGCTTGGCAAATGAAGAACAAAAGAATGCTGATTAAAGCATGGCAGTCCGTACCTCCAGTCATCCAGATTTAATTTCATGAGCCTTGGCTGGAAGCTATCTACTTCATGCAGTCATCTTATTGATCTGAAAGTCTTGGGTTGCAGCTATATCCTCCTGATGTTATAGGTTCTGGTTAGTACAGTTTCCCAGTAATTTACAATGACTTAAATTTCTTTGCTTGAGAGAGATGGTTCTAAGAATCAACACTCGAGATTTTTGCTATAGTGATGTTTACATGATGTTAACTGATAAGGTCCTTTTCATCAAGGCTCAAAGGCAATGAAGTCTCTTTATTGATAAAGTAATGTGGGAATAGAAGGGAGTAGAATTCTTTCTTGAGGTGTAACAAAATTAATATAGAAGGATGTAATTAATGTTAATCCATTGAATGGAAACATATTATGAACAGGAAGGAGACTCCAAGGTTTTTTTAAATTTGTACCACAAAGTGTGTTATCATGGTCCCTGATTGACAAAGGCATTGGAAGTTAATAGCCTAGAAATAAAATCTGTTTGGAGACAGTTATTGTACCAGTCTTTGGACATGAACAAAAGTATATTCCTAAGACATGTTAATCAGGGACCAGTCAGGAGACAAAAACACATCAGCTTTTTTGAATAAGGAAAATTAATATCAAGAATTATTAACTAGTAGGAGGTAGAGATAAAAGAAGACTCTGAGGAACGCCTGGGTGGCTCAGCGGTTGAGCATCTGCCTTTGGCTCAGGGTGTGATCCTGGAGTCCCTGGATCGAGTCCCACATAGGGCTCCCTGCATGGAGCCTGCTTCTCCCTCTGCCGGTGTCTCTGCCTCTCTCTCTCTCTCTGTGTGTGTCTCTCATGAATAAATAAATAAAATCTTTAAAATAAAAACAAAAGAAGAAGAAGAAAACTCTGAGAGATCCAGAATAGCAAGTACAAAAATGCAGCTACTACCTCTAGGCTGAAGAAAAAAGGAGCAATACAGGAACTAATGACTAGGAAAGGATCCTCTTCCCACCTATCTACCACTCCCCAAAGGCTAAGATTTAGACCTCTTCAAAGAGGACAGCCTGCCAGCGGTGAAGAAACTTGACAGAGAGGTCTATAGAAGTGGTTCACCGTTGCTGGAGAGTATGGACAGGCTGAGTCAGTCTGTAGAAGTATCTAGCTTTTGCCAGAGGATGTTGGTGGGCTGTCAAAGGAGCCCCAAGAAGAGAGAGCACAGGCTGAAAGTACAGTTGGAACTCCTCTCTTGGTTTCTTGTGTTAAAGGGGAACGAAAGCCTGGGTGGCTAAGTGGTTGAGCTTCTGCCTTCAGCTCAGGGCATGATCCCGGGGGTCCAGGGATTAAGTCCTGCATCGGGCTCCCTGTGAGGAGCCTGCTTCTCCCTCTGCAAATGTCTCTACCTCCCTCTCTGTCTCTCTCATGAATAAATGAATAAAATCTTAAAAAAAGAAAGAATAATAATAGAAGTCTAGAGCCTTCAAGAAAAATGTCTTCCTGCCTCTGTGGCCATGCAGTGTCACTCCATTGCCCTCTGCTGATCAATCATAACATCTCATCAGTTGACAAAGGAGAAGTGATTGTAGGGTCCAGTATGAGTATCACAAAATCAGGGCAAAAAAGTGTAGATTTGGAACACAGCAATAATATTAAACTAATAACTGGTACAGAAGAAGTTCACAGTCATTGAAAAATACCAGTAATTTAATTTTTATCCTAATTTCAATAAAGAGTTCTGATAAAAATGTTTTAAGTTAATTAAAATTTGGAGAGTGTTGAAGAAGCCTAAATGTTTCTACTATTGTTCTTGTATAAGCTGAAGGACTGAGTCTTTGGCTGAACTGGTTGCTACTACAGTAAACTCGAAGATGGTTTTGATTCATAAGAAAGCTTAGAGTCTGATTATTCTGGATTTGGGACCAGGAATCGGTGAATCTGGGACAAAATCAGGAAAAGTTGTCAGAGGAGATAAGATACAAGCTTAAGTCATTTTATTCAAAGGCGAGAAATAGTTGTAGTTAATAAATAGGAAACACAGCAATAGGTAATAATGTTAGAAGGAATTTAACTTTTTTTTAACTTCTTGTCAAAATGTTTCAGAAGTATGCCAAAAGTCTAGAGAACTAACTGAATATGTTATAAATGAAAAATAACTCTTGTTCATCCAAGCCAGAATGACAAGGTTGTTTTAAAGAAAAAAATGCAGGTTCTAATTTTACTTTTTGTTTTCTATCCATATAATAATTTTTTAAAAATATTATTTGTTTATTTTAATGCACACACACACACACACACACACACACACACACACACACGAGAGAAAGAGAGACAGAGGGAAAGAGAACAAAAGAGAACATGCCCCCAAGCAGGGGGAGAACAAAGAGGGAGGGAGAAGGAAAAAATGTTGAGCAGACTGTGCTAAGCATAGAGCTCAATACGGTGCTGGACACAGGGCTAGATCTCCCCACCCTGAGCCACAACCAAGAGTCAGATGCTTAACCGACTGAGCCACCAAGCACCTCTCCATTCATATAACTATAGTAAAGTATGCATAAGCCCTCAAATTTGACTTTTATTATCTGTTTTATCTTAAATAAACCTTTTCAAGTTATCTTTATATACTCTTCTACATATGCATTAGACATACACACATACATACATGTATATAACATGTATAATATATGAATATGCCAATAGATGACTAAATTAAGGCATTTAAGTAGCTTTAACATATATTTAACACTTGCTATTATTATTATTATTTTTTTATAATTTTTATTTATTTATGATAGTCACAGAGAGAGAGGGAGAGTGAGAGAGGCAGAGACACAGGCAGAGGGAGAAGCAGGCTCCATGCACCAGGAGCCCGACGCGGGATTCGATCCCGGCTCCCCAAGATCGCGCCCTGGGCCAAAGGCAGGCGCCAAACCGCTGCGCCACCCAGGGATCCCAACACTTGCTATTAAATAAAACAGTGTATGTATTATGTTGTTGAGCTTAACACCTTTTTTCTTTAAAAATTTTTTTATTAAGTAAACCGTACCCCCAAAATGAGACTTGAACTCACAACCCACGGATAAGAGTCCATGGTCTGCTGAGGGAGCCAGTCAAGTGCTTCAAATTTAACATAGTTACATGCCACAACAATATCCTTAAACAGGAAACAGGCATACCATATTTATGGTTTTGATTGTATATTCCTATTTCTATTTAATAATCTTCATTATTATAAACTTAAAAAAAAGATTTCATGTATTTATTCATAAGATACACAGAAAGGGAGAGAGAGAGAGAGAGAGAGAGAGAGAGAGAGGCAGGGACACAGGCAGAGGGAGAAGCAGGCCCCGTGAAAGGAGCCTGATGTGGGACTTGATCTTAGATCCCAGGATCATGTCCTGAGCCCAAGGCAAATACTCAACTGCTGAGCCACCAATGTCCCTCATTATTACAAACTTAACCAGACTAATCAATTTTGAACTTTTCCAACAAGAGAATTAGAAGGGAGGAAACCAAGAACAATCTTGCTTATTTTTTCCATGGAGCATTTATTATTACTTTAATATATTTTGAGATAGGAGAATAATACATACATACATATGTGGGTTCATACAAACATATTTATTTATTTAGATATTTTATTTATTTATTCATGAGAGACAGAGAGAGAGAAAGAGGCAGAGACACAGGCAGAGGGAGAAGCAGGCTCCAAACATAATAATTCAAAAGCATTTGCACATCTTTCTAATCTATAGTCATTATGTATATAAAAACAAGGAGCGAAAAAAAAAACAAAAAAAAAACAAGGAGCGAGAGTAATTTAAAATTATGTTTAATGCTCATGTTTGTCTACATGAAAATTATTTGGGATACCACAGTATATTTGTTAATTATCTTATTTTCATATGAATTTAAGGTCTTAAAGTTGACCAAAAAAATCTGTAAATACCACTTACGGTTTACCCATTGCATCCTTAACACGTGTAGTATTAAAAGAATCCATGAGATAAAATCTTTTAAAAATATCCGTTATTGCAATTTCATTTGGTAAAGATGATTTTATATTTGTAATCTTAAGCCATTTGTGGAAATAATTTCTTGGACTCACAGAATTAACCTAGAAATTTAAAAAGTTTAAATCATAAGAAACTAACCCCAAGTCATGTATTTAAAACACTATATAGGGGGATCCCTGGGTGGCGCAGCGGTTTGGTGCCTGCCTTTGGCCTGGGGCGCGATCCTGGAGACCTGGGATTGAATCCCATGTCGGGCTCTCTGCATGGAGCCTGCTTCTCCCTCTGTCTGTGTCTCTGCCTCCCTGTCTCTCTCTCTGTGACTATCATGAATAAATAAAGAAAATCTTTAAAAAATAAAAATAAAAAATAAAAAACTATATAGGGCTTTTATTTTGTGAGAAAGTTGGGAAAAACAGATAAAGGTTTTTATTTATTTATTTTTATTATTTTTATTTTTTTCAGATAAAGGTGTTTTAAGCTAAAGTTTTATCACTATGTCTAAAGATTTATCTATTTTTCAGTAATATTACAGACTTAAAAATTATGAATAAATTTCCGTATATATAAAACTTTATTTATTTATTTACTTACTTATTTATTTATTAAGTAGGCTCCACAGCCAGCAAGCTTAATATATGTACACACAAGCCCCTCAATATAGGGCTTGAACTCACAACCTTGAGATGAAGACCTGAGCTGATATCAGGAATTGGATGCTTAACAACTGAGCCACCTGGATGCCCCAAAACATTTTTTAAAAGGATTTTTGTGGGATGCCTGGGTGGCTCAGTTATTTAAGCATCTGCCTTTAGCTCAGGTCATGGTCCCAGAGCCCTGAAATCAAGCCCCACTTCCAGCTCTCTGCTCAGAGAGGAATCTGCTCCTCCCTCTCCCTTTGCCACTCCCCCTGTTTGTTCTCTCTCTCTCTCTCTCTCTCTGTCTTCTTTAGGGATCAAAGCTATTGCCTAAATTCACCTATGTCATGAGTTTCTTACAATGAAGAAATTAGGAAGAAACTTTTACAGAAATATTTTTTTTAAATCTTTTTTTTTTTAATTTTTATTTATTTATCATAGTCACAGAGAGAGAGAGAGAGAGGCAGAGACATAGGCAGAGGGAGAAGCAGGCTCCATGCACCGGGAGCCCGACGTGGGATTCGATCCTGGATTCGATCCTGGGTCTCCAGGATCGTGCCCTGGGCCAAAGGCAGGCGCTAAACCACTGCGCCACCCAGGGATCCCTTACAGAAATATTTTTAAAGGTGGGTTTTGCTAGCAAGGAACTTGTTGGGAGGACTGGATTTGGGCAGAGTGTGGAGGAACATCTTGAGGCAATTCTTAATAAGAAAGCTCTTCTTCTTGGGGATCCCTGGGTGGTTCAGCGGTTTAGGGCCTGCCTTTGGGCCAGGGCATGGTCCTGGAGTCCCAGGATCAAGTCCTGTGTTGGGCTCCTGGCATGGAGCCTGCTTCTCTCTCTGCCTGTGTCTCTGACCCTCTCTCTCTGTGTCTATCATGAATATATAAATAAAAAAATCTTTAAAAAAAAAAGAAAGCTCTTCATCTTGATAAATAAACTGTTTAGGTCATAGCATTATCTTCCAGGAATAGGTATTCTCTGGAGCAAATAGGTGAATTAATTTTGCTTGGTGTCAGTCTTATTTAATATAGGGACAAGAAAGCATGCTTGGTCCTTTGAGGGTGTCACATGTGGACTGGGATTATGTTGGTTTTGCTCCTCACCTGTATCCCCTCACTAAAACATAAGCTTCATGAAAGCAGAGATTTTTTGGTACATTGCCTGCTTTTATTGTCCCCAGGACCTACAATATCTAGCAAGGGTTTAGTAAATATTTGTTAAAAAATCTTAATTAATAAATGCAGAGGATAGCCAAGAAAAATTTGAAAGGTGAGATGATCTAGCAGTTAAAAAAATGTACTACAAAGGTATAATAATTAAAACAGTATGATATGGGAACATAGATTCATTGAACAGAATAGAAAAATCCAGAAATAGGGGGATCCCTGGGTGGCTCAGTGGTTTAGTGTCTGCCTTTGGCCCAGGGCGTGATCCTAGAGACCCAGGATCAAGTCCCATATTGGGCTCCCTGCATGGAGCCTGCTTCTCCCTCTGCCCATGTCTCTGCCTCTCTCTCTCTCTCTCTCTCTCTCTCTCTCTCTGTCTCTTATAAATAAATAAATAAATAAATAAATAAATAAATAAATATTTAAAATTTAAAAAAGAAAAATCCAGAAATAGATTTATGTGTATTTATCTATCTGTATGTATACATATACGTATAGATAGATATCTTTCAAACTTTACTCTCCTTTAAGAGACATCTTCTCAAGTGTATTTTTTAAAAGGAAAGGGATTTTTCTCACTGTTGCTTCTGAGCTGATCACTGCTTCTCTGTCGGTGGGCCCCCTCCATACTTCTGTATTTGTTTGGACTGCTTACAACCTAGAACTCATTAACTGTACGTTCCTCCTGCATCAACACTGACTTCTCCACAAGGACTTCTATAGAGAGCTAACAGAAGGTAATAAAGGGCGGGCCTAATTTCCCTTCATAAACTGGTTCTTCCATCAACAACTCAGAGTCGTTAAATTCTCCAATAGAGTCAGAATATTTATTTATTTATTTATTTACTTATTTACTCATTTATTTATTGTCAGAACATTTAAAATGATACATTAGGGGTGCTTGGCTGGCTCAGTTGGTAGAGCATGCTACTCTGGATCTTGGGGTCATGAACTCAAGCCCTTCATTGAGTACAGAGCTTACCTTGAATAAAAAAAGCTTATACATTAAATGTGAGGTCTCATAAGGTCATAGACAAAGATGCTCAATAAATTATAATTTCTTAGGGTCTAATATAGAGTGGCTTGGTTCCCAACTTCTCTCTGTGGTCCTCAGGTCCACCCTCCCTTCTGCAATAGTGCTCCTTTTTCCTTTTGGGAAATCCTGACTTCTAACCACAGTGGCTAGTACCACTGTGGGAGGCATTCTCCTCCCTCCTCTAGAGAAGTACAGTTCTCTAGATTTGAGTTATTTCTTATCTAGGACAGTAGTTCAGAGCCTCAACAGAGAAATCTAAGGTGAGCTGTGGGAGATGAATTCTGTCTAGCAGTCCCATGCAGGTTGTTAACAAATCTGGGCCTCTTTCAGATCTTCCCTCCAGAGATAAATACACATAATCCCTTTCCTTTTGTAAAGAAGTCTATTGGGGGGACACCTGAGAGGCTCAGTGGTTGAGCACCTGCCTTTGGCTGAGGGTGTGATCCTAGAGTCCTGGGATCGGGTCCCTCATTGGGCTCTTTGCATGGATCCTGCTTCTTCTCCCTCTGCCTGTGTCTCCTCCTTCTCCCTCTGTCTCTCTGTGTCTCTTGTGAATAAATAAATACCACCTAAAAGTTTTTAAAAATTAAAAAAAGAAAGAAGTCTATTTGGCAGGTGCCTGGGTGGTTCAGTAGGTTAAGTGTCTGATCCGTTCAGGTCATGATCCCAGGGTCCAAGGAGGGAGCCCCATATCCAGCTCTCTGCTCAGCAAGGAGTCTTCTTCTTCCTCTCTGTCTGCCCCTCCCCCTGCTCATGCTTGCTCTCTCTCAAATAAATAAATAAAATCTTTAAAAAAGAAGCCTATTGGGTAACTATTAGATTAAAAATGTATACATTCAGATCACTTAAGGATAAATAGCAGAGAATGCTTGTCTATACTTACAAGTAGAGGAGGAACACTTTTCTATTTTTTTAATTAGATTTATTTTATTTTTTAATATTTAATTTTTATTTATTTTTTTACATTTGTTTTTATTTAAGTTCGATTTGCCAACATATAGTATAATACCCAGTGCTCCTCCTATCAAGTGCCCCCCCTCAGAGCCTGTCACCCAGTTACCCTATATCCGCCCCCCCGCACCTCCCCTTCCACAACCCTTTGTTCATTTCCCAGAGTTAGGAGTCTCTCATGGTTTGTCTCCCTCTCTATTTTTTCCCAGTCAGAGGAACACTTTCCTATTACATATAATTTGCAGGAACACCGCTATTCATGTTGAAGTAATTATTTTACATTGTTATACATGCCAATTTTAGTTACTTTCTCCCATCATTGATTACCCCTACCCCCGCACCACTCCCCACCACTCCCACCACATTTCTTCTTTCCAGTTGTGCTCTTCAGATTGGCTAGGAATAATAATAAATAGACTCAATTGTTAACAATATATTTCTTTATAGGATGCTACCTGAAGTACACAGGCTTGGCTATAGCTTTGTAATAATTCATTTTAAAGTTTAAGTGCTATGGGGATTCATCTTCCCCTTGCAGGCTTTCCTGGGTGAGGATCTGTTTTTCTCCCTTCTCCATGCCTGTGATTCCCTCCCATGGATGGCCCATGGGTCCCTTAGCTTCCCATCACATGCCTGCCCTCCCTACCCTATCTGATGTAGCCTCTACATTTAGTTATGCGGTTTGTTCCAGCCATCTTTGGGGCGTTTTATGGGTTATTTACACTCATATGAATGTTATGTAGTTACATTTTGGGAAGAGGTGAACTTAGTTTCTCCTACTCTGCCATCTACTCCGAGGCCTTCACCTTAAGGTAGTGAATGAAATTCTTAGACTTGGCCAGTTCTCTGCTCTAATTTTTTTCTTTTTTTTTTTTTTATAAAGATTTTATTTATTTATTCATGAGAGACACATAGAGAGTGGCAGAGACATAGGCAGAGGGAGAAGCAGGCTCCATGTAGGGAGCCTGATGTGGGACTCCATCCTGGGTCTCCAGGAACACACCCTGGGCTGAAGGCGGCGCTAAACTGCTGAGCCACCCAGGCGTCCCTATGCTCTAATTTCTTATGGCTGTGGTGCTGTAATAGTGGTTTCATGCTTCCTGGTACATGAGATAGAAATGGCATTGCTAGTTGTTATTGAACTTCATTAATGATCAGATAAATGCAAATTAAAAGAACATTAGAACAATGATGTGTCACTTTGCCTATCAGATTGGGAAAGCTCCAATACTGCAAAAATATCTAGTGCTGGCAAGGGCAAAGGGAAGCAGCTATTCTCTCATACTATTGTTATTTCTTTAAATTGATACACTCCTCCTAGAAGGTAACCTGGTACTATGTATAAAAAATTTAAATATGCTGTCAAATGTCGACTCCTCAAAAGCTCATCATAAAAACTGTTGCTGAAACAAAGTTAAAATCATTAGATTCACTGCCAGAAGGAAGAATACCACTTGACTGAGCCTTAGTGGTATCTCAAAATGGAAAATTAGGGCCAGTTATTTTTAGGATTTTAGGGCTGGGGCTGAATAACTGTAGGGAAGAAAGCAAGTTAGGGAAATTATTGAAATTGAGCAGAGTTTATGATACAATAGCCTTAGTTTCATGGGCATAGTAGGACAATGGTCTTGAAGCATTTTTAAAATTAACTGTTAATTTTCATGAGCAATATATTTAACAAATTCAGTTTATCTTCCAGAAACAAGTATTAACTGGAGCAACCAGGTTATTATTTTTTTTAAAGATTTTATTTATTTATTCATGAGAGACAGAGAGAGAGAGGCAGAGACACAGGCAGGGGGAGAAGCAGGCTCCATGCTGGAAGCCTGACGTGGGACCATCCTGGGTCTCCAGGACCACGCCCTGGGCTGAAGCCGATGCTAAACCGCTGGGCCACCCGGGCTGCCCAACCAGGTTATTTTTGCTTGGTTTCAGAATTGTTTAACATAAGTACGGGAGAGTATGTCTAGTGTCTAGTTCCACTATTATTCAAGATAGGGACAGGTAATTATATTGCTTTCAGTTTTCAAAGCTTGTTCTTTTCTGGGTGCCTGGCTGGCTCAATAGGAAGAGCATAGGACTCTTGATCTTAGGGTCATGAGTGTGAGCTCCATGTTGGGTGACGATATTACCAAAAAAAAAATAATAAACTTAAAAAAAAAGCTTTTTCTTTCATCTAGCAATTTCTATACTAGAAATTTATAATATGACTTTAGAAGATAAATATGCAAAGTATATCTACAGAGACAGTTTTTTTTTTTTAAGAGTTTATTTATTTATTTGAGAGAGAGAGAGAGAGAGAGCATAAGAAGGAGCACAGGAGAGGGAGAGGGAGAAGGCTCCTGATTGAGCAGGGAGTCCAACAGGGGGCTTGATCCCAGGACTCTGGAATCATGACCTGAGCTTAAGGCAGACACTTAAACAACTGAGCCACCCTGGTGCTTCCCCCCCCACCCCACCCCCCCGGCCCCCCGCTTTTTTTCAAGAAAAGGAACAGGTCAGAAACAACCTTGATGAATGGATAAGTAAATTACAGGTATCCATAAAATAGATTACAACGCAACTATAAAAAACGTATCTTTGTGGCACCTAGGCGGTTCCATCAGTTAAACATCTGACTCGATTTTGGCTCAGGTCATGATCTCAGGGCTGTGGGATCAAGCCTAGTGTTGGGCTCTGTGCTGGGCGTGGAGCCTGTTTAAAGATTCTCTCTCTGCTCCCCCCCTTCACTCTGACGCCCCTAATCATGCTCTCCTCCCTGCATGTTCTCTGTCTCTCTCTCAAAAAGAAGAAAGAAAGAAAGAAAGAAAGAAAGAAAGAAAGAAAGAAAGAAAGAAAGAAAGAAAGAAAGAAAGGAGAAGACAAGACTGGAAAGGCAGGTACAGACAAGATTAGGGGCACTTGACTGGTGGGGGAGGGGAGAGGGGGTTAAGTCTGGGTTTTAATGCAGTAAGGACTGAGGAGCCATTAAAAGAATTGATTGATAAGGTAACATAATCTGAGTTTCTCTGAGTTATGATGTGAAAATTACATACATAGGTATATAAAACTCTCATTTTCCCCCAATGAACTTTTTTAACACAGCTCCTCCCAATTTTCTTCTTTCCTCTATAAAAGGATGCTCTCTCCTTTTGTTCTCTGGACTTGCCTGTAGTTCATCATAGTTGGCCCAAATTGCAATTCCTCTGCTATTTCTGAATAAACTCATTTGCTGCTTAATCACTGTTGTTTAATTTTTAAGGATGACTTTAGAAGGAATACTTTAGAAGGATCATTTCCATTGTAGCACACTGAATGGAGGTTGAAGGAGCAAAGGACCAGAGCCATTGAGAGCAGCAATTATGGCAAGGACTTGCAGTTCTGAGAATTGATACCAAAGCAGCATAATAATCAAGCACCTGGTGTTTGAACCTTCTAAGGGAGGTTACTGAAGGGTCAAAAGGATGTGGCTCATCTGGCACTTTAAAAAACCCTGAGGCTCACATGCATAAAATCAGCTCATAACACTCCCCTAGTGTCAGAAAGGTACACATGTGCCCTTAGGCCTGCTTTTGATTTTTTTCTATTTTTTGATCTCCTCCACTTATATTTGCCAGCTTAAAAATGCCCTAGATGTTTGGTTGTCAAGTTATAAAAATGTTGAGAATTTGTACAGAAAGGGGAGGAGAGTGACTTGCACCAGGCCACAAAGCAGGTTCTGATCACAAGTGTCTGTATATGAAGCAGTAAAGAAACAAAGTATCAAGATGTTTAGTAGTAGGCATAGAAACAGGACAGGAGAGCTAGAAAAAAGTAAGTAGGGTTTAGTGATTCTTACATGTAGGAATTAGGAGCTTGAGAGAGAAAAATGATTCTCTGAGTTTTTTTCATTTCGATGTTTGAGAGATTAGTTTTATAAGTTGGTAGAGCAGCAGTTTGGGGGGTTCCATTAAGAAGTTAAGAAAGATCATGTTTAGATATATGTTGAGGACAATATTGCCAGATATTAAAGTGATAACTGTTCAAATGAGGGTTACAAATTCACAACCCCAGCTGAGTTTATGATATTATGATGTCATGTGGATGCAGGGATGGATGACATCACCGAGAAGTTTATACAGTAATATGTGAAAGTTGACTGAGAAAATATCACATTGAGGGGCCAGAAGGGCCATGAGTTCCCTGGGCAGCAAGCAATAAAAACATCAAAGAGCTGGAGAAACCAAAAGTCTTACCTATGCTGCAGAGAAATCTGAGGAGGATCAAAGTGTCAGTGAATTCAAGGGGAGTGGGATTTAGCAATGAAATCCTTATTGATTTTGGAAGCTGTTTTGGTGGAGTGCTGGGGATGAATTGAATAAGATCTTGGCAGGAAAAAGAATGAGGTGAGTATTATGACTTTTAAAGTGAAAAGGTAAGTGAATTAGAAAACCTCTTTTACTTACAGCTTTTTCTAAGTAGCAGCAGCGTGTTAGGCAAACAGAAGCAGAAGAGAATTAACCTTGTAAATATCCAAAAAAACAGAAAACCTCCAAATATTCTAAAAGTCTGATTTATTGAGTAATTACTATAACTTCTTTGCTCGACACTCTTCATTAGCTTTGTTGCTTGATTAAGTACAGTAGTCCTCCCTTGTCTGTGGGGGATATGTTCCAAGATCTCCAGTGATGCCTGAAGATGGGGTAGTACCAAACACTATACTATAACACTGTGTTTATTCCTATGTGTACACACCTATGATAAAGTTAAATTTATAAATAAGGCATAGTAAGAGATTAACAATAAAATAGAGAGTTATAGCAATACATTGTAATAAAAGTTACGTGAATATGGTCTCTCAAAAATATTTATTGTATTGCGTGTGGTGAATGTGGTGAGGTGAAGTGAGATGATTGATGTAGGCATCGTGACACAGAGTAAGGCTACTTTTGATCTTCTGAATATGTCAGAGGGAGGATGATCTGCTTTCTGACTTTGGTTGACTGCAGATAATAGAAGTTATGGAAAGAGAAACCATGCATCAAGTGGGAGTATGCTATGACCCAGAAGGTCCCTGTGATCTGGGGTCTGCCTACTTCTCCAGCGTGTTATCTTAACTCCCTACTATTTCCCACTCTCAATCCAGCACACAGAGCTTCCAGTTTCCCAATGCCTCATGATGTTTCTTGTGTTGGTGTGTGTAGCTTCCGTGTCTTCCAGTTCCTTCTCAGCGTGGTGACTCTAAACCAGCTTCCTAGAGTAAGTTCATAGTTGTCTATAAAGCCTTTGGGGGTCTCGTGGTTGTTATTAACATTTGCCTCTTCTGATTCCCATTGCACCTATATTAAATACCTTGTATTTCTATCACCAAGCTCCAGGATGGGTTTATAATCTGTATTCAATAAATATTGAATGAACAAATAAATGAAGATTGCAAGCCTTCATACAGCACTTATTCTTCATTTAACAAAAGGGTGCAGGGGATCCCTGGGTAGCTCAGCGGTTTGTCGCCTGCCTTCAGCCCAGGGTGTGGTCCTGGGGTCCCGGGATTGAGTTCCACATCGGGCTCCCTGCATGGAGCCTGCTTCTCCTTCAGCCTGTGTCTCTGCTTCTGCGTCTCATGAATAAACAAACAAAATCTTAAAAAAAAAAAAGTGTGCAGTATAGTACATTTGCCATTTATTCTTGCCATATAATATTCAATTTTGTTATTCTTCTAAAATATAAAAGATTTTATAAGTAGTTAAAACTTGTAAAGAAAAAAAAAAGAAAGAAAAAAAAGAAAAAGAAAAGAAAGAAAAAAAAGCCATAATCTCAGTAGTCTGTTGTAGTACTTTTGCACTGCATTTGTAAATGTTAGGGTGGGCTCTTTTTATCCTTTCCATAAACACTTTCCTTTGAACCAATTATCCTCTTCCTGGCAAAATTATTAGGAAGCAGGGTGGTCTTCATTTTTAAACATAAGTAACAAAATGAAACCAATTCAAGTTTCAGTGTTACATGAATCAAGGAGGATTTAATCTCAATTTGTATTTGCATTTATGAGGTTGGCTGTCCCCAGCAAGACAGGGAAAAGACGGCCACTACACCTGGTTTCAGGTTGATCGCAATCACCACGGGACAGTCTTGGCATAAACGGTTTGTTTCGTATCAAACACCTTTTTGAAGGAGTGGAGGTGGAGATGGTGAAGATAAAACCCCCATCAAGGGACACCTGGGTGGCTCAGTGGTTGGGCGTCTGCCTTCAGCTCCGGTAGTGATCCTGGGGTCCCGGGATCAAGCCCGGCAGCCCTGCCTCTCTCTCTGTATCTCTTATTAATAAATAAAATCTTAAGGGAAAAAAAAAATCCTCAATCAAAATCTCGCCAATTTGCATTTTTCTTTGGGGAATAGGTTTTGAAAGGCCAAGGAACAAAAGAGCGTCAGGTTTTCCAGTGTCCCCGGGGCGGTAGCAGATTGTGAAGTAGAAATTCACGAGGGGAGGGCGCATGCGCGCGAGCCGGGGGGCTGGGGGGGGGGGCTGGGGGGGGGGGCGGGGGCAGCGAGGGAGCCCGTGCCGAGCCTTTAAGGACTTTTTCGCTTGGTACCTCCATGTGTTATTTGTAAAAAAAAAAGAAAAAAGAAAAAAAGGCGCTGCAACAGTTTCAGCGAGCTGACCCGCATTTTCGCGGCGTTGTCTACAACCCCAGCTGGGACACAATGGGGATGGGAGGAGGGGACAAGAAGCGTCTTGCGGGCGGAGAGCGGGCTAAGCAGCGGGAAACCAGAGGAGCCGAGCCCCCCACCCCCGGCCCTTGCTCGAGGGCACACACCCCGAGGGGCTACACTGGCCTGGCGGTCGGTAGTTTAACGCACAGTCGGCGATCCATCCTCTTAAAGAGGTTTATTCACTAGACGCCAAAGAGGGGTTGTTAGGGTTTAGACATATGCCTTGTCTGTCGGCTCTGCGGCTTCGGAGTCCCTGACCCGGCGACCTCGCGCTGAGGACAGCACCTCCGAGCTCGGGCCGGGCCGCTCTCGCGCGAAAGGGCGCGCGCCGCTCCTCAGCAACGGCGCATGCGCCTGCCTCGCCTTCCCGCACGGCCGCGCAGCTTCGCGGGCCCTCCTCTTCCAATCGGAGCGCCGGATTCTCCCAGTGCGTATCCCCCGGCGGCGGGCGGCGGGCGGCGGGAGGAAAGGGGCCGGCTGGGGCGGGGCCGGGAGGCCTGCCAAAGTCTGCGGAGGTCTGCGAGCGCCGCCGAGGCTCCGGAAGTGGCCGTTGTAAACACAGTCTCTCCAGGGCTTTCCCCCTCCGGTCCCCCCCCCTTTTTTTTTTTTAAATGCGCTTTCCCCCTCCCCGGGTCCTAGAGTCCGTCGGGTTCCAACAGTGTTTGCTCCGACCCCGGCCATCTGCCTAGGCCTCTTTCTACCAGTTGAGATTTGGAGCTGCCCCTGGGGGGTCTTGGGTGTGCGGTCTGGACCACGGGAGCCCCCTGAGGTAACCACGGGGGCGAACGAGTCGGGCAGGGAGGTGTTGAGGAGGGTATGGGTGCTAATGGGGAGCCCCGAGTTAGTTCGTAGTTGTTCTGGGGCTGTTGGTGTCGTGCGTGGGGATGCGCCTCCCCCCCTGGGCTGGGCCTCTCCGCCCCCTGGGGGAAGATCTCCGTGGGGCGTCCCGACCCGAGTCCGCTGAGTCCTCCGAGTACCCGGAGGACTGAGGAGGGACCCGAGGGCAGGACCCAGAGGGCTCCTAAGGTTTACTGTTCCAGGCTGCCAGGCTTTTCCCCTCCCAAGAATCCGTAAACTCTTCCAGGATAAGGACCACGTCTTTTTCATCCTTTAAAAAAAAAAAAGATGCCAGCCACACACTTGACATTCTATCCATGTTTGATAAATGAAAGGATGAGTTGTAGTAGGCTGTCATCTGTAGCTTACCCTCCAGACATGGAAAACCCGGCTGTTTTTTTCCGAGGCTGTAAATTTTCTGCAGGAGTAGAGCCTCCTTTTGACAGTTCTTTATTCCATCGTGATATTTATCCTAGCTAAATATATATATATATATGTATAATTTTATATATATATATTTTTCATTTTAAGCAAATCTCTGATGATTCTGTGTTAAGTTTACCTGAGAAGCAATTTCAGTTAGCGTCCAACTTTTTCAAATACAAAACACATGGATGTTTTGTATAGGTCATAAAATTTTGCAGAGAGGACCCTACCGTTTTATCCATCAGCTTTACTGAACAGTTATTGCCTAGTAACAACAAAACAATGGTACAGCAGAAGCTGACAGAGGCTTTCCATAAAGTGAAGAAACAAAGGCAGTGCAACCTGCTAAGAGGAAAGAAGGGAGTAGTTTTATTTTTATTTCTTAAAGATTTTATTTTTTTAATCATGAGAGAGACAGAGAGAGAGTCAGAGACATAGGCGGAGGGAGAAATAGGCTCCCTGGGGAGAGCCCATTGCTGAGCTTGATCCCGGGATCACAACCTGAGCTGAAGGCAGACACTCAATCACTGAGCCACCCAGGTGTCCCAGGAGGGAGTAGTTTTAGTCTGGAGCTCGAGTTTTCTTAGCACAGTTTTATTAGCTTCATGACTTCAGGCAAATCACCTAAATGGGCTAGACTTTAGATTCCTAATGTCAGATAAAGAGGATGGGCTTGGTCTTTAAAATCCTATTTAATTCTAAAATTCTTTGATTGTCTCAGCCCCCTTGTCATGGTCTTGTTCTGATGAAAGAACCAGACGTCTTTTTTTTTTTTTTTTCCAGACGTCGTCTTTAAAGGTGAAATATCTAAGCCTGCAGATAGAATACCCCAACACAGATGTGATTATTATTGAAGACAATACTGTGTTATGAAAGAGGATGGATTTAGGAGTCAGCCAGATGTGGTTTTGAATTCTAACCTTCCCACCAAATATATATATTTTTTAATATTTATTTTGAAGGGGAGCACCGGGGGGAAGAGGAAAGAATCTCACAAAACCTGGGGCTGAGTGCTGAGCCCCCTATTGGGTCTTGCTCAAGACCCTGATATTGACCCAGATGACCTGAACCAAAACCAAGAGTCAGTGGCTTAACCAACTGAGCCCCCAGGCACCCCTCCCACTGAACAGCTTTATACAAGTTACTCATTCTCTCCAAGCATCAGTGTTCTGGTCCATGAAATATGTGTGATCATCTCATAGGGGTATTGGGAGGATTCAGTGAGATTAGGTATGGTTAGTGTAGATCTGGCACATAGTTGGTGCTCAGTAATAGTGGTTTTTATCTTTTTTTTTTTAATCTTTTCATCACCACCTCCTCCACCCCTCCCTTTTTTCCTGATCTGTACAGACACACTGAGAAATGAATACATTCTGCATGACCCACTGAAGGACTCAGCTGTGAGGTAGGAAAACTTTGTATCAGCAGTAGCTCTGAAATCTAGAGTAGAATTGTCTTTTTGACTGGAACTTACTCTTAGGATGTCTTGATCATTGATCCCTTGGCCTCAGTTGCCCTATTAACCTATTTTTAGAAAACTTCTTATTGAAGAATGATAGACTAACATCCCCTCATCTGTTTTAGTTGGACTGGTGAGAATAGTTCAACTGCACTACCAAGAGAAGATTCATCTATTAATAGAGTATCATAAAAAGCTGATTTAAACTTTGCCTTTATCCATCACTGCTACAGGATGGCCTAGTTTGGGCCCAAGCCTGTGGAGGTGTCATTTGGATTGAGAATCCGTTCTCCAGATTTCGTTAAGAGGACTCTGACTTGTAGTGAGTTTGGATGGGGTGGGGGTGCGTGAAAGAATGAGCTGTGTGAGCAGTATTACTGCTATTACTCCCTATTAGCAGTAGGGAGCAGAAATGCTTCTCTTGACAAGCAAGATCTCACCTGCTCTCTGGCTGGAAGTGAACCATGTCTTAAAGGCCAATAGCAAGCCACATAGCAGAGCTATGGAGTCAGCCAATTTGGGCTTGAATCCAGACTGTCACGAGATAGAGATGTGACTTTGGACAAGTGTTTGAATGAATATCTTTAAGCCCCAGTTTCCATAGGTATAATGTGGGGATGTTAACAGTATCTTCCCATTGGGGAAGAGTGATAGTGTAGAGATTGAGAAAGTTCTTTGCACACTGTCTGGAGAATTGATGCTTGTCACAGTTGGCATGATGACAGGAGGAGTGGCTTTGAGGTATCAGATAGATAGATAATGATGTACTGAATGTTTTCAAATAGAAAGTGTTACTTAAAGTGTTGGGTACATATTGGAGAAAGGCTGATGTTGGTTGCGTATTACAAGGAATTTGTAATTCTACAGATTAGCTAAAGGATCTTGTGGAGTTTCATAGAGAAGTTTCAAGTAAAGCTTAAAGCACATGTAATGTGAAGAGCCTACAATTCTTTGACATAGCTCCCTATTTCACTGACATTTCCATTACTGTACCTGGCTGCTTTCCTCATCATTCATTACCTTTTCACTCTGGGGCATGAAAAACAAGCTTTGCTACATCTTCTCTGCCATTGTTCAATAGAACAGAATTCCAATCATAGTTTAAATTCAGCCACAGATGTGACTTGGGCTTTTCATTGATATAGTCTTCCTAAAACACACAGAGGTAGGCTCTTGAACCCTACTGTCCTCAGGAGCTGATATCAGAGACAGAGAGGAAGAAAATAAAGAGTTTGCTAAAGGAGGGGCATCTGTGGCTCAGTGGGTGAGTGTCTGCTTTTGGCTCAGGTCATGATCCCAGGTTCCTGGCATCTAGTCCTACATTAGGCTCCCTGCAGGGAACCTGCTTCTCCCTCTGCCTATGTCTCTGCTTCTCTCTCTGTGTCTCTCATGAATAAATAAATAAAATCTTTAAAAAAAAAGATTTTGCTAAAGGAGACTTTATTTTATTTATTTATTTTTGAAACATTTTATTTATTTATTCATGAAACAGAGAGAGAGAGAGAGGCCGAGACACAGGCAGAGGGAGAGGCAGGCTCCATGCAAGGAGCCCGACGTGGAACTCGATCCCAGGACCCCAGGATCAGGCAGGCCCTGGGTCGAAGGCGGTGCTAAACTGCTGAGCCATCCAGGCTGCCCTAAAGGAGACTTTAGATAGGTTTTTCTTTTGATGATGAATTTAAAAAATTGAGCTATAACTCACCTATTAAATACGGTTTTAAGGTATACAGTTCATTGGCTTTTAGTATATTTAGTGTTCTACAGAAATCACTACCTTCTAATTCCAGAACATTTATTTCCCACTCCCCAAAAGAAACCTCATACCTAATAGCAGTCAGACCCAATTCCTCCTCTCCCTACCCTCTGGCAACCACAGATCTGCTTTCTATTTCTATGGATTTGCTCATTCTATACATTTCATATACATGGAGTTCATATACATGGAGTCATATACAGTATGTGGCCTTTTGTGTTTGGCTTCTTTTTACTTAGCGTACTGTTTTCAAAGTTTATCCATGTGGCATGTATCATTATTTCATTTCTTTTAATGGATGAATAATATTTCGTATTTTATTTACCAGTGGATCAGTTAATGGACATTTGGGTGGTTTTTTATTTACTCTTTGGCTATGCTGCTCTGAACATTTGTGTGCAAGTTTTTGTGTTTTTGTTCAAGTCCAGTAATGACCTTAGGATGTGTCTTGGTAGTCCATATTCTCACATACACAGTTTGCCTTTCAAAATGTAGATTAAAATTTTGTTACTTCAGGAAAGTTTTCCTGAACTACAGTTTTTAGTGTTTTGTTCTCTCACTTTTGTCTTCTTATTCCCATCTTCTTGAATCCTTTGATCTCCTCCTTTTTTTTTTTTTTTTTTTTTACTCAGAAAGTTTTGTTTTTCATTTCCTTTGTCCTTTCAGGCATTTTCTGTCATGTGTCTTTACTTTTGTTCCCTTGTAGCCTTCATCATTGAAATTACTTTTTTCTTCCATTTCTCTTTCTGATCTTTGTCACCTTTTTTCTGAGTTTTTCTAATTCTGATTCTTATTCTTTCCTGTCTTGTACCATTTTTTGTGTCTTTTAGCTTATTTTGAGAAAGTAAGTTACAGGTCTTATCTATTCTGAGATTATGTCTTTCTGTTACGCTTTCATTTGTAGTATTCGATTCTGCTCCTTACTCTCTTTCACTTGTGTTAACTTTGTATGGGGTTTGATCACACTACTTCTCTGTTGCTTATTTTTTGGAAGGTTAGTTTATCTGAGCTTTGAGATTGGGGCAAGCTTTGGGAAAGCTTTTCTGACTTCATGGAACTCTGTCTTGTGGGTTTTTTTTTAAAGATTTTATTTATTTATTCATGAGAGAGACACACACACAGAGGCAGAGACACAGGCAGAGGGAGAATCAGGCTCCATGCAAGGAGCCTGATGTGAGACTCGATCTCGGGTCTCCAGGATCACACCCCAGGCTGCAGGCAGCACTAACCGCTGCGCCACCCGGGCTGCCCTGTCTTGTGTTTTGTGTTAAAAACTATGGTGCCTTATTTCTGAGATTTCCCGGCAATGTGTCCTCCTGCAGTTTGGTCTGGGGCATTGCTTTGCTTTGTCTTTATTTCTCTTCTTCTACTCAGCTTTGATTCCATTCCTTGCAGTTTCTCTTTAGTGTGGGCCTCTGTTCAGGAAGCGGACCTGGACAGGTCAGTTCTCAGAGTTCTTAAGCTTTTAAGAGTTTCTTATTGTATATGCCTGTATCACATGCAGACTCTTGGAATGGGCAGACTTCTCCTGGAGTTCATCTGCTGTTCTCAGATTGGTTTGTAGTGGTCCCCATTGAATAATCTGCTGGCTCTTTTTTTTTTTTTTAATGTAGCCTTGTTATTTCCCTCTGCTTTCTCCTCCTCAGATACTTCTGCTCCTGTGTAGGTTTTGTGGCTTTTGGTGGTTTGCCCTTATTCATTTGTATTTTATAGCTTTTTCTTGTAAATGTTGCCTATAGATTTTCTAGTTTCTCTATCTCTGTTACTGTAGAGAGGATTTTTATAAAGTCCCTCATTTAAATTAATAAGTTGTAGAAAAACAACTTTATGAAAGACATGCTGCAGGCAGGGCTGATGTGAGAACTCATTTTGTATCTTTCTTGTCACTCAACTTCTTTTTCTGTTTCACCCTGTGAGAGTATTTTCTTTTCTTTTTCTTTTTTTTTTTTAAGATTTATTTATTTATGATAGAGAGAGAGAGAGAGGCAGAGACACAGGAGGAGGGAGAAGCAGGCTCCATGCCAGGAGCCCGACGTGGGACTCGATCCCGGGACTCCAGGATCGTGTCCTGGGCCAAAGGCAGGCGCCAAGCTGCTGAGCCACCCAGGGATCCCCTGTGAGAGTATTTTCAAGTTTCTTGTCCCTGTTAATTTTTTTTAAAGTTTATTATTATTATTATTTTTTAGTAATCTCTATACCCAGTGTGGGGCTCAAACTCACAACCCTGAGATCAAGGGTTGTATGCTCTTCAGACTGAGCCAGCCAGGCTCCTCCCCACCCCCCATTGGTTTTCTCTTGTTGTCTAACAGTTACCACAAACTTAGTTTCTTAAAACAGCACCCTTTATTATCTGTTAGTTCAGGGGTCTGGGCACAGCTTAGGTGGGACCTCTGTTCAGAGTTTCACTGGACTGCAGTCAAGGTGCTATCTGGGCTCATCTGGAGGTTTGACTGCTTCCCAGCTCATTTAGGTTGTTGGCAGAATTTATGTTGGCATCTGTATGACTGAGGCAACTAGCTTTTTACTGGCAGTGAAGTGGAAGCTGCCTGCTGTTCCCGGTTATGTAGCCCTCTTGGTGGGTAGTTCACAGCATGACCTTTTGCTTATTCAAGGTCAGCAGAGATTGTCATTTCAGTCTACTAAGACAGAATCTTATATGACATGATGTAATCATGGGGGTGGCATCTCATCACCTTTGCCATATTCTTTTGGTTAGAAGCAAGTCACAGGTTCTGCCCATAGAAAAGGGAAGGATATTATACAAGAGAGAAACATCAATGGAGGCCAAGATTGTGGGACATCTGCCTATTACAGTATCTCTATCAGTGATCTGGAAATTGATGACACTTGCTCCTGAGCTATAGAAGACACTTGTTTCTCTAAAAGACCATTCACATTTGAAAATGTTAGATACCAAAATGATGTACCAAAAAAAAATTGTTTTCTTCAATTTAGCTTTGTTGAAACAACTTTATTAAAATTTGGTAAACTACCTCTTCCCACACCTCTCTGCCCAAGATAAAACCAAAACAAAACAATAGACATTAAGGCCCAATCTATGGAAATTCTTTTCCTGTGGGTTAGAGGTTCTGTTTGTGCATGTTGTGACACACACACATCTTTTTCATAAAATAGAAAAATTTGACATACATACTTTTGAGCCTTGAATTGGAGTCTGACCTTTGGGGGTATGGTGGTAAGGTGAAAGGATTCTGGGACTCAGTATTGTAAGAGGTTGACTGAGTCCTTAGTATCCTCCATTTAATAGCTGACTGGCTGTAGACATGTCATTTTAGCTTCTCTGAGTCAGATGAGCTTCCTTAATTGAAGTGAGGACAACCTCAGGAAAGACAATCTTTACTTTAGTGTTGTAAGGATCAGGGTTCTACAGATTGCTTGGCACTATATTAGGTGCTCAATAAATTGACAGTGGTATTTGTTTGTCTACCACCATTTCTAAACTTAGTCTTTCAGGTCCCTGGAGAACTAGGATTTTTCCCTCTGTCTTGGTAAAAATTCTATCTTCTTTGTTCTGGGTCAGAGTATTCTAGTATTAGCTAAATCATTGTTTTAAAGATCTGTTGGTGTCCCCCTGTAGGAATCATTACTCAGTTCTTAGCACCTTGTTTTTGTCTCTGTCTTGGTTGGCTTGGGTCCCTTTTCTTTCAGTGAAATCTCTGAGGGTTTATTAGGAGCAGAGAGAGAGAGGGAGAGTTAGCTATTTTTTTTTGGCCTTATAGATATCCCTGTACATCGACAATTTCACCAAGTAATTCTTTTAATACATCTTTCCCCTAGACCGAATCACCTTAAGGATCACTTTCTCCCTTCCTTTATGAGGGACTATGATATTTTCCCAGAGGGTATATATTCAGTAATAGAAATTTAGTGACTGAGCACTGTATAATGCTGTATGTATTATTTAAATCTCAAATATATAAGATTGATGTAATTATCCCTTTCTTATGGTTGTGGAAACAGGCTCAGAGGGTACAAGTGACTTGCCCACGGACACATACTTGGAAGATACTTAAAGGCATCCTAACTCAGATCTCTCTGAGTCCAAAGCTCATGATCTTTCTTAGGATATTGGACTTCTACTAGGGATACCAAGAGATGCTTGTGAGATCTTGATATTTGTGTCTTTCTGAACTTAATCATTCTTATCTCTGTTTAAAATACTTACCCAGAGATTATTTCATACCGTATATACACACACATATATATATGCCTATATATAGTAAAGCCATACCTTATATATGTACCATACCATATGCTATATATATATATAGTAAAGCAACTTTAAATGATTAGCTTTGTGTAATTTAGAATATCTCCCATAGAAAAGAGTTCCAGAGAGACCAGGGTAAGTGACAACTACTCTCCTCTTTCCTTACTCCTCCTTGATCCTTAAGAGAAGGACTTTGAAAATTACCATGAGATTATTTGTTGGGAGAGACCAAAGGTTCTCTTTGGTTTTAGCATTGCATTAGAAATACATCATTTATGAGAAGGGCTTTAGGGACTTAAAAATGTCCCTGGATTTCACTTTCTTTCAAAATGAATTCTATCCCCCAGAAATAGTCTTTACATTCCTTTTCTAGTTCAAGAGTAATTTGTCACTATTTTATTAAGATCATTTTTTTGGGGGGTGCCTGGGTGGCTTAGTCAGTTAAGTGTCTGCCTTCAGCTCAGGTCTTGATCTCAGGGTCCTGGGATGGAGCCCCACATCACAGGGCTTCCTGTCAGGGAAAAGCCTCCTCCTCCCTCTGCCTCTGCCCATCTCCCCCATGCCAGCTAGTACTCTCTCTTGAATAAATAAAATATTTAAAAAGATAAATTTTTCTCTTCATTTGAGAAATTAAAATTACCTAATAGAATTTTGTTTTTATAAGGAGTATCTTTTAAAAATGTTGTCATTATTGCTTCTAATCTTTTTTAAAAGAGATCAAACATAATAGCTTTTAAAAATGCAAGTATTTACGTTTGTTATAAAACAATTTTTAAAGTACAAGTAAGTTGAAGAAAAAGACAAAAATCACTCAAAGTCCCAGGACTCATATATATAACCATTGTTATATTGTTTATTATTTTAACAGACTCCAGCTCATCTAACCTGTAAGCCACAGCCGTGCGGACAGTTGTAATCCTCAATAACGAAGTCTATCATCCAGAAATAGTGGGCTACTTTGGAAGAGTTGGAAGAGACTTACCATGAGTTCAAACAGTTCAAGTAATGCCCCTGGTGACACCCAAAGGTAAGTCGCCAGTCTCTTCCTTTAGTTGGGGAGGTGCTTCTGGGTTGCAGGCAGCAGGGAGCAGTAAGTCGTGGTGGTCAGGGGTAGGGTGGCGCTGATTATAAAGATTCTCCAGGCATGCTGAGGGAGGTGGAAGCTTCCTGTGCCTGGAGGAGCCAGCAGGGTGCTTCAGAGAAACTGGAACTGGATGAGGGACTTTGTGCCCTGGTCTCTGCTCCTTTGTTACCTTGTCCACCAAAGTCAAAGGGTGTGTACTTTTTCCTGTCCTTAGAGATCCACTTATTCCTTTCTCTTCCTCAGATCTTCTCTCCTTTTTATATTTTTGCTTATTCACATTTCTGTGTGTTCCCTACTTTGGCCTGCTCTAGTCTCTGTGGCTTGAGCAGAGACTTCTTGCCCCAGTGGTAGGCTTGAGCAGAGACTTCTTGCCCCAGTGGTAGTTTGTGACTTCTCTCCAGCCATTCTTTTGGTTTTAGCTCCTGTTCCAGCTGCACTTTTGTTTGGAATTTATATTGCAAGAATTGCCATTATTGCTCATCTTTTTTTGTACCCTTGATATCTGCCTTTGGGTGAGGCACCTGCTTTTGGTTGATTCACCTCTGATGTGAGAAATAGAAAAACTCTGAGTCTGTGATATAACATTGAGCCATTTGCTAACTAAAGCGTGGTTTACAAAGAACTCAGGACAGAAATTCAAAGTGTTGAGAAACTTTTATAATCCTGTAACAGAATAGTTTTTCTGTTTAAGTCTAGTAATAAAACACTTGGGTTGTGTTTTATCTCTTTTTAAAATTTGTTTAGTTACTTTAAATATAATTATTTTAGTCATTTAAAATATATTTTACAGAAGTATTGTTTATGTGTATGTGGGATGGTCCTTGCTTATATTTAGTTTTAGAAGAACTGATGTACGTAGCCTTTTCAGCAAGGATATGTGGTGGGGCAAGGGCCATGACTAATGTGTACTTCACCTATAAGTAGGATTTGCTGTAGAAACATTTTCCACCTATCTTTAGAAGTTACCTTACATCCTTTCTGGAGAAAGGTATGAAATAAGTGAATAAAATATAAACTTTTTACTTCACTAAAAGCCTTTTCACTTTTGGAGGGAACATCTTACCACACAAATATTTATCTGTTGTGATTTTTCATGACTAAATTACTCTTTAGAATTCTAGAATCTGTCTAAAGGAAGTTGAACTTTGCTATTTACCACTAGTTTACTTTCTGTTTCTATAGATTTGCCTTTTCTGAATAATTCATATATATGGAATCATACAGCATGTGTTCTTTTGTCTGGCTTCTTTCAATAGGCATGTTCTTCAGGTTTATCATGTTGTTAACAGGTATCAGTACTGTTTCTTTTTTATTGCTGAATAGTATTCTATTGTATGGTTACAGCACATTATGGTTGCGCACTGCCAGCTCAGGGACATTTAGGTTGTTTCTACTTTTGGCTGTTAAAAATCATGGCACTCTTAACGTTTGTGTAGGGGCCTTTGTGTGGAGATGATTTCATTTCTCTTGGGTAGATTGTTAGGAGCTGCATTACTGCATTGTACGGTAAATTTATGTTAATTTTTAAAGAAACTGCTAGATTGTCTTCTAAGTTATATTTCTTTTATTTTTTAAAAAATATTTATTTATTAATTTATTCACGAGAGACATAGAGAGAGGCAGGGGGAGAAGCAGGCTCCCTATAGGAGCCTGATATGGGACTTGATCCTGGAACTCCAGGATTAAGCCTTGAGCCAAAGACAGATGCCCAAACATTGAGCCACCTAGGCACCCTGTGGCTGAACCATTTTACATTTCTGCCAGCAGTACATGAGGGTTTTAGTTTCTCTACATCCTTGCTAACACTTGTTATTTTCTGATCTTTTAGAAAAATTTATTTTAATTCCAGTGTAGTTAATGAACATAATGTGTTATATTAGTTTCAGGTGTACAATCTAGTTGTTGAATTTTTTTTTTTCATTGGCTTTTTGATTATAGTCATTCTAGTGAGTGTGAAGCAGGATATTGTAGTTTTAATTTGTATTTTTTTTGAAGATTTTATTTATTTATTCATGAGAAACACAGAGACTGAGGCAGAGGGAGAACCAGGTTCCCTGTGGGGAGCTTGATGCAGGACTTGATCCCAGGACCCAGGGATCACAACCTGAGCCAAAGGCAGACGCTCAACCACTGAGCCACCCAGGTGTCCCTAATTTGTGTTTTCCTAACGAGTAATGATATTGAACATCTTTGTACTTTTTTTTTTTTTTTTTTTGCCATTTGTATGTCTTCATTGGTAAAAAGCCTATTAAGATCTTTTGCTCATTTTAAATTGGCTGTCTTATTGCTATTGAGCTTTAAGAGTTTTTTGTATATTCTAAAAAAAAAAGTTTTTTGTATATTCTTGATACAAGTCTTTCATCAGATATATAATTTGGACATATTTTCTCCCATTTGTTGGCTTGACTTCATTTTCTTAATGTTTTTTGAAGTGCAAATGTTTTAAATTTTTATAAAGGCCAAATCTTTTCCTTTTTTATTTTTATTTTTATTTTTTTTTAAGTAGGCTCCTTGCCCAGCATGGGGCTTCAACTCATGGCCCTGAGATCAAGAGTCACATGCTAAGTTGACTGAGCCAGCCAGGCACCCCTCCAATTCTTTTCCTTTATGGATTGTGCTTTTGGTTTCATATCTATGAAATCTTTGCCTAACGTAAAGTCATGAAGATTTTTCTCCTGTGTTTTCTTCTGGAAGCTTTATAATTTCAGTTTTTACGTTTACGTCTGTGCTCCATTTAAACTTACTTAAAAATTTTTTTTTTTTTGGGAGCAGGGAGAGCTTGTGTGTAGGGGGTGGAGGTGGAGGGGAGGGGCAGAAAGAGAAGAAGGGAGAATCTTTTTCTTTAAAAGATTTATTTATTTTAGAGGGACCTGGGTGGCTCATTTGGTTAAGTGTCTGCTTTGGCTCATGATCCTGGGACCTGGGATTGAGCCCTGTGTCTGGTTCACTGCTCAGTAGGGCGTCTGCTTGTCCCTCTCCCTCTGACCCTCCTCCCTGCTTGCGCTCTCTCTCTCTCTCAAATAAATAAATAAAATCTTTAAAAAAATATTTATTTTAGAGAGAGAGAGTGCATGCAAAAGTGAGCACAGGGGAGGTGGGAGGAAAGGGCCAGAGGGAGAGAATCTCAAGCAGGCTCCCTGCTCAGTGCTGAGCCCCATGCCAGGCTTGATCTCATGACCCTGAAATCATAACCTGAACCGAAATCAAGAGTCAGACACTTAACTGACTGAGCCACCCAGTGCCCCTTAAGGTACTTTCTATGTATGGTGTGAGGTAAGGATCTAAATGAATGTTTTTGCATGTTTAGATATCTAGTTGTTCCAGCACCATTTGTTAATGAGACTATTTTTTCCTCATTGAATTGCCTTGACACATTTGTTGAAAATTAATGGACCAAAAATACATGTTTATTTCTAGAGTCTCAATAATGGTACATTGATCTGTCTTCTTAATTTAAATTCCACACAATTTTGATTACTTAGCTTTTAAAAAAAAGATTTTATTTATTTGAGAACCAGCTCTCAAGAGCTTGAGCAGGGGGAGAGGAGAAGGGGAGAAGAGAGAGGGAGAGATTCCCAAGCAGATTGTGCTGAGCATGGAACCCAATGTGGGGCTTGATCCCATGATCCTGAGATCATGACCTGAGTAGAAACCAAAAGTCAGATGCTTAACTGAGTCACCCAGCTGCCCTGATTACTGTAGCTTTAGAGTAAGTTTTGAAATTAGGAAGTGAAAGTTCTCCCATTTCTTTTTTTTTTTTTTAAGGATTTTATTTATGTATTTATTTGAGAGAGAGAGATAGTGAGAGGGAGTGTAAGTAGAGAGGAGGGATGGGGAGAGGCAGAAGAAGCAGGCTCCCTGCTCAGTAGGGAGCTCAAGGTGGGGCTCCATCCTAAGACCCTGGGATCATGATTTGAGCTGAAGTCAGATACTTTAACTCACTGAGCCACCCAGGTGCCCCTCGCATTTCTTCTTTTTCAGTATTGTTTTGGTTATTCTGAGTCCTCTGCACAAATCCTGCTGAGAGTAAGGTAGGTATTATGTTGAATCTATAAATCAATTTGGAGATAATTGCCACCTTAATAATATTGACTCTTCCAATACGTGAATGTGAATATGGAATGTCTTTTCATTTATTTAGATCTTTAATTTCTTTCAAGAAAAATGTGTATTTTTCCTAAATCTGTTTTTTTTTTTTTTTGGATACCGTTGTACATGGAATTATTTTTCTAAATTTCATTTTTGGATTATTCACTGTTACTATATAGAAATGTAATTGATTTAAGTATATTGATCTTACATTCTGTGACCTTGCTAAAATTGTTTTTTTAGTTCCAATATTTTTGTTTCTTAATTAATTTATTAGGATATTCTTATAGTATCATAGTTTTACTTCTGGGGTGCCTGGGTAGAAACATGGGGTCATGAGTTCAAGCATCACATTGGGCATAGAACTTAACTTAAAAAGAAGGATAGTTTTACTTCTTTCCTTTTAATATATATGCCCTTCCTTCCTCCCTCCCTCCTTTTAATATATATGCCCTTCCTTCCTCCCTCCCGTCCTTCCTTCCTACCTGCCTGCCTTCCTTCTTTCATTTCATTTCTTTTCTTTCTCTCTCTCTCTCTCTCTTTCCTTTTTTTTCTTGTACTGTCTAGAACCTCCAATACAGTCTCAAATAGAAATGGACATCTTAAAAAAAAAAAAAAAGAAATGGACATCTTTGTTTTGTTCCCTTAGGGGAAGCTGTCAGTTTTTCACCAATAAGTATGCCAGTTGTAGGTTTTTCATAATGCCCTCTATCAGAGTAAATTTCCTTGTATTCCTAGTTTGTTGAGGTTTTTTTTTTTTTTTTTTATCACGAATAGGTTTTGAATTTTGTCAAATGCTTTTTCTGTATCTATGGAGATTATGTAATTGTCTTTTATTTTAGTAAAATTGTATATTACATTAATTGATTTTTAGACATTAAGTCAATTTTCTATTTTTGGAATAAATCCCACTTGGTAATGTTGTGTAATCCTTTTAAGATGTTGCAGGATTTGGTTTGCTAATGTTTTGTTGATTATTTTTTGCATTTCTATTCATGAGGTATATTGATCTGTAGTTTTCCTTTCTTGTGATATCTGATTTGATTTTAGGTAATCTGAGTTAAGAGAATGAGCTGGGAAGTGTTTCTACCTTCTCTAAAGTGAGGATTGATATTCTTTCTTCTTCAATTGTTTGTTATACTTTATTAAGGAAGCCATCTGGATTTGAGTTTTCTTTGTGTTTAGATTTTTAAAATGATTAATTCACTATCTTTAACTGTTATGAGTCTATTCAGATTTTGTTTCTTTTGGGGTTAGTTTTTATAATTTCAGTATTTCTAGGAATTTGTCCATTTGGCCTACATTGCCAACTTGTTGGCATAAAGTTGTTCATAGTGTTTATTATAGTCCTTCTAGGTTGGTAGTGTCGTTCCCTCTTTCATTCTTTATTTTTATAATTTGAATCTTTTTTTTTGTCAATCTAGCTAAAGGTTTAGCAAGTTTGTTGATCTTTTTATTTTTTTATTTATTTTATTTATTTATTTTTTTAATTTTTATTTATTTATGATAGTCACAGAGAGAAAGAGAGAGAGGGGCAGAGACACAGGCAGAGGGAGAAGCAGGCTCCATGCACCGGGAGCCCGACGTGGGATTCGATCCCGGGTCTCCAGGATCGTGCCCTGGGCCAAAGGCAAGCGCCAAACCACTGCGCCACCCAGGGATCCCTTTTTTATTTTTTTATTATTTTATTTATTTATTTTTTATTTATTTATGATAGTCACACACAGAGAGAGAGAGGCAGAGACATAGGCAGAGGGAGGAGCAGGCTCCATGCACTGGGAGCCCGACGTGGGATTCGATCCCGGGTCTCCAGGATTGTGTCCTGGGCCAAAGGCAGGCGCCAAACCTCTGCGCCACCCAGGGATCCCTGTTGATCTTTTTTTTTTTTTTTTCCTGTTGATCTTTTTAAAGAGCCAAATTTTGGTTTCATTGATTCTCTGTGTTTTATTTTAGTCTTATTTTTAAAAAAAATTAAAGTCACATATGTACATTATTTAAAGAATCTCATGTTCTACGGGGCTTACTGCTATTAGGAAAGATAGCAAAACTAATTTGCTTGTGACAAATCAGTCTTTTTTTTTTTTTTTTTTTGTATATTTTTATATTGGAGTTTGACTTGCCAACATAAAGTATAACACCCAGTGCTTATCCTGTCAAGTGCCCCCCTCAGTGACCGTCACCTGGTCACCCCATTCCCCACCCCGTCCACCTCCCTTTCCACTACCCCTTGTTCATTTCCCAGGGTTAGGTGTCTCTCATGTTCTGTCACCCTCACTGATATTTACCACTCATTTTCTCTCCTTTCCCCTTTATTCCCTTTCACTATTTTTTATATTCCCCAAATGAATGAGACCATATAATGTTTGTCCTTCTCTGATTGACTTACGTGACTCAGCATAATACCCTCCACTTCCATCCACGTTGATGCAAATGGTGGGTATTCGTTGTTTCTAATGGCTGAGTAATATTCCATTGTATACCTAGACCACATCTTCTTTATCCATTCATCTTTTGATGGATACCACACTTGATCTTAGCCAAAAGGCTGAGAAGCGATCTTTTGATGGATACTGAGGCTCCTTCCACAGTTTGGCTATTGTGGACATTGCTGCTATAAACATTGGGGGGCAGGTGTCTTGGTTTTTCACTGCATCTGTATCTTTTGGGTAAATCCCCAGTAGTGCAGTTGCTGGGTCGTAGGGTAGCTCTATTTTTCAAGTCCATCGCCTTAACCACTCGGCCACGACTACCTGGTAGCTCTATTTTTAACTCTTTGAGGAACCTCCACACAGTTTTCCAGAGTGGCTGTACCAGTTCACATTCCCACCAACAGTGCAGGAGGGTTCCCCTTTCTCCACATCCTCTCCAACATTTGTTGTTTCCTGTCTTGTTAATTTTCCCCATTCTCACTGGTGTGAGGTGGTATCTCACTGTGGTTTTGATTTGTATTTCCCTGATGGCAAGTGATGTGGAGCATTTTCTCATGTGCTTGTTGGCCAAGTCTATGTCTTCCTCAGTGAAATTTCTGTTCATGTCTTTTGCCCATTTCGTGACTGGATTGTTTGTTTCTTTGCTGTTGAGTTTAATAAGTTCTTTATAGATCTTGGATACTAGCCCTTTATCTGATAGGTCGTTTGCAAATATCTTCTCCCATTCTGTAGGTGTGACAAATCAGTCTTGAGGGGTACCTGGGTTGCTTAAGTGTCTGTCATAGGGTCATGATCTTAGGGTCCTGGGATGGAGCCCAACCTCAGGTTCCCTGCTCAGTGGGGAGTCGGCTTCTTCCTCTCCCTCTGCCCCTCTCCCTGCTCATACTCTCTTTTGCTCTCTTGTGTGCACATGTGTAGGCTTGCTCTCTCTCTCTCTCTCTCAGTAAATAAATAAAATATTTTAAAAAAACCCAGCAAATCACTGTCTTGATCTCTAGAAACCATGGTTTTCAATTCTCTGAGATGATTTTTATTTAAAAATTTTTTTAAATTTGATTTAATTTATTTAAAATTTTGTATCCTTTATATTGAAGTATAGTTGACACACAATGATACATTAATTTCAGTACAAGATAGTGATTCAACAAGTCTATGTTATGTTATGCTGTGCTCATTAAAAGTGTAGCTGCCATCTGTCACTATACTCTGTGCAGGGGCCAAATTAATCTCTGTATTATTCCAATTTTAGTATATGTGCTGCTGAAGCCAGCACTGTCCCCATACTCTGAGATGATTTTTAAAATCTATGTCTCTTAAAAATTTTTTTGTATTGCTATTTGATTTTTTGGGTTTAGCCGTTATTGACTGACTGCTCCCACTACAGAAGCTCATAATTTTATTCAGGCTTTTTTCCTTTTTCTGTATATTTAGTGATTATAATCTTGGTTAGTTTTTGATGTTTACATTATTATAATTTTGAACACTTTCTAGTTGAGCCATGTAGTAGTAGTTAGTAACATTTTTTTGTCTTTTGTACAATATTTTTCTTGGATTAGATAATTGTTCCATTGATTGTTAAATTTCTATGAGTTTATCATGAAACTCAGTGTCCAATCAAGTGGTACACATTTCTCAATATGTTCAGATAATTGAGGTAATCTGGTTTATTTATTTATTATTATTATTTTTTTAATATTTTTAAATTTTTTATTTATTTATGATAGTCACAGAGAGAGAGAGAGAGAGAGGGGCAGAGACACAGGCAGAGGGAGAAGGCAGGCTCCATGCACCAGGAGCCTGATGTGGGATTCGATACGGGGTCTCCAGGATCGCGCCCTGGGCCAAAGGCCGGCGCCAAACCGCTGCGCCACCCAGGGATCCCATCTGGTTTATTTTTAATTCCAGTAGAGTTAACGTAAAGTATTAGTTTTAGATGTACAAGGAAGTTATTCAGCAATTCTATACATTATTTAGTGCTCATCAAGATAAGTGTATTCTTAATCCCCTTCACCAATTTCACCCATCCCCCTGAAGTATTCTGTTGTTTCTGTTTGCATCTTCTTCAGGAAATCAGCTGGGACAGATGGGCCTTTAGGAGCTGTGCTTTTGTCACAGGTACACAGTTGTTACCAGGTGTTCCTTCATTATCCTGGAAACCTCTTTGCTGTTTTTCTGTCTTGAATATTCTGCTTTTGGAATCCCATGTCTTTCTCAGGTTGGGTCCTTATTTTAGTGGAATCTTCCATCGGCCTCTTGAGAAAGTTCATGGGAGGTAAATGTTTTGGTGCCTTGTAGATCTGAAATAGTCTTTTCTTATTTCCATGTCTTTGAAAGATAACTTGTTGGGCATAAAATTCTAAGTGGAAATTATTTTCCCTTGGAATTTTCTCAGATATCGAGACTTTTCTTTTACATTTACTTTTTTTTTTTTTTTAAGATTTTATTTATTTATTCATGAGCGAGACCGGTAGAGAGAGGCAGAGACATAGGCAGAGAGAGAAGCAGGCTCCATGTAGGGAACCCGATGTGGGACTCAATCCTGGGACTCCAGGATCACTCCCTGGGCCAAAGGCAGGCACTAAACTGCTGAGCCACCCAGGCATCCCACATTTACTTATTTTTAAAAATATTTATTTACTTATTATTTGAGAGAGAGAGAGAGAGAGAAAGAGAGAGACAGAGCACAAGTACATGGAGGGAGAGGGAGAGGGAGAGGGAGAATCCTGCTCCTCAGGGAGCCTGATTTGGGACTTGATCCCAGGGCCCTGGGATCATGACCTGAGCTGAAGGTAGATGCTCTACTGACTGAGCTACCCAGCCGCCCCTACATTTACTTATTTAGCTTTTCATTTTTTATTTTGTGTTTTGATTTCCAAGAGTTCCGTTTTTTTTTGTTGTTGTTCTCTGAATATTTTTATCACCTTCAGTTTTTTTTAAAGATTTTATTTATTTATTCATAGAGATGCAGAGAGAGAGAGAGAGAGAGAGAGGCAGAGACACAGGCAGAGGGAGAAGGAGGCTCAATGCAGAGAGTCCGACGTGGGACTCAATCCAGGGTCTCTAGGATCACACCCTGGGTCGCAGGCGACGCTAAACCGCTGTGCCACCGGGGCTGCCCTTCAGTTTTTGTTTTATGGATATTATATCTCCTCTTATTTTTCTGAAGATGTGTTTTTTCCCCTCTTTTAAAAGTTCTCTTTTCCTTGCATAATCTTTGCGGGTTCTTCCCCCCAGTCCCCAATTTGGTCTCTAACTCTTGCTTCCTAACTTCTGGTGATCCTTAGGTGACTGTTCAGATTTAAAGTAGGGGCCTCATGTCAGGCTCCGTGCATGGAGCCTGCTTCTCCCTCTGCCTGTGTTTCTGCCTCTCTCTCTCTGTGTCTCTCATGAATAAATAAATTAAAAAGAAATAAAAGTAGGGGCCTAACAAGCTTGGAAGCTCATTGTGTAAGGCCTTGTGTTTGTGGCATTCTCCATAGGGAGATGTGGTTAAGGTGTTTGCTGGAGAACCCCTAGCATCTGCATCTTTAGGTCTTTTTCACCTTGCTGGTTTTCACCTTCCATTCTCTACTTGGCTGCCATTGTTTTGCCAGACAAGCTGTTTTCTTAGAAGACCAGGGCTCTGACTTATTACATAATTTTTGGCTTGAAAAAAAAAATTTTTTTTGGCTTGAGTCTTCTATTTTTGGTATGGGATCTGATACAGTTTGTATCTGATGTCTCTAATCCACAGACCTTCTGTTTTATCCTCTCCAGGGAATAAGCCCTTACCTAGTGTTCTTCCAGAAGGGAGAAGAGATCGGTACCCAGTTGTGTGGTTTATGGTGTAGAGGACCTGAGGATCTCATTTCTTTGGCCGACTTTCAACCAATTACATTGTTTTCTGCTCTTTTATCCCATTTTTCAAAGCTGCTGTCAGTTAATTGAGCTTTTGGGGGCTCAGGTGTAAATCAGTTTTTTTCCCTCACTTTTGGCTTTAAATTCAATTCTCTTATGTAAATCAGTTACTACTTACCACCTGCTTTCCAACTTCTAATATTTTATTGCTATTGTCTCATCCTCTGTGCTCTTTCTCCTTGTACATTTTTATCTCTAAATTCTCTTTGCTGATACTTTCATTACATTTTTAATTTTAATTTTGGGGAGACAGTGCTTTATAGTCTGCTGTTTTTTTTAAAAAATATTTTATTTATTTATTTATTTATTTATTTATTTATTCATTCATTCATTCATTCATTCATGAGAGACAGGCAGAGAGAGAGGCAGAGATACAGGCAGAGGGAGAAGCAGGCTCCATGCAGGGAGCCCGACATGGGACTCGATCCTGGGTCTCCACGATCATACCCTGGGCCAAAGGGGGCACTAAACTGCTGAGCCACCCAGGCTGTCCTTGTTTTTTTTTTTTTTTTTTTTTTTTTTTTAAGATTTTATTTATTTATTCATGAGAGACAGAGAGAGAGGCAGAGACACAGGCAGAGGGAGAAGCGGGCTCCTCCGAGGGAGCCTGATGTGGGACTCGATCCTGGGACCCAGGATCACAACCTGACCCTAAAGCAGATGCTCAACCGCTGAGCCACCCAGGTGTCCCTGTTTTTTTTTTTTTTTTTTTTTTTTAAGATTTACTTATTTGTTTGAGAAAGAGAGAGAATGAGAGCAGGGGGTGGGGCAGAGGGGGAGAGAATCCTAAGCCGACCTGTGCCCAGTGTGGAGCCTATTGCAGGCTCCATCTCATGACCCTGAGATGACACCTGAGTCAAAATCAAGAGTTGGAAGTTGAAGCGACTGTGCCACCCAGGCAACCCTAGTCTGCTATCTTTAAGCTGAATCTATATTGTCACTCATACTTTTTTCTTTTTGTAATATGTATTTATTACATTTGCAATAAATATAGTATTTCAAAAGGTAAAAAGAACTCAATATTTTCCGAAACTACACAGGGTTTGATAGGACCATTTTTTAAATACCATCTTGAAATGGTGGTTTGTTTCTAGCCATACACTTTTTTGTATTTCTAGCAAGCTTCTGCAATTGACATCTTACACTAGATTGTAAGTTTCTTTAGAGCAAAGATCATGTCATGTTCCTTGTGATTTCTGAAAAATAAGTTATTAGAAATACCAGAAATGATGGAAATACACTTAGCGAGAATTATATTTTATTTTCTCATTTTATAGGTTGAAGAATGCCTCATCTGATGTAAAACAAATGTTTAAAAGTGAAACAGACTTGGATATTACTGCTGATCTCAGAAAGAAACTTCATCGGGCTAAGAAAGAAAAATTGGAAATAACAACTAAGCACAATGCAGAGGTAGAATTGTTTTTCTTTCAAATAATGTCAAAAGTAGAATTTGGTTATTTTAGATTCATTCATATTACAGACTCCATGTTTTTTTTTTTTTTAAGATTTTTATTTATTTATGAGAGTCAGAGGGGGAGAGAGAGAGAGAGAGAGAGAGAGAGAGAGAGAGAGAGAGAGAGGCAGAGACCTAGGCAGAGAGAGAGGCAGGCTCCATGCAGGGAGCCTGATGTGGGACTCAATCCTGGGGTTCCAGGATCCCTCCCTGGGCCAAAGGCAGGCGCTTAACCGCTGAGCCACCCAGGCGTCCCAAGACTCCATGTTTATTTTTTATTTTTTATTTTTTTTAAAATTTTTTATTTATTTATGATAGTCAGACACACAGAGAGAGAGGCAGAGACACAGGCACAGGGAGAAGCAGGCTCCATGCACCGGGAACCCGACGTGGGATTCGATCCCGGGTCTCCAGGATTGCGCCCTGGGCCAAAGGCAGGCGCCAAACCACTGCGCCACCCAGGGATCCCCAAGACTCCATGTTTAACATCACCTTGACATTTTTGAGCTTAAAAAGGAATTTATAATAAAGAAAACAGTGTTTTTAAATATAGTAGAAATGTATAGGAGTGTTTAGAAGTTTAATGAATTATTAGATTTGTATGTTGTCTTAAGTTTATTTAATTAATTTATTTAGATTTTATTTATCCATTATATATATATATATATATATATATATAGAGAGAGAGAGAGAGAGAGAGAGAGAGAGAGGCAGAGACACAGGCAGAGGGAGAAGCAGGCTCCATGCAGGGAGCCTGATGTGGGACTTGATCCTGGTCTTCAGGATCACACCTCGAGCTGAAGGCGGCGCTAAACTGCTGGGCCACTGGGGCCGCCCTCTTAAGTTTATTTTAATTAATGGGTTAAACTTGATAAAATAATTGATGAATGCCTTTTGTGACTAAATGTCAATTAGACATTTTTGAAATTTTAATTTAGATTCTTTATGGCTCAATCATGGAACAATCTTAAGTAGATTAAAGTGTGGAATTTGTAAAAGATTTATTTACTTATTTTAGAGAGAGAGAACTTGTGCATGTACACATGTCTAAGGGGAGGGGCAGAAGGAGAGAGAGAGAATCCCCAAGTGGACTTCCTACTGAGCAAGGAGGCTGATGAGGGGCTGAATCCTGGGTGCCTGGGATCATGACTTGATCTGAAATCAAGAGTTAGCCGCTCAACCAACTGAGCCACCCAGGCACCACTGAGTATGGAACTTTTAATCATAGTGTAATTAATAAATTATCCTAGTTTTTATTTTATGATATTATTATAGCTTTTGTTACTATGTATGTATATGCATAGATATATATATTTGATGTTATGTGTGTTTATTCCCAAGATAGTAGCTCTCTTTTTCTCTAAGATAATTCATGAATTTTCTGTTTATGTCACTTCTGTCTGTTGTGTTTTTTCTGTTTTCTCTTTTTTTTCCTGTTTAATCTTACTCTTTAAACTCAGCTTTGACAGCCTGGTATGGTGGAAGAATATTGAGTTACACAAATCTGGAGTCATCCTTGGCCCTTACATTTATAAGATATGTGACCTTGGGAGAACAATTTATCCTGTATATCATTGTTTTCTCACTGTGAAATGCCGGTCCTAAGGGTTGTTGTGATAACTAAGGGAAATAAAATTCATAGAGTGCCTGTGCTCTGTAAGAGTAGCTGTAATTTATTGACATTTAAGGATAAATAGTGTATTTTCCTTCCTTTTTTGCTGAATTCTGATGCTGTCCTGTCAGGAAACCTTTTAAAGCCTCCCTAGATGAAACTAATTACTCCTTTCTTTGCTCTCCTATAACATGTTGTTGTTACAGGTGTTTTGGGGGTAAAACATTTATTTCATGCTTACCTGTTCTTCATTAGTCTGTAAGTTTTCTAAGAGCTGAAAGCAATGACCATGCTTTGTCCCCATATCTCTCACGTTTCTTCCTGGCACAGAGTAGGTCCTCAGTGGCTGTGTGTTGAATAAAAAAATGGCTTTTTTTGTATTGTCTAAGGAACAGTAGCTTAAGTAACAAGCAATGAATATGTGACAGTTTTATATGTACTTTTAGTGGCAGTTGAGGTAATTTTAAAGGGTAATTGCAATAATTGCTTTTATTGACATTGTAATATTACATACTGAATATAAAATGATATTTGTAAAGTATATATTGTTTATAATCTCCAAAACTTATTTTTAAAACCAAGTGTACATTTTACTTAATTATATCATGATAATCATTCATCTATATCCTTTCACACTATTTTCATTTGTCATCAGAGTTATTAGACCTTACTCTTCTCCCTTGTTTGATGAAAATGTTTTAAAATATGTGTTCACATGAAAGAGATAGGAAATTATTTCAGGGAAGAAAGATAATTTTCTTGCAATAGGCAGTTATAATGGTTCAACTCCAGTTTCATATTACTATCCATTCTTATTCCTTCAGTTCTTTGTTTAGATGATTTTACTTATATTATGTAGTAATTTTTTTTTAGTCATATAATTTTTAAAATGCCTGTAATAAAGCAAGGCTGAGGGGAATGAAACTATATAAAAAACTAAGGCCATAATTTACTTTATTAGATACTTTTTTTTTAAAGATTTTGTTTATTTATTCATAGAGCCACAGAGAGAGAGAGAGAGAGAGAGGCAGAGACACAAGCAGAGGGAGAAGCAGAGGGAGAAGCAGGCTCCATACAGGAAGCCCAACGTGGGACTCGATCCCCGGTCTCCAGGATCACACCCCAGGCTGCAGGTGGCGCTAAACCGCTGCACCACAGGGGCTGCCCTTTATTAGATACTTCTAATGTTAACAGGCATCATACTGGTGATTAGCATAATATATCTTTAAAATCTGGGATGCCTGGCTGTCAGTACAGCATGTGATTCTTGATTTTGGGGTTATGAGTTAGAACCGCATCTTGGGCGTAGCGAGTACTTAAAATCTTAAAAACAAAACAAAACAAAACTATATCCGTTGGTGGATGGATACAGAAAATGTAGTGTGTATGTACACACACACACACACACACACACACACACACTGGACTATTATATTATTCAGCCATAAAATAAAATGAAATCTTGCCATATGTGACAACATAGATGGGCTTTGAGGGCATTATGCTAAGTAAGATAAGTCAGAAAGATAAATAAGATAAACACAGTATGCTTTCATATGTGGAATGTAAAAACAAAAAACCGAAAACCAAGCTCATAGATACAGAGAACAAATTGGTGGTTGTAAGATGTTGGAGGTAGGGGGTGGGCAAAATGGGTAAAGGGAGTCAAAAGGTACAAACTTCCAATTATAAAAAAAACAAGTCATGGGGTTGTAATATACAGCATGATGATTATAGTTAATAATACTATATCATGTACCTGAAAGTTGCTAAGAGAGTAGATCTTAAAATTTCTCATCACAAGAAAAAAATTTGTAATTATATATGGTGACACATGTTAACTAGGCTTATTGTGGTGATGATTTTGCAATATATATAAAATATGAAATCTTTTATGAACCTGAAACTAATATGCTATGTCAATTAGATCTCAATAAAAAATGAAATTAAGTACCCTTAAAATCTCTAGGAATTTTATTGTTGTGGGTTCTTGGATAAGTTATTTAATTTTCCTAAACTTCAGTTATTGTTGAGATTTATTAGTAGGCAGAGGGTATGGAGAGAGGGGTCACTAATACGACTCACTACTTCTAGATGAAACTAGGTTGCCCTGATGTGGATTTTTGGGATGGGACAATGCCACAGGATTTTCAGTGTTGCAGTGATTGTTAGAATCATTTGAACATGGTAATAGAAATGTGTGAAAGAGGACACGAGAGTGTGAAGCTATTCCAATAACTCCTTGGTCCAGACAGTGATGCTAGAGTAGGAAAATGTCTTTAATTTTTTTTAAAATTTATTTATGATAGTCACAGAGAGAGAGAGAGAGAGAGAGAGGCAGAGACACAGGCAGAGGGAGAAACGGGCTCCATGCACCGGGAGCCCGATGTGGGATTCGATCCCGGGTCTCCAGGATCGCGCCCTGGGCCAAAGGCAGGCGCCAAACCGCTGCGCCACCCAGGGATCCCGGAAAGTGTCTTTAAATGAGGATGGAAGAGGATAAAAAAGGGTAGTATAACTTTCTTTAGCCAAAAGGTACTGGAAACTTAGGACCAAGCAGTATACTTTTTAGGCTTCAGGACCTAAAGATACTGTTTGATCCAGCTAGTCCTTTTAAGAGTAGGTTTTCTTAAGCTGGGGTTCTTAGAAACAGACACCAAGGAATCCATATACTTAGATGGAGGAAAAATTACATTTTATGTTTTATTAACCTCTAACTTGTTAAGCATTTCTCTCACTTATGAAAGGCTTAACCCAGTTGGCCCTCCTTTAACAAGCCATAGTAGTATTAGCAGTACTTTTGACTTTATCATCACTGGAAATCACAGAGACACAATTCAGTTATTATAAGTTTCGAGATACTATTTATACCTGTTGCTACTTTGAAATGACAGTGATTGTTGGACCTGTAAGTAGAGCTTGTTATTTAGTGGGTTATTAAAGAAGTACATTATGGCATCACAAATTTGCTTTTATATATTTGTTTTTATACTTTGATTCTTTTTGTTATCCTGTTTTATTTTATGCATTTAATTACATTATTTGAGAAGGCTTTGCCAGATTGCAAGGAGGGTCATAGCATAAAAAATTGTGAAAATCCTTTCTGTTAGAGGCTGAGGCATGCTGTAGGGGGCATAAAGGAAGATACGGAGAATGACACAGGGAGGAGGTTCTAAGACAGGTAGTTGAGCATAAAGATGTTAACGCAGAAATGTTTTAAGAAGGAGGTAGATCCCATTTTGCTTCTGTTGCACGTGCTGAACCTTCAGTGAGAAAACAATAACTCATGAGCAGAGGGTAGGTTTCTATCAGTTGTGTGGGTGGCTCAAGAAAACAAATATGGGGGGATCCCTGGGTGGCTCAGCAGTTTAGCGCCTGCCTTTGGCGCGGGGTGTGATCCTGGAGACCCAGGATCGAGTCCTGCGTCGGGCTCCGGCATGGAGCCTGCTTCTCCCTCTGCCTGTGTCTCTGCCTCTCTCTCTCTATCAAGAATAAATGAATAAAATCTTAAAAAAGAAAAAAAAAGAAAACAAATATGGTCTAATCAGGAAGAAAGAGGGACATTAGTAGAGGGAATTCATTGTACAAGTGATGGGAGACTCCGGAATCCAAATAGGTAATGGTGCAGCCACCCAGATTAGTTACAGCAGGAAAACACCATGGCCTCTAGGCCAGAGGGCTAATGGGAAGAGATGATGTGACTGGAGTCCTGAAGTTGGGGCTGTTTGGTGGGAGGTAGAGCACGGGAAGGGCTATTCAGTGTTAGGATGTTAGAGGGAGGGGAGGCAAAGAGATTGATCTTGAATGAGATGCAGCACCTGCCAGAGACAGCGCTGGAAGTAGAGCCATTTGGGAGTGGAGCACGGGAATTGTGTAACAGAGGAGAGGAGGTGAACGGCATTGGGGAATGGAGTTGAGATCAAATGGGCAAATGGTTGGCAGTTCACACCTCATCACCACGCTTGTACTCTCATGTAACTCCCATACAGTAATATGTTGTTTTTGTGTAACATTGCTGGTTGCAACCCAAATATCCTCTAAACACAGGTGTTCCTGCCTTTGCCACAATGGGTGATCCAAAGGCTTTTTTGTCGTTGCATCGTCTCACAGATGATACATGTCTTCACTATCGGGTCTTTGTAATCTGGTAACTCATGACTTTAATTGAAAAGTTATTATTACATTCTTCATATGAGGCCAGAGGGGAGAAGCCAAGAAAACAATCACTAATATATACATATAACACATGTGCAAAAGCAGCTGTAGTTCTTATTTTTAGAGATGGTCCTAAGGTTACAATGCTGGAAAGGTAGGGCTTTATATTTTGGAGGTTCAAGTTATGATTCTGTGCATTAGACTTAGATCTTTTCTCATTTTCTTGTGGCTTGTTTTGTTAATTTCGGTCAAATAATGCTTTAGAACTGCTTCTCTAATATGGTAGGCATTAGCTACATGTGATTTTTGAGCACTTGAAATGTGACTGGTCTGTTAATGTAAAATACTGGATTTCAAAAACTTTGTACCAAAAATGCAAACCGTTTCACTAATAATTTTTCATATGAATACATGTTGAAATAATGACAATCTTGTGTACATTGGGTTAAATAAAACCATTAAAATTAACTTCATGTATTTATTTTTACTTTTCAAAATGTTGCCACTAGAAAACTGAAAAGAGACTTGTATTATATAACTATTAGACAAAGCTGCTTTAGAAGGCTGTCCATCAGGACACCTGGGTGGCTCAGTGGTTAAGCGTCTGCCTTTGGCTCAGGGCATGATCCTGGAGTCCCGGGATCGAGTGCTGCATCAGGCTTCCCTCCATGACGCCTGCTTTTCCTCTGCCTGTGGCTCTGCCTCTCTGTGTCTTTCATGAATAAATAAATAAAATCTTAAAAAAAAAGAAGGCTGCTCATCTCTTGAATTCCTATGTGCACCATAATCAATTAGATGCCACCACAAATACTTGGGATCAGGATGCTAAGATTACTTCTATAGTCCTGTTTTCCATTGTAGTAACTGTCTTCATCTTGTTTCTAATGGTTAATTCCTACCACTTGGACTTTGCCACTCTGGAATTCAATTATTTTGATTGAAATTGGGGAGTCCGTCTCAATTGTGATGTCTTCCACCATTATCTGCATCATCTGCTATAATCTCTGGTATATGGAGATTAGTTTCCGGAGCTTTATAAGGGTGCTTGTGCTGCCTGTGCCAGTGTATTTTATAGCATTTTAAGTAGGAAGAGAATATCCTTTGCACTCTTGAAGAGGATGTACTTAGAGAAAGGAGAAGTTTTGGTTTGCTCACATTAAATCACACACTTCTCCCTAAGTCTCCATGTTATGTCAGAAAAGTACTGGCATTTTGACCTTATGAAGTGATTGTCGGCTGGTGTTGAATTCAATCTACAGTCACCCACCCTAGCAAACTGTTAGAACTAGCTTATAAGTCCAAAGCAATCCTGTGTATGTTCTACAGGTTCCTGCTAATACAAGATTAGCAAGATCTTGCATTTCATTTGCTACATAAGCCATTTTTTCCTGGAGCAGACTATGCATTTCTCCACCTGTGACATACTGAGATCAGAATTTATCTATGGTGACAAAGAATGGTGGACGTATGCTTGCAGATCCTCTGGCAAGGCAACTGTCTCAGGTGTGCTCATTATTAAGTCTTTAAGCAAGGGATGACAAATTGTCTCAGGGAGGAGAAGCTGCTTTTGTTGGTAAGGGATGTTTAGAGGGGATTTGGAAGGTTATAATTTTCAGGTTTGTCTAATTCCAAAAGTCCTCATCCCATCTCCTATGTTCCTACTTCATTCCCAACTGATACCTACTACCTTAACATTAGAAACTTGGTGAGACTCTTCATTCAACTTGTAGTGTGATTCTGCATTCCTCCTAATTAGATTTTCTTTCTGATCCTTAGCCTTATCAGCATGGGGCTATAAGATATAAAAGATTGTTTTAAAGTTAACATAGAAACTCTGACTTTCTGACTATTTTGAACTGATATTCTAAAGCTTGAGATTATCACTTTGTGTTTATAAGCTAATGGTCACATTTAGCCTTCCCACCCTGCAGATCTTGAAATAAGCAATGCTGCCTTAATGGTTAAGTGCAGTTCCTACTTCATTTCTCCAGGGCTTTGTCCTCAACTGGCATTTTATTCTAAACTGCACATGATAATTTAAGTAATTGTGATCCCACTATAAGCCATGGGTCACTGCAAAAGTGCCCTATTTCTGCCTGCAAAGAGGTCTTCATTGATTGCTGGGAGGGACTGTCCAGGAGAATTTGAAGCAACAGGTAAGACAGGGACGCTGCTGAAGTTAGATCTGGAGCGGGAGTACTACCCTGGGTTCACTACTTTGGCCCTTAAAAGTATATCACAAATGCCTCCTATTGGCCAAACCTGAGAGGCCACTTGTCAAGGGATCCTGGGAAATGTAGTCCTACAATACAGAGCAGAGCTGCAGAAGAATAGGGAGGAGATCTGGGGGCAAACAGGTGAATGACTGGCACAATTGGGAATGCCTAAATGTTAAACAAAATGAGTTATCTTGAATACGTAATTAAGATTCTATGATTTTTTCTTTATTATTAAAAGATTTGTAAATTCCTACTTGTAAAAGTATTTTGAAGACATTTACTTTGCTGAAATTTTTTAAAATAAAAATTATCATTTTTTATTCTTTATATGTGGAAAAGGATGTCATTCTGCTGGACTGTACATATTAACCACTACTTAGGGTAATTTCTGATGTTGCTTTTCTGAAATTCTTTTGTTTTTTTTCTTTCTGATAATGGCATCATCTTTTTCTAGCCTAGTATAGTGCTGTCCTACGTGATGCCTTTCCAGTATTCTCTCTCATCCATCATTTCTTTCTTGACCACTGGTAGCAAATAATTTTGCCTTCTTTTTTTGAACTATCATAACATTTTTACCTCTTTTATAAAACTTATTCTGTATGTCTTTCTATAAAATTTCATTACTTGAGATCAGAGGCTCTATAATGTTTGTTTTATATCTTTCATATTACTTGACACATAGGAAGTGTTTAATATTATTTAATGAATCATTGATTAGATCATAGAATTTTGGAGTGGGAATGGAGTTTATAAATCATTTATTCTGACTCTGACTTATCTTCTGTCACACAACTCATGGAAGGATTTTAGATAAATCTGGTTATTAATTATGTAGTTGTGCAGATATTAGATAAATATTGGTTCATAAAATCCCTGCAAAATTGGCACTTTTATGACTTCATGCTCCATCAGTAATGTCATAAGAGGAATAATATAGACAATATCTACTAAACTATGCTTTGTTGCAATTTGCTTCTTGATTTCATTTCAGAAATAGGAAGAGGAGAGGGGAGGATGAATCTTTATGATAGGCACACAGTGAGTGAGAGAGAGAGGCAGAGACATAGGCAGAGGGAGAAGCAGGCTCCATGCACCGGGAGCCCGATGTGGGACTCGATCCCGGGTCTCCAGGATCGCGCCCTGGGCCAAAGGCAGGCGCTAAACCACTGCGCCACCCAGGGATCCCCCGGGAGGATGAATCTTAAAGTACTTACTATGTGTCATTTTTTTCACTTCTTAGTCATGACTATTTCTGATTAAAACTTGCAATTTTTAAGTGGTACCTGGCTGGCTCAGTCAGTAGAGTATGTGACTCTTGATCTTGGGGTCATGAGATCAAGCTCCACATTGGGCATGGGGCCTAGTTTATTTTTTTATTTTTTAAAGATTTTATTTATTTATTCATGACAGAGACACACAGAGAGAGGCAGAGACACAGGCAGAGGGAGAAGCAGGCTCCATGCAGAGAACCTGATGTGGGACTCGATCCCAGGACCCCAGGACCATGCCCTGGGCTGAAGGCAGACGCCCAACCACTGAGCCACCCAGGCATCCCAGCACGGGGCCTACTTTAAAAAAACCTTGCGATTTCTCTTTACTTTTATAAGATCATGTAAGAATTTTTGTTTTTCTTTTTTTCTCTAGTGGATTCTCTAAAATTAGAAAACTAATGAGTGTCATTTGGTAGGGCTAGTGCTTCTTTTCCAGTCTTTTAGAAAAGTATAAATTTATAAATTCTTGTCTTATAAATATTATAGAAACAAATTTCTCTAAGACATTTAAATGTTTGGGTGCATGAACTCATAATCTTGGGGACATATTTTAATACTGGTTCATGATCTCAAAATTTGTTTTCAGCTGGCTAGCTATGAGAGTCAGATTGCCAAGCTGCGATCCGAGGTTGAAAAAGGAGAGGCATTGCGACAAAGTCTGGAATATGACCTGGCCGTTGCTAGAAAGGAAGTTGGTCTTGGAAGACGTGCTGCTGAAGAAAGGTTAGCTGAGGCACATAGAATCCAAGAAAAACTCTGTGGTAAGACTTTTATTTTTTCCCATGCTTAGGGTTTAACCTTTTTTTTTTTTTTTTAAACATTTTATTTATTTATTCATGAGAGATACAGAGAGAGAGGCAGAGACACAGCAGAGGGAGAAGCAGGCCCCATGCAGGGAGCCCAATGCAGGATTCGATCCCGGGACTCTAGCATTACACTCTGGACTGAAGGCAGGTGCTAAACTGCTGAGCCACCTGGGCGTCCTAGGGTTTAACCTTATTGTATATCATTACTCACTGTTGTGTATGTTCGCCATATAGGGTCAGAGTTAGGGTTTTTAATCTTTGGCCTTTGATGGACAGACTTTACTGGATGTGTATAAAGTCTTCTAGCATTCATGTGAACATTCATTTTCTTTACATTAATTTTTTTAATGTTGTGCATGTATGGAAAAAGGGGTTCAAAATCCTGTTAATCACTTTGTAGAGCAGTTGTTCCATCCAATCAACAGAATCACATAGAGATTTGAAAAAAAAAATCATAGGACCCCTATCTAATTCTATCAGTTAGAATTTCCAGCTTGAATTAAGGAAGGTATGTGATGTGATGAGCACTGGGTGTTGTTACACTGTATGTTGGCAAATTGAATTTAAATTAAAAAAAAAAAAAAAGGAATTTCCAGCTTGAGAGAGTCTGTATGTTCAAGAAGTACTGCAGGTGATTTTGTTGATGGCCTGGGTTTGGGATCCATAGGGTTAGAGGGTGGTACCTAGAAAAGAAAAATGTAGTAGATTTAATCCTCAGAAGCTCTCTGTTAAATAGCATATGAGCACTTAAAAATCTTTTTATTTAAGTATAATATATGTAAAGAAATGTGCCAGAGCTCCTGGTTGGCTCAGTTGGTTAAGTGTCTGCCTTTGACTCAGGTTGTGATCCCAGAGTCCTGGGATCAAGCCCCACAGGGGCTTCCTGCTACATGGGGAGTCTCCCTCTGCCTCTGCCTGCCTCCCCCCCTACTTGTGCTCACTGTCTCTCTGTTGAATAAATAAATAAAATCTAAAGAAAAAAAATGTGTCTGATATAAGCATATAACTCATAGGAAGCTCCCAGATCATGGAATGGAAAATTACCAGAAGTCCATCCACATGAATAACTACTATCCTGGTTTTTAATAGCAAGGATAAATTGTGCCTCTTTTCTTGTGCTTCATATTAAATGGAATCATATAATATGGGCTCTTTTATGTCTGGTTTTCCTTCAACATTGGGTGTGTGAGTTCATCCATATTGTTGTATGAACTCTGTATTGATGCTTAGTATTATGTTTTATGACATACCACATATATTTATCCATTTCTGTTAATGGGCACTTGGGTAATGTCCAGTTTTATGTTATTAAGAGTAATGTTGCTATGAACATTCCTTTTCTTTTTTAAGCTTTTGTTTTTAAGTAATCTGTACTTAACATGGAGCGCAAATTCACAACCCTGAGTTAGAGTCGCATGCTTCACCGACTGAGCAAGCCAGGTGCCCCAGTGTTGCTATGAACCTTCTTGTAGGCAACAGGTTTTATTTATTTATTTATTTATTTACTTACTTATTTATTTATTTTTATTTATTTATTTATGATAGAGAGAGAGAGAGAGAGAGGCAGAGACATAGGCAGAGGGAGAAGCAGGCTCCATGCACCGGGAGCCCGACGTGGGATTTGATCCCGGGTCTCCAGGATCGCGCCCTGGACCAAAGGCAGGCGCCAAACCGCTGCGCCACCCAGGGATCCCCCGGCAACAAGTTTTAATTAAGAGAACATTGAACTTGAATTCAGTAGATTTAGATTTAGATCCTGGTTTTACTACATACTTAGTGATATTTGAATGTAGGTTTTTTAAGGATGAAGAGACAATGAAAAGTGCTTTGTTAACCACGTGGGACTAAACAAATGTTAAAAGGTTATCTGGTCCAAGTTGCGGCCAGCTGTCTTGGGTTAGAAGTATTTTTGATTACCCCTGGTATTTAATAACCACAACACTACCTGGAACTTATCAATGCAAGAATCGAAAGGCACTAAATATATCAGTTAATGACTTTGATTTAATTATGAGGAGGTTGAAGTCTAGGAAAGATGGGAAGTTACTTTCTTGAAGTCAGATGATTTTCACAGACATTTTATAGAGGAAAATAGAAGAATAGCCATTAATGAGATGAAAAATGCTTAACCTCACTTGTCTTCAGAGAAATGCAAATTAAAACCACAGTGACTGTTACTACGTACCCATTAGATGGTGCTAATTGAAAAGACTGTCAATACCAAATGTTAGTAAGGATGTAGAGCAACTGGAACTTTTATACTTTGTAAGTGGGAAAGTAAATGGTACAATTACTTTGGGGAAAAACCTGGTAACTTCTTTTAAAATAAACAGTTGGTGGACAACTTGTTAGATAGTTAAAAAGTTTATGAACTGGAAGCACCAGATACCTCTGGAATTAAGAATTGGAATAACAATAGTAGGTAAAATAAAGAGGGTTAAATGAAAGCTCTTTGTTCTAGAGGCAAATAGGTTCTTAGATCTCCTTCCCAAGAGCATGCTGCTCTGGGATTGCTCTCACTTTCTAGAGGGAGCTGGGAGTTGGGTGGCTTAATCTCTGGAAATAATAAAATACAGGGTCTCCAGACTAGCAAGAACAGGAATATAGCATACTCAATGCTGAATATTGAGAAACTATTTCTTCCGGCCTCCTTTTTCTGTTGATTTCTCCAAAAGCTAGCACCCAGATTTCTTTTTTTTTTAATTTTTATTTATTTATGATAGTCACAGAGAGAGAGAGAGGCAGAGACACAGGCAGAGGGAGAAGCAGGCTCCATGCACCGGGAGCCCGATGTGGGATTCGATCCCGGGTCTCCAGGATCGTGCCCTGGGCCAAAGGCAGGCGCCAAACCGCTGCACCACCCAGGGATCCCTAGCACCCAGATTTCTATATCCATGTGGGAACTTGGAAGACTCTTCTATTCATCTGACCAAACCAAGAGGAAAAACCTAATGATATTGATATCGGGAGTTTCCTAATAAATGACCCAACCAGATCCTCCTCCAGTAAAGGACTATGGTTATCAAGCCCTATCCTGAAGTTCAGAATCTAGGTGGTGGGTATATGGGTAGGTATGTAACTGTGTCACCATTACAGTTACCCTAGTTGAGAGAAGACAACCAAGAATTAGCAGATGCTTGGGGAGAGCCTCTAAAACGGAGAGAAACAAAATAATTAGGAAGAATCAGAAACTCTGAGGAGAAGATTTAATAAGTAACATTAATATCTTAAGAGCTGAAAGAAAATATATTCCATCTATGGTGTGAGAACCAGATGTTATTAAAAAGAAGGGAAAGCTCTTAGAAGTAAAAAATGTGAAATCAGGAATGACAAATGTCAACAGAAGCATTGATAGATGAAGATGAAAGAAATCACCCAGAAATCAGAGTAAAAAAAAGACAGAGGTGGAAAAGTAGGAGAGAATAGGCAAGAAAATTTGAGGGTCAACCTGAATAATAGGGTAATATTGAAAGAAGAGATAAGGGAGAAAACAGGGAGGGATAAATCATCAATGAAATTATTTAAGAAATCATCTCAGAACTAAAGGTTATGAGTTGCCAGATTGAAAGGGCCCATTGAACATTCACCACTATAACAAGAAATAGACCCACCCGAAGGCAAAGCTTATTATGCAATTTCAGAAGAATGGAGACAAAGTGAAGATCCTAAATTTTTTCAAAGAGAAAAGAAAGACACAAAAGGTACAAAAAGAAAAATAGGCCATATGCAAAGGAATGGGAACCAAAATGACCTTAAATTTCTTGCCTACAGTCTGGATACTAGACCATGGAATAATCTCATGTAGAGATAGTAACTGGATTGGAGAGGAGACTTTTTGTGCCTTTTATACCTTCGAATTTTGAATCTTTTGAATATATGATCCATTTGAAACACAAACATGGTTTATTTATTTATTTAAGTTTCAGAGGAAGAGTTTAGTGATTCATCAGTTGCATATAACACCCAGTGCTCATCACAAGTGCTCTATTTAATTCTCATCACCCAGTTACCCAATCCCCTCACTTAGCTCCCCTCCAGTAACCCTCAGTTTGTTTCCTATAGTGAAGAGTCTCTTTATGGTTTATCTCTCTCTCTGATTTCATCTTATTTTATTTTTCCCACCCTTTCTCTATGTTCATCTGTTTTGTTTCTTGAATTCCACATATGAGTGAAATCATATGATATATGTCTTTTTCTGACTGACTTATTTCACTTAGTATAATGTCCTCTATTTCCATGCATGTCATTGCAAATGGCAAGATTTCATTATTTTGATGGCTGAGTAATATTCCATTGAATATATATAACACCTCTTCTTTATCCATTCATCTGTTGATGGACATCTGGGCTCTTTCCATGGTTTGACTATTGTGGACATTGCTGCTATAAACTTTGGGGTTCATGTGCCCCTTTGAATCACTATATTTGTATCCTTTGAATAAATACCTAGTAGTGCAATTACTGGGTTGTAGAATAGCTCTATTTTTAACTTTTTGAGGAACCTCCATACTGTTTTCCACAGTGGCTGCTCCAGTTTGCTTTCTCACCAGCAGTGTATGAGGGTTCCCCTTTCTCTGCATCCTGGCCAACATCTGTTGTTTCCTGACTTGTTAATTTTAGCCATTCTGACTGGTGTGGGATGGAATCTCATCGTGGTTTTGATTAACACAGATATAATTTAAAAATAATACTGTTAACTTTGACTTTTTTTTTCTATTTTGGTTTGTTTAACAAGTGTGTTTGTGTGTATTTCCTCATTTTATATTCACAACAGCTTAGCAAGGAGGCATTTTACTCCCATTAAGGGTTAAGAGTCCGAGAAGTTTAATCAGTTGGTAGGTGATGGAGCCAGACCTGTGAGTGTTTCATTGCATCTTTTCTAGATTCTGAAATAGAGCAGCAGCCATAGTGAGTTGAGATGTGTTAGTTATTGTTGAGGTAATACTCGAATAAGAGGTGAGTTGAGCCGAACCTTGGTGGAGTCAGTAGCTATAGTTCTAAGGGTTGTGAAACAGTAGTTCCCAATTTCAATTTTGTGACAGCTTCATGTGTAAATGTGTCACAACTAAGTTGTTGCCAGTAGTGGAATATCAAAATCTGTAATCTATTAGGTCTTTTTAAAAAGTACCCCTGTAGTGGCTCCTGGGGGGCTCAGTCGGCTAAGCATTTGCCTTCGGCTCAGGTCATGATCTTGGGTTCCTGGGATTGAGCCCCACATCGCACTCCCTGCTCAGCAGGGAGCCTGCTTCTGCCTCTCCCTCTGCTCTTCCCTCTGTGCTCTTTCGTGCTCTCTCAAATAAATGAAGTCTTTATTAAAAAATAAAGAAAAAAAAAAGCCCTATATGTCACAGTTTAAAAAATGCACATTTGATTTATTTTCTTGAATAGGAGAAAAAATAGAATTGCAGCTGGTGCTAGAGGTGCACTTAAACTTGGGCATGCCTCTAGGAATATGTTGTTCGATTTCATGTCAAAATCACCTTTGTCTGAAAGCAAAGAAAAGATTGAGAAATTAGAGAGTAGACTGTTCTAGATAGAACAGTGAGTTTTTCAAGAGCTAACTGAAGCAAAGTGGTTAAATGTTTTGTTCTAAGTTCACACTGTATATGGATATAAAATCAACTCCGATTCCTAGGTGTGTGAACTTCTAGGGACTTCATTTGTGGTTGTAAATATACCTATTATTCTTTCATATTTTAATAGCTCAGAATGCAGAACTTCAAGGAAAGTCAAATGAGATCGAGAAGGCATTCCAGACTTCCCAGCTGAAGTGGAAAGAAGAATGCAGAAAATTTGAACATGATTTGGAGGAAAGAGACAATATAATTCAAAATTGCAATCGAGAATATGATTTACTTATGAAAGAAAAAAGCAGGCTAGAGAAAACCCTACAGGTAAATTATTTTTATTTTTTAAAGATTTATTTATTCACTTTAGAGAAAGAGAGTGGGCACATGTGCACAAGCTGGGGTGGGGGAGGGGCAGAGGGCAAGGGAGAGAGAGAACCCCAAGCCGACTTCCTACTGAGCTCTAACCCAGAACCCCAAGATCACAACCTGAGCTGAAACCAGGAGTCTGACAGTCAACCGGCTAAGCCATCCAGGCACCTCCAGGTAAATTATTTTTATAAAGGAATTTTTCTAGAATCATTGAGATATGTTACACATTTATTTGAAATTATCCTTGGGAAGGGAAATATCTACCAAAAATCAAGAAAATCTGATTTCCTCCTATCTACCTCCCTTTCTTCCTCTTTTCTTTCCTTTCAGGGGCATTTTTAAGTGTGTTTTTTGTAATATGCTATAGCAATATATTAATTTGTATGTTGTTTTCTTTTGTGAGAAACAGTTTGAGATTTCTGATCAAACTAAAGGAACTTAACTTGTGTGGGAGTATAAGAAGACGAGAACCTCCTGTCCTTTAGGTGCAGCAGTAGGAAAATTTGGAAGTTTTGAAATATGGGCTCTCGACTTTGGTCTGAATATGCAATAAATATAAAAAAATTTATATATCTGATATAAACTTCATTTTCTATGTAGAGTATATTTTATACAGACATGACCAAATATTTGATGACCTTTTACTGAAATTATTTGAACTATTTATCTTCCAGTTTTTTGTTTTTGTTTTTTTAACTCTCTAAAGTAAAAGTATGATTTAAGGTTGAAGTTGCCAGCCCCTTAAAAGATAGATTTTGAATTGCCTATATTTGTCTTTTTTTTTTTTTTGAAGCACCAATTTAAATAAAAAACAAAGTGATAGAAATGCTTTACATTTACCACTAGTGTAAATGGCTTTCCAGAATTCTGGAGAAATAACTCTTTATTGAAAGTAATTTTACACAAGCATTTACTAAATGTAAAAGTTACACTACAAGGTTCCATGGCATTGTCAGCAGGTCTGATTTCCTCCATGTCAGACAATTTGTTTCTTTAGCGTTATGTTCCCAGATCCTCTAACAATGCCTGGTGTGTACAAGGGCTCCCTTAGTATCTGAATGGGGGGAGTTTAGGTTCCCCAGGTCCCTGAGGGGCCGTGTATAACCTTCCTCATGTAAAATGTCTAGAACTGTGGGGAAAGAAGCATAATGGCAGCAGCTCCTTATAATCAGTCAGTCAGGCTGCATTTCAGGTTATAAGATCTTGCTGTGATCTTACTCAGCTACTTGATTTTATGCTACTGACTTTGAGCTGATCTGCACAGACTTTGGGGGAATTTGGGGTTGAATAGGAGTCACACTAGTTGGAGGAGACTTTTGTGATGACTTTCCATTAGTGAAAGTTCTAAGGATAATCTTTACTATGCAGATCACTGCTACTGTTTATACGGATACAGAGGGCTCTCCCTTCTCTATCAACCACACAATCTTGTGTTAATGGAAACTTAGTTTTAAATTGGGCTTCTTGGGGAACCTATATTTTATATATATATTTTTAAGATTTTATTTATTTATTTGACAGGGAGAGAGTGAGAGAGCACAAGCAGGGGGAGGGGCAAAGAGAAAAGGAGAAGCTGGCTCTTGGCTGAGCAGGAAGTCCTATGTGATCCCTAGGATCATGACCTGAACCAAAGGCAGATGCTTAACTGACTGAGCCACCCAGGCAGCCCTGCATTTTATATTTTTAAGAGTTTGAACCAAGTGTTAGATCTTGTAAATGCAGTACAACTAGGGAAACTCACCCCAAAAAAGCTTTTTGGAAGTATTATCTGTAGAATTAGAAATTAGTTACTAAAATCCAAACCTTCAAAAAAATTTTAACTTTTTAAATTATTGACATTCTAGCATTTTTTTATCCTGATTTGTTGCACAAGAGTCCTTCCTTATCAGGATCCCTGGGTGGCACAGGGGATCCCTGGGTGGCGCAGTGGTTTAGCGCCTGCCTTTGGCCCAGGGCGCGATCCTGGAGATCCAGGATCAAATCCCACGTCGGGCTCCTGGTGCATGGAGCCTGCTTCTCCCTCTGCCTATGTCTCTGCCTCTCTCTCTCTCTCTGTGACTATCATAAACAAAAAAAAAAAAAAAAAAAAAAAAAAAAGATTCCTTCCTTATCACCTTTGGTAAATACAATGTACTCTCTGAGTTTTATATGTAAATTATCAGGGATAATCCAGTTTGTTCATAGGTAATTAGAACTTTCTATGTTACCTACTTTACATGTAGACTACATGTAATCTGCATTCTGATGATCAAAATATAATAGAGTTCTATTAATGATTTTAACATAAATTATGAGTTTTAGCCATCTATAGGTAAGGAGAGTCCTTTGTACACTTGAATTGGGGATGAAGGAAGAAAGATGATGTTCATTGATCTAATAGTAAAGCAAGATTTTATTCATATAAAGGAAGCATTGGAAAAACATCAGCAGGAGAAGAATGAGATGGAGTCTCATATCAGGGAGACAGCACTGGAGGAGTTTAGATTACAAGCAGAACAATGGGATGCAGAAAGAAGAGAGTTACAATTTATAGTGCAGGTATTTTAAAAATAATAATTCAGTTCCTTAAATATGTCTTTTTAATGCTTATGATACTAAAAATTACATTAGTGTAATAATTGGCTAGCTTACTCAATGCAAAAATGACTCCTAGTCTTTGATCTCTGAAAGGCCATGTTTCATTTGTGGTTACATGACAATATGGGCAACTGTTGTGAGCAGATACTATTAGAATTATGGGATCCCTGGGCGGCGCAGCGGTTTGGCGCCTGCCTTTGGCCCAGGGCGCGATCCTGGAGACCCGGGATCGAATCCCACGTCGGGCTCCCGGTGCATGGAGCCTGCTTCTCCCTCTGCCTGTGTCTCTGCCTCTCTCTCTCTCTCTGTATGACTATCATAAATAAATAATAAAAAAAAAAATTTAAAAAAAAAAAAAAAAAAAAAAAAAGAATTAGAATTGGGTGACTTCCATTGCATAAATTATTTGATTTTAGGAAGTACATGCATGCATTTGGTATTTTATTTTTCCAGTTTAAAGTATGAGACCGTTCACAGTCTTTAATAGCCTAAACAAATAGAATAATTGGACTTTAGATATTAAATAATGCTTATAAATTAATACAGCATAGTGATTTTTCAACTCTTTTTTTAAGAGAGGAAATTCTTAATTGTGTTCTATTTCCTCCTTTCCCCCAACACACAGAATCTCCAAGGCTTCAAATAGGTTGGAAAATAACTGACTATATCCAACCCCCATTGTAGATGAGCAGATGGAGGTTTATGATGTAATCAGATCATAGACTGAGTCATTAATGTGGGAGAAGATTACAGGTCACAGATTCTCACTTTGATGTACTGTGCATTGTTTTTCAGGAGATTGTATGTATTTTGAAAGAGAGATAAGAGAAATTTGAACTGTTAATTCACTGACCAACTAACTTAAAATTTAAAAGAAATCTCCATAATTTCTTCTATTACTTATTTTGTGATAAGACATTTTCTCTGTACAAAATGACAAGTTGAAATACATAGTCTTTGTAGATAGCCAAGATACATATTCTTCACAGAATGAATAATATCTATCTAAAATAAATTTTGGAGTAGTTTTGTGTTAGAAACAATTCTGCAAGACAAAGGCAGCCAAAAACATGCAGAGAAGAGCCACCTTATTTCTTTAAGAGTGAAAACTGGCAATAAACCATGGAAATACTGAATTTGTTGTATATGTAAGTATTCAAAATACCAACATATCCACAGCTTTCCCAAACCTTTGGTCTTGGACAATGCTTTTCTTACCAGTCACTCAATCTATAGAATCTGGAAAGACATTACAATCATTCTTTAGACCTCTTGGTATTCTTAGAGTCTGTTTGTAATTTGTGTCCTTCCTTCCCTTCCCACTCCCTCCCTGAGTTTCTGCTATGGGTACTGAGGTTACAGAATTGATTAAGATATAATTTCTGTCCTAGAGGATCTTAAAACAGAGAGACATGAAAGAGAAAAAATATGTTGAAATATAATAAAATTTTTGACAAAATACTGTGGTGTGGGATCATGAAAGAGAAATTAACTGCCTAGGAGATTGGGGAAACCATCACAGAGCAGATGACATTTGACCAGTTTTTTATAATTGTCTTAAAGGCTACCTGAAACAAACAAAATAAGTAAATGAAAATAATCTCTTCATTTTGAAACACTCATAAATCTTCAGTGCCACCAATCAGAAGCCTGAAACTTGCAGAATATGATTCAGAGAACTTTATATTTAAATGTGTGGATGATGTGATTTTTAGATGCAGTTTCTTGGTCAATCCTATAAACCTCAGATTAAATGCGTGTGGTTATAACAGACTTTATATTATAAAGTACCAAAAGTATAATGTATCAGCCTTCTTTTTTTTAAGATTTTAAAAAAATTTTTTAAGGGATCTCTATACTCAACATGGGGCTCAAATTCAACCCTGAGATGGAGTCCCATTCTCCACTGTCTAGGCCAGCCAGGTGCCCCAGTATCGGCCTTTAATTATTATGTATGGGAAAGAATAGAGAACATACTCCTTAATTACAACATTTTTTTGTAAGATAAAAATTTTTAAAGTTTTTATTTAAATTCCAATTAGTTAACATACAGTATAGTATTAGCATAAGATACATTTTATTGTATTTTGTAGCTTAAATGGTCAGAGCTCAGACTCTTAGTTTCTCATCCTTTTAACATTAACAAAAGAAAACTTTTTTTCTTTTTAAAGCAAGTTTAAGCAACTGTTCATATTTTTAAAAGTCTTTTTTTAAATAACTCGAGGGATAGATTGAAATTCACTTCCCTATTTGCTGTTGATGGGTGTAGGTTTCCATCCTATAATTAGGTGTTAGTATGGGATAGCATTCTCTTTGTGCGACTCTCTAAGGGAATTCAGTTTTTAAAATAAGTTAAAAAAAAAAAAACACCTTCTAAGAGAAACCCCATCTTTAACAGACAAAGCAGGTGTAGTATTTCTTTCATCTGGGCTTTAGAATTCAGTCCCACTATAAAAAAAAAATCTTAATTTTATGCCATGTCTCTTTTCTTTCCTAGTAATTGAAACGCTAAATAGAGGTGTACTTCTCTGGAATATTAATGGGAACTCTAGTGCAGTTACCTCATTTTAAAAAGGCATTTCTCATTTTTTTTAATGCATGTCCTCTTTTGATAAACATAAAAACTCCACGTCTCTCTTTAGCATTATTTGAAATTTCAAAACAAATCAAAGCCTCCCCCAAGAAACTCCCAAACAAGCCAAAGCCAATTTAATTTAAAAACGAAGTATTTGTACTGATTTTGAAATATATATTCTTATTTAAAAATTTTTTGATCTCCATTAAAATTTTTAATTTAAAATGGCCATTTGTTATGTTTTTATCTATTATTTCTTCATTCCTCCTCTAGCAATGGGAACTTTGAAGATGCTTATTTGTCACAAGCTTTTCTATTGTAGATAGTGTGGGACATGCAGCAGTAAGGGTTCTTTTAAATGGCCATGCCCTTTTTCTTTGTCACTTTTCCAGTTCATTTCAATGTATAATTTATCAATAGGATTGAAAGCATTTAGGAGATGTGTATTTTTTCGTATTTATCTTGTTTCTCAAATTCTGTAACTCAACCAGGGAATAAAATGATCCTTTCTTCCTTCATTGACTAAATTTAATTTAAACATCTAGTGATAAGGAATGAGAGAGTTTGTAATGGCAAGATGCCTGAGAAATGTAGATTGAAAATAATAACATACACTATAGCAGAAGAAGAACAGGGAGGCAGTAAAGGAAGGTATCAGAGCAGGCTTAGGTATCAGTAGGCAGTGTATTTTGGATTGGAGGGCAACATGTGAAAGATTGATCTGGTAGGCATGGTTGTGATCTCGGGACAGCCTGGAAGAAGCTGCATGGAAAGGAAGTGTTTCAGAAGTTTGGTTGAAATGATCTAGAGCAGCAAGGAGCATTTCTTTGCAGTTTCCTAGGCAACTGCCCAGTGGTGCCCTGTGTAGTAAGCAAGCAGCACAGACAGTGACTCTGGCACTGCCTGTTTTTTTCTAAACAGGAAATAGCTTTATATTCAATTTATAAAATTGCTATCTATTGTGCTCATTTTAAAAAATGCCCTAATTTAGGGAAATTCAAAAACAAAAGTGGAGGTCTTATGACTCCCTCCCCCACCAAATCCCACTTCTTATCTAAAGGTATATGAACATTTTATCATTGTATTATGTAAATGGAATTATATCCCTCAGTATGCTTGGTGTCCATCTTTTAATATCCTTGTATTATTCTTGTAGCATTTATATGGTTTTCTGCCATGTGGATGTTCCCAACATATATTAAGGAATCCCTTATTGAAAGACATTTTATTTCCTTCAAAATTTTTTTGCTGTATCTAAGATTTGGAGAGCCTGGTTGGCTCAGTCCATAGAGCTCGTGACTCTTGAGTTTGGGGTTGTGAGTTCAAGCCTTACATTGTGCACAGAGCTTACTTAAAAAAAGAGAGGGAGGGATCCCTGGGTGGCTCAGCGGTTTAGCGCCTGCCTTTGGCCCAGGGCGCAATCCTGGAGACCCGGGATCGAGTCCCACGTCGGGCTCCCGGTGCATGGAGCCTGCTTCTTCTCCCTCTGCCTATGTCTCTGCCTCTCTCTCTCTCTCTCTCTGTGACTATCATAAATAAATAAAAATTAAAAAAAAAAAAAAAAAAGAGAAGGAGAGAGAAATTAGAAAAAAAAAAAAGGAAAAAATGATTCATTGACATTCCTGGCCATATCTTTGAGCTGTTGTACAAGTAACTGAATTATGTAAATGCCTAAAAGTATCACTGCTTGGTCTGCAAGCTTATGTATTTATAATTATGATCAGTATTACATAAAGTTAATACCAGTTTATACTCTATGGCTGCAAACATTATTTCTGATTGTAGAACTGTGCTGGCTTTGGGGATTTCAGGAGATAAGCAGGTACTAGGTTGAGGTGTGGTAACTAGCTACATTGAAATATTTCATCAGGTAAGAAGGAGGAGTACCTTAGCTCTGGTATGTTTCTAATTATATTTTTATAATTCTTTAGACTTGAAACCATATTTTGGAGTCTGAGAAATGTTTATATGAGGATATTTTAAAAAATTTAGTTTTGGGGCTATGTTTCTGAAGTATGTGGACAGAAAGCAAGTTTTCTAGTAGCACAATGTGGTTTCCTATAATGGTAAATATCAGTTCAAAAAAATGCCTCATTTTAAAATATTTTAAGTTCGGGATGCCTGGGTGGCTTAGTGGTTGAGCGTCTGCCTTTGGCTCAGGTCATGATCCTGCGGTCCTGGGATCAAGTCCCATATCAGGCTCCCTGCAAGGAGCCTGCTTCTCTCTCTGCCTCTGCCTCTACCTCTCTCTGTGTCTTTAGTGAATAAATAAATAAAATATTAAAAAGTTCAACACCTCCCTCTAGTGGACAAAAGAAGAACGCCCTCAATTTCCATCGTCCTTTTTTTTTTTTTTTTTTTTTTAATTTTTATTTATTTATTTATGATAGTCACAGAGAGAGAGAGAGGCAGAGACATAGGCAGAGGGAGAAGCAGGCTCCATGCACCGGGAGCCCGATGTGGGATTCGATCCCGGGTCTCCAGGATCGCGCCCTGGGCCAAAGGCAGGCGCCAAACCGCTGCGCCACCCAGGGATCCCTCCATCGTCCTTAATATGATTTTATTTACACACACACTCATACACACACATTGACACTTACATTTTCACTATAAGGATCCTGGTAGCTTTTTGTTTTATTAGAAGATAAATTTTGGGGCACCTGAGTGGCTCAGGAGTTGAGCATCTGCCTTTAGCTCAGGTCGTGATCCTCGAGTCCTGGGATCAAGTCCCGCATTAGGCTCCCCTCAAGGAACTGCTTCTCCCTCTGCCTGTGTCTCTGCTTCTCTCTGTCTCTCATGAATTAAAAAAAAAAAAATCTTTAAAAAAAAAAGAAGATAAATTCTGTGATAAAAATTTAAAAATTTGGGATCCCTGGGTGGCGCAGCGGTTTGGCGCCTGCTCTTGGCCCAGGGCGCGATCCTGGAGACCCGGGATCGAATCCCACATCGGGCTCCCGGTGCATGGAGCCTGCTTCTCCCTCTGCCTGTGTCTCTGCCTCTCTCTCTCTCTCTCTCTGTGACTATCATAAATAAATAAAAAAAATTAAAAAAAAAATTTAAAAATTTTATTTGCAAAGAGGCAAATTAATCTTGACATGTAACTGCATGTATTATTTTATAGCTCTTTTGGAATTTTCTTGTATGTTATAATATACCCCAGACTACCCCAGACTTAGATTGTGTTGATAAAACCACAAATATAAGATGAATATTTGAACATACAGAAAATGACAGGGACTAATACAACCAGTACCTAGTATAACGTACCAATACCATTAATATACCTAAAGATTTTGTTTATTTGTTCATGAGAGACACACAGAGAGAAGCAGAGACATAGGCAGAGGGGGACACCAGCTCCTTGCAGGGAGTCAGATGCGGGACTTGATTCCCCAGACCCAGGGTCACGCCCTTAGCCGAAGGCAGAAGCTCAACTGCTGAGCCACCCAGGTGTCCCAATATTGTTAATATATCTAATATTTACCATCTAGGTCATGTGTTTGTCATATTTCTCTCAGCATTAAAAACAGACAAGCAATAAATTGTTATATTATTTAAGAGTGACTATTCTGAATCACTTTATCATCCCACCATCACCCCATTCCCAAAAGATAACCATTATTCTGAAGTCAGTGTTTAATTTTCTGTCTGTATACATTGACCATGTATCATATTATTTTGGTATTTTTTTGTGTTTTAAAACTATACATAGAGTATCATAATGTATGAATCTTTGTCCAACTTGTCTTTCTCACTAGTGTTTTTGAGATTTTTTTCCAAGTTAATAAACTGGCTCTGGTTTATTCAATTTAACTGATGTATGGTATTTTATTCTATGTGTATCTCATAATTCTTTTCCATTACTGGATTGATTGAGATTTAAATTCTTCCCAACTTTTAATTATCACATACAGTGCTTTCATGAATATTGAATATTTTTGTTTATGTAGGTATGTAGTTTGTGTATATGCAATTATTTAGAGGTAAAATATATGCCAAATTGTTCTCCCACATGGTATGCCAATTCAAAAGAAGAGTTCCTCTTCTCTTAACAATTTCTTGAATACTTGGTATTTTTCAGACTTAATTTATTTTGCAATAGGATGTTTGTGAAATTATATCTCATTTTTGCTTAAATTTCTATTTCTCTGACATTGGGCATGTTGTATTTATTGGCCATTCATGTTTCTTCTTCTGTGAACTGCCAGTTTATACTTTTACTTTCTCCTTTTGGGTTGTTTGTATATTTTTATTGATTTATAGGAGCTTTTAATATATTTGGTTGCTAATCCTTGGCTAGTTATATCCTCATTGTAAGCATGGAGACAATTATATTGGATTTGATGCGTCATTTTAAATTTTAGTGTAGTTGAATTTATCACTCTTTTTTTCTTATTAATAGTGTCTTTTATGTCTTAACCTAAAGTCGTAAAGAGAATGTGTATTTTTTTCTATACATAGCATGAGGAGATCTAATTTTATTTTTTTTCAAATGGATAACCAAATGCCCCTATACCAGCTATTCAACTGTCTGTTCTGTCACCACTTACTGATTTATAGTGTTGTCTCCATCCAAGTTACTTTCTATCTAAGGTTTAGTTTCTGAGCGCTGTGTTCTGTTTCGCTTATATACTTATCTATTTATGAGTCAATATTGAATTGTTTTATTTACCATGGCTTTAGAATAAGTCTTGATAACTGGTAGGGCAAGTTCCCCTCTCCATATTCTTAATATTTTTTTATGAGGGAATATTTTTTTCTTAGCCTTTAATCTCCCATGTGAGTTTGACGTTTAGCTTGTAATATTCCACCAAGAAAACTTGGTGAAACTTTGATCAGAATTGAATTGATTTTAGGGTCTATTTGGCATAAAGTGGATATCCTTAATTTTTTCTGTTTTCTATCTCTTTATATTTTTGTTCTATTTCCTGAGAGATTTCTTCAGCATTATATTGTAACTTTTCTACTGAATTTTCATTTTTTCTTTTGGGTTATTTATTATTTTTTTTGAAAAAGTATTTATTCGGGCAGCCCCAGTGGCTCGGCAGTTAGCGCTTCCTTTGGCCCCGGGGTGTGATCCTGGAGGCCCTGGATTGAGTCCCATGTCGGGCTCCCTGCACAATGCCTGCTTCTCCCTCTGCCTGTGTCTCTGCCTCTCTCTCTGTGTCTGTCATGAATAAATAAATAAATAAAATCTTTAAAAAAATAAAAAAAATAAAAAAGTATTTATTCATTCATGAGCGACAGAGAGATGGAGACAGAGACACAGGCTGAGGGAGAAGCAGGTTCCGTGCAGGGAGCCCGACATGGGACTCAATCCTGGGTCTCCAGGATCAGGTCCTGGGCTGAAGGCGGTGCTAAACCGCTGAGCCACCGGGCTGCCCTCTTTTGAGTTATTTTTGAAGAGCTCTTGCTACTTCTTTGACTATACTTTTTTTTTTTATAGTAGACTCTTGACACATAGTTACAATTTTTTCTTGAGATGATAATTTTTTTTAAAAGATTTTATTGATTTATTCCTGAGAGACACACAGAGAGAGGCAGAGACACTGGCAGAGGGAGAAGCAGGGTCCATGCAGGAAACCCGATGCGGAACTCAGTCCTGGAATTCCAGGATCACGCCCTGAGCCAAATGCAGAGGCTCAACTGCTAAGCCACCCAGGTGTCCCGAGATGAGAACTTTTAAGATTTATTCCCTTAGCAACTTTCAAATGTACAACACAGTGTTGTTAACTAGAGTCACCATGCTGTACTCCCAGAACTTACTATTTTATAACTTTTGACTTCCTCTACTTATTTCTCCCATTCCCCATCCTCCACCTTGGCAATCACCAGTCTGATCTGTTTCTGGGAGTTTGGTTTATTTTCATTCCACATATAAGTGAGATTATACAGTATTTATTTATCTGATTTATTTCACTTAGCATAATGCCCTCAGGGTGCATCTATGTTGTCCCAAATGGCAGGATTTCCTTCTTTTTTTATGGTTGAATAATACTCTACTATGTATATGTGTATGAGTGTGTATATATGTGTGTGTGCATCACATTTTGTTTATTCATTCATCCGCTGATGGACACTTAGGTTGTTGTCATGTCTTGGCTCTATTAACAGTATTGATTTTCAAGGCTATCAGTAACTGATGGGAAGGGCCATGGATTTAGGGCAAGTTAAAATGCCAAAAAGCTCACCATTGTTACAGAGATTTCAGCTGATTTACTTGAATAAGTGCTTATTGATAAGATTATTACAAGCCTATGGTGAATTTCCACTTATAAAAAATTTGATTTGGACATTTTTTGCCAGTGTTCTTCATGCTTTTATGGAAAAAAGAATTTTTGGTTGTCCTTACTTTGCAATTCTGAAATTGCTTCTGTTCTCAAAAGATATTTTGAAGGTTTATTCTCTTTATTATGTGTTTCTTTGAGATTGTTTTTCCTCTTCCCCCTTGATTTAGATTTCATCTTTTATGTTGTTTTTTTTCCCCTCAAAATACCTCTTTTTCTTATGTTTGAGAGTTGAGGACTAAAAGGCTTATTAGGAGCTTGAGTGTTTGAGTTTGCTCTTTCAACTGTGATCTTCAGTGTAGGGTTACTTGGCTGGATATTTGAAACAGGTATGTATATAAACCTCCTATCTGCCCCACCTAACCTAAGAAGAGGTAGAAAATAGAAAACCTAAAAGAGTCGGTATCAAAATTCCAGGCCCTTATTGCTTCAGCAATGAACAAAAGAACATGCAAAGAGCAGATAATTTTCTTAAACTGCCAGAGAATGGAAAAATCTTTTTTTTTTTTTTTTTTTAAAGATTTATCTGTTTGAGAGAGAGGGAGAGAGCAAGCAAGCACAAGTGGGAGGGGCAGAGGGAGAGGGAGAATCCCAAGCAGACTCCACGCTCAGCCCAGAGCCTGATGTGGGGCCAGTCCCAGGAACCTGAGACCACCACCCCAGCCAAAACCAAGATTCAGATGCCTCACCAACTCTGCCATCCAGGTGCCACTTATAATGGAAGAATCTTGATGACATGCAAAACTGATAAATCTTGATGCTAAATTGACAAGACTAGAAGAAGAGATAATTATAGCTGATCTCACTAATGAATAAACATACAGAAGTATTATATAAAATATTAGTCAACTCAATGCAGCAAAATATAAAAAAGGTATAATATAAAAAGCCTTTATACAATAAATACCAGGTGAGTTTAACATTGGAAAATTAATCAATGTGGGCACCTGGGTGGCTCTGTGGTTGAGCATCTGCCTTTGGCTCAGGTTGTGATCCTGGGGTCCTCGGGATCAAGTCCCACACCAGGCTCCCTACAGGGAGCCTACTTCTCCCTCTGCCTATGTCTCTGCCTCTCTCTCTGTGTCTCTCATGAATAAATAAAGTATTTAAAAAAAATTAATGTAATTTTAAGTTAATGTAATCCCTTAACTATGTAATATAAGTTTCTTGAATATGTAAATAGAATTCCTAAGAAGTCCACACTATATGAAGAAGGCAGTTTTTTAACATAAAAACTGTGTGTGTTTTTATATGCATATCCAAGGATATATAGTAATTGTCACATAATATTAGTGACTACTTGACCTCTGCATTAAAACTGGGATTGTTAGGTCAGCATTTCATCTATATCTTGAAAGACTTTTATTTAAAAACTGCATTACTGTAAGGACCATTTAATATAGGTCAAGTATCATAAAGTTAAAATTTCACCAATAAATATAATAAGCCCTAACTGATCCATTACTGATTCTCCAGTTTTTTTATATGATTAAATCAAAAGTGTCATGGAATGATGCATATGCTTTTTGTTTAGTGTAATGGAATGATTGCATTTTTTGTACTGTTTCTCAATAGAATGGGAATCACAAGTCATATCTTCTTATTTTTTGATGTATTTTTATTTATTTATTTTCATATCTTCTTAAATAAATTTTGTGAGCCTTCTCGAATACTCAGTTTCTTTTGCTTTATTTAATAAATGTTGTTTGAAATAATTGCCATCAACTATGATACAAGCATTTTTGGTTATGGTTTTTATTTTGTTTTTATTTCAGATTATTTGGTTTACATTGAGATTAACCTTGTAAATTGCTGTTTATTCATCTAAAAATATACATACTACTTTGCGTGGATGATAGAAATCTGGAGATGATGTGTCCGTCAGGAGGCACATAATGTGACAGTGAATTTGAGTTGATGCTGACACTATTGACTGCTTGGAGGAAGGGGACCTGTCATGCAGAATAAAAGTAGTATTTTATACATGGATGGTGCTTAATGGTCTTAAAAGTACTTTTGTATATGAAGGTCCTATTATGATGAAATTAGAGGACATATGGCTATTTGTAAAACCATTTATTCCCGAACCCAGAGTGTCATTAAAACAGTGTGAGTGGTGTCTGCTTACTATAGACAATGCTGGCACAGTTTTGCTCTGGTACCCAGATTTGCTCTTTGTGGTGTTAGTTTAAGGATAGAAAATGTGTGAGCAGATGAACTTCTGTATATTGAGATGTTTCTGTTACCTGAAGATCATTCCTGAGTTCATGTGTAGTCGGCTACTGAGTGGTAATCTCATGAGTGAGGGGGATGTGGAGAGAGGGAATTAACGTTAGGTTTTATTCTCCACTCTCTGACTGTGGGCTGCACTGCCAGGTGCCTTCCATGTTAGAGTCTTCTATAGAGAGTTGTATTTGGTGCTTGTGACATTCTCAATCAGGTTCTTGTGACACCGTTTGAGTGACTAGTAACACCTGGAACCATTTTGGGTCCCTATCTGTGTGTATATCCCTAGATAAGACTGTGCTGGTGAAGGAAGTTGGGAAAGGAGCCTGTGCCAGAGACCTGAGTGGGAATGATAAATCAGGACATGTTACTGCAGAAAATACCTTTGATGTGGGTGTTGACTTTATGCTTGAACTTTCATGACATTCAACTCTGATTTCTGAGTTTTGTGGGGAGATAAGATTGAGAGATTTCAGCAGAAGATGACCTGATGTTATTTTTCTTTCAATAATACAGCAAAGATTGGAAAACTTGGAAACTGAAGGAAATGAAACACAGCCATCTAGTGGATGAAACTTTAAGAGCTATAGAGCTATAACCATAGCTAAAGTACCATGAGCTCACATAAAAACCTCTCAAGGGTCATTATTAGGCATTCAGGCTAATCACTTCTTATCACACAAGTGAGCAGGTACATTTGTATTACAAGATATTTTAAAATTTTAGTGAGGGGGAGAACATTATATATAGCAGTAGGACTGCAGCGTAATGTAAATACCCTCAGAGGTCAATTGAACTAGCAGAAAGTATAGTAAGCTAGACATATTTTCAAACATAACATGTATTAATCAGAGTTTTAAAATTGTAAAACTCCTATAATTCTTTTTTTTTCCAATTTTATTTTTAAGTAATCTCTACACCCAGTGTGGGATTCAAACCCACAACCCCGAGATCAAGAGTTTCATGTTCTACCAATGAGCCAGCCAGTCACCCCAAAATTGTAAAACTCCAGCAGTACTTTTTGAACATTTTGAAACATTACTGGAAACATTAAAGGGCAAATGTCTTTGAGATCCTTGAACAAGAGAGGTTTGAACTGCATGGGTCCACTTACACGTGGTTTTTTTTTCAATAAATACGTTGGAAAATTTTTTGGAGATTTTGGACGATGTGGAAAAACTTGGAGATGACCTGGAGATGTGGAGCCAAGAAATACTGAAGAAAATTAAGAAAAATTTGATATTGTAAGAATACAATACATAATACATATAAACAGATAAAATATGGATTAATCAGTTGTTTGTGTTATCATTCTGGTCAACAGTAGGCTATTGGAAGCTAAATTTGGGGGGGAGTCGAAGTTATACACAGGTTTTTTGACTGCTCATGGGTGGGTGTCCCTAACCCTCATGTTGTTCAAGGGTCAACTGTATAAATTAACCTCTTGTTAAGTTGAAGCACAGATTTAGTTACTCACTGTCTTTTATAAGATACATTTTTGTCATTGTTGGCTTATAATCATTATTGATGCAAAAATGAATTATTTTCCAGGAGCAAGATAATGCTGTACAAAATATGCACAAGAAGGTAGAAAAATTAGAAGCTGAACATATGGACTGCTCTGATCTTTTACGGCGACAAACAAGTGAACTTGAATTTAGCACTCAACGAGAAGAACGTCTTAGGAAAGAATTTGAGGTATATTTTCTTATTCTTTTAAAACAGTCATTTAAGGTCAGAGAAAGTTTTACTCTATCATAAAACATAAAACTAATTTTTTCAGTACTTATTTATATTGAATATCTGGTTTCTTTGAGAACTTTATATTTGAGTAAATTATATTTTGCCCCTAATTTTTAAAATCTATCCATTTTTAACAGTTAATTCTCATGGAATATTTGGAAAGCTTGAGGGTAATTGTTTACATAATAAGGTTGAGGAAGCAACACAGGAAAGGATTTTGTATACATAATATTAAATTCTAATTTTGTAGTTTTTTTTTTTTTAAGATTTTATTTATTTACTCATGAGATACAGAGAGAGAGAGGCAGAGACATAGGCAGAGGGAGAAGAAGACTCCCTGTGGGGAGCCTGATGTGGGACATGATCCCAGGACCCCAGGATCATGACCTGAGCCAAAGGCAGATGCTCAACTGCTGAGCCACTCAGGCACCCCACTAATTTGGTAGTTTGAATCATGTACTAGCTGCATGATTTTGTGGAATGCTTTTCAGGTAAGACTTTAGATGGGAAAGAAGCATCAACTTACAAATGAAATATATGATTTTTATGAGAGAATGATACTGATGGTCACTTTAATTTTTAGAGAAATTTATTTAATTCTTCTTTTTAAACTTTCTTTTGTTTATGGGAAATTAAGTATTTCAATAGGTAAATAAGTTTTATTTTAAACATAATCTGTAATTGTTATTAGGTAAATAAACATTTTTAAAGAGAATTCGGGCAGCCCGGGTGGCTCAGCAGTTTAGCACTGCCTTCGGTCCAGGGCATGATCCTGGAAACCCAGGATTGAGTCCCACGTCAGGCTCCCTACATGGAATCTGCTTCTCCCTCTGCCTGAGTCTCTGCCTCTCTCTCTCTCTCTCTCTCTCTCTGTCTCTATGAATAAATAAATAAAATCTTAAAAAAAAAAAGAATTCAATGATAAAAATGTTAGAGGTACTCCAGTTAAACTCACTGCTGTCATTTAACATTGTTCTGGAAATCTTAGCCAGAGAAGTATATAATGGCAGAACAGCAATAAGAAGTATAGTTTTTGGAAAGAAGGAGGTATGACTCTTATTATTTTCAGATGATACATTTATAAATTGAATAGTCAAGAAAAATCAACTTTAAAATTATTGACACTAGTAAGGACACTCAGTAAGGAGGCCAAGAAGAAAATGATATGTAACAATTTTATTTACATTCTTACATACGATTAATAATCAGGGACTAAAACATGTAAAAATTTTCTTCACCACAGTGAGAAGAATAGGAATACAATTAACTACAGACATATTAGAAAAGTTAGGAAAATTTAACTGAGAGTCTTCAAAAAAATGGTGAGACATTTTGAGGACACTCAACACTGTAAAGATATGAATCCTCCCCAGATTATATTATGGATTAAAACAGTTCTAATAAAAAACTCACTGGAATTATTTTGAGAATATAGATTCAGAAATTCATGTGCAAGACTAAAATAGGTATTACACTAGAGACTCTAAAACAAATTTTTATTTTGTAATTTTTATTATTTTTAAAGGTTTATTTATTCATGAGAGACAGAGAGAGAGAGAAAGGCAGAGACACACAGGCAGAGGGAGAAGCAGGCTCCTTGCAGGAGCCCATTGTGGGATTTGATCCTGGATCCCCAGATCATGACCTGAGCTGAAGGCAGCCGCTCAACTGCTGAGCCACCCAGGCATCCCTAAAACATCTTTTTAAAAAGATTTTACTTATTTATTTGGAAGAGGGGGGCAGAGAGATTATGTGCACATGTGCACACACATGTGCACCCTAGCAAGGGGAGGGGCAGAGAGAGAGGCAGAGAATCTCAAGCAGATTCTGGGCTCAGTGTGGAGCCCACCTGGGGCTTGATCCCACGGCCTTGAGATTAACCTGAGCCAAAACCAAGAGGTCGACATTTAACCGACTGAGCCACCCAGGTGCCCCTAAAGCATTTTGGTAAGAGTAATGAGTAGAGATTTACTATATCAGAAATTAATACCTATTATAAAGCATTGGTAATGTATTAGTTGTGGTATTTTGGTTGTTTGCAACAGAAACCAACTTTGATTAACTTAAATAGGGAATTCAGTGGAAGAATATGGGAATCATATTTGCAGAATCAGAATGAAAGCTGGGGAATCAGGCTCAGAAATGAATCCCAGAGCTACTCCCGAGGTCTTGGGAAGAGAAATGATGGATGAAATGAAGATGAATTGGTATCAATAATTTTCATTTTTAAAATTTATCAATAATAATTGGTATCATTCTTTTTATAACTTTATTTAGGATTCAAATCCCAAAGAGAAAATATTTGATTGAAAGAAATAGTTTGCTTTATTTTGCTACCAAATGAATCTCTCTCAGTTCTACTAAAATTAAAGCCCAGAAAATAAATTTTTATGTAGGGGAAAAGAGATTGTTGAGTGGCCAAAAAGTATGGTATCTCTAAGACCAGACTTTCAGTTGTATAGAGTTGAAAGGCCAATAGTAGACTTGTAGAATATTTCTAAAATCTAGTATATGAAGATATAATTTTATTTTTTGTTTTTCATTTTTTAAAAAGATTTTATTTATTCATGAGAGACACACAGAGAGAGGCAGAGAGACAGACAGAGGGAGAAGCAGGCTTCCTGTGGAGCCCGATGTGGGACCTGATCCCAGGAACCCAGGATCAGGACCTGAGCCAAAGGCTCAGCTTAACCGCTGAGCCACCCAGGCATCCTGAAGATACCATTTTAAATCAGTGGGAATAGGAAAGATTATTCAGTCAGTCAATCATGTTGAAACAATGGTTTAACTATTTGGGACAAAATAAAATTAGATTCCCGTCTTACATTATATTCTAAAATCCAGTTGGATTAAAAAGAGTAAAAATATTAAAACCTGATAAAGAAAAAAATATAAGTTTTTTTTCTCTCTGAGTATAGTATGACTTACTATTAATCATAAAAATAGAGGAACAAAACCATAAAGATTTATAGCTTTGACTATGAAAAATTAAAGTCTTATATAAGTAAATTCCCCACATCAAATAATATAAAAGACAAACAAATGAGAAAAAGATTTACAGCACAAGGTAAATATATCTGTGTCTCTATATCTGTCTATATGAATCCCCTATTATTTGGTAAGAAAGAGGAGAAAACCTTTATGAAAAAAAATCTGCCAAGGACATCAAAGAAGTGAAAGATGTTCAGATGCACAACAAACACATGAAAAATGCTTGACCTTACTATGATGTAAGAAAGGCTCTAACACTCATAATACTAAGTTTAAAGAAAAAGATAGCACCCAGTGTTGGTGAGGGTGATTTAAGAGTTTCTGTGGGTGGTTTAAGAGTTTCTGTGCCTTGCTGATGGGAGTACAAATGGATCAAGCCTTCAAAGAGCTCTGTTTGGCAAATTTATGTGGTCTTACTCAGAAAATTATCATACTACTTGGGAACTCTTTCTCCTGCTCAATCTCTTCATTGCTTTCAAGGCCTATGGCTCATGGCTCAGCTGTCACCTGGGACTTTATTGTCCTGTGTTGGATCTTCTGTTTCCTAGATCCGCAAGTGTTTTTTACTCCAGTGGCATATATAGTCTAATAGTTGCTAAAGAAAGGGTATATGAGACCTAAGTTTTAGCTGATCTTGTATTTCTGAGTATGATTTTTATGAATAAAGTATTAGAGTAGATAAAATTTGACTGAATATAGAATTTTAGGTTTAAAGTCATTTTCTCTCAGAAAGAGAAAGTTCCCAGTCTCTTCTGTTTTGAGAGGCCCGATGTTATTCTGGTTTGTGTTCCTTTGTTGGTGATCCTTTCCTCATTCTTGTCAGCTCTGTAAGTTTTTTTGGTCCTCTCTTTTTTTTCAAGCATTTTTTTTTTTTAATGGGAAGCTGTAAACATATTTTAAAAAGTAAACAGAATAGTATAATGAACCTAATGTACCCATCACCAGTTTCAACAGTGACCGCTATCTGGCCAATATTTTATCGTTTATACTCCCACTCACTACCCCCCCTCCCATATTATAGTGAAATGAATCCCAGGCACATATTATTGTTATTATTTTTTAATAATAAATTTATTTTTTTATTGGTGTTCAATTTTTTTAAATAATAAATTTATTTTTTATTAGTGCTCAATTTGCCAACATACAGAATAACACCCAGTGCTCATCCCGTCAAGTGCCCCCCTCACTGCCCGTCACCCATTCACCCCCACCCCCCGCCCTCCTTCCCTTCCACCACCCCTAGTTCGTTTCCCAGAGTTAGGAGTCTTTATGTTCTGTCTCCCTTTCTGATATTTCCCACACATTTCTTCTCCCTTCCCTTATATTCCCTTTCACTATTATTTATATTCCCCAAGTGAATGAGAACATGTTTGTCCTTCTCCGATTGACTTATTTCACTCAGCATAATACCCTCCAGTTCCATCCACGTTGAAACAAATGGTGGGTATTTGTCATTTCTAATGGCTGAGTAATATTCCATTGTATACATAAACCACATCTTCTTTATCCATTCATCTTTCGATGGACACCGAGGCTCCTTCCACAGTTTGGCTATTGTGGACATTGCTGCTATAAACATCGGGGTGCAGGTGTCCCGGCGTTTCATTGCATCTGTATTTTTGGGGTAAATCCCCAACAGTGCAATTGCTGGGTCGTAGGGCAGGTCTATTTTTAACTCTTTGAGGAACCTCCACACAGTTTTCCAGAGTGGCTGCACCAGTTCACATTCCCACCAACAGTGTAAGAGGGTTCCCTTTTCTCCGCATCCTCTCCAACATTTGTGGTTTCCTGCCTTGTTAATTTTCCCCATTCTCACTGGTGTGAGGTGGTATCTCATTGTGGTTTTGATTTGTATTTCCCTGATGGCAAGTGATGCAGAGCATTTTCTCATGTGCTTGTTGGCCATGTCCATGTCTTCCTCTGTGAGATTTCTCTTCATGTCTTTTGCCCATTTCATGATTAGATTGTTTGTTTCTTTGGTGTTGAGTTTAATAAGTTCTTTATAGGTCTTGGAAACTAGCCCTTTATCTGATACGTCATTTGCAAATATCTTCTCCCATTCTGTAGGTTTTGTCTTTTAGTATTGTTGACTGTATCCTTTGCTGTGCAAAAGCTTCTTATCTTGATGAAGTCCCAATAGTTCATTTTTGCTTTTGTTTCTTTTGCTTTCGTGGATGTGTCTTGCAAGAAGTTACTGTGGCTGAGTTCAAAAAGGGTGTTGCCTGTGTTCTCTTCTAGGATTTTGATGGAATCTTGTCTCACATTTAGATCTTTCATCCATTTTGAGTTTATCTTTGTGTATGGTGAAAGAGAGTGGTCTAGTTTCATTCTTCTGCATGTGGATGTCCATCTTTCCCAGCACCATTTATTGAAGAGGCTGTCTTTCTTCCAATGGATAGTCTTTCCTCCTTTTTCGAATATTAGTTGACCATAAAGTTGAGGGTCCACTTCTGGGTTCTCTATTCTGTTCCATTGATCTAGGTGTCTGTTTTTGTGCCAGTACCACACTGTCTTGATGACCACAGCTTTGTAGTACAACCTGAAATCTGGCATTGTGATGCCCCCAGATATGGTTTTCTTTTTTAAAATTCCCCTGGCTATTCGGGGTCTTTTCTGATTCCACACAAAACTTAAAATAATTTGTTCTAACTCTATGAAGAAAATCCATGGTATTTTGATAGGGATTGCATGAAATGTGTAAATTGCCCTGGGTAACATTGACATTTTCACAATATTAATTCTTCCAATCCATGAGCATGGAATGTTTTTCCATCTCTTTGTCAGGCACATATTATTTTAACTATAAATATTTTGTTACAATTTCTAAAAAATAGAGTCACATCAATATCAAAACTAAATTAACAGTAATTACTAAATATGATCAAATATTTGGCATTATTCAAATTTTAAATTGCTCCACTAATGGCAATGAATGTGTGTAAGAATACAGTTTGAGTCAGAATTCCAGTTAGGTCTACACATTACAATTCGTTGATATGTCTCTCTCTTTTTTTTCTTAACGATTTAATTAATTTCTTTGAGAGAGAATGTTTGCATAAGTAGGGGAGGAGTAGAGGGGGAGGGAGAAAGAATCTCAAGCAAACTCCACACTGAGCAAAGAGCCCTCCCTATTCAGGAGTTGATCTCAAGACCCTGATGAGATCATGACCTAAGCTGAAACCAAGAGTTGGTCACTCAGCCAACTGAACCACCCAGGCACCCCCACTGATATGTCTCATAAATATATTTTAATCTACAGATTCACCACCTATAGCTTTCTTTTTTCCTTTTATTTGTAAAGATATCAAGTTATTTGTGCTATAGAGTTCCCACTGAATCTACAATTGCAGAACATGAAGTATAAACAATGTTTCTTAGCATAGATATTTTTTATTCAATGTGCAGGGCATGGTGACCATTTTAGTTACTAGGAAACTCATATCCTTCATTTTGAGGAATTTTCTTGTGTTCTTTCTTCACAATTTTTTCTCAAGGCTTTTGCTGTTCTTTCTCATGCTTTTATTATTCAGGCGTCAGACCAACTGGATTGATGGTTTACTTCTTTTACCTTTCTCTTGGTCTTTTTGTTACTGTGGCTTCTTGGGAGATTTACTTGACTTTACTTTCTAATCTTCTCATTGAATATTTTCCTTTTTTTTAAATTCTGAGAGCTCTTGTTCTCAGTGCCTTTTTTTATAGCACCCTGTTCCTATGACTACTGTATTCACTTGTTTATTCAGTAAGTATTTATAGAGAGTATTAGGCACACTTTTGGGTCTTGAGGCATGGCAGTGAACAAAATAGCCTCTTCCTTCTTGAAGCTGGTACTCTGGTCAGGGAGAATTACACATCAAATGGCACAAAACATGATAAACTCTGTGGTTGGGGTGCCTGGGTGTTTCAGTTGGTTGAGTCCCTGACTCTTGGTTTCAGCTCTGACTGGTCATGATCTCAGGGTTGTGAGACTGAGCCTTGCATCAGGCTCTGTGCTCAGTGGGGAGTCTGTTTGAGATTCTCCCTCTCTCTTTGCTCCTCTCCCCTCAAATAAATGGGTAAATCTTAAAAAAAAAAAAGCAGACTAGGAGAGGTAATGAGTGATGGGACAGGGTGGTTTACCCTTTTATGTTAGTAGTCATAGAAGGCTGACCTGATGAGATGGCATTTGAGTAGAGACCTGAAGAAAGAAAGGGACAGTCATGTGGCTATCTGGAGGAAGAGCATTCTAGGAAGAAGGAATAGAAAGTACAAAGGCCATGAGATGTGAGTGTGCTTGGAGTTTTTATTTTATTTTATTTTATTTATTTTTTTGTGGAGTTTTTGAGGAATAGCAAGTAGGGCATTGTGGCTGAAATGGAAAGGCTGGTAGGAAATACAGAATGGTAGGCAGATTTTACGGTTTTGATGATCTTCTGTAATTAATGTTAAGAACTTTGGATTTTTGTCTGAGTGAGATGAAAGCCATTGGAAGGTTTTGAGCGGAGGCCTGACATACTTCCTCTTTTTTGTTTTAAAAGCAGCATGTTATGTACACTTTGGAGAATAGATTGTAAGAGACCATTTAGGAGACTATTAAAGTTGCCTCAATGAGATTATTTTTAAAGCTTTTATTTATTTAATCATGAGAGAGATAGAGATAGATAGATAGAGAGAGAGACAGAGACATAGGCAGTAGGAGAAGCAGGCTCCCTGCAAGGAGCCTGATGCGGCACTCGATCCTAGATCCCGGGATCAGGACCTGAGCTGAAGGCAGACACTCAACTGCTGAGCCATCCAGGCATCCCACCTCAATGAGATTTATAGTGTAGAGGAGGTGGTTGGATTTGTATGTATTTTGGAAGATAGAACCAGTGGAATTTATAGGTCAATTGGACCTGGCTTGTGAGAAAAAAGGAGGGAGTAGAGGAAAATGCCAAAGATTTTGGCATGAGCAAATGGGTGAATGGCATTGCCATTTATTCAGCTGGCAAAGGATGCAGGTGGCTTAGTGATTTGTATGTTATTGGAGAAATATCTATTAAGATTCATTGTCCATTTTATTTTTTAAAAATATTTTATTTATTCATGAGAGACAGAGAGAGAGAGAGGCAGAGACATAGGTAGAGAAGCAGGTTCCCTGTAGGGAACCTGATGTGGGACTCAATCCCAGGACTCCAGGATCATGCCCTGGGCCAAAGGCAGGCGCTCAACCGCTGAGCCACCCAGGTGTCCCTCATTGTCCATTTTAATGGGTTATTTGTAACATATGAATGTGAGATGTTAATAATAGGAGAAACTTGGTGTGGGGTGTATAGAAATTATCAATAATAATATCAAATGTGAAGTTGGCGAAGATAAAATTACACTCTTAACACCCATGGCCAAATTTTATGTAAAGTTAGAGAAAAATAAAAAAATGAGATTATATTCTAAAGAATATTTTTTGCTTATTTATCACTTGTGATGAATGCTTTTTCAGGCCAATAAATTCAGGAATGTATCATCATTTAAAAATGTTATGTGGTGGGGTACCTGGACGGCTCAGTTGGTTAAGCATCCAACTCTTGTTTTTGGCTCAGGTCATGATCTTAGTGTCCTGAGAGTGAACCCGGAGTCTGGCTCCACTCTAGACGTGGAGCCTGCTTGAGGTTCTCTCTTTCTCTCTCTCTCTCTTTTTTTTGAGATTCTCTTTCTTTCCCTCTACGCCCCCCCTCTGCTCATGCATGTGTGCAAGCATGTGCACTCTCTAAAAAAAAATATATATATATATATATATTATATATGGTATATATATATATATGGATGACTATTAAAAGATTAGGATAGTTAAAGCCTGAATATATTTAGAATTAAAAAAAGTCATTTAGAAGTCACTTTAGGATTCTATAAAACCCTATGATCATCACTAAAAACATTTTTTTTTAAAGATTTTATTTATTTATTGATTGGAGACAGAGAGAGAGAGAGAGAGAGAGAGAGAGAGGCAGAGGCACAGGCAGAGGGAGAAGCAGGCTCCATGCAGGGAGCCTGACATGGGACTTGATCCTAGGTCCCCAGGGTCACGCCTTGAAGGTGGCACTAAACTGCTGAGCCACCAAGGCTGCCCTGTTATCTAGTACTTCTTCACACCTATAAGGCAATTAAAATGTTCTTAGTGGGCAGCCCGGGTGGCTCAGCAGTTTAGTGCCGCCTTTGGCCCAGGGCCTGATCCTGGAGACCCAGGATTGAGTCCACGTCGGGCTTCCTGCATGGAACCTGCTTCTCCCTCTGTGTTCTCCTTCATGTGTCTCTGCTTCTCTCTCTGTGTTTCTCATGGATAAATAAATAAAATCTTTAAAAAAAAAAAAAAAAAAGGAAGTACTAGATAACAGTGATTTCTTTTTTGTTGATAAAATTCTTATTAAGCCAGTTTTGACTGAATTGAGGAAATGTTTACTGTCTATACTTTAGGATTTATTTTTGGATAACTCAGTATTGATTTTTTTCCTGGTAAAATACTTATTTGCCCCAATTTCTTTTTTTATTGATTGATACTATAAATGTAAACTACTTTTAGATTAGTTTTACTTTGTAGTTTTTCTTAGCTACTCTGTAATTACTTTTGGTAATAGTGGGTCTCTGCTTTTGGAGAACTTGAAGTTTTGGAGGATAGTCTAGATAATCTTAGTTTTTATTCTATTTTATAATAATTTTGTAAGTGGACAAGTATAGTCCTCTGACTCATCTATAATTCTTCATATTTAGACACCTTTACTAATTTTGCTTTATATTTAAGTGAATGTGTCTTGTCTTGACTCTTGGCTAGATGATGACATAATGAAGGAGAAGTTAAATTTCTAGAGAGCATTTTATGCTAGTTTTGCATTCAGTTGTGGAGAGGGACTGACTGGTAGTTTTTATATATATATATTTTTAAAGATTATATTTATTTATTCATGAGAGACAGGGAGAGAGAGAGAGAGAGGCAGAGACACAGGCAGAGGGAGAAGCAGACTCCATGTGGGGAGCCTGACATGGGGACTCGATCCCAGGTCCTCCAGGGTCACACCCCGGGCTGAAGGCGGCGCTAAACTGCTGAGCCACCTGAGCCGCCCAGTATTTTTTAAAAAAGAATTACTATAAGATACATGAAACATAAGCATTAATATAAAATAAATGAGATAATGTTAATAAAGATAATAGAGGAAAATTATTAATGTTTTTATTTAATGGAACACATTATTTTATGTCAGTAATAGCAGAATAAAGCCAATTAATATAATAGTCATGTAGCCCAATCAATGGTTTAAATTTTAGTGAGGTTTTTTAACAGTTGCATTTCATGAAATGATGATTTTTTATTGTGCCTGGACCAAAGCCGTTTATCTATGTATGTATATACATGTATGTATGTACATACACAGACATACACACACACATATAAATAAATTTGTATTTTTTAAAAATCTGATAAACTATATACCATTGTGTGGCTTAATCATCTTAACACGGATCAATGGTTTCTTAGATTTAAAAAAAGAAAGCAAACTCCCAATCCAATTTTATAAATGTGGTGCTGGATACCACAGAACAAGGGAAAAGTGAACTGGAAAAAGAAATATCTGTGGCTTTTATAAACCTCTTTACAACTAGGGGAGTTTTTTTTTTTTATCATGGGAAATAAGCTTAACTCAATAAGAAAAGAGAAAAGAGAAGATGCAAACCTAATACTAAGAGAACTGAGGAATCTTGTGAAGATTACCGTGGAGAGAGAATCACCTGCAAATAAATTCTGAATTGCTTCTGTCAGTCATGTTCTGTATTATAGTAACGGAAAGTAAGGTGGAGTGTAGCTTTTTTTCTCTATACTCAAGTGAAAAAGGGAAAGAAAAATGATTCTCACCTTTCCTGTTGTCCCCGAAGCCAACCTCATCTGACTTCACTTGTTAAAGCCACCAGGTGTTTGTAGGAATTATTTTTATTTTTATTTTTTTGGAATTATTTTTAAACACCTGTTTGTGTTGATTACTAATTATAAAGTGGGCAAATGATGAAATCAGCTGGGTTATATAATTGTGCTTAGAAGTATTACACATTTTTGTATTTATGTTCACAGTGGACTTTAAAATAGGGCGTTTGTTAAAAAAATTTGTTAAATACTGAAGCTTTGGTTGCCAGGAGAGGTAAAGATGATTTTTAGAGATGCTAAGTTAACTTATAAGAATTTGCATCTTATAAATTCTATTCCTGAGATTTCCTATTTTCATTTCCTGTGGTTTCTTTTATTATACTTAACAGTAATGAAAGCTCTTTTTTCCATTAAACTGTTTTACAATCTCAGTGGTGTCCTTCATTATTCATTCCTGGTGAATAAAAATTTGCTCTATTCTCCATTTTATTCCTGTAGTCATCGAGTCACTTCATATGTCTGTTCTGAAACTGTTAAAGCCCTGATCATTGCTGCCCTCAGTGACTGGCTTTGAGGTCCTTCTCCTCAAACTGCATAATTTACCATAGTGGAAATGATGGGCATGGCCAGCTCTAAATATTTGCACATTTGGCTATTTCTTAAAGCTGCTGTGTAATTTTATTTATTTTTATATTAAATTAATTAATTTAAGTAATCTCTACATCCAACATGGGGCTCGATCTCCCAATCCCAGGATCATGAGTTGCGCATGCTCTACAGATGGAGCCACAGACTTTGAGATCTTCATTTTAAAGTCTGGAAATACAACAGCTACTCTTTTTATTCCCCACACAGGTGGGAATAAATATTGTAGTTAATTGTTAACAAACATATAATAAATTATTTACAGTCACTAAAATATAATATACTTAGTACTCAAATAGTCTGCGATGATTCAGTTCCTTAGAATTATCTTTTTGAAAATGGATTATTACTATGTTGGTTACTACAAAAGTGTCCATTAATGGGAAATATCTGGTGGTAAAGTCTGAAAAAATATTTAAGTAAACATTCACTTTCTATTTATGCAGCTGTTGACATTCTGGGGTAAACTTTGCCCAACTGTTTTGGAAACAGTGGTATATATCGCACTACTGAGAAGTCTCTAGTATGTACTCTTGTGATATTTCCTCCTCTATTTTTCTTATGCATTTTAGTGGACTAAATTTTGTGTTCCCACGTTTTGCTGCTTGACTAATTCCTTTTGCTGCTTGACTAATTCCTTTAAGCTGACTTATATCCTCTGAGCTAGATCTATTGTATTTTGAGAAGGAAATAGTGTAGTTGGAGGTGTTTTTTTGGCCCAGTCTTTTAGCAGCGTACACATCTGTTTTCATAACTTTTGTGAAACTTCTGGAACAGGCCCATGGAAGCCACGGGAGCAGATGTGGTGTAGAGAACAAATGTGGTCTGGATATGTTTGGTTAGTTCTGCTGCTGAATTGGAGTTGGCAGCTTATACCCTGTGTTATGATAAAATAACATGTACCAAAGGGTGGAACAGGAGACATCTTTCTCTATATTACCTTCTTCAAAGAACAAATGCCCCATTTTCTTAAGTGGATTAGATTATCTAATTGGGCTTAAAGTGATTTAATGAGATATAAATTGTAAAATAAAAAAATAGTTACGATAGGCATATAGTACTGAAATAAAAATCTCTTGGCAGTATTTTGCAGTAGGAAGGGCATGAAAATCAGCTAATAAATGATAAAATGTGTGCTCATTTTGTGTTACATAAAGAACTTCACTGTTCATAATATTAGGGAACAGACATAGTATAGTGTAATACTTATAGGCAAAGCTATATATACTTAAATTGACTTGTATATATGAATTTGTGTTGGATTTTTCATTTTAACCTGAATCCCATTTGATTTCTGCCCCTTATTTGTTGATGGCATTAGCATTAGATACTAATGAGCCAGTTTATAATTGTACTTGTTATCTTAGGAAGTATTATTGGAAATTTTTTTTTCTTTTTTGTGAATAGCAGGTTGATGTTCCTCTAGCACCCTCTGCTGGATATAAGAATTAATTCACCAGACTAGAAGATTAAGAAAATAATAGGAGGGCTTGAATTTAATTATGTCTATCAACAAAGCCCATTCTTGGAAGGAATTTGTTTAAAGATTTGAAGATTTTTGTTGTTGTTGTTGTTGCTCTTACTGATTAATTGATAGTTTTAGTAATACGAGTTTAAAAAGTTGTTTTCTTCTGGACATTTCATTCAAAGCAGGAAGGTATGAAAATAAAGATGTGATCTCTGGTTTATTATTTCAACCCATTTAGTTTTTGTCTAGGAAGGAATAACAGAGCCTCTTCTTGACTTTTGGAGTGAAAATCAGATAATTTTTTTTTTTTGAAAATCAGATAATTAATATGACGTAACATACACATAAGAAATGAAAAGACTTGTGTTGTTGATTCTTTTATCATGGAATCATTGAATATTCTGTATTTTAATAAAATATAAGACTTATTTAGATAAGAGAAGCTTTAGACATATGATTTTTGGAATTTTTAAAGAAAATTAACATTATTAGACTGGTTTCTTCCCTCTGTCTTTATTAATTCTTTGCTTGTTCTAATTTTTTGTTCTCAATGCCTGTGAGCTATTTTCTTATCACTGGTTAGACTTCTTCTGACTTACAGAATCTAAGAAGAGCATACTGAGCAGCCAATTTTAATTTTTTGAGGTCAGGAACTTCATTTTGAAGGGTTTGCATTAAAATTTTTTTTTAAAACTAGTATTTGGCTTACCTAGAATAATGCTCATTTTAATCTTGCTAGACATAATAATTTTTCTGCTATAATAGGTACCTTGCTTTAGACCTAAAACCAATGGAGATCCTTTGTTCTAAGGACTCAGTCAGAATTTAAAGGGAACTTTTTCCAGAAATCAAGAAGCTTGATTTAGGTGGCTGTCACTTCTTTCACATTGTCTTTGGTTCTTATACTCATGATTCTTTTATCTTTTTTTTGAAATATATTTCATATATCAAAACATTCATCCTTTTGAAGTATATAATTCTGTGGCTTTTAGTATACTCACAAAATTGTGCAACCATTACAAGTATCTAATTCTAGAACATTCTCATCACTGTCATAAGAAACTTCATGTCCATTAGCAGTCACTGCTCATTCCTCTCTCCCACCCTTGCTGTTGGCAACCACTAACACACTTTATATTCTTATGGATTTGCCTATTCTGGAAATTTCATGTAAATAAAGTCATACACTACTTGGTCTTTTGTGTCTAGTTTCTTTCACTTAACATATATTTTCAGGGTTCATCTGTGTTGTAGTATGTACTGGTACTTAATTTTTTTTTTGGCTGAATAACATTCCATTGTAGAGAGATACCATATTTTGTTTATACATTGGTAAGTTGTGGACATTTAGGTTGTTTCTACCTTATGGCTATTATGAAAAATGCCAATGCAAACATTTGTGCACTTATGTTTAAGTCTTTGAACTTGTTTTTGTTTCTCTGAGGTATATACCCAGGAGTAGAAGTGCTGGATCATATGGTAACTCTGTTTAACTCTTTAAGAAATTGACAAACTGTTTTCCATTTTTCCTAGTGGTGGCACAAGTTTATATTCCCACCAGTAGTGTATGAGGCTTCCAGTCTCTCTACATCCTTGCCAATACTTGTTATTTTCCATTTTTTACATTACAGCCAACCTAGGGTGCATGAAGATACATCTCTTCATGGTTTGGATGTGCATTTCCCTGATAACTAATAAAGTTGGCCATCATTTCATATACTTGCTGTTTTTATATCTTCTTTGGAGAAATGTCTATTCAAGCCCTTTACTCATTTTAAAAAATTAATTTCTTATATTTCTTAAATTTATTTTTTAAAAATATTTTATTTATTTATGTGAAAGAGGGTGGGGGAGGACAGAGGGAGAAGCAGACTCACCGCTGAGCAGGGAGCCCAGCTTGGGGCTCAATCCCAGAACCCTAAGATTATAACTTGAGTCAAAAGCAGACACTTAACTGACTGAGCTACCCAGGCACCCCTACTCATTAAAAAAAAATTGAATTGTTTATCTTTTATTGTAAGAGTTCTTTGTATATTCTGCATACTAAACTTTTATCAGATACATGATTATCTTCTCGTGTCCTCTAGGTTGCCTTTTGCTTTTTGATAGAGTCCTTTGACGGTCAAAATTTAAAATTTTGATGAAGTCTAACTTATATATATTTTTTTCTTTTGTTGCCCATGGTTTCGGTGTCTATTTCAGAATATGTTGCCAAGTCTGAGGTCATGAATTCTTTGTTTTCTTCTAAGATTTTTATGGTTTTTGCTTTTATGTTTAGGTGGTTGATCATTTGGATTCATTTTTATATATAATGGGAGATAGGAATTTAAATTTATTCTTTTGTATGTGTATGTCCATTGTCTCAGCATTGCTTAATGAAAAAATGATTCTTTCTCACTGAATGGTCTTAATTCTCTTGTCAAAAATTAATTGACCATTGATACGTGGATTTGTTTCTGGACTCTCAGTTTTTTTCTGTGGATCTATCTATGTCTGTCCTTATTCCATTTACACATTGTTTTGATCACTGTAGCTTTGTAGTAGTTTTGAAGTCAGTAAACATGAGTCTCCCAACTTTGTTCTTCCTTTTCAAGACTGTCACTTTTTAAGAAGTGCTTTAATAAAATTGTTTGGCTTTAATCCTGTGTTTTTCACATACTTATGATGATGAAATTGCTTTTTCATACAATAGCTAATAACATCCCATGGGACTAATATTTGGTGTAAAACGTGTTTTGAGAAAGGGTGTAGTGAGTATGAATGGAATATTTTCTCTGATTATCTTAATATTTTAACATTGATTGATTTAAACTTGCACCTTCTTACTGACTTTTCTCCCTAAGCATGAATCGCCTAATTCATTCTAATGATTTTTTGTTATCAAAATATAATCTTATTGGGTAAATAACAATATCAGTACCATGCCTTCTCACCATGCTTCCTTTGCTATTTTTTCAATATGGAAAATTTCAGTCATGTGTGAAAGTAGAGAGAATACTAAAATAAAGCCCAGTGCATATCACTCAGCTTTAACAATGCTCAACTAATGGCCAGTATTATTTCATGAATATCAGCTTCCTCTTGTAACCCCCAGCTTGATCATTTTAAAGCAAATCTGGACATATAATTTCATTCATGAACACTTTAGTATATATTTCAAAAAGATAGTTTAAAAATATCAATTATTAAAAAAAAATTTAAAGTAAGCTCTGTGCCCACTGTGGAGATTGAACTCATGACCCTGAGATGGAAGAGTTGTATAATCTATCAGCTGAGCCAGCCAGGCATCCCAATACCAATTACTATTATTATACCTAAAAAAGTAATAATAATTCTTTAGTTTTATATTTTTTCATTCCTAGTTTTTTTGAATCTCAATACTTTTTTTTTTAAGATTTTATTTATTTATTCATGACAGACACACAGAGAGAGGCAGAGACACAGGCAGAGGGAGAAGCAGGCTCCATTCAGGGAGTCTGACATGGGACTTGATCCTGGGTCCCCAGGATCACACCCCAGGCTGAAGGGGGGGCTAAACCGCTGGGCCACCGGGGCTGCCCTGAATCTCAATTCTTGAGTTCTCAGACTAAATTACGAATATTTACCAGTTTCATCTTTTAGTGGAATGCCTATTATTTCAAAGTACTCTAGTAGTAAGCATATAAATGTCAGATTTTACCTTTAAAGATATACTCTACTAACTTAAAAAATCATTTTACTGTTTTGGGTTTAAATTATCTTTAGACCCAAAAGATCTCCTTTGGACTTACTACTTTGTCTGCCTTCTAAAAAAAATTGTATTTTCTATTAACTCATTAAGAAATATTATTGGCAGGGTTGCAAAATCTAAAGCAAATAAGTCAGTGTAAAAAAATATTTTATGAGTTTCATATTTGTGAAACACAGTTATTGAATCACAAAGCAGAATTACTTCTTGACTATGAAGGCTATTAGTAGCAAGAGGTATCTACAAAGGCCTCTAAAGAAGAAGGACACTTGTGTTTATGCTCTACTCTATAACAAGATATTACGAGAATCTGCTTTGCTCAAAGAGAAATGTAGTCATTTCTTACTTATTCACAGATGGCTTGCTTAATTGATGAATTATCCAATTTTTATTTACTCTCCCTCTTGCTGTGATTCTGTTAAAATTGTGGAAGGAAAGAGGAAAAATCAATTAACCAAGCTGTGCATTTAAAAAAACTTCAACTTAGGCTAAAGGATAAAGTAAATATAATTAAAAAAAAACTTATTTCTTGTCCAAATTTTATTTAAAAAGGAAATAAATTAGTAATGCCTTACTTCCATCACAGTTGAACCATCTTTATTTGACAGAACTCTAGGCATGGCTTTTCTTTGCTACTGTTATCCTGAGACATCTGCAACGAGGTGTCCTTGTAGCCCTACTTGCCCGGGCCCCAATAGCCCAGTTCCCTCTTTGGGACTAGGAATCCAGTGCTTCCCAGGGTTGCATTTTCTCAACAAAAATGGCGTTCAAAAATAAAGCTCCTGACTTCTGATTCTGGCCAGAGGTTGACTCTTGCCTGAAAATTGATAAATTGGACTTCATCATAATGGAAACTTGTGCTTTGTGAAAGATACTGTTGATGGTATGAAGAGACAAGCTGTAGACTGGAGTAAATATTTGCAAATCACATATCCAGTAAGTGACTTATATGCAGCTTATGTAAATTCTCAAAACTCAATAATAAAACAACCCAATTAAAAAATGGAAAGATCTGAACAACTCCTTCATCAAAGAAGATATACAGGTGGTAAATAAATACATGAGAAGATGCTCAATGTCATTTAGTCATTAGAGAAATGCAAATTGAAACTGAAATGTAATACCATTACATACCTATTTAAATGTCTTAAACCCCCTCCTCCCAAAAAACGAAAAAACAAAAATTGACCATGCCAAGTGTTGGTGAGGATGTATATAATTATAAACACTTGGCAAAAGTTTGGAAGTTTCATAAAACATTAAACATATACCCACCATGTGACCCTGTCATTCTTCCCTTCACTATTTACCTCCGAGAAATCAGTGTTTGCCCCATACAACACTTGCACATGAAGGCTCATAGCAGTTTCATTTGTAATAGCCCAAACTGGAAACAACTCAAATGTACATCAACTGGTGAACATTTAAATCAGTGTGGTGTATCAACATAGTGGAACACTTCAGCAATAAAAAGGAATAAACTATTGATAAATGTAACCACATGGTGACGCTCAAAATAGTTATTTGGGAGAAAGAAGCCAGGCAATAAAGAGTACATGCTGTATCAATCAATTTATATGAAATTCTGGAAAATACAAAGTGATCAATTGTGACAAAAAGCAGATCAGTGGTGACTTGGGGATGGGGGTGGGGTGGTAGAGGGCTGGATGAAGTTACCAAGAGATAAAAGGAATCTTTTAGGGGTCATGCAAATATTTTTTATCTTCATTATGGCAGTGATTTCATGGGTGTATATATACACTCATCAAATTGTTTTAAATATGTGCGGTTTATTACATACAGATTATATGTCAATAAAAAAAGAGAAAAAAGAAGGTCTGGAAGCATTCTTCCCAAGCATGATTTTTTTAGCATGACTTTTATATTCTTGGAAAAGCAGAAAAAAATGAGGCTAAGCAATCTAAAGTGTTATCCATATCCACTTTTTTAAAGTTTTTTTTTTTTTTTTTTAAGATTTTATTTATTCATGAGAGACACACACAGAGTGAGAGAGGCAGAGACACAGGCAGAGAGAGAAGCAGGCTCCATGTAGGGAGCCTGATGCGGGACTCAATCCCGGGTCTCCAGGATCAGGCCGTGGGCTGAAGGTGGCGCTAAACTGCTGAGCCACCTGGGCTGCCCTTTTTTAAGTTTTTAGTTTTAATTCCAGTATAGTTTACACACAGTGCTATTTTAGTTTCAGGTGTACAATGTTGTGATTCAACAATTCTGTGCATTACTCAGTGCTCATCGTGATAAGTGTGCTTTTAATCCCCATCACCGTCTTTAACACATCACCCCCCACCGCCCCTCTGGTTACCATCAGTTTGGTGTCTATAGTTAAGCCTGCTTTTTGGTTTGTCTCTCTCTCTTTTTTCCTTTGTTCGCTTATTTTATTTCTTAAATTCCGATGAGTGCAATCATGTGATATTTGTCTTTTTCTAAGTGACTTATCTTGCTTAGCATTATACTGTTTAGCTCCGTTCACGTTGTTGCAAAGATCCATATTCACTTTAAATACCAACATTTGTGAGTTTAAACTTTTAATTTGTTTTCAGGCAACTACTCTAAGAGTGAGGAAATTAGAAGAAAATATTGAAGCAGAAAGAGCAGCACATTTGGAATCAAAATTTAATTCTGAAATTATTCAGGTAAAATGTAAACAAACATTTTTTTTGAAAGGATTTTATGAGGTTGAGAAAAGCAGAATTCTGTTCAGAGAATTAAGGTTTACGTTTAGAATGTGGAGTGTAGGAGTGCCTGGGTGGCTCAATCAGTTAAGTCTCTGACTCTTGGTTTCAGTTCAGGTCATGATCTCAGGGTTGTGGGATCGAGCCCCAGGTTGGGCTCTGTGCTCAGTGCAAAGTCTGCTTGAGATTTTCTGCCTCTGGCCCTCCCCCTGCGCTCTCTCTCTCTCTCTCAAATAAATAAAATTAAAAAAATAATAGGCAGCATATTATTAAGACACTCATGCTATTTGCTAGCAGGATATGGTTGATGATGGTTTTATTAAAGGAGGGATTGGCATACTTCAGCCCATAGGCCAAATCTCACCCACAGACTGTTTGAGGGAGGTTTTGTCTTGACTGTGGGACTTTTGTGTTGTAGTGGCAGAGGGGTTCTGACAGAGATGTTATGGCCTGCAAAGTCCAAAGGACTTACCATCTGGCCTGTTATAGCAAGATTTGCTGATCAGAGTGTTCTTTTCATCAACAATGATGGGATAAATTTCTTTTTGAAAACATTTAAAAATTATGCTTCTTCATTTATTGATTGTACATCCTGTGCACATGGCTTATCACTTGCATTAAGAGCTGAAACTCCTCTTGGAACTTATTTCCATTATCAGGAATACTGTATATTTACCTGCATCTATATAGATATACAGGAAAATGTACAGATAGGAGTATAAAATACTAAAATACTGTGGGAGCATAATATAGGAGATTAAATCTGAGAGGGGAATTAATTGAAGGCATCCTAAGTTCCCTCTCCTCAAACTGCACAGGTCTTAGAGAATGAGAAGCGATTTCTAGGGGAAACCCCATGTGGGACTCAATCCTGGGACTCCAGGATCACACCCTGAACCAAAGGCAGATGCTCAACCATTGAGTCACCCAGGCATCCCAGGCCCATATATTTGAGTGTGTTTGTGTTTTAAGCAAACTTGTGCAAGGTAATTTTTTTTTTAAGTTACAACCCTGAAATCAAGACTTGAACTGGTATCAAGAGTTGGACACTTAACTGATTGAGCCACCCAGATGCCCTAAGATTTTTTTTTTAACAATTGGATTACCCAAATGGCAGCAATAAGCAAAAAGGCTAAAATTTTACATTTATGAAAGAAATATAATTCAAAATTAAGTTTTTCATTATAATTACAATTTACACCTGGAAATATATAGTTAATAGCGACAAAAATAAAAGTTGTTACATGTATATTTTTTACTTGTATAGTTTAAAATTAGTATTTGATATTTAACTTAGTGTTATGACTCAGAAAAAAGGCAAAGTTTATATTTGAACCATATAGCTATAGATATTGACAAATATTTTCAATGAGGTACATCTAGTAAAATTCAGTTTCAGATTAATTTAAAGATTTTATTTATTTATTTGAGAGAGAGAGATAGAGAGAGAGCATGGGCTATGAAGAGAGAGGGAGAAGCAGACTCTCTGCTGAGCAGGGAGTCTAATGTGGGGCTCAATCCCAGGACCTCAGGATCATGACCTGAGCCAGAGACAGACGCTTAACTGACTAAGCCTCCTTAGGCATCCCTCAAATTAGTTTAAAAGCAAATGAGACTACTAAATAGTTGAAATTAACCATCATCTTATCATAAACTAGTTAAATGTGTGTTTGCAGTATTCTGTTGTTAAATTTGTTCTCTAAAAATGAGAAAGTAGAATCAAAGAGTTGACTCAGAATTACTAGTTTGAAGCCTACTTCTCTTTCAGTTGGATTGGTTTATCATTTGTGATTGTGCTTATTTTCTGAAAGAAGAGAGCAATGCAGACAGAAGAAAATGTTTTCTAGATTTATAATTTAGTTGTCAACATTGGATTTAGACAAACTACAAAGAAAGATAAAGTTTAAAAGAACCAAATTTGAAAATTTACCAAGTTGTTTCTCCAGATCTATTCTATTTCCTTACTTTAAGTGTAAGAATGTTTTAATTATTCCAAAATATTTTTGTATAATTACGAATAATAATTCTGGTGCTTATTATTTGTATAGATTAATTTACAAAACATTTTCATGTGGTTCTAGGCTTTTTTTCTTGGTGACTTCATCCTTCTTACCCCAGATTGTCTTTTGCCATCCCCAGGAGGCTTGTTCATAGCTTTTCTCTGATTTCATGGCCCTTTGTGCCTGCTTCTGTGACAGGAAGCACTTACATTCTGTTGTAGTCTCACCTCTCCTAAAGACTAGGATGTCCTGAAAAACTAAGACTGTCTATTCTCATGATTATTATATAATATCTTGAATACTAGCTCACTGCCTGGCACATATTAAGTGCTTAATAAATATCCAAACATTTATTAAATTAATATCATATATTAAATGTAATATTAGGTGTATATTAGATGAATATTACCTCATTAGATTTTTTTAACAACTCTGTATAGATAGCCTATTTTTTTTAATTTAAAAAATTAAAAAAATTTACTTATTTATTGGAGAGAGAGCAAGCAGGAGCCAGGGAGAGGGGCAGAGGGAGGTGGAGAAGCAGACTCCCCACTGAGCAGGGAACCTGATGTAGGACTCGATCCCAGGACCTGGGATCATGACCCGAGCCAAATGCAGACACTTAACTGACTGAGCCACCCAGGTGCCTGACAATTTGTTTCTTCTTCTTTTTCTTATTACTACTACTACTATTATTATTACTTATTGTTTACAGATGAAGAACATCAGGCTTTTGGGGTTTTAGTAATATGCCAAAAGTCATGTAAGTTAAATTGTAGAGCTGTATTTAAATGTGAGCTTTATGGTTCTTTATGGTTCTATTTAGTGTAAAGCGTTTTCTACCACCCTCCACTTTTTTTTGAGCCTTGGCAGCCTATGTTTTATTTTTAATTTAATTTTCTGGAAAAGGTAAAACATCCACATAGTTCAAAAATCAAAACAATATTAAATGATCGAGAAGTCTTGCTTTCACTCCTGTCTCTCCCTTCACTCCACCCTCTTGCCTGCTACTTAATTTTTTTGACCCGTTTACCTAAAATATAGCACACAGCATACATTGATCTGGACTTGGCTTTTTCAATCTATGTTAACAACACATGGATAACCACATAAAGAACTTCCTTTTCAAAAGTTGTTTTGCAGCTTTTTTATAGCTGCATATTATTCTTTCATGGGAATCTACTTTTATTCTGTCGAAGTTTATATAGAATCTAGTTTTTAAAGTGTTTTATTATGTAAAATTTCAAGTTATGCAAAAGTAGAGAAAATGGTAAGATGAGCTCTGCATGTAGCCATCACTTCCAGATTTACCTCAGGTCAGTTGTGTTTTTTATTTGTTGCCCCCATTTACTCCCCATCCCCATAATCATTTTGAAGCAAATCCTAGATATCATTTGACTACACTCATAAATATTTTAGTCAGATAGTATTATTTGGTAATAAAAGTTTTACTTTTCTACAGTAAAAAATCTCTTAATAAAAAAGAACTGTTAACTTTCATGGATTTCTAAAGGTGTTAATATAACGACATTTCTCATAATAGAGGAAGAATACCTCCCTTTTGTTTTCCAAAACCACTAATTTCAGTATGTTTTTATTTTTATTTTATTTTATTTTTATTTATTTATTTATTTTTTTGTATTTATTTATGATAGTCACACAGAGAGAGAGAGAGAGGCAGAGACACAGGCAGAGGGAGAAGCAGGCTCCCTGCACCGGGAGCCCGACGTGGGATTCGATCCCGGGTCTCCAGGATCGCGCCCTGGGCCAAAGGCAGGCGCTAAACCGCTGTGCCACCCAGGGATCCCCCATTCAGTATGTTTTTAAAAAGAATTATCCAAATGGATTAGTGTGTCAAAATTAAGCACTTTGATTAGGCATTTCCATAGCACAGTTAACTGTTCTTCCACTTCCTCCTTTCCTTTAAACACGTTGGGAAAAGGAATATATACTGCCTTTAGTTTATTTTCCTTTTTAAACCAAAGCAGAAAGGAAGAAGTGTTTGGATGAATGATAATCTGCTGCTGATAAAGTACTCTATTCAATTTGACTAGCGTCTCCTGGTTTGCTTTAACTACTTCTCTGTCATCTGGTAGTTACGGATCCGAGATCTTGAAGGAGCTTTGCAGGTAGAAAAGGCCAGCCAAGCAGAAGCTGTTGCTGATTTGGAAATGATCAAGAATGAATTCAAAGAAGTTGAAAGTGCATATGAGCGAGAAAAGCATAATGCACAAGAGAGCTTTGCAAAACTAAATTTGTAAGTGTTTACTGTAAAAATTTTTTTTTTGAAGATTTTATTTATTCATGAGAGACACAGAGAGAGAGAGAGAGGTAGAGACACAGGCAGAGGGAGAAGCAGGCTTCATGCAGGAAGCCCAATGTGGGACTTGATCCTGGGACTCCAGGATCACACCCTGGGCTGAAAACAAGCACTGAATTGCTGAGCCACCCAGGTGTCCCTACTGTAAAATTCTTTATATGAATATAAAGAGTTTATGAAACCTACATAAGTATGAGTGTGTCCTATTTTAGATATAGCTCTCATTAATGCCAGTGCTAGATTGGGGATAAAGGATTGCATAAAGCATAATTATGCTTCTCTGTATAGGTAAATGTGGAAATGCTTTTTTTTTTTTTTTGGATTTTGGAGTATCATGGCTATTCCAAGTGCTCTCAGAAATGTAGTTTTTACACTAGAAAGTAAATATGTTAATGTATTTTGCATTTACTGATGTAATACAGTATCTTTAAAGATCTTGATTTCTAAGCCACCTAAAAAAGGTCTATGTGGAGATGTTTGATACTTTCTCAAACTACAGACATAATAGTGCTAGGGGCTAATACCATTCTTAGTGGCTAGCACACATTGTGGCTCACTTGGTTTCTAGCACTGCATGATTTCATTCAATTTGTAGAACACCTCATGAGGTAGCTGCTCCTTTTATCCCTATTTTACAGATATGAAAATGGAGGCTTAATGGGGATACGCAACTAGTAAGTGGAAGTTGGGGTATTTTTGATTCCTACTGATTTTAACCTTTTTAAAAAAAATTCAGAAGCCTTTCATCTGGAATGTTCTGTGGGATGCTTTAAGAAGTTTTTAATTCTTTAATAGGTTTCCAAAAAATTAGATAGTAGATATTTCAAACCATTTCTTCCCATAGGCTGAAATGTATATCACCATTGGTATGTGATATGATAATAGGTTGGTGCGTTACAGATATGTATTGTACTTTTCTTTTTTTAAAACTTAAATTCTAGTTGGTTGACATACAGTTCACTATTGGTTCAGGAGTAGAGTTCAGTGATTCATTATTTACATATAACACTCAGTGCTCATCATAACAAGTGCCCTCCTTAATGCCCATTGTCCATCTATCTGATCCAACCTATTAACTTTTCTGATTGGACCCTAACGCAAATTTTTCCCTTAAATTTGTTTTGCTATTATTTGTGTTTTGGTGCTTGAAAAATTTTATGCAAATTTTGTATTCCAATAAGTAAGTATCAACTAACAATTCTAAATATTAGTTACATGTTTCAACTAAGCACCAGCTAAAAAATCCTAAACACTTTAACATAACATCCCTTATCTCTTCTTTATCCCTATATAAATATGCTATAATAAAGTTAGTAATAATAAACAATAAAAATTAAATAATGATTAAAGCCCACTACTCATTACTGTGACTCAGTTCCTGTGACTTCTCTTCCCCATCACATCTTCCTTTTCTCTATACGTAATGTAATAGCCACTTCTGTATCGATGATGTGTGGTATTAGAAGGAATGATATGACATGAAGGGTGATTGGTTTGGTTATTTAATTTCCTATTTGTGCTTCTGACTTTCTTTCAGAATACTCTTTAAAAAATATTTTAGAACATGTTAGAGTCACAAATTCTCAAACATTATTTTTTCAAAGTAGCTCTTAAGTTTTGGATAATGTGTTCCAAAAGAAACTTGGTAGATTTAAGGTCTTTAAATGATACCTTTAATTTGCACTCTGAGAGCAGGGAGTTTTGGGGTAGGACAGTGTTTTACCGGTTGGATAAAACCAACTCAGCAACTGGTGATAACAATGTTATAGAGAAAATGCTGCCTGAACTTGGCCAGTGGTTAAGATTCTTTTTTTTTTTAAAGATTTTATTTGGGATCCCTGGGTGGCGCAGCGGTTTGGCGCCTGCCTTTGGCCCAGGGCGCGATCCTGGAGACCCGGGATCGAATCCCACATCAGGCTCCCGGTGCATGGAGCCTGCTTCTCCCTCCGCCTGTGTCTCTGCTTCTCTCTCTCTCTCTGTGACTATCATAAATTAAAAAAAAAAAAATTTTTTTTTAAATAAAGATTTTATTTATTTATTCATGAGAGACACAGAGAGAGAGAGAGGCAGAGACACAGACAGAGGGAGAAGCAGGCTTCCATGTAGGGAGCCTGATGCAGGACTCTATCCAGGGTCTTCAGGATCACACCCTGGGCTGAAGGTGGTGCTAAACCGCTGAGCACCCGGGCTGCCCAGTGGTTAAGGTTCTTTAGCTTGTTTTTTCCAGGTGGATCTAGATCAGGAGAAAAAAGCTATGTGTCTGTCTAGTTTGGATTTCTAATTTTGGTCAACAGTTTCATAACAGTGAACATTCCTGCATGAAATTATTTTAGATGGAATATATATGTATACATATATTTTAGGTAGAATATATATATTTATATTTTATAAAAATATATATAAGGTATATACTATATATATTTTAAAGATCTCAGCTAAGAATTTGATAACAGGCTATTTTAACAAATATATATTATATACAATTTTAGATAGAATATATATCTGTTCTGTATTTCTGTAGTTAAAATTTCTTAGTTGTTAATTTTTTTGCATCTAAGAGTTGCAGTATGAAACTAAAGGTTTTCAAGCTTTAGTCAGGTCTTCATTAGCTGTAGTAACTGATTGCTGGACAGTGATAGGGGAAGAAGATCATAGTAACTTTAAATCTAGTTTAAAATTAAATAAAAAATACTAGTCGAAGATTTGATCCTGAATGGACTGAATCTCTATTTCATTACACTCAGTATTTGGGAACTTCTTTATTTTTCTAAATATATCATCCAAGAGGTGCCTGGGTGTCTTGGTCTATTAGGTGTCTTGCCTTTGGCTCAGGTCATGATCCCAAGGTCCTGGAATCAAGCTGCATATTGGCCTCCCTACTCAGCAGGGAGCCTGCTCATCACTCTTCTCCCAGCCCAGTGCTCTCTTTTGCTATCTCTGTTGCTATCTCTGTCTCTCTCTCTCTCTCTCTCAAATAAATAAATAAAATCTTAAAAAAAATCAACCCAAAGTATAAAAATAACAAAAGTATTATAATTTATTAGTATTATTATTGTGTACATTCTGGATAAAAGACCAAAGACGATTATTTTAAAGCAGCCTGTGGTGAAGTTCTTAGCTGAGCTCTTTTAGAAAAATAATAGAATGGAAATACAGTAGGAAAGAAGGCATCTTAACTACAGAGTTCCTTCCTCTCCCTTCCCTTTCTTGCCTAAATCCTCCACCTGGCAAGTCCTGGCACATCCCCATTGGAGTTCAAAGAGTCGAGGCTCCCTTTAACCTTTCTTACACTCTTGCTCGACTCATAACTGTTGGTGGGGCTTTGCCAGGAGCCTAGGAGCTTAGGATGACTTCCTGGGTTGTCCTTGATGACAGTGAGGAATGTCCCTCCATTTCAGAGGACCCAGTCTGAACTTGAACCCAGCACCACATAACAGAAGCATTTAATTTTATATTTGCTGAGTGATAATTTTTAATTAATATTTTGACTTTTATCAGATTAGCTTGTACATAGTCTAAAAAGTAAAATAGTACTGCAAGGTCAATAGTTGCATGGCCCTTGCTCTCTACTACCTGTTTCTACTCCCTCAAGGCAACTGCTTTTAATTCTTATTGCTGTTTCTTCTGATGTTTAACTTCCTGTTTCTGAATAACATGCATATCCTGCCATGTTTTCAGTTTCCACCATTAGATATTATCTGTTGGTCCCCACTTATTTATTATCTCTATTGTACCCTTCTCCCACATAGCACACACTTATTCCTCCCCTCCCTCATCCTTTCTTTGGGGTTCTATTTTGGGGGGTATTTTTTTCTATAGCTTTTTTCCTTGGTATCTCATCTTTATTTTTCTTCATAGCATATTTTACTATATTCTTTGTTGTTTATTATGTTTCCTCTTATGTGGACAGGAACTTTGTTTTGTTCATTGCTATCTCCCAATGCCTGGAATAGAGTCTGGCATATAAGAGCTGGTAAATAAAGATTTGCTGAATTATTAAATGAGTGAATAGTTGATAACTGTCTCATTTTATTTATTATTTATTTATTTATTTATTTATTTATTTATTTATTTTTAGAGAGGGAGAGAAAGGGAGGGAAGAGGGGCAGAGGGAGAGGGAGAGAGAGAAAATCTTAAGCAGGCTCCACACCTAGTGCAGAGCCTTACATGGGCCTCAATCTCACAACCCTGAGGTCATGGTCTGAGCCAAAATCCAGAGAGATGCTTAAGTGACTGAGCCACCTAGGCACCCCAGTAATTGCCTCATTTTAAATTGGATTAGTTTATATGCACAATCACTGAATTATTTTTAAACTCTTTAACAGAACTGAAAATCTCTCATTATGTTCCTACACCTCAGCAATTCTATTGTTTTAAGTTTCTTGTAGAAGACATCCATCCTGGACTCTTCTCTCTTCTTTCTCCATTCTGGATAAATTGTTTTTTAGGCTCCCTGCCACTGTCCTCCCTAGGACTTCCCGTTACCATCTTCCTTGGGATACCCTCTGCTTCTCTTCTATACTGGATCTCTTATTTGCTGGTCTTGTGCATTCCTCCCTATGTGATTTACTCCCTTTGTAGGGTAGCTTCTTGAGAAATTCTGCATCAGAGAAAAAATCTTGAAATTTGCATTCTGAAAATATCTTTATTTGATCTTTACCCTTTTTCCTAATTTAGTTGGATATTCATTAAGTTCTAGTGTCAAGAAATCCAAAGTCCTTTAATTCCTGATCTTTTTTATGTGGTCCATGGTTTCCACTGGAAACTTGTACATAGTGGTCATCAAGTCTGGAAACATGGGGGAATATCTAGAAGTGGTTTACTGATATTATAACATGATAAAGTAATAATGTATATATATTTTCATACTCTATGGACACTATAGAATTTTTTCCATGTTCCCAGTGTTCTGAAATTTCATAATGATGGGCCTTGTATGGATGTTTTTTTCATTCATGTTGCGCACTCATTTAGCTCCTTCAATTTTAAAGACTCAAGTAATTCATTTCTAGGAAATTCTCTTATATTTATTACTTTGCTTATTTCTTCTCTTCTGTTTTCTTTACCTTCTCTCTTAGAACTTCTATTATTTATATATATTGGGATTCCTGAATGTATTTGTTATCTTTTCTCTACTTCAATCCATTTTTATTATTCTACTTTCTGGGAGATACACACACATATATATAAATATAAATAATATATATAACACATGTATATGTATATAATATATGGCACATATATATATTTATAAATGTAGTGTTTAATCCTTCTATATATTTTTATTTACAATTTTAACTACTCTACTTTGGAATATTCTTGATCCAAAGGAGAATATGCAAAAGAGTTGGCATTAGATTGTCTATGTTCTATCCTAAAGAAAGGAATGTTGACTGTTGAGAGTAATATCATGTACCGTTCAAGAATTAGTTCTTTATTTGGTTATAGCCTTAATGTGGTGGTGGATTTGGTTATACTGAATCACTCTGTCTTCTGTATTACAGCATCAAAATCATAGGAAACAGATCTACTATGTTTATCAGGAAGATCTCAGACTAAAAATAGTGGCAGCACTTTAATTTGAATTAAATTATCTATTTGGTGAATTATCTATAACAAATTTTAAACTGAAATGCTTCTAAGCTGCCTTTCATCAGATGTCCATACAAGAATGTACATATAGTTTAATCCCAGCCTGAGCAAAATTTAAATAGGAAGGCAAATCCTTTGAAAAGAATTTCCTGTGAAGTGGGGAGCTAAGATGGTGGAGGAGGACTTTAGGTTTTCCTGGTCCCTTGAACACAGCTAGGTAAATGTCAAATCATTCTGAATACCCAAGAAATCGATCTGAGGACTGACAGAAGAAACTGCACAACTAGAGAGAGAGAAGAGGCCATTTCGTGGAAGGTAGGAAGTGTGGAGATGTTTGGGGGAGAAATGAGGGAGAAATGGATTGCAGATGCTGTGGAGGGGAGGGAGCTCTGGTCATGGAGTAAAGTGAGATAGAGAAGAGCACAAAGGGAAATGCACAAGGAAAATATTTCCCCAAAGCCATTGCCTCATTGGGAAAATGAGAGGGGCTGATTTTTGTGAGTTTTGGCAACCAGTGGGGCTCAACGACTGAAGTTTTAGCAGTCCATAGTGTGGCTGGGGTGGAGCCCCGAAGGCGCTGCAGTGCTCCTTTGGAGAAAGCAGGCAGGTAACTTGGGGGCAGGTGGTGTGATCTGAGGATCTTCTGATACGCATGGGGAGAGATGGTTCCACCTTCTTGGATCACATCTGAAAGAGGTGGCATTGCCTCTCCAGAGATAAAAGAGCTGGCGGTGCCATTTCTCTCCCTGCCCCTCAGCACAGGTGCAGAGACACACTTGCTGAGAGCAGCTAACCTGGACATTGGCTCTTTAGTTTGTGTTCTCTGCTCTGGTGTGACTGCTCTTCTGGATCAAACCTGCATCAGTCTCATTACAGCAAGACCCTCCCCCAGAAGACCAGTGCAAGTTTCTTCTATACCAGGTCCTTAAAGTTTGGAATTTTAAAACTCAACTAGCCTGGCAATGATAGAGCCCATAATATACTGCAATGCTCTGGGTGGGCAAGCAACCTAGACACAGACATTGTGAAGGCAGTGATCTAAAGAACACCTGGAACTCATGAGGGGAAATTGTTCAGTTTTCTGGAAGGGCTTCCCAGACAGCAGTAAGCAGGAATTCTCCCCTCCAGGGACAAAGATGCTGGTGGCACCATTTCCCTCCTTGACCCCTCAGCATAAACTAACTCAGTAAACAGCACAGCACCAACACTGGCTGTCTCATCTGCTTACACTAAGCCCTGCCCCCCTGCACTCCACTGGTACTGCTTTTCTCAGCAAGTGTGCCAAAGAAACAGTAGTGTGCCAAAGAAACAGTTCAGTGGGCTTCTCCCCCAGAAGACCAGCACAAACTCTTGCATGCACCATGTCTACTGACCATAGAGTACTGCAAAGCTTCAGTTCTAGTGGAAGTAGCATCAAGTCTTTTAACAAGCAGACCAGATATGGCTAGTTAAAACTCAGCCATACTCTGGCCAGGGTCCAAACACTTCCCACTACAGGCAAGGAGAAACTCTGCATACCACTGACCTGTGGGATAGACCAGCCAAAATACAGCAGCAGAGTGCATGCAACACACACCAGAGACACTTCCTGAAGTGTCACGCCATTGGCGTTATATGACCTCTTCTTAATAAAGCCATTATTGTCAGGAGTAGGAAATATAACAGGCTTTCCTAGCACATAGAAGACAGTGACCTAAACAAAATGCCAAGGCAGAAGAATTCATCCCAAAGAAGGAACAAGATAAGGTCACGGCCAGGGATCTAATTGAAACAGATATAAGTAATATGCCTGATCCTGAATTTGAAGAAACAATCCTAAGGATAGTAGCTGGGCTTGAGAAAATCATAGAAGGCTTCATGGAGACCCTTATTGCAGAGATAAAAGAGGAGTTAAAGACAAATCAGGCTGAAATAACAAATGCAAAACCAAGATTCAAAGCCAACTGGATGTAATGACCTCAAGGATGGAAGAAACAGAGGAAGGAATAAGTGATACAGAATATAGAATTATGGAAAATAATGAAACTGAACAAAAGAGGGAAAGAAAAATCTTGGATCATGAAAGTAGACTTAGGGAATTCAGTGACTCCATGAAGTGTAATGATATTCATATCATAGAAGTCCTAGAAAAAGAGAGAAAAGGGAGCAGAAGGTTTGTTTAAGGGAATTGTGGCTGAAAACTACCCTAATATGGGGAAGGAAACTGATATCCAAATCCAGGAAGCACCAAGAACTCCCATCAAAATCAACAAAAGTAGGCCAACACCAAGACGTAGTGTAGTTGAATATGCAAAATATAGAGATAAAGAAAAAATCCTAAGAGCATCAAGACAAAAGCCCCTAACATACAAGGGAAGACCAATAAAGTTAGCAGCAGATCTTTCCACAGAAATTTGGCAGGGCAGAAGAAGGTGGCATGATATATTCAACATGCTGAATGGGAAAAATCTGCAGTCAAGAATACTCTCTCCAGCAAGGCTACCATTCAGAATAGAAGGAAAGATAAAGAGTTTCCCAGACAAACAAAAACTAAAGAATTCATGACTACTGAACCAGCCCTGAAAGAAATATTAAAGGGGACTCTGAGTGGGAAAGAAAGACCAAAATCAGCAAAGACTAGAAAGAAACAGAGAAAATTTCCAGAAATTATGACAAAACAAGTGATAAAATGGCACTAAATTCATATCTATCAATAATTACTCTGAATGTAAGTGGACTAAGTGCTCTAATCAAAAGACATAGAATGAAAAAAGTGAAGAAAAAAAAACCAAAGCAGAACAAAACCTATGACCCATCTATATGTTGCTTACAAGAGACTCATTTTATATTTTATTTTTTTAATTTTAAAAATATTTTATTTTTAGGTAATTTTTACACTAACATAGGACTTGGGTTTATAGCTCTGAGATCAAGAGTTGCAGGCTCTACCAATTGAGTCGGCCGGGTGCCCCAAGAGACTCATTTTAGACCTAAAGACACCTGCAGATTGGAAGTGAGAGGATCAAGAAATATTTACCATGCAAAAGCTCATCAAAAGAAGGCCAGAGTAGCCATACTTCTATCAGACAAACTAGATTTTATTTATTTACTTTAATTAAACATTTAAAGAGTTTATTTATTTTAGAATGAGAGCATGAGTGGGAGGGGCAGAGGGAGAGGGAGAGAAAATCTCAAGCAGACTCCATGCTGACCTCAAAGTCTGATGTGGTGCTTGATCCCAAGACCCTGAGATCATGACCTGAGTTGAAACCAAGACCTGAGCTGAAACCATGAGTCATACATTCAACCACTTATGCCATCCAAGTGTCCCTGGACAAACTAGACTTTAAACCAAAGGCTGTAACAAAAGATGAAGAAGGGCATTACATCATAATTAAGGGGTCCATCCAACAAGAAGATCTAACAATTGTAAATATTTATGTTATATATATATTTGGAGCACCCAAATATATAAAACAATAACAAACATAAAGGAACCCATTGATAATAATACAATAATAGTAGGATACTAAACACCCTACTCACATCAATGGACAGATCATCTAAATAGAAAATCAGCAAGGTTACAATGGCTTTGAATGACATACTGGACCAGATGGACTTAACAGATATATTCAGAACATATCAACCTCAAGCAGCAGAGTATACATTCTTTTCAAGTGCACATGGAACATTCTCCAGAATAGATCACATACTGGGCCACAAATCATGCCTCAATAGGTACAAAGGGATTGAGATCATACCATGTATATTTACCTACCACAGTGCTATGGAACTTTAGGTGATCCACAAGAAAAAAATCTGGAAAGACCACAAATATATGGAGGTTAAAGAATATCCTACTAAAGAATGAATGAATCAACCAGGAAACTAAAGAAGAAATAAAAATACATGGAAGCAAATGAAAACGAAAACACAATGGTCCAAAGCCTGTGGGATGCAGCAAAAGTGGTCTTAAGAGGGAAGAATATAGCAATACAGGCCTACCTCAGGAAGTAGGAAGAATCTCAAGTAAGCAACCTAACCTTACACTTAAAGGAGCTTGAAAAAGAACAACAAATGAAGCCTAAGGCCAGGAGAATAAGGGAAATAATAAGGATGAAGGCAGAAATAAATGGTACAGAAGTAAACAAACCCCAGTAGAACATATCAATGAAACCAGGATCTTGTTCTTTGAAAAAATTAATAGAATTGATAAACCCCTAGCCAGACTTATCCAAAAGAAAAGAGAAAGGACCCAAATAAATAAAATCACAAATGAGAGGAGAAAGAACAACTAACACCACAGAAATACAGTTATAAGAGAATATTATGAAAAATTATGTCAACAGGTTGGACAATTTGGAAGAAATGGTTAAATTTCTAGAAACATATAAACTACCAAGATTGAAACTGGAGGGAATAGAAAAATTGAACAGAATGATAACCAGCAGAGAAATTGAACCAGTAATAAAAAAATCTTTCAACAAACAAAAGTCCAGGGCCAGATGGCTTCACAGGGGAATTCTGCCAAATATCAAAGAAGGCTTAATACCTATTCTTCTCAAACTATTCCAAAAACTCCAAAGAAAAACTTCCAAACTCATTCTATGAAGTCAGCATTACCTTGATTCCAAAACTAGAGACACCACTAAAAAAAGAGAACTACAAGCCAATATCCCTGATGAACATGGATGTAAAAATTCTCAACAAAATACTAGCAAATTGAATCTAACAGTACATGAATGAATCACTTACCACGATCAAGTGGGATTTATTCCTGGGTTGTAAGGGTGGTTCAATATTTGCAAATCAATCAACACGATACACCACATTAATAAAAGAAAGCATAAGAATTGTATGATCCTCTCAATAGATGCAGAGAAAGTATTTAACAAAGGACAACATCATTCTTGATAGAAGCCCTCAACAAAGTAGGGATAGAGGGAATATACCTCAACATAATAAAGACCATATATGAAAAACCCACAGTTAATATTATCCTCAGTGGTGAATAACTGAGAGCTTTTCCTGTATGGTCAGGAACAAGATAGGGTTTTACATTCTCATCACTGTTATTTAATGTAGTACTGGAAGTCCTAGCTTTAACCATCAGACAACAAAAAGAAATAAAAGGCATCCAAATTGGCAAGGAAGAAAGGCAAACATTCACTGTTTGCAGATGACATGATGCTCTATGTAGAAAATTCCACCAAAAAATTGCTAGAACTGATACATGAATTCAGTGAAGTCTTAGGATACAAAATCAATGTACAGAAATCCTTTGCATTTCTATACACCAATAATGAAGCAGCATAAAGAAAAATTGAAAAATGGATCCTGTATACAATTACACCAAAAGCCATAAGATACTTAGGAATAAACCTAACAAACTCTGAAAACTATAAAACACTTATGACGGAAATCAAAGATGACACAGAGAAATGGAAAAACATTCTGGGGAATGGATTGAAAGAACAAATATTGTTAAAATGTCTATCCTACCCAAATCAATCTATACATTTAATGCAATCCCTATCAAAATACCCCCAGCATCTTTCACAGAGGTAGAAAAACAATCGTAAAATTTGTATGGAATCACAAAAGAAAAAGACCCTAAGAAATCTTGAAAAATAAAAGCAGAACTGGAAGCTTCCCAATTCTGAACTTGAAAGTTATATGACAAAGCTGTAGGGATCAAGTCAGTATGGTACTGACACAAAAACAGACACAGAGATCAATGGAAAAGAATAGAAAACCCAGGAATGGACCCACAACTCTATGGTCAACTAATCTTGACCAAAGCAGGAAAGAATATCCAATGGAAGAAAGATAGTCTCTTCAACAAATGGTGTTGGGAAAACTAGACAGCTACATGCAAAAGAATGAAACTGGACCACTTTCTTACACCATGCAAAAAAATAAATTCAAAATGGATGAAAGACTTAAATGTGAGACAGGAAACCGTCAAAATCCTAGAGGAAGACATATGCAATATGTAACAACTTCTGTTTTTTAAAAAGATTTATTTACTTTAGAGAGAGAGAGAAGGAGAGCATGAATGGGAGAGGCAGAGGGAGAGGGAGAGAGAATCTCAAGCGGACTCTGCACTGAGCATGGAGCCCAATGAGGTGCTTGCTTTTCCATGCCCTGAGATCATGACCTGAGCTGGAACCAAGAGTCAGATGCTCAAACAACTGCGCCACACAGGTGCCCCAATCTATAGCAACTTCTTACTAGTTATGTCTCCTAAAGCAAGGGAAACAAAAGCAAAAATAAACTATTGGGATTTTGTTGAGATTAAAAGCTTCTGTATAGTGAAGGAAACAATCAACAAAGCTAAAAGGCAACTTTTGGAATGGGAGAAGATACTTGAAATGACATATCTGATAAAGGGTTAGTATCCAAAATCTATAAAGAACATAAAATTCATCACCCAAAAAACAATCCAGTTAAAAAATGGGCAGTAGAAATGAATACAACATGTATTCAGATGGCCAATAGGCACATGAAAAGATGCTCAACATCACTCATCACCAGGGAAATACAAATCAAAATTCCAATGGGATATCATCTCACACCTATCAGAGTCGCTAAAATGAATAGCACAGGAAACAACAGATGTTGGCGAGGATTCAGAGAAAGGGGAAACTCTCTTAGACTGTTGGTGGTAATACAAATTCTGGAGCCACTCTGGAGAACAGTATGGAGTTCTTTAGAAAGTAAAAAATAGACTGTCTCACCATCCAGTAATTGCAGTATTGGTATTTACCCAAGGATACAAAAATATAAATTCGAAAGTGTGCAGTGCAACCTGATGTTTATAGCAGCATTACCAACAATAGCCAAATTACAGAAAGAGTCCAAATGACCATTGACTGATAAATAGATTAAGAAGAGGTGGGGTACACACACACACACTGGAATATTACTCAGCTATCAAAAAGAATGAAATCTTGACATTCGCAATGATGTGGATGGAACTAGAGATTATTATGCTAAACCAAATAAGTCAGAGAAAGACAAAAACCGTATGATTTCACTCATATGTGGAATTTAAGAAACAAAAAGATGAACATGGGGGAAAAAGGGAGGCAAATCATAAAAGACTCAACATTTAGAGAGCAAACTGAGGGTTACTGGAGGGGGGGGCATAGGCTAAATGGGTGATGGGAATTAAAGAGAGCCCTTGTGATGAGCACTGGGGGTTGTATTTAAGTGATGAATTGCTAAATTCTATACCTGAAACTAATATTACACTGTATGTTAATTAATTGGAAATTAAATAAAAACTTGAAAAAAAAAAGAATTTTATGTGTTTTCACAGTGAACATGAATGATTTTTGATGATTTTTTTTGGATTTTCCATTTTCTATCACATTAGTTCCACTTGCGTGGACATTGAGGAATAAAACATTTGTTCCATTTCTAATATTATACTTTAATTTGAAAATTGTTTGATAGAACTGTTTTCTGTCTTGAGGCAATTTCTGAGTTAATTGAACTGTGGTGGGTGGGTCCACCCACCGCAGCTCATCAGAAATAATGGTGAGACCAAATCAACACTACCAAATCGATTTTGTTTATAACCTTGGGCATAGTAAAATATCTGCTAATGAAAGGAGCAGAGTCTTTCATTAAAGAATATGTAATTCTTTTTGTTTGAAAAAATGAGAGGTGGCATTTAAAAGCCACAAAAACATGATAGATAATACACCTGCCAGTTATGTTAAAGCTGTATAATAGGACTTGATAAAACCATATTTGAAAAATCTACTCTGATGCTTTAACTTTTCAGATTAGAAAGAGAGTATTTCTCCAAAAACAAGAAACTAAATGAAGAGATCGAGGAACAGAAGAAAGTAATTATAGACCTTTCAAAGAGACTCCAGTATAATGAAAAAAGTTGCAGTGAATTACAGGAAGAACTTGTAATGGTAAGGATAAAAAAAACCCTATGGCAATTACTTTATTGGGTCAAATTCGATGTTTAACAGGTTCCCCCCCCCCCCACTACATGCCATGAGATAATAGCATGAAAGTAATTTTAGTGCCATTGATATAAAATTTCAAAATCAGAGATGCTGAGTACAAGAAAAGATGTATGTGATAAAACCTCTCTCTAGAAAAATTGGGAAAACTCATTGGGAAAAATTGGGAAAACAGAATTATAGATTATTTTAGAATTTATTCAGGGGCCTTCCTTCCTTCCTTCCTTCCGCCCTTCCTCCCTTCCCCCCTTCCCCCCTCCCCCCTCCTTCCCCTACCCCCCTGGTGCATTGTTACTTAGGTGAGAGGGGGATCAGGGTTTATAATCAATAGATCTAATGATTTCAAAGATTCCCTTTTGTAGTCATTTTGTACCTGATCATTTTGTTTCCATTCCCCAATAATCCATCTTTCACACCATCACCACATTTGTCTTCCTGAGTTATTGATCTGATCTTGTCATCCTCACTTTATTAAAAAACCATCAATGTCTCCTTGTTTTCAGAATGAAGTTCAGCTTCTTGCCATATAATCTAAAGCCCCTTTCTTTATGGCTCCGTGTTAACTCTTTGAGCTTCTTCTGTGTCCACTGCCCTCTATCTTGCTTCAGCCCTTAGTGTATTATTCTTGCCTTCCTAAACACATTGTATATTTTCATATCTTCTTGCTTTTGTTCAAGCTCTTCGTTTTTTTGACTCACATTAACTGAACTGCGTCTTTTGTTCCATTAGTAAACCCCTGTGTATCCTGTAATGCCCTGCTCTGATATCTTGCAATCTGTGCAGCCTTCCATGATTCCCTCTTTCCCCACTGTCCCATCCTTCTAGTCAGAATTTTGCCTTTTCCCAACTTTGTGTTTCCTTTTTTTAAATTTTAAAAAATATTTGTTTGAGAGGAGAGAGACCACACAAGTTGGGAGAAGGGGCAGAGGGAGAGGGAGAAGGAGACTCCCCGCTGAGCAGGGAGCCTGATGTGGGGCTCAATCCCAGGATCTTGAGATCATGACCTGAGCCAAAGGCAGATGCTTAACTGCCTGAGCCATCCAAGCACCCCCCAGCTTTGTGTTTCTTTCGTACTTAGTTTACCATCTTCACCACAGTTTAGCATAATACTCACCAAATCTGATATGTATTATCTCTGCTAAGAGATTGTGAATGCATTGGATTTAACATAATTCATTTTAGATATGAAGATTCCACTCCATATATATTCCACTATATATTCCAATATAATATATTCCACTACTATATATGTATTTGGTTGATGCAGCACACTGCTGTTCAGTAGTTTGCTGGGAACCCCAAAAGGGAGGGCATAAAATCTAGAGTAGCACCCTGTGTCTTTTTCTTGTTCCCCACAGGAATACCTTCTGCAGACTTAGCTACTTCACTTTTAATTCTTAGTGATATCAGTTATTGAAGAAAATAAATATTTTTCTCCTTGTCAAAAGATATGGAGACTCTGGGTTATATTAAGAAGTGGTGGCCAAATTAGCGCTGCCCAGATAGAAAGGTAGTGATGGATAAAATTTAAACTCTATCACTTTCAAATGATCAATATTTTTCTTTATGTATATGCATACTTTATTTATTTATTTTTTATTGGAGTTCAATTTGTCAACATATAGCATAAGACCCCGTCAAGTGCCCCCCTCAGTGCCCATCACCCAGTCACCCCAACCCCCCACCCACCTCCCTTTCCACCACCCCTTGTTCATTTCCCAGACTTAGGTGTCTCTCATGTTCTGTCACCCTCACTGATATTTCCCACTCATTTTCTCTCCTTTCCCCTTTATTCCCTTTCACTACTTTTTATATTCCCCAAGTGAATGAGACCATATAATGTTTGTCCTTCTCCAATTGACTTGCTTCACTCAGCATAATACCCTCCAGTTCCATCCACGTTGAAGCAAATGGTGGGTATTTGTCGTTTCTAATGGCTAATATTCCATTGTATACATAGACCACATCTTTATCCATTCATCTTTCGATGGACACCAAGGTTCCTTCCACAGTTTGGCTATTGTGGACATTGCTGCTATAAACATTGGGGGGCAGGTGTCCTGCTATTTCACTGCATCTGTATCTTTGGGGTAAATCCCCAGCAGGGCAATTGCTGGGTTGTAGGGTAGCTCTATTTTTAACTCTGAGGAACCTCCACAGTTTTCCAGAGTGGCTGTACCAGTTCACATTCCCACCAACAGTGCAAGGGGGTTCCCCTTTCTTCACATCCTCTCCAACATTTGTGGTTTCTTGTCTTGTTAATTTTCCCCATTCTCACTGGTGTGAGGTGGTATCTCATTGTGGTTTTGATTTGTATTTCTCTGATGGCAAGTAATGTGGAGCATTTTCTCATGTGCTCGTTGGCCATGTCTATGTTTCCTTGGTGAAATTTCTGTTCATGTCTTTTGCCCATTTCATGGTTTGTTTCTTTTCTGTTGAGTTTAATAAGTTCTTTAGAGATCTTGGATACTAGCCCTTTATCTGATATGTCATTTGCAAATGTCTTCTCCCACTTTGTAGGTTGTCTTTTAATTTTGTTTACTGTTTCTTTTTCTGTGCAGAAGCTTTTTATCTTGATTAAGTCCCAGTAGTTCATTTTTGCTTTTGTTTCCCTTGCCTTCATAGATGTATCTGCAAGAAGTTGCTGTGGCCAAGTTCAAAAAGGGTGTTGCCTGTGTTCTCCTCTAGGATTTTGATGGATTCTTGTCTTACATTTAGATCTTTCATCCATTTTGAGTTTATCTTTGTGTCTGGTGTAAGAGAATGGTCTAGTTTCATTCTTTTGCACGTGGCTGTCCAATTTTCCCAGCACCATTTATTGAAGAGGCTGTCCTTTTTCCAGTGGATAGTTTTTGCTGCTTTGTCGAATATTAGTTGACCATAGAGTTGAGGGCCCATTTGTGGATTCTCTATTCTGTTTCATCGAGCTATGTGTCTGTTTTTGTGCCAGTACCACACTGCCTTGATGATCACAGCATTGTAGTACAACCTGAAATCTGGCATTGTGATGCCCCCAGCTCTGGTTGTCTTTTTCAATATTCCCCTGGCTATTCAGGGTCTTTTCTGATTCCACACAAATCTTAAAATGATTTATTTCAACTCTCTGAAGAAAGTCCATGGTATTTTGATAGGGATTGCATTAAATGCGTAAATTGCCCTTGGTAGCATTGACATTTTCACAATATTAATTCTTCCAATCCACAAGCATGGAATATTTTTCCATCTCTTTGAGTCTACCTCAATTTCTTTCGAAGTGTTCTGTAGTTTTTAGGGTATAGATCCTTTACCTCTTTGGTTAGGTTTATTCCTAGGTATCTTATGCTTTTGGATGCAATTATAAGTGGGATTGCCTCCGTAATTTTTCTTTCTTCAGTTTCATTGTTAGTTATTGAAATGCCACTGATTTCTGGGCATTGATTTTGTATCCTGCCACACTGCCGAATTGCTGTATAAGTTCTAGCAATCTTGGGGTAGAGTCTTTTGGGTTTTCTATGTACAGTATCATGTCATCTGCAAAGAGGGAGAGTTTGACTTCTTCTTTGCCAATTTGAATGCCTTTTATTTCTTTTTGTTGCCTGATTGCTGAGGCTAGGACTTCCAGTACTATGTTGAATAGCAGTGGTGAGAGTGGACATCCCTGTCATGTTCCTGATTGTAGGGGAAAGGCTCCCAGTGTTTCCCCATTGAGAATGATATTTGCTGTGGGTTTTTCATAGATGGCTTTTAAAATCCTGAGGAATGTTCCCTTTATCCCTATACTCTGAAGAGTTTTGATCAGGAATGGATGCTGTATTTTGTCAAATGCTTTCTCTGCATCTATTGAGAGGATCATATGGTTCTTGTTTTTTCTCTTGTTATGATCTATTACGTTGATTCCTTTATGAATGTTGAACCAGCCTTGCATCATGGGGATAAATACCACTTGTTCATGGTGAATAATCTTTCTTCTTAATGTACTGTTGGATCCTATTGGCAAGTATCTTGTTGAGAATTTTTGTATCTGTGTTCATCAGGGATATTGGACTGTAATTCTTCTTTTTGGTGGGGTCTTTGTCTGGTTTTGGAATTAAGGTGATGCTGGCCTCGTAGAATGAGTTTGGAAGTTTTCCATCCCTTTCTGTCTTTTAGAACAACTTTAGTAGAATAGGTATTGTTTCTTCTTTAGACATTTGATAGAATTCCCCTAGGAAGCCATCTGGTCCTGGACTTTTGTGTCTTGGGAGGTTTTTGATGACTGCTTCAATTTCCTCCCTGGTTATTGGCCTGTTCAGGTTTTCTGTTTCTTTCTGTTCCAGTTTTGGTAGTTTGTGGTTTTCCAGAAATGCGTCCATTTCTTCTAGATTGCCTAATTTATTGGCATGTAGCTGCTCATAATATGTTTTTTAAATTATTTGTATTTCCTTGTTATTGCTTGTGGTATCTCCTTTTATATTAATTTGAGTCTTTTTTCTTTTTAATAAGGCTGGCTAATGGTTTATCTATCTTATTAATTCTTTCAAAGAACCAACTCCTGGTTTTGTTGATCTGTTCTACAGTTCTTCTGGTTTCTATTTCATTGAGTTCTGCTCGAATCTTTATTAACTCTCTTCTGCTTGGTGTAGATTTTATTTGCTGTTCTTTCTCCAGTTCCTTTGGGTGCAAGGTTAGCTTGTGTATTTGAGTTTTTCCAATTTTTTGAGGGATGCTTGTATTGCGATGTATTTCCATCTCAGGACTGCTTTTGCTGTATCCCAAAGATTTTGAATGGTTGTATCCTCATTCTCATTAGTTTCCATGAATCTTTTTAATTCTTCTGTAACTTCCTGGTTGACCCTTTCATCTTTTAGCAGGATGCCTTTAACCTTCATGTGTTTGAGTTTCTTCCAAATTTCTTCTTGTGATTGAGTTCAGGTTTCAAAGCATTATGGTCTGAAAATAGCAGGGGACAATCCCAGTCTTTTGGTATCGGTTGAGACCTGATTTGTGACCCAGTATGTGGTCTATTCTGGAGAAAGTTCCATGTACACTTGAGAAGAATGTGTATTCAGTTGCATTCAGATGTAAAGTTCTGTAAATATCTGTGAAATCCATCTGGTCCAGTGTATCATTTAAAGCTCTTGTTTCGGGATCCCTGGGTGGCGCAGCGGTTTGGCGCCTGCCTTTGGCCCAGGGCGCGATCCTGGAGACCCAGGATCAAATCCCACGTCGGGCTCCCGGTGCTTGGAGCCTGCTTCTCCCTCTGCCTATGTCTCTGCCTCTCTCTCTCTCTCTGTGTGACTATCATAAATTAAAATAAACAAATAAATAAAAAATTAAAAAAAAATAAAGCTCTTGTTTCTTTGGAGATGTTGTGCTTAGAGAATCTGTCAGGTGCAGAAAATGCCATGTTGAAATCTCCCAGTATTAGTGTATTATTGTCTAAGTATGTCTTTACTTTTGTTCATTAATTTTTTTAAAGGATTTATTTATTTATTTATTCATGATAGACATAGAGAAAGAGAGAGAGGCAGAGATACAGGCAGAGGGAGAAGCAGGCTCCATGCCAGGAGCCCGACACGGGACTTGATTCCGGGACTCCAGGATCGCGCCCTGGGCCAAAGGCAGGCGCTAAACCGCTGAGCCACCCAGGGATCCCCCAGTTTGCTTATTAATTGATTGATATGCTTGGCAGCTCCCACATTAGGGGCATAAATATTCATGATTGTTAGGTCCTTTTGTTGGATAGATCCTTTAAGTGTGATATAGTGTCCCTCTTCATGTCTTACTGCAGTCTTTGGGATAAACTTTAATTTATCTGATATAAGGATTGCTACCCCTGCTTTCCTTTGAGGACCATTTGATTGGTAAATGGTTCTCCAGTCTTTCATTTTCAGGATGTAGGTGTCCTTAGGTCTAAAATGAGTCTCTTGTAGACAGCAAATAGATGGGTCTTGCTTTTTTTATCCAGTCTAAAACCCTGTGTCTTTTGATGGGCTCATTAAGCCCATTCATGTTCAGAGTTACTATTGAAAGATATGAATTTAGTGTCATCATAATACCTATTCAGTCCCTGTTTTTGTGGTTTGTTTCTTTGGACTTCTTCTTTCTTTTACAGAGTCCCTCTTAATATTTCTTGTAGAGCTGGTTTGGTGGTCACATATTCTTTCAGTTTCTGCCTATCTTGGAAGCTCTTTATCTCTCCTTCTATTCTGAATGAGAGCCTTGCTGGATAAGGTATTCTTGGCTGCATGTTCTTCTCATTTAGGACCCTGAATATATCCTGCCAGCCCTTTCTGGCCTGCCAGGTGTCTGTGGAGAGGTCTGCTATTAATCTAATATTTCTCCCCATATAAGTTAGGGATCTCTTGTCTCTTGCTGCTTTAAGGATTTTCTCTTTATCTTTGGGATTTGTAAGTTTCACTATTAAATGTCGAGGTGTTAAATGTTTTTTTTAATTTTTAATTTTGTGTGGGGGGACCTCTCTATCTCCTGGATCTGAATGCCTGTTTCCCTCCCCAAATTAGGGAAGTTCTCAGCTATGATTTGTTCAAATATGCTTTCTGGTCCTCTGTCCCTCTCGGCGCCCTCTGGAACCCCAATAAATGTAGATTTTTCCTTCTGAGGCTGTCATTTATTTCCCTTAACCTTTCCTCATGGTATTTTATTTTTATTTATTTATTTATTTATTTTTTAATTTTATTATTTATTTATTTATTTATTTATTTATTTATTTATTTATTTATTTAATTTATTTATGATAGTCATACAGAGAGAAAGAGAGAGAGGCAGAGACACAGGCAGAGGGAGAAGCAGGCTCCATGCACCGGGAGCCTGATGTGGGATTCGATCCCGGGTCTCCAGGATCGCGCCCTGGGCCAAAGGCAGGCGCCAAACCGCTGCGCCACCCAGGGATCCCTCCTCATGGTATTTTAATTGCTTTTCTCTTTTTTTCCTCAGCTTCCTTCCTTGCCATCAACTTGTCTTCTATGTCACTCACTCTTTCTTCTACCTCATTAACTCTTGTTGTTAGGACCTCCAGTTTGTATTGCATCTCATTTAATTGATTTTTGATTTCAGCCTGATTAGATCTAAATTCTGCAGTCACCAAGTCTCTTGAATCCTTTATGCTTTTTTCCAGAGCCACCAGTAGCTTTATAATTGTGCTTCTGAATTGGCTTTCTGACATCAAATTGTAACCAAAATTCTGTAACTCTGTGGCAGAGAGTACTGTTTCTGATTCTTTTGTGGTGAGTTCTTTCTAGTCATTTTGCTCAGTGCAGAGTGGCTAAAAATGAGTTGTACTAGAAAAAGAAAGGAAAAAAAAAAGAAAAAGAAAATAAAAAGGAGGGGTATCCTCTGGTTTTATGTACTGTAAATCCCTCGACTTCCCCTGGAACTTTCCAGCACTGCTGGTCAAGAACTTTCTCTTCCCCTGTCCTTCCAGCTGGTCTTCTGGGGGCGGGGCCTGCTCTGCTGATTCTCAGGTGTGTGCACGTGGGGGAGCTGCCCCACCCCCTGCCAGGTGCAAGGCTCAGTGGGAGCTGTTTTTCCTGTGAGGCCCCTGTTGCCTGGCGGCCCCACCCTCCCAGGCACAGGGTGACACTAGGAGGAACAACCCCACTGGTGGCGGCCAGCTTTCCAGCTCTGGAGTCAGCTCCCCACAGTAACTACCGTAGTTTCCCAGTCTGCACTGGCCTGGATACTCCTGGGGTGGGGGGCGCTGACCTGCACAGATCAGGGGCGCCCACTGGTGGCAGGAGCATCCTCGCTGTCCTGGGCCCTCCCCGCCTCCCTGTCCCAGGGGGAGCGCAGGATCCTGGGCTGTGTCCCCTGTGCCCTGGGCTCTGGGGCCTGCACTGCTGGAATCGCGCTCCCAGGGCTGCGGCTTCCGAAGGCAGCAGGGCGCAGCCCCCTCCGCCCGGAGCCCCCGCCTGACCGACCGGCTGCTCCCCGAGGCCCCGCCGGGCGCTCCAGCCCTTTACCGCGCTCGGCCCGCGGGGTGTGGGGCGCCCTCCCCCCGGTGCATGTCCTCTGTCAGTGACCCCGGGGGGCTGGAGGCCCCACGGCCCCTCCTGCGGTTCTGCCCGGGCTCCCTGCTGAGTGCCTTTCAGTCCGGGAACAATCTGGTGTGGATTTTTAAAGTTCCTGCTTCTCCGGGGCTGGGCTCTTCTGTCCCAGAGGCTCTCGCTGCCCGGCCTTCGCCCGGCTCCTGCGGGGCCCCTCCCCTACTTGATTTTTTATTTTATTTTTTCTACCTTCCTACCTTGTTAGAAGCACAGAGTCTTCTCTCTGTAGCATTCCAGCTGTCCTCTCTTTAAATCTCAGTCGAATTTGTAGGTTTTCAAGATGATTTGAAAGTTATCTGGGTAAGTTGGGGCCGGGTGGGTTGAGGACCCCACTCCTCCGCCAGCTTGCCCCGCCCCCCCAAATGATCTAATGTTATATTTGATCTTCATTTAACCCAAGATATTCATTGTGTTCTGATTCAGGGACTGATACTATTCTTCGCTGTTGGGTTAAATTTGTTGTTTGAGTTCTTTGAATGTGAAATTTTTAGGAAGTTTAGAGCTCTCTGTGTAGCATACCTCTATTGCCTGTTCACTCTTGTGTACTAATCCTCAATTTCCTAGGCTATCCTACTTCTTGCCTCCTGGCTCAGGAGATGAATCAGTGGTGGGGAAACACATGTCAAAGCCATTGAGCTGAGTCACAGATTTGGTCTTCTTGCTTAAAGACTCTGTATTCAGTAGTTTGAAAAGTTAGCCAGAGTTACAACTAAGAATGCGTCGGGAGAGACAGTCATCAGTGTCAGTTGTATGAATTATCCTAATTTAGCTTTCTACATTCCAGTGACTAGATACAAATGAAAGAAGACAGGCTTAATTCACCGTGGACGGTACTGGTACTTGGTGATGAAAAAATTTCACTTGGTGCTAACAGGTTTTTCTTTTTCAACTTTTACAACTTGGCACATGGTCTGAAATAAGGCAAGTTGCAGCTTATGGGCAATCTTTGTTCACTTGTTTGGGCCTCATCCTATGAAGCACTGTTGTGATCACAGTGAGGAAGAGTGCAGACTAATTATTTCTGCAAAGCTTGATGGATTACTCGACATTGTCACAGATCAGTGAATAATAGTTCCTTGCTGAAGAGCTAATGATTCAGGTTGCACCTAAGTGATCTATATTGTATATGCTTCAATCTAACTATACTTTTCCTTTCTATTTTTCATCTTTCTTAAACCTATAGCTTTGTCTTATTTTCTTCCATCTTCCTGTTTCTTTTGCTTCCCCCCCTTCCCTATAATGAGATTTCTAACTTGTTCTGTTTTCTGATTGGAGCTGTTGTTCTCTAGCACTTTACCTGACCATTATATAAAATTTAAGAATTATTTAATGAAAAATTTTTAATGAAAATACTGTTACTTTATGTATTAAGTACAGTGTTTTTCTTTTTTATAAAAAATTCATCTAGCACTTTTTCTAAATATATTTTTCTTGTACATATTCTTTGATTGTTTTTTTTTCCCCAGTAGATTAGTGGCTCTTGGAATGGGGAGAGGGCAAAGTTTTAGAAAATTTTTCTCAAAAGAGATATGTCAAATTAAAAGTTTTAAAACATAAAAAATAGCATTTTTCTAGTTTTGTATCCTCAAAGCTAGCTATTATTATCTTTGCTTTGAATTCATAATGGGTTTGACTAAAGAAAAAATGACCTTAAGAGGAGGCTTTTACCTTTGCTTTTGGAAATCAAGCTTTGTTTTAATGACATCTCAGGATCCCATGTACCTGTGTGTCTTTCTCACACTTATGTTTTTTTTTGAGCATAATAGTTTCAATATTTTTTAGAATATAAATGGGAAGTATAAATTACTTACAGGTAATTTTTCTCTCCCTTTGAGGTAACAGCTTGTTTTCCAGACTAGGTCATGTTCATGGTCATTATTCAAGTCTTAGTCTTTATTTTCTCTGTTGCATTGCAAGAAAAAATTAAAGCCACTTTCCTCTCTAGGTTTACTAGTGAGATCAAGGTGTTATTAATAATGCAAAGACTTCAGGAAGTTTTGATTTAAAAATAACAGTTGTATAACTTAGTATAACTAAGTGTGTAACTAAGCTTTTAGAGTTGGAGGGGGTCTCAGAGATTGTCTAGGTAAGAATACATGAAGTGTTAATAAACCACTTGGAAAGTGATAGCTCTCTTGTTTCAGGAGATATAATACAAATATACAACATAATTTTGGAGTATGTTGAATCCTTTGTTGGTATTTAAGAAATATAAACTCAGACAACTTTAACTTTACTTTTTATTAATGAAATTTCTCCTATTCATTGTATGGGTTTGAGAAATATGATTAGTAAATGAATGGCATATTGTTATTATATTTAATGCCATAGAATTAATAGAATTTAAATATAGGACATCTAAAGATTTAACAAAATTAGTTTTGTGTTCTGTGTTATACACTATCGAATTTGACTTTAAAAAGTTTTGATTAAAATTGAACTATTAATTTCACAATCTATGAGTTTAATAATGATTTAATCAACTACTAAATAAAACTGACTTTCTAATTTAAGTTGCTTAGTGATTATGCTTATTAAAGTCCATCAGAGGCTCAACATATCCAGTTGGGTCTTTTAGTCATTACTGTGAATTTTTATATTTGCTTCTCCCGAAGCAGGGGAGCTATCATTTTAAAATTGGTATTATTAGGATTTGCTTTGTGCTTTCTACAATGAAATTTTTTAAGTCCATCATTTCTTGAGATTTGTTTCTCTGCCACTCAGTAATATTTAGTTACAGCTCTAGGAGAGACCATATATTGAAAAGGGAATTCTAGTTCTCATGAGGTTTTGTTCAAAGAATATTTTATTCTCTAAAGAACTTGTGATTGAAAATGGTCAAGTGCACGTTTTTTTCCCTGTACTTTGGGGGTTTAACTGATTATATAATACAATGATTGCCAGCATTAGATAGGATTTTGGAAAGTGCTCTGATTACTATGCTTTGTGGTAAAGTTAATGTTTCTTGATAATATTTTTGCTTCAAATGATCTGTTAGGTTTGCTTTAGGGTGACATGTCTCTGATTTTGCAGAAGGTACCCGAAACTAATTGGCTAATAAATATTCTATATTGATTTTTTACTAAAAAATAGTTGATTCCTTCAGAATAGTAGTGTTTGTATATGAACATTGTTTTTGCTAATATGAAAATCACTTTCTTTCTTTCCTAGTGGCCCTTAAATATTAATACTATTAGATAGTACTCACTGAATGTGTATGTGTGTATCTGTGTGTTTAAATGTTCATTATGTGGCTGGCTTTCTAAATTTATAATGTGGTTATATAGCTTTTTGAAATTTATTTTTTTTCCATTTTTTTGGGAAATTTATTCTTATGTAAATTATTAAGTTTTGAATATTCAAGTCTCACCTTTGACCTGGGAAAAAATAAAATGGTGTGTGTGAGAAAGAGAGTGAAAGAGAGAGATGTTTGTCTGTCAAGGCATATATTCAGAGTGGAGAGTAGAACTATAGAAAAATAAACTAATTATAAAGCCACATAAGGGAGAATGGCATTTCGTGTTATGATATAAGCAATTGAATACTCAACAGAATACTCACATCCATGGAAGGAGCATAGGCAAGCAAAGCAAGGAGGGAAAGAAATAGTAAACTTTTATGGGGAAGTAAGAGATACTAATTATCATTAATATGACTGATGGAAAGTTGCAGATAGTGATGACCATGTATGCTGATCAGATCAAATTCAGTTCAGTGGAGCAAACTCCTTGTATTCTACACATGCACCGGGTATGTAATGGGTTTTTAGGTGGAGGATAGGATGAAAAGGTGAGACAAAGTATGTGATGTTGATTATATGCTCTGATGCTCTCCTGTTTTTACTCAGAATTCCTTCATAATGGCTTAAAACATATTTGAGTCAAAAAGTTTAAAGCTTACTTGAGTTAAAAAATGTTCAGAAATTATAAGGATTATGTATCACTGCTACAAAAATTCAACCTATGTTTAAAGTGCAAATTTCATTTAAAAAACTTAATGATTAAAAAAAAAACTTAATGATTAAATAAATGATCTTTTTTTTTTTACTTATTTTTTCTACTATTTTAAACTTTATTAACAGTGTCCCTTAACTACTTTTACTGTTATTTATGGTTTGAGTCAACTTTTTCCATTACAGATCAGCAGTGCCCATTTGACAATTTCTAGATAGGAGTATTTGCATATACTTTTTATATGTCTCTTCAAGAGCTGGCATTAGAAATTTTTATTTAAATGCATAACCATTTGTGATATTTATACACAGTTAGTAAAAACCTGAGGGATGTGTCTTTGTAGGCTCAAAGAAAGATAAGATATGAAAGAAACAAAAAGAATGACATGTTAGACTAAGCCAGATTCATTCATTTTAGCAGTGTGTGATATAGTATACCAGGGTGGAAATGTAATATAGGTCTTTGTCATCTCATTGTGCCTTCCAGTTAAAGGCATTTTATAAACAACCTTGACTTCTCCTTAATAATACATTAAGATCTGTCACACATTTTTCTGAACTTTCTTTGAATATTTTTGTACTTTTAGTCCCCTGTTTATGCTGGTTATAGATTCATTACAACACCTAAAATAGTCCTTGGTTTGTGATGAATAATCAGTAAATGTTCACCTAAACATCTGGTTACTCAACACAGCATTAAGAGACTTTTATTGCTAGAGTAACAAACTCTTTATGTGGATTATGTCCAGGGTAAAAAGAAGTGAGTCGTTTTATTCTGCAGTTTTTTGGGAAAGATTTATTTATTTATTTTTATTCTACAGAGAGAGGGCGAGCGAATGAGAGAGCAAGCATGATCAGGGAAAGGGCAGTGGAAGAGGGAGAGAGAGAGAATCTCTAGCAGATTCGCACTGAGCTGGTAGCCCAATGCGGGGCTGGACACTAAAACCTTGAGATCATGACCTCAGCCAAAATCAAAAGTTGATTGCTTAACCGAGTCACCCAGGGGCCCCTTATCCTATAGTTTTGCTTTTTAAATGTCTGTGGATGTTTAGAATTATAGAATATCATTTTTTTAAAGATCTTATTTATTCATGAGAGATATAGAGAGGCAGAAACTCAGGCAGAGGGAGAAACAGGCTCCCTGTGGGGAACCAATGTGGGACTCGATCCTGGGACTCTGGAATCACCATGAACCAAAGGCAGATGGTCAACCACTGAGCCACCCAGGTGTCCCTAGAATTATAGAATTTCTTAAATCAACAATGTAACATTTAATCTAAACCTACTCTATATTTCAGAAAATAAAACATGTTAATCAAAAATGAGAAATTTAGTATTTTATTTTTGCTTGGCACTTTCTTTCCAACCCAACAGTTTGTTTTCTTAGCAGATAAATTCTGCTTTCATTCTAGAATTTTTTTTACACATCAAAAAGCTATTAAGTGGGCAGTCCGGGTGGCTCAGCATTTAGTGTTGCCTTCAGCCCAGGGCCTGATCCTGGAGACCTGGGATCGAATCCTAATCAGGCTCCCAGCATGGAGTCTGCTTCTCTCTTCCTGTGTCTCTGCCTCTCTCTCTGTCTCTCTCATGAATAAATAAATAAAATCTTAAAAAAAAAAAAAAAAAGCTTTAGAGAACTAACAGCTTTAGGAATAAAATTTAAATGTAAGTGCAATCCACATTTTAGAAAAGCCCAAACACTTTTGCTGTATGAATGAAGAATGAAACCTTCATTTATAAAACCAAAACAATTTATTGGGAAGAAAAATTGTCAACTGTAAAATAGTGACACTTTTTCTTGTCAGTAGTTGGTTCATAACCCTAGTTATTAAATCTAAGTCAAATTTATATTAAAAGACTATTAGCCAGATATCTTTGTAGAAAATTATTATTATTATTATTTGGCTTTAGAAAATTATAATACTACCAATTATGAATATAATAGCAACTTTTGGGATCCCTGGGTGGCGCAGCGGTTTGGCGCCGGCCTTTGGCCCAGGGCACGATCCTGGAGACCCCGGATCGAATCAGGTTCCCGGTGCATGGAGCCTGCCTTCTCCCTCTGCCTGTGTCTCTGCCTCTCTCTCTCTCTCTCTCTCTCTCTCTCTCTGTGACTATCATAAATAAATAAAAATTAAAAAAAATAGCAACTTTTATGTGTAGTTAATTCTCTTGAAGCCTTGTTATTGGTCAAACTTTATTCTTTGAAAAATTTTACATTAGTCATTGTTTCCTGGCTAATTTGACATTAAATTTGGTTTTCAACTCTAACAGTGTTGAAATTTTAACTTATCTTTTAGTCAGGATTGAGCCCTATACTTGAGAAGAGAAGAATTATTTTGGCTAAGAGTTTAATTGAACCTTTTGTATTAAGTTCACTCGAAGTGTGTAATTTGCCTGGCTTTTTACATTTATATTTCTTAAAATTTTTATCCCTTGATATTGATGAAGACTTAGCCTCAATTGACATATATTTTGGAGACGGATTGATCTGGGTTTCAATCCGTGCCCTATCTCATAATAGTTGTGTGACCTTTTTTAGTGATATTATCCTTCTGAATCTGTTTGCTAATAATCTTGACTATGCAGGACTTTTGAGGAGCATTAAAGATAGTATATATAAGGAAGTAACAGGGGCATTTGTGTGTGTGTGTTTGCGTGGAACACAGTGAGAATCTGTGACATTTGACTGATGGTCAGTTTTATAATCCCCTTTCCATCCTGCTCCCTGTTATAGAAGCTGTACCGGGGGCAGCTGTAGCCAAGAAGATGGTCACTTCCTCTCTCCTTGGTTCTTAGGCTGGGGCTATGTTCTCTTCTTGAGAGAGGCAAACTGCTGGAGTATCTCACTCCTCAGAGCCCTGTGTTGTAGCAATTCTATTCCAGGCAAGCATGGATGAGAGGACCAGATCACTTTGTCCACCCAGACCTCACTTGTGATACAGAAGTTCTTAAGTCTTGGCAGGCCAAGAAAATTCCAGGGGACCAGGAATTGCAACCCTCCAATGGCTACTTAGAGCAGAATTGTTGCCATGGAAAAAGTGGGTCTCTGTCCCCAGATCCAGTGCAGTGGCAGAAGGGTTCTGCCCAGGAGGAAAGGCATGCTGGCTTTAAGGCACTGCAGCTCTGCTTGAGGAGATTGCCCTTACTTGGACTAGAGAGTGGAGAACTTTACATTCCAGGGCATGGTGGAAAAGAAGATAGATCTTGGTAAAGAGCAATTAAGAGGAACCTGTGCCTCTATGATACAATAAAATAACCCAGCAGCCTGAAGTTTAAAAAAGAGAATGAGAAAGACAGCTAAGAGGAGCCATTATGTGGTCATAGTGGAGTTAGGGGTTGGGAAGGCCATGTGCATCCATCCATTCAGGAGAAGTGAAAGTGAAAGCAGGATGTGAGGCCAACCTGAAAGCGGGCCCTAAGCCACACGCAAACACATCAACAGAGTGGAAGCCTCACTGGCACAAGGGACTTAAATACAACCTTACTGACTGAACCTTCAGGTGCTCTGACCCAGAGGTGATTCCTAGGAAGCCAGCTTAAATGTAATATCACCATCATCCCTGACAGTCTGTCACACTGTGTGCATGCCCACAGACATGTGCCCTCTTGCCTATTAGCATGAAGTGAGGTGTGGTTGAAAGGAGATTGCTGTGATTAACAAAGGACATCCATTTCACCTTTAGGACTCTGAAGTTATTTCAAGAGCTGGGAACAAAACTAAATATTATCATAAAAGATGGACTTATGGCCCTTAGAAAGGAAATTACAAGGGTTTTAAGAGTTATGTGCCAGGAATCATGGATGAAGACCAGATCTGTATTTCTTACAACAAATCTCAGTATAATAGTATGCTAAATAAGTTTTCACATAACTGGATATACATAAGAGGAGATAATATAACCAAATCCTTGCCATATTGCTTATATTAGATTCTAGATTGATCAAAGAACTATAAAAAAAGGTAAAAAAAACACTGGAAGAAAAAGCGAATTAAGTGTTTTATAATCTGGGAGTAAAGAATGTCTGACACAAAATCTCGAAGTCCCGGGACACCTGGGTGGCTCAGTGGTTGGGCACCTGCCTTCGGCTCAGGTCATGATCCTGGGATCGGGGATCAAGTCCCACATCAGGCTCCCTGTGGGGAGCCTGCTTCTCCCTCTGCCTGTGGCTCTGCCTCTCTCTCTTGGTCTGTGTCTCTCATGAATAAATAAATAAATCTTTAAAAAAAACCTAAAAAACAAAAACAAAACAAAATCTAGAAGTCCCAAAGCAAATTATTTTATTTTTTAAAGATTTTATTTATTTGACAGAGAGAGAGAGAGGGCAAGCACAAGCAGGGGGAGCAGCAGAGGGAGAGGGAAAGGTAGGCTCCCCACTAAGGAGGGAGCCAGTGCGGGGCTCAATCCCAGGACCCTGGGATTGTGACTTGAGCCAAAGGCAGACTCTTAGCCGACTGAGCCACCTAGGTGTCCTCCAAAGCAAATGATTGATAAATTTGATCACTTAGAAAATACAATTTTGTTTTTATAAATATAGTTAGAAGGTGAGTGACAAATTGGCAATAATGATTTGCAACATGGATGACAAAGGGATTGTTTCCATAATTTAGAAAAGACTGTTGTAAATCACTAAGGTCAATACAGACAAGGTAGTGTAAAAATGGGCATGTGCTGTGAAAAGGTGTTCACAGGAAAAGAGGTATAGGTATCTAGTCGACCTATGAAAATATCCTTAATCTTAGTTAAAACATTTAAAATTAATTAATTAATTAATTAATTAATTAATTAATTCATTCATTCATGGGAGACACAGATAGAGAGGCAGAGACACAGGCAGAGGGAGAAGCAGGCTCCATGCAGGCAACCCGATGCGGGACTCAATCCTGGGACTCCAGGACTACGCCCTGGGCCAAAGGCAGGCGCCAAACTGCTGAGCCACCCAGGGATCCCAATCTTAGTTAAAATTAAAGAAATGCACATTAGAATATGTTGATAATGGTTACCATTGGGAAGATATTGAGAAATAGGCACTTACACTGTATGTTGTAGTATAAAGTGGTAGGACTCTGGAAACCAGTTTGGTAATGATTGTCTAAAAATAGGTTTACATACCCTTTTACCTATCAAATCTGTTTCTAGCATTTTATTTTATTTTTTTATTTTTATTTTTTTATATTTTTTAAAATTTTTATTTATTTATGATAGTCACACACACACAGAGAGAGATAGAGGCAGAGACACAGGCAGAGGGAGAAGCAGGCTCCATGCACCGGGAGCCCGACATGGGATTCGATCCCGGGTCTCCAGGATCCCGTCCTGGGCCAAAGGCAGGCGCCAAACCGCTGCACCACCCAGGGATCCCAAGTTTCTAGCATTTTATTGAGTAGGTATACTTGCATGTTTATGGAAAGATATACAAGTACACATACAAGGATGTTTATTGTAGTATTATTACTGATGGCAAAAAAATACTGTAAATTTCAACGGTAGCAGGCTGATTAAATGAATTAGTGGTACATCTTCACAATAGAGTACTATGAATCTAAAAAAAAGTGATGTGGAAAGATGCCAAAGACATAATAAGAATGGAAAAGTAAGTTATATAGCACATGTATACTATGATCATATATATATATTTTTAAGATTTTATTTATTGATTTATGAGAGACAGAGAGATGCAGAGACATAGGCAGAGGGAGAGGCAGGCTCCTTGCAGGGAGCTTGATGTGGGTCTTGATTCTGGGATCTGGATCACAACCTGGGCTGAAGGCAGGTGCTCAAATGCTGAGCCACCCAGGCATCCCAGTTATTATTTATTTTTAAAGGATTTTATTTATATGATCCTATTTGAATTCAAAATCATACATATGTACTATATATTTTATATAAAAACTTTTAAAATTACTGCTTTTGATAATCAGTATTGTCTAGGTGCTAGGAATACACTGATAAGGACAAAAACCCCACCATATCTCCACTCCCAGAGGTTAAATTATATGAGATGGACACTAATAAATGTAGAATCATAATTGTGATAATTGCTGCAAAGAATGTAATAGAGATAATAGATAATGTTGGGGAGGTGAAGTGGATAGCTTTTCTGAAAAATGTGATAATAGAACGGACATCTAAAGAAAACATTATATGTTTTATATTAATATATAAAAGAATATAAGAATAAAATTTTGGAAAAAAAATAAAATTTTGTTTTGTATTATCTATTCTCCCACTTCTGGATCTATAAGCACTCTTTCACTAGTGCTTCCACTTTATCAGCTTTTAAATACACTTTAATTTCTCATGAACGAAAAAAACAAAACAAAACTCTTCTTCAGCCTCACTCTTCTTTCCAACTACTTCCCTTTATTTCTTCTTCCCTTCTTACCAGGAAAAGGGTCTCTAAACTTCCTGTTTTGCTGACTTATCTCTCACTCAATTAGGACAAAAAAAAATTCAAGCTTACTACTTCTTCAGCCTATTCCAGTCTGAGATATAACAGATTTCATCAGGATCATGATCTCTAGGCCCCTTGAATGCTTCTTAGTCTCTATTTTGCTTGAATATTCTGTGACATTGGACGTAACTGACAACTCTGTCCTTCAAATGCTCTCAGTTTTCATTGATACTATCCTTTTCTGTTTTTTTCTTCCTCTTTTTTTCAATCTGCTTTGCTGTTTTTTTTTTTTTTTCTTTTCTAAATATTAAGCTCTGGTGTTCCTTAAGGACTCGTCATAGGCCCTTTTTCCTTCTTGTTGAAGGCTCTCCAGGCAAGCTTCAGGTAGTATCTGTAGGTGATTCCCAAACCTATTCCTGACTTCTCTTCTGAGCTTTGTATCATCATGTCCAGCTGCCTCCCATATTTTTCCATTTTATTTGTTCTAATCCAATTTAATCTGGTCAATGTAGTCTAACTGAATGCAGCATCACCAGGGCCTGGCCATTCCATCTTCTAAGTATTTGCCCCTCACCCTCTTTTTCCTTTTCACAGCCAAGACCCTAGCCTATACTACCATTAACTCTTGAGTAGTTCCTTCTACATGGTCATACTGTATTCACTTTTGAACACCATCTGGCAATTTTCCACATGACTACAACCTTAATCTTTTAAAGTGTTTCCTAATTTCTCTTTGTCTCAGTTTTCTTATCTGTAAAATTGACTTAATGGTTAACCCTTCCCTCTTGGATTGCTGTGAAGATAAAAAGAATGATTATGTATAAAATAGTGCCAGGCACTAAGGCCTCAGGAATTGTTATCAAGATCTTATACAGAGTTACATTAAACCAAGCACAAGGTATAATTAAGACAGAATAAGTTTATTAATAATGGATTTGAATGGAGTCATTACTAGCTTGTTTATACTTAACAGTGCTGTATATTCACACAAATCTGCAGCTCTTATAATACGTGACCTTATTATGTGTAATTGTTTTCTTAATTAAAAGGCTAAGAAGCACCAGGCCTTTCTAGTAGAGACATGTGAAAATAACGTGAAAGAATTGGAATCGATCTTGGACAGCTTTACTGTGTCGGGCCAGTGGACATCAGGTTAGTTGAAGGTATAAAATGACAGATGCATCTGTCAATGTTCCAAAGTCACTACATTTTGGGAATTCTGCAGATGCCTCTTACAGTCCCTCATCTCAACATGTTTCGATTTGATGACATGATAAGAGCAGTTCTCACAGCAGTCAGTTGGCCTAGCTGCCTGAGAAAGGGTGACGGAATGTGGTTGTCCTCCCAGAACTTGATTTACAAGTGTTGGGGTCTGTGTGATTGGACAGACAAGGGCTCACTTGCTGTGTTCTGAATCCAACTGAGAAAAAAGTCCTTACAGTATACCTGCAAGGGGAACAGATGTTTCCATCAAACTGAGCCAAATTCTGAGGCAACCTTCAACAACTTAAAGGTCATGCATTCAAAAGGTTATGTAGGACACAGCCTGTAACACAGTGCATATGCTAAGCTGGTTTTCTCCTTCACTTCCTGCTACCATACATACACTCTCCAGAGAAGAGTGCTTAGTTAAAATGTTTTGGTTTTAGTATTAGCACGGTTAATAAGATAAATGACTATAAAAATTGTATATTAGGTAGGCATATTTTGGGAACTAGCAGAAGCATTAGCTGCTTAATGAAGGCTGTCTATGATTTCTACTTCCTTAATTTTTTTGTGTATATGCCATTATGTGCATAATGGTAGTTTTGACTTGAATACTTTTACTTTCCTACCTCAGTTTTCTTAAAGATTTTATTTATTTATTCATGAGAGACAGAGAGAGAGAGAGAGAGAGGCAGAGACACCGGCAGAGGGAGAAGCAGGCTTCATGCAGGGAGCCCGACATGGGCCTCCATCCCAAGTCTCCAGGATCACACTCCGGGCTGAAGGTGGTGCTAAACCGCTGAGCCACCGGGGCTGCCCCCACCTTAGTTTTCTTTTGCCATACCATCAGCCTTGAATTCTTTAGCTGTTTTCTGACTCAGTTGTAAATGGCATGTAAAATTAAATTCATTACACTTCATTTTTATTTTTTTATTTTTAAAAAAGATTTATTTATTCATGAGACACACACACACACACACACACACACACACAGAGAGAGAGAGAGAGAGAGCCAGAGATACAGGCTGAGGGAGAAGCAGGCTCTTCACAGGGAGCCCGATGTGAGACTCAATCCCAGATCCCAGGATCAGGCCCTGAGCCGAAGGCAGGCGCTCAACTGCTAAGCCACCCAGGCATCCCAAATTCATTACACTTTAAAATTGAGCTCCTGGATTCTGTTATTTTAAAGGAATCAAACAGATATTCGGCAAACGGGTTCTTTAGGAACTCGCAAGTTCAGGAAAGTTTGTTGTGCTTGAAACAGCAGAAGGATATATGATCAAGGCCCATTATTACTTTAAAGATATGCAGATTTGTGCTGGTGAACTGTTAGAAATTTAGTGTGTTTTGCTGTTATCTGTTTTTTTGGGGTCTCTTTTAATCTGTCATACTATTTTTGCAGTCATTTCATGAAATTGACTTGTTACTTTTTAAAAAATTTAAACTTTTCCCCAAGGGTTAGTGTTTCATGTTTTGTTACTGTGGAAAAATCAAGGTGTATAAAGTTGCGTAAAAAATATAGATATCTGGTGTTCAATTATATTTTCTACAGATTTGGAGGATGAATTTTCTTTCATAACGGTTCTACTTTATTATTGAGATGTGTCATTGCTTAATGGTATTAGAAGCTTTAAAAATGGTTAAATTATTATAATATATCTTCAATGTAATTTTAAATATTTCTTCAGAGTTGAATTTGAAAAACTAAAAATAGTGCCATATCTCTTTTGAGTTTTAAAATGAAATAGTTGATAACAAAGTAACTCAAAACTATTGCTAAGCCTCTAGAAGAAAACTTAAAAAATTTTTCTTTTTCTTTTCATCTTATAGTAACCATTGTTTTTAAACTCCTAGTTTCCCATATATTGGCACAGCCTATATATTATGGAGAAAGTTTTTCTGGAAAAGAGACTATATGGTGAATTAGTGATTTTTTTATTGCTGTAGAGTGGTTTTTGTTTCCACATGGTGCTGGTTATTTACTCTTTTACCCACCAAGAGCCACTCTTCAGTGATCTATTTAACAGAAGCCAGGGGCCAGAGTGAAATCAGGTCCTAATAAGCAGGTAAGCATGTTAGCCAGTATGCCAGCAAGAAGAGATGGCATACTCTGAGGAGTTCATTAGAAGAGAATTTAATCAAGATATGAAAATATAGACAAAATAAGAGAACCAATAAGATAGGATAAGACAGGGGCACTTGAGGTCAGGGGGCATGGGGCTCTGTGCTAAGCGGGGAGTCTGCTTGAGATTCTCTCCCTCTGCCCCTCCCCCAACTCGTGTGCATGTCCCCTCTCTCTTTCTCAAATAAATAAATCTTTAAAAAAAAAAAAAAGAAGATAGGGTAAGACAGCTAGAACAAGCCAGAGTGGAAAACCAATACCATGCCTAAGCCTAAAGGGTCCAGGGGAGGGCACATTGTTACTATAGTCACAATGTGGAACATTGTGGAAACTGTGGAAGAGGACCCTACCTGACAAGAGCTGTAGCTGCTAAAAAATGAAGTCACTGCCAGGAATGCACTGGAGCAGAGAGAACAGAGGAAATAAATACCCTGACATTCTTTTCTTTCCCTTTAAAAAATTTTTTTCCTCTACCCTCTTAATCTCCTCTAGGTATACTCACTGTCCAAATCCAACCAGAAGCCAGAGGGCAGAGGAGCCCAGATCATGCAGTCTATAGAGGTCAGCCTTTACAAGGCAGAACATTATTTGTTAAAATAATTTAACAAAACCTGTCACTTCTGGAGATATCTTGATTAAATTCTCTTCTGATGAACTCTTCAGAATGTGCCATCTCTTTTCCTGCTGGCACCCTGGCTGATACACTTACTGCTTAGGACCTGATTTCCCTCTCGCACAGGGCTTCCACGAAACAGCCCTATGAAACTGTGATGGACTCCCTTTCTGCTTACGCTGGTTTAGGTCAGGGTTTTATTACTTCATTGAGGGATATAAATAGTAAGCCTTATTACTTAGTATTTTATGGAAGAACCTGAGCAATTAAGATTGTCTGCAATGTCAGGCCTGGCTTCACCTACACAAAGATGAACATGTATTTTGTTCCTCGCAAAGTAATGTAAGAACTTGTCCTAGGCTAACTTACACCTGTGTGTGTGATATAAACATGTATATATCTCACAGTATATGTGTTTTTGAGAAAAAGTCTATTTCTAATAGAAACATAGTGTTGATATGTGATGATAGGGCAGCCTTAGAATTTTGTTACAAAATTAATTCAGTTACCTTCAGAAGGGTTTTCCAGAGACATCTTCTCTTTTGCAGTATGGCCAGTAAGCAATAGTGCTTTGCTTCCTTTTATTACCTCTTCCTACCTTTCAGTTTGGTATATACTCTGTACCTATCCTTCAATTCAGGAAAAGCAATCTATGTTAGAAATTTAGGGGCAGCCCGGGTGGCTCAGCGGTTTAACGCTGCCTTCAGCCCAGGGCCTGATCCTGAAGACCTGGGATCAAGTTCCACTTCAGGTTCCCTGCATGGAGCCTGCTTCTCCCTCTGCATGTGTCTCTGCCTCTCCCTTCTCTCTCTCTCTCTGTCTCTCATGAGTAAATAAATAAAATCTTTAAAAAAAAAGAAATTTAGATGGTTACAAAACTGTTTTTTGTTTTTACTTGCTTTTAAAAATGGAATGAATGAAAACCATTTTCTTGGATGAATTTTAGTCCAGAGTTGACAGTAGCTGCCAGCTGTTCTGTTACCCTTCCTTCTCAGCTTTTACAGGTCCTCTACATTAAGAAATATTTCTGAAGCAACAGTAATTCATCAGCTTATCTTCACATAACAAGTGAGGCAAAGTTTCAGTTAGTCCAAGATCTTCAGGAATTTATTAAGAGGATTTAACGTGATTTTCTTACTGGTGATCAGTTCACACCTTGTTTCCTAATGCCACCAACACTGATCCCTCTGGCTAACTGTTCTCTGCCTCCCCCTTGCTTCCCTCTTCAGTCTGCTTTCTCTGCAGCCACCAGAATGTCGTTTGAAAACCTCTTTCAGAGAAAGTCATTCCTTTGCTGTAAATCTTGTTGGGCTCTGCATTTCACTAAGCATAGAAGCCAAAGTGCCAGCCATGGCTTGCAAGACTTGCACACTTTGCCACTGTCTTTTATCACCCCTTTGACTTCCCTAGTACCTCTTGGTTTTGGCCACTCAGGCCTCCTGTCATTTCTTGAGCACACCAAGTGCACCCTTGCCTTGGGGGCCTTTGTGCTGGCCATTCTTTCTATCTGGAAAGTTCTTCACTGCATAGCGCTCTCTCTCTCTCTCTCTCTCTCGTCTTTTTATTTTATTTATTTATAATTTTTAAAAAGGTTTTTATGTTTTAAGGTAATCTCTACCCCTATTGTGGGACTCAAACTCACAAACCTGTGATCAAGAATCACCTGCTCTACCGACTGAGCCAGTCAGGTGCACCTTTCTTTTCTTTTAAAATCTATGCTCAGGTCTCACACTCAATGAAGTTTACCTACTACTTATTCCCTGCTATCTTATTCCCTCACTATCTCTCTCCTTTCTCTGCTCTGCTTTTTTCTTCTCCATAGCACCTATTACTGTCCAACATTTCTTTTCTTTTCTTTTTCTTTTTTTTTTTTGACAGAGAGAGAGAGAGAGAGAGAGAAAGAGAGAGTGAAAGAGCGAGAGAGTGCACGAGTGTACAAGAAGGGGGAAGGGCAGTGGGAAGGGCAGTGGGAGAGGGAGAAGCAGTTGACTCCCTTAGGAAGGAGCCCAATGTGGGGCTCGATCCTGGAATTCTGGGATCATGCCCTGAGCTGAAGACAGCCTCTCAACCACTGAGCCACTCAGGCATCCCGAGGGCAAGGATCTTTGTCACTTTTATTTAGTAATGTACTTTAAACAGCTAGAACATTTCTTGGCATAAAGCAGTCTTTCAGCAAATATTTGTTCAGTATTAGTGAATAAAAGCATGAATGAATTAATATCAGGTCCAAAGTCTATTTTGCATTTTAATTTTTGAAGTTTTAAAAGTAGTCATGGAGTCTCTTTCCAAATTATAGCAGCCTTTTGGGAAACAATCTATACAGAGTCACCAGGAAGATTGATGTTAAGTGGAAAAGATGTATAATTTTACATGGGCCATAGAAATGTCACCTTGATTGCCTACTATTATTAGGTAAGATAGTCTCAACTTGCTTGAACAGGGACATTTATTTCCTGTGTTCTACTTTTTTTTTTTTTTTAAGATTTTATTTATTTATTCATGAGAGAGAGAGAGAGAGAGAGAGAGAGAGAGAGAGGGGCAGAGACACAGGCAGAGGGAGAAGCAGGCTCCATGCAGGGAGCCTGACATGGGACTTGATTTTGGGTCTCCAGGATCACACCCTGGGCCGAAGGTGGTGCTAAACTGCTGAGTCAGGGGATCCCTGGGTGGCTCAGTAGTTTAATGCCTGCCGTCGGCCCAGGGTGTAATCCTGGAGTCCCGGGATCGAGTCCCACTTCAGGCTCCCTGCATGGAACCTGCTTCTCCCTCTGCCCGTGTCTCTGCCTCTCTCTCTCATTAATGAATAAATAAATAAAATCTTTAAACCACTAAGCCACCTGGGCTGCCCCTTGTTTCTACTTTCTACTGAAACTGAAGCACTACAGCTGTTCATATCTCATTTCTTTTCTGGTGGAAATTTGTACAGTAGGGTGTATATGGGGAGAAATCCTTTCCTACTTTGAACCCATGTAGTCTTTCTGCCTCAAGTTTTCTTCTAATACAATTTCACCTCTGCCTGAGGATGTTAGCAGACATATAGAATGTAACTCTTCCTTCGTTAGGTTTCATGAAAGACAGTTTTTCTTGTGGCTCAGTCTTGGATCGTCCTTGGGGTGGTTGATTTTCATGTTGACTGAGAGCCCTCTGACCTTCTTCAACCTTTCCTTCCTTGAGGAAATCATTTGTAATACTCTAGAGGTATTCTTTTTCTTTCTACTGGAGAGGATCCTGGGAAATAAGAGCAAAGCATTTGATGCCTTTAGGTGTACATTTATCTCTGAGGAATTGGGCAGTCTCAGGGACTAGGATAATCAGGACAACAAATTGGACTTTCTCCTCTCTCCTCCTTTATTTCTTTAATAAAAGTCTGTTGTCTAGTATCTTCTTGAGAATTTTAATTGTTCTTGTGAACTGGCGATTCATGTGTCACTGAGAAGCTGAGGATGCTTCTAAGAGTGGCACACAGGTATCCTTTGGTGTCATTTGCCAAATTCTTCTCACTTACTTCTCTTACCTCCCAAACCACTGAGGTTTACAAACCAAAATTGGCCTACTTCATCATGCTCATTGTAAAATCCAAGGGAGTGACTTCAGTAAGAGTGCTCAATATCCTCTAATGGATCATTAATTAATTACACAATTATGAAGGCTAAGATTTCCAACATCTGCAGTTACCAAGCTGGAGACCCAGGAGGATTGATAGATACTTTCATTTGAGTTGGAAGTGCTGAGGACCAGGAGAGGCTGGTGTAAGTTCCTGTCTGAGTAAAAAGGCAGGAGAAGACCAGTGTCTCAACTTGGAAGACAGTCAGTAGAGAGAAAGAATTCCTTCTTATTTGGCCTTTTATTTTATTCAGATCTTCAGTGGATTGGATGAGGCCCATCTACTCTGGGGAGGGTAATCTGCTTTCCCAGTCTACTGATTCAAATGTCAGTCTCATCTGGAAACATCCTCTCAGACATATCCAGAAAAAAATGTGTAACTGAATATCTGTGTGCCAGTCAAATTTATGCATAAAACTAACCATCGTATCCCTTATCCCCCTTACTCTTAGCCTGTGATAACCACCATTCTACCTTCTGTGTGTGAATTTGACTGCTTTAGATACCTCATATAGTGGAATCATATAGTATTAGTCTTTTTGTGATTGCCTCAAGTTTCATCCATGTGATACATAGCATGTCACAGTAATCCTTCGTTTTTTTTTTTTTTTTAATTTTTATTTATTTATGATAGGAACACAGTGAGAGAGAGAGGCAGAGACACAGGCAGAGGGAGAAGCAGGCTCCATGCACCGGGAGCCTGACGTGGGATTCGATCCCGGATCTCCAGGATCGCGCCCTGGGCCAAAGGCAGGCGCCAAACCGCTGCGCCACCCAGGGATCCCTAATCCTTCGTTTTTGAGGCTGAACAATATTTACGTTTTGCTTATGTTGATGGACCTTTGGATCATTTCTGCCTTTTGGCTATTTTTTATTATTATTATTATTATTTTTTGCCTTTTGGCTATTATGAACAGTCCTATCAACATGGAAATATCTCTTCAAGACTTTTCTTTCAATTCTTTTAGACATATGCCCAGAAGTGAAATTACTGGTTTATTAACTTTTTTTTTAAGATTTTATATTTAAATAATCTCTATACCCAGCATAGAGATGGGTATACCCAACTTAATCTTCTTTAAGATCTTATTTTTAAACCTTCATCTTTTTTAAGATTTTATTTTTAAATAATCTCTATACCCAACATAGAGATGGGGGCTTAAACTCATAACCCAATATCAAGAGTCATGTGCTCTGACTGAAGTTACCCCTGCTCTATGAACTTTTATCACAGGACATTAGTGTACTAATACATGTCTTGTGGGATGTCCTGTATTCTAGACATGCTCTAGACATACTGCAATTTTCCCTTGATAATCAAGGCCAGTTGTCCTGTACAGCAAGAGCCGTCTTTGCTCTTTGGTTTCCTGGTTTGAGCAGCCCAGAATCGACTAGGTGATATTCTCAGATTCCATTTTAATAGAACTTTACTGTATCTTGTGATGGAAGCATTTCTCCCTTGAGAATCAAGACTTAGGCCAATAGAAACTATAGTTTCTGGGATGGGAAACATCACTAGTGGATCATTAGGTATAATAATGAGATGAGCCACTTCCATTTCCACCATTTGATTCGAGGACTGTGAATCCTGCCTAAGGGAGAAACATACCACATATTGATTGCTGACTCACAGTGTATATCCTGGATGGTATTATCCTTGTCCCACAAAATGTTGCCATCTAGCCAGTACAATGAATCTTCAAGAGGCCATTCAATTATTCTGTATTCCAGCTACTTCAGAGTGGTGGGAAACATAGTAAGACCAGTGAATTCTATGAAAATGAGTCAATTTCCATATTTTATTTGCCATAGATTAAGTTCCCTGGTTAGAAGCAATGCTATGTGGAATATATAATTGTGAATAAGGTGTCTTGTAAGTGATGGTGATTTCAGCAGAAATATTATGGTTAGGGAAGGAAAACCTTACCCAGAGTTGGTCTACCTTAGTTAAGAATGAAGCATTGCTCCTTCCATGATGGAAGTGACTTAGTATAATCAATTTGCCACCAGGTAGCTGGCTAATACCCCGAGAGATGGTGTCATATCATGGGTTCACTGTTTTTGCTGTTGATAGGTTTTGCATATGACAGGGGTTATGATCCTATCAGTCTTGGTGAATGGAAGTCCATGTATTACCTTGCTGAGCCCATGTATTGCCTCCATCCTTGCTACCATGACCCCTTTGTTGTAAAGAAAACAAAGGTGATAAGGACAAAGGTGGTTGGGAAGAGATGCTAGCTAATAGCCACAGAATGTCTCATCTTGTCCTCCTGATTATTAAGATCCTTTTCAACTATTGGTCTGGGCATAGTGCCCATTTGGAAAGGTCTGTGCAGATATTCTTGTCCATATCACCTTGTTACCAATTTTCCAATTGTGTTCTTTTTGAGGCCCTGACCATTTTAGTTAAATTGTTACCTCCTACCCACACATTGATGTAAATTTGTACTTTTGGTCATTCCTCATTCCAGGTGAAATGACAGGCAGATCTATTACTTGTTCTGACTACTAGGAGGATTTCACTTCATCACTGTCCTTCAGGGCCACCCTTGAGTGGGGTTGTAGTGCTGGAACTATCTACTTCTAATTAGTGTCAGCATATACAGAACCATCTATACTAACCCATTTTTCCCCCCCCATTAGTCAACAGGTCTTAAGAAACCTATGGATTCAGGTTGTAGATTAAGAGGGAAAACAGTGTAACAGGCAGAGGGCCTATTAGAATCTGGACTATTCACTCATGCAACTTAATTGTGCCTTCAGGATTTGCTTGGATCCAGTTTTGTATAGACCATTTTTATTTGGTGATAGAGTGCTATTGGGCATGCCCAAATTTATGGGTTGGTGGATCAGACAATAATGATTTTATGACGGCCAATTCAAGTTGCATGGTAAGTTGGTGGCCATGAATGTATTATCTGCTGAAGACTAGTAGCAAGTGTAAAGCTTGGCTCTCAAGAGGAGAATAGTTATTTGTAGAGGATGACTTGCTTTGTTCCAGTATCCGAAAAATTTACAGTATGATTCTATAAAGACCTGCCAAATTTGACCTGCCTGAACTTGAGCAGTCAGAATGCTGTCATCAACTTGGAAGAGAGCTAAGTAGAACATGTGATGTCTTTTGGAATGAAAACTTGGTCAAGATTTCTGTAGACTAGCTTATGCTGGAGTTGATACAGCTCTGAGGTAAAGCTATGAAGGTATATTGCTGGCCCTTACAGCTGAAAGCAACTCTTTTGGTAGTTTTTACTAAAAGGATGGAGGAAATAGCTTTATTCCAATTGCTGGGAAATGTATTGATCTGCTTCAACAATGAAACTACATCTTTAACTGCAGCTGCAGTTGGAATCACATGTACTTGTGCTTACAGTAATTCACTGTCATTCCCTGAGATTCACCTGTATCCAGTACAGGCCAGATAGATAAGCTGAATATTGTTAGGGTTGGAATCACTATCCCTGTATCTTTTAAGTTTTTAACAGTGGTACTGATCTCTGCAATCTCTCCAGGAAGATGACATTACTTTTGACTTGCTATTTTGGTAGGTAAAAGTTCTACTGACTTCCACTTGCTTTTTTCTATTTGGTTTTCCTCTGTAAATCCTCCATTCCATGGGTCAGGTAAACAATATGGAAATGGTGCCAGTTTCTGCATTTGTCTTTTCTTAGCTCTACACTCCAGACCAGGGAAATAAGATGGGTTCATGTACCTACTGGGCCCAAACTCAGTCAATCTCCTGACCTCTGCAAGCTAGTAAACCACAATAGCATGTCAGTTTTCTAGGAGTTAGTGTCAGTTCAGATCCAGTGTCCAGTTAGCCCAGTGATTAACCCCTAGTGCATAGTCACCTTGGTAAGTGGTTGTATGTTTCTTTGAGGAAGGTGAAGAGGAAGGTTTACAAGATGGTCTTCTGGCAGTATAGTAGGGACTCCTCCTCTTTATCAAGAGATACTAGACCTGTGAACTAGCCCAAGTCTGATAATTGATTGAGAGCTAAGACTCTTTACTGTGTTGATTTAAGTCCTACCTCTGGTAATTAAACCTAGAGCTTTTCTACTTATACAAATCAGATAATTTTTAGGTAGAATATCTATTTTAGTCCTATGAACACCATGATCAGTTAGCCAACACCAGCAATCTCTGTGGGTAAAACCATTTTGTTTACTGCTTTGATTCCATTATGAAAACCATGGCCATTTTGTTTCTGGAAGTTAAGTCACCCAGATTCCATTGTCTTCATTGACTTCAGGGAGCCTAGCTTGATAGCTGTTATCCACGGCCTTTCTACCACACAGAGCCTATCGAGCTACACAGAGCTAGCTCATCAAGGTTGCTGGGGCTCCCCTCACCAATACATTTCTCAACGTTGGTAAAGAAAGTGTTTTTTTTGGCTTTTCCAAAACTGGAGACATAGTTAGGGTGAGCAAGGTTCACATAATAAATACTCTCCATGTGTTAGAAAAGTTAGAAGGCATTTTCCTTAAAAACTCCTGAATGGGTATCTGTATGTACAAGATAAGGAGATGTTTGTTTATGATCTCAGTAAGTAAAACAAATTAATATACAGAATGTAGTCTCAGTTTGAAAAGCATAATTGCCAACAAAATGTTTATATTTAATGCTTTTGGGTGAAAAAGGAGTTTTCTTGGTCACCAGTGCGTTAAATGTTTAGATTTTCTTAGGTGAAGATAAAACCCCTTTGAATGTTATCTTCTTTGTTTTACTATGCAATTAAAAATTCACATTAAACAACAGGTTTTTTTTTTTCCTATTCTGAGGTTGAACATGACTCATGTTCTATATGTACGTATACATACATATATACACCCACACATATATATGCATATGTGTTCTTAAAAAACTCAGTCTTTTGTCTTCTGTTGTCATCATTATTTCTTAATAATTATCCCCTTTTGGGGTCTTGCAGGAGACTGAAGTGGGTAAGAGAATATTTGAGAAGCTTGAAGAGATAGACTTTATTCATTACAATTTACTGTTTCTACTGTGGAAATATAGGTTACTGAGGTAGTAACACCAGCTTGAGAAACAGTGGTTTATTTGGGCCATATAAAAATACTTAGTTTTTGAGCTTGTTTGAAAGAAAATATTTAAATAAAGGGCTTGGACCATGTCTTTTGTCCCCCTTTCTGCTGTGGGCTACTCATTCAAAAAAAAAAAAAAAAAGACTTGCCTTTAAGAAATCATTTTAGTTAACTGTATATCTAAGAAACATAGAAATTGGGTGCTTTATATTAGGCTAGTAGTTTCTAATCTACCATGAGACCATGAAAGATATGCCCTTAACAAGAGATTGATTAGTCCCAAACAGGATGTAATATGCATTCTTCCCTAAAAACCTTCTGTGGTCAGAAGCACTGCCAGCTAAGGTTGGCCTTTTTAGTCAGATAATTATACCACAACCTTAGTAGAATTGTTAATCAGAATCAGATTCAGGTAATTTGCTTTAAATCACGAACCAGAAAAGAAGAATATCACTATAAATAATAAAATATTTCCTGATTATGATATGAATACACACACATATATTTTTATATTTAATATAAGTGTTACGATGTCTGGTAGTAATACGAAATAAAATGTGAAAATTCTCCGGGCACCTGGGTGGCTCAGTCAGTTGGGTGTCCAAGTCTTGATTTTGGCTCAGGTCATGATCTTGAGGGTCCTGGGATGAAGCCCCACATCGGGCTCCCTGCTCAGAGGGGAGCCTGCTTCTCCCTCTCCCCACTCCCCACTCTTGCTCGCTTTTTCTCTCAAATAAATAAATAAAATCTTTTTAAAAATGTGAAAATTCTCAAAAACAAAAACTAAAAAAGATTTGTCAAGGTAGACCTTGAAATGTACTATTGTTAAAGGTGAGTGAGAGAGATTGAAACAGCTAGTCGTGATATGAAAGTATAGGCTGGCATCCAAGTACTGAGACATATATATGTATAGAGAAAGTTGGAAGGTTTTGAGTTGGTATTTTTTTTTTAAAGATTTTATTTATCTATTCATGAAAGACCAGAGAGAGAGAGAGGCAGAGACACAGACAGAGGGAGAAGCAGGCTCCATGCAGGGAGCGCGACACGGGACTTAGTCCCGGGGCTCCAGGATCTGGCCCTGTGCTGAAGGCGGCGCTAAACCGCCGAGCCACCCGGGCTGCCCTTGAATTGATATTTGAAGTGTAAAGTGTTCTAACACATTCTATTCTTCATTTGGACTTTGACCTTTGAAAAGCCACATATGACCACTTTTCAAATTATTTTTATTACTCTTCATCTATCAATTTTTAGAGCTTTCTTTGATATCTTTAGTAGTTTATTGTTTCTTGTAATATTCAGTGGTTAGAATATTATTAGGCTAACTCAAATTATCAATAAGGTCTTGAGTCCTAGTGACCTTCTCTTTTTAAGCATTTTGCCATGTAAATACAGGACTAGAAACAATTTCTTTTTATAATGGCTGTGGATAGACTTAAAGCATACTTTGTATTTCAACTGAACTTTTATTTTATAAACATTTTCAAGCAAAGAAACTTTATTTTATGTAAAATATAAGAATATATATGGGTCAGTAAGGACAGGGCATTTTGTCCCCCTACCCCTCAACACTCATATTAAAATGGTTTTATTCTTCTGAATTTCTAAGAGGAAGTTTTCTCCCTTATTGTAAAAGCTAGCAGATTTCCCGAGTGTCCTTGGCTGATTTATTCATGGCCTACTTGTGTAGTAGCAAAAGAAAAGAATTATACATTACATTTTTTTATATTATGCAAGAGCAATTTCTAAAAAATATATTTGGTAAGACCTTTAATAAAATTTTTAATGACTTGTCTTTCTAACTCATAATAATTACAAAGAGTACTATCTCCTCCGTTATCATGGCTCAGAGCAATGTTTTTTTTTTTTTTTTGCCTAGCTGGGATAATGTGTTGCTGCTTCCATATTACTTCTGGTTTTTTTTTTTTTTTATAAATTTATTTTTTATTGGTGTTCAATTTGCCAACATATAGAATAACACCCAGGGCTCATCCCATCTAGTGTGTGTGTGTGTGTTTTTAAAGATTTTATTTATTTATTCATGAGAGACACAGAGAGAGAGAGAGGCAGAGACACAGGCAGAGGGAGAAGCAGGCTCCATGCAGGGAGCCCGATGCGGGAATCGATCCTGGGTCTCCAGGATCACGCCCTGGGCTGAAGGCGGCGCTAAACCGTTGAGCCACCCAGGCTGCCCCTACTTCTGGTTTTTAAGTTAAATATTCTTTTTTCTGTTTAAGAAAAATTTAAGGTGTACTTATACTTCAGATAGTGTTTAAATTAAATCTGGATGAATGTAATAAATTAGTAACATTTGTCTAAATATCACCAGTACTCTGAGATAAAGTTAGTCTACCATTAACCCAAATTTTTCCTTCCTCCCCTCTTGACCTCCTTTCTTTATTCTGCTTTCTTTTATTATTGCCTTCTTTTCCATCCTTTGAAAGTTCTAGCAGTTGAATACATGAAGAATGGATAAATAATCTCAAGTAATTATTTGTTTACTATCTTTTCTCCTGTTTTTTTTTTTTTTTAAGATTTTATTATTTTAGAGAGAGAAGGAGAGCATGTGCACATTTGCGGGGGTGGGTAGGAGCAGAGGGAGAGGGACAAGCATACTTCATGCTGAGTGCAGAGCCTGATGTGAGGCTCGTTCCCAGGACCCAAAGATCATGACCTGAGCCAAGATCAAGAGTTGGACACCCAACTGACTGAGCTACCCAGGTTCCCCCCTTTACTTTTTCTTTTAGCCTGTTAGTTACCTGAGGACAGAGAGTACACCAATCTTATTCACCTTTGTGTACCTAATGGCTTGGATTAGTACATAGTAGGAGTTCAGTAAAGTATATGAATGAGTGAGTCAGTGAATAACAAAACATATATTATGAAAATAAAAACATATTATGAATGCTTTATTGAAATCATGCTTGTTAAAAATATGTTTCTTGTCTATTGAAATAGATTGTAAACTATGCTGGGGTGAAATTATAGTAGGAAAAGAGAAATATTTTTAATAGAATATTTTAACTTTTGCTACTTGTTTTTTAACAGTAAAAGAGAAGTACAGTGAACCATCAATTTAAAGTGGTTTTTAAAACTAGACTTTTGATTATTTTGGATTGATCTTTTGAACTATATTTGACCATGTGACCTTGATTAGCTCAACTAACTTATGGCCCAACTAAATTAAAATAGTTTGAGGGCATAATATGGAAATACTCATATTTTTATAGTAAGTATCAGTTTTAAGGATTTTAATTGAAACATGATGTCGGCCTATGTAGATAATAGCATTTTTATTATTTATTTCAAATTGTAACTTGAGAATTTTAAGGAGTGAAAGTATTTCCAAGCATAACAGAAAATTATGTGCTTTTGGGTTCAGAAATTATTTTTTAAGCAAAATAGGCCTGACTGATCAGAAACACAAGGACCAAAGTTAAGTGTATGTAATTTCCCAAAACAGTATTAGTAGATAGTCTGTTCATTTAATTGTTGGATAACAGGTGTGTACAAATACTTCAGTTATTTAGGAGACAGGAAAAAAAAGAGCTCACTAGTAACTATAGTATGGGTCTTGGTAAGGTATGGAGTAGCCATAAATTTGAACTTGATACATTATGAACTTAATTTGATCACTTGTTTAGAGAGGCTGTTCATACTTGGCTATACAGCAGTATACTTTGGAGAATAAGACCCTACTCAATGTTTCATAATATCTTTTCAGCTCTATCTAATTGTAATATCTCTGTTACTGTTTGCTTAGCTTTTGTCTCTTTGTGACTTTGGGATATATTTTCATCTTACATTTTTCTCTAGGCATCCACAAGGACAAAGATAAACCTCCCAGCTTCTCTGTTGTCCTTGAGACTTTGAGGCGTACCTTGACAGATTACCAGAACAAGCTGGAAGATGCATCTAATGAGGTAACACTTGCACTGTTTGGCTCCACATTTATAGCCTTCGGCCTGCAGCAGTACGTTTCCTTGCTTGTTACAAAGGTCAGAAAGATTGGGAATGTTGAATTGACAGCTTCACAGATACAAAAAGAATAAATTGTCTGTCACTGTTCTTTCTTTAAGTGTGGCCTAAAGTCCTGTCTCACTTATGTTTTTGTAACGCTAAAGTCATACTATTATTTTCAAAGTTACAAAGACTCTCTTGGTCTTCAAAATTTATCTATTTTAATTTAATAAAAACTGTATAAGACATCTAAGTTAATATGTATTATATTTAAATGCTAATGTATTTTTATGAAATTAGGAAGAGGTAGTGCAAATTTAGGTTTTGTTAATACCTTAGGTTAAAATTTCTACAAATTATGGAAGTCTTCCCAAAACAAGAGAGAGGTTAGTTTTCATTCTCTAAAGGACTGTTGTTAGAAGTTTTCAAAAACAAATATCTCTTTGATGTAGCCTGGTAGTTTTGAGTTTGCTGATTAAAAAGACTCATGCTTCTATTTTTCATCTCCTTTGTATTATTTAATGTGTGGGTTGATAATTTTCTTGGGTATTAAAATATTTTATGAATTTATGCTTTAAAAATTGAAGAGTTTGATTAGTTGCATCTTGTCAAACCAGAGAGTATGAAATAATTACATTAAATACAATTAGTTAGCAAAGCAACAAATAGATTGTTTAAACCAAAGACAAGCCACATAGCATGGAATTTAGTGTTTATCCTCTTGTTTGTTTCTTTTTTTTTTTTTCCTCTTGTTTGTTTCTTTCAAATAATACAAGGCCATGAAATCATTATATTTCACATTTCAGGAGAGGTTTATTATACTTTACCAAGGTCAACAAAGAAGGAAAAGTGAGTCTTCTGAAGGCTCTCTGTAAATTGTTCTAAAGGCAAAAAGAACGTGACCACTGAAATAATTAAATTTCTATAAAGAACAAATATTGCTAAGTCTTTCCTAGTGAGACGAGGCAACCTGTATTGTGAGTAGTTTATGAAACTCTTCTGAGGCCTAGGTCTGGAAGCTGCAGGGTAACTAGGAACATATTACCCACAGCGAATTGTTATTTGGGAGGATGAATGTCACATGATCCTTAGCACAGTTGAAAAGTCGACTCAGCAGGCTTTGGCTTAGTAATGTGCTTTGTTGTGAATCAGTGCCAGAGACAGCAGTGGGGAGACCAAGGGGGTGGCTGCAAAGAAAGCAAAAAGAGCAGTCTGACAGAAAGAAGAATGAACTGTCAAAGAAAATAAATCACAAGCGGAGCAGGACCAACTGATGACCTGCCACAAGCCTTCCCAGTAGGACTGCATGTGACCGACCCTGAAGTTGTCATATGGAGTGAGAGACCAGTGAATACCCTCATGATGTAGAGAAAGAACAGTCTTCTGCTCTGTGCTTTTTCTCTTTCCTTATAGATGCCCCGGCTTTTGGCATTTTGGTCCAGTAGGATTTTAAGAATAAAGTTGTATTTGTTTACAGTAAGAATGAAATCCTTTATCCAGCCATCTAGTAGAAACACAGTAACATTGCTGACATTTTAAGCTCGAATGCTTTTTCTTTTTAGCTATGTGAATTCGTGACAGAAATGACTTAGTTAACCAAAAGAGATAATTTTTTAGGACTCTTAATCACTATTGGATAATTGGCTTTTAAATAATTGCATAAAAAACATTTAAAGATTAGCTTTTGAGTTACCCTCGAAACATAAAAAAAATTAATTTACGTTTTCTTTCATCAGTTAAACAGCGTGAATGATGCTAAGGAAAAGGCATCAAACGAACTTGATTCTACCAAACAGAAGATAGAATCTCACACTAAAAATATAAAGGTATTATGACTTGGAATAACTTTTTCCTATTGTATTAAGAAACAAATATGATTATCTAGGGAATACTTTAAAGTAGAGATATATGAAAATGTGTCTTCGTATTTTTTTTAAGTACATTTGGATACAATTTTGATTATTATTTTTTATTGATTAAAGTAACAAGAATGTATTTTTCATTAAAAAAATCTTGGTTGGAAATTATTTTGGTTAAAGGAAAGATGTATTTCCCTGATTTAGTTATAATACTGTAGATTCAAAAAATGATTTAAGATTTAATGCCCAGACTCAGATACATATTTGACATATTTTACATAAGCACATCAGTATTTGGAGTCGGTTTTCTTCATTTTAGGGTGGAGCAATTGTTTTTAGAGCATCATACCTAGTAATGGGCTGAGACTGCACCTGGCTAAGGTCCAAGACAAGAGTTTATTTTATATTTTGCCCTGGTTTTGTGTACTACATCTTTGCAAGATTATACTGAGGCGAGTCTCAGAGTTGGAAATTTTTGTTGTTGGTTCGTGTTGAGCTTGTCATGGACAGACTTCAGTAGAATTTGTTAATAAGGTTGGAGAATAAAGAGTTTGGAATTTTATGTCACACACTTGAGATTTCTATCAGTATTTGGATGTCATTGGGGAGTAAATGTTCTTATATTAAATGTAAAAGATTTCATTTAAAAATGTCATTTACATGTTATGAAAATTTTTTGAGTTACCAAGCTATCTTTTTAAAATAATGAATTAAAAGGAAAACTCCTTTTCAAAGAGCTTTTTGGAATTTAGCTATCTTATGAACATTTTATGATTCAGTGTTAAAACCTAATGGTTTTTTCTAACTTTTGAGTGAAAATAGTACACTTAGAAAACACATTCAATGGGGATCCCTGGGTGGTGCAGCGGTTTGGCGCCTGCCTTTGGCCCAGGGCGCGATCCTGGAGACCCGGGATCGAATCCCACGTCGGGCTCCCGGTGCATGGAGCCTGCTTCTCCCTCTGCCTGTGTCTCTGCCTCTCTCTCTCCCTCTGTGTGACTATCATAAATAAATAAATAAAAATTAAAAAAAAAAAAAAAAGAAAACACATTCAATAAAATACCGTAATGTTGAACACTATAGTCAAATGCTTGCCCTTTGATTCTTCTATAGTAAAGCTTTGGAGGTCTTCACTCTATATTTTGTGTTTGCATCCTTGACCCTTTTACTGGCTGGCCTTCATGCAAATCTTGTTTTCTGTCTCTGGCAGGACCTTCAGGATAAACTGGCTGATGTCAGTAAAGAGTTAAGTCATTTACGCACTAAATGTGCAGACAGAGAGGCTCTTGTAAGCACTTTGAAAGTGGAACTACAAAATGTGCTGCACTGCTGGGAGAAGGAAAAGACTCGAGCAGCCCAGTCGGAGAGTGAACTGCAGAAGCTTGCCCAGGCTTTCCATAAGGATACCGAGGTATTACTGGAGATGCAATGCCCAGCAGGAAGGGACTTCACTAATTTCAGTTTTCTAAATATACATACATCAAGTGGCTGTTTTTACTCTGGTTTGGTTTAATTCAAAAAATTGTCCTGAACTGACTCTTTTGAAATGTTCACACCAGGCACAGAATTGGTTACTCCGTTACATTCATGTTATCCTATTCTGGAGAGAAGTGATGAAGTTTAACCCCTCTCTCGAACATCATGTCCCAAGCACTTAGGTTCCTAACAGTCCTTTCAAATTTTGCCTATTTGCCAGTGACAAAATTATTTTTTTTTATTTCAGTAGTCGAGTAGCTTAGTATTTAGTAGTTTAGTATTTGGTTTTTACGGTTTTTATAATCAGGAGGAACTAGACTCGGCTCACGGTACTTCTGTTTACAGACTGTAACTATGGACAAGCCACATAGCTTAGTCTCCCCACATCTCAGTTTCCTTATTTGCAAAACAGGAATAATATCAGCTTTAATGGACGGTCTCCTTACTCTTATAACTGTAGGGTATTAACCAACATTTAGGAAGAGACAAGCCCCACAATATTGAAACTTGATTTAGATGCTCTTGAGAGTTTCCTATTCATTTTTATTTATTAGTGAGTTCTTAAAATATTATTATTATTTTCATAAAATATTATGATGAAACTTTTATATTCCATATGAGCCTATATGAATGGAATTGTTGTAGTATATATTCTCTTGCCTGTGGGATATAGAGCTAGTTTAGCTAGTGTGGAACTGGTTTATCTGAGTTGTCCTGCATATTGAGTTCATTACTCCAACAAATATGAACATGAATGCCAAGAGAGTAAAAAGGAAACATTCTTTCCACTCTTCTTACAGTCTGGGATTTAAATTGTGTCCACATGAAGGGGCTGGAATTGTTCTACACATCAGATAATGATTAAAGTGAAGGAAACTAGAAGCCTGCCTGTATTGTAAAGTCAGCATGTCTACAGCATTGTGGTTGGGTTCAACATGTGTGAATTGATTTTGGATCTTGAGATTCTCTTTTCACGCCAAATGGATGATTATCATGCATGGTTTATCACAGCCCAAGCAAAAAGGACATAATGGCGACACAATGAATTATCCTTAGGATGAACTTGATCACTTGGCAAAATGTAGAGGGTGAAGACTTTTAGTGCCTGAATATTACATTTAGTTAGTTATATTTAATAAGATTTTTGAACATCTCAACCCATTGAAAATGCAAAAGACATCCTTAATTGCTTAAAAAAGAAAAAGGCATAACATATTTATGAAGATTCTTCTGATACCCTCATTCAAGTTTGTGGTTGTAACTGCATATTACAATTTTTTTTGGTTTTAACGTGTTATATTTGGAAAACAGGTGGCATACAGAGAGAACTAGAGATACACATTTTGATGTATATATAGAGGAAAAATAATATATATGAAAAATTTCCCCACAATTTATAATTACACAACCTTTACAAATGCTGTATACAGTTTGTCTTATGTAGAAGATTAGCATTTCTATTTTTTCCCCTCTCAAATTTTCTCCTATTAAGAGTTTTCTTGCTGATCTATTAAAAAAAACTTAAAGGAACTTATTTTATCTAGATAAAATATCCTTTCGCAGCTTTACACTGACCTCATCTTGAGTTCCACTCTTTGGCATTTTACAGATGAAACACCTTGTAAAGAGAGCCATTTGGCACTTTAGTAAAAATTAGTAAATTTAGTAAAAATTTTTTTTTTACTAAAAAAAAAATTTTTTTTAGTAAAAAAATTTATCAGCTCTTTACTGAATTCTATGACAGAATGTTTCTGGATTGTTAAGCAGTGGATGGTTTAGTTACCACAATGGCAATATACTTTTAAAGAACTTTTTATTACATATTTCTAATTGGACAGTTTCTAAAATATGTCTTAGGTGGCTGTGTCCATTTCTTTTGGCTGTTATTTTGTAATATATAAACACCTATAAGTGCCCAATGTGCCAAATACTATATGAACTTTCAGGGAAAACAAATGAGCCCCTCTTCCATATCTTTCATATCACTGTCTGCTTTGCCTAAGGGGCTAGGGATAGATTTCCTATAAGTGGTAAGCAAACTGGAATCTCTGGAGGAGGAAGAAAGCTGAGTAATTGTGTACATGTAAAGCACAGATATTGGTGTAACTTTGTCTTTAATGGGGTTGAATAACACTCTTCTCTCTGTATTGGTTTTCTGACTTAAATAACATCTGTTTTGGTGAATATAAATGTGAAATTATAGCATTACTGTATTGGCACCTAGTCAAAAGGGCTTAGAAACAATTAGTCCAGATACATCATGTCAGAGCTGAGAAAGGCGATGCCTGAGCAGGCACTTAGGTCACATCCTCAGCAGTAGCAGAGCTGGGGTCAGAACCCTGGTCTTCTGGCTTCTAGACTACAGATTTTGGTTTTGAATACCAAGTTTAAGCAATTCCAAGTTTTTGCTTGATGCTTAGTTTTGAATGTAAAAAAAAGTCACTCAAAATGACAGTATTTCAAGACTTGGGTATTTTAATTCCTTTCCAAGTTTTTGAAACAAATTCTTCCTCACGCATAGTATGTGTTTTACTTCTTACAGTGTTGATATACTGAAATTAATTTCTTTTTTTCCTAACAGGAGAAGCTAACCTTTCTTCATACCTTGTATCAGCACTTGATAGCAGGCTGTGTGCTCATGAAACAACCAGAAGGCATGCTGGATAAATTCTCTTGGACTGAGCTTTGTACCGTCCTGCAGGAGAATGTTGATGCCCTGATCGCAGACCTCACCAGGGCTAATGAGAAGGTAACTGTCCTCAGGCACCAGATACCTCTATTAGATTCAGTGACATTTGTCCACATCACAGTATCATTAAGAGGGGCTGACACTCATCTTATTTCAAAAAGAATTTGTATGTTAATAATTCAATACCATTAATTATGGCTTGTCTACAGCTCAGTTTGATGCCATTGCTGTAGGCACATAAATGTGACTGAAGTGTGTGTGAAGTCTCTGAGCTCCACACTCTGTGCAGGACATGCTAATACCGCTAGCCAGTATTAGCCACAGGGACCTAATTAAAAGAAAATAAATTAATCTTACTGATGAAGCAATTCAAAGAACTTAGTCATTTACATGAATAAACCAACTCTTTATGTTAGCATAAAACAGAAACAAGATACAGTTATTCAAAAACACGATCTCAGAATTTTTGCCCAGGAAATAACGAGGTGTTACTTTAAAAGAACTTAAAAATTTAAAATTATGTTTATGCTGTTTCTTGAATTATAGCAAACCATGCATTACAAAACACATTCAGTGCTGTAGCGTGTATGAAGTATACATGGTGAAAACAGAAATGACTTATAGGAACACTTTACCATTCACCAGTCCAGGAATTCAGTCTTTCAAAAAAAACCCAAAACCAAAAACCCTTCTTTTGGTTACGGAAAATTAAAACAACTGAGCAGACCATCGTGTTCCACTGTTAAAGATACTGATTCTCATCCTAGGTCTATCGAACTGGTCAGAACTGTAATATGTGGTCCAGTTTCCAGATCTTGGTTGCCATGGCATTTGCTCTTATGAGACATGAGGAAAAAACCTGTTACCTAAGTTTTTTTTTTCCTCCAATCTGTTGAACTAATGAAACAGCATCTTGGCCCAATTTTAGAGTGAGAACATGTTACCTTGGTTTGATTGGCAAGCACAACCTTAAGCCCTGAGAAGTAAGATCAAGGAAATGAGGTAATAAATTGTGAGAAGCACAGATGCTGTTCATGATTGCAAATGTGTGCATAATGGGCTTGAAAATGACCGATAATGAAAATGAGTACATGTTTGAGCCCTCTGAAATGGTATTATGTTTTAATAGTTTTTCATAGTTTCAGAGCAGTTATTAATTGTAGTATACATTAGATCATGATTTTCTTTCTAGTGTTTTAAATGTGAAATAAAAAATGATTTTAACATTCTGTTTTATTATATGTAAGATGTTGGTAGATTTGCAAATCTCATTGAAATATTTTGTTTCTCATTGAGATATGTGAACAACTTGAGCTTCGGTTCTAGAAGTAAGAATATTCTTCCTAATTTTCTCAGTGAAGTTGATTATAGAATGAGTAACTTTATTAAAAAAAAAAAAAGAATGAGTAACTTTCTTAGAGAAAAATTGATTTGTCCTCTAAACACACATACATAAATATGATACCATTTTCACCTAAAATATGATAATTTGTCCTACTGATTTGTTTCTTTTTTTTTTTTTTTAACTGATTTGTTTCTTAATTTTTGTTTTCATTTTAACTTAAGATTTGTATGTGAACTTTAGGAATGAAGCATAGCAGAAGATTTTGGATGGTGTTTGGGGCGGTGATACAAAGAAATGTTTTGTGAACAAATCTCATTCTCTGTTGCATATCCCCACTTAGATAAGTCACCTGGAGTATATCTGCAAAAACAAGTCTGATACAATGAAAGAACTTCAGCAGACCCAGGAAGACACCTTTAACAAAGTGGCCGAGCAGATCAAAGCCCAAGAGAGCTGTTGGCACATACAGAAGAAGGAATTGGAGCTGCAGTACTCTGAGCTCCTCTTGGAGGTACAGAAGAGGGCACAGGTACACTGCTTCTGCAAAGAGCTTTAAAAAATAGCGGGCTCAGTCTTTCCCTCTTTCGAGTATTTTTTGTTAGTACCGATGCCAAATCTGTTTAGAACTTTTTGAGGACCACATAGAATTTGTTAGGCACACATACATGTGATCATCGAACACATACACATACTCACAAATGAATGTGTGTGTGTGCATGCATGTGCCTGCGTGTGTATTAAGAATTATCTTATACTTAAGTTGGGAAGCGGATAGATTTTTGGTTAAAACATCCTAGACTGTACTGATCAATTAGATGCTAAAATTGTATTTCCCTTATTTATTTTTAAAATAAAAGGTTAAGAGATTTGATAAAATGTGATAATCTTTTATCCAGTTTATCCCATTTGTAGGGGTTCGAATGTGAACCATCATTTTAATTCATCTGGGGTTGAAATTTGTTATACCTCCTAACATTATATAAGAACTAGAGTTATAGTTGTATACCCTGTAGCAAAATAACTGAGTGTAGGACATATCCTGTCTTCTGTGTTGGATTCAGTTGAGAACAGAAATTATGGGTAGGTAACATAACCATATTTTTCCTATACAAATTATTATCATCATGATTTATATTGTTAACTGTCATCCCTTACTGATCAGGAATAACATAATGAATGATAGTGTATACTGTTTTTGGTGTTGACTTTAGTAATAGTTCATGTATTTCCAAGATAAGATACTTAGGAACCTTAGTATGTAACTTCTTTATTTGGTCCATACTTATTTTGGTTCATACTCATATTGGCAAGTTTAATTAAAAGAAAGAAACCATATTATTTTTGTTTGTCAATAAACAGTTTCAGATTGCTTAACATAATAGCATTATGCTTTCCCAAAGCTTATGCCTTTCTCTATGAATTTGAATGACTGAATACACTCTCTAAAAGTAGTCATGTGTTCAGTATTGCAGGGTACCATGTGATATGGTCTGCATTTTCTACTACTGAAATAAAGACCTAACAATTTATTATATTTTCTTTAGAGGGTAGCACTGACAGACAGTGAAGTAAACAGATCTTAAGTGTACAGTTTGATGTTTTGATAAATGCGAAGACCCATGTAACCATATCTCACTTAAAACTTAAAATATTTCATTACCTGGGAAAGTTCTTCTGTGCCCTTTTCCAGTTTCCACTCGATAGGCAACCAGTGTTCTGATCCTCTCCTCACAGATTTATTTCACTTGCTATCAGTTTCCTCTCGATGGAATTATTCAGTACATAATGTTTGTTAGTTGGCTTATTTCACTCAAAAAATATATATTTTTTTGGTGCTCTAGGTGAGGCACGAATCAAAATATTTTTTTGATACTCATCCATGTTGTTGTATGTGTTCGAAATTCATTCTTTTTTTTTATATTCAAGTAGTATTCTATTTTGTAATTACACCATAATTTGATAGAATGTGAGTTGATGGTTATTTGCAACAAATATTATTGTAGACGTATTTTGTTGACATATGGCTTTCATTTCTCTTGGTTAAAAGTGCAATTGCTAGGTCATAGGGTAGGTGTATGTTTGTAAAAAAAAAAGTATCATAGTTTTTTCCGTAATGGTTCTATTATTTTATATTTCTACCACCAATATATGAGAGCTTCTATTGTTCTTCATCCTCTGCAACATTTGGTATTGTCAGTCTTTCAAATTTTAGCCATACTAGTAGTTTTAAAAAGGTATTTCATTGTGGTTTTAATTCATATTTTCTTGGCATTTAATGATGTTCAGTACTTCTCAGGTTCTTATTGGCCATTCATATGTCTTCTTTTGTGAAGTGTCTCTTCAGAGGTTTGCCCATTAAAAATTTGGGGTTATTTGTGTTTTTATTATTGATTTGTAAGAGTTCTTTAGATATTCTGGTGATAAATCCTTTGTTACACATGTATATTACAAGTTCCAATATTTCACTTGCCTTTTCATGATTTAATGGTTCTTTTGATGATCACAAACTAAGATTTTGATGAGGTCTAACCTATAAATTTTTTTTGAGTATTTATTTTTATGTGGTAAGCAATGTTTCTATACTTGAAGGTTGTGCAGATAATCTCCTCTTGTTTCTTTTAGAAGTTTTAAAGTTTTAGCTTTTATGATTAGGTCAGCAATCCATCTCAAATTAATTTTTATATGTAATGTTAGATGGAAGCTGAGGTTCATTTTTCCCCTGTATTTCTTCTTCCCACACCATTGTTCATGACTCTACTTTTCTCATTGAATAGCCTCGGTCCCTTTTTGAAAAACAAAAAACGAAAAACAAAAAAACAAACAACTGACCATATACAAGAACCATAGGTTTGTTGGGTATCCCTACTGTTTTACCTTTACCTTTTCTAGGATGTCATATAAATGGAATCATACAGTATGTAGCTTTTTGGGTCTTTTTTCCACTTAGAAAAATATGCTTGGAAATTATTCATGTTGTTGCATATATCATTCCTTTTTACTGCTGAGTTATATTCCCTTGTATGATGTACCACTGTTTGTTTATATTTGCTCATGGGCTTTTGGGTTGTTTTTATTTTCTAGTGATGATGACTAAAGAACCTATCATGAATAGGTTGTGTGATCATAAGTTTTTGCTTCTTTTGGGTAAATACTTAGGGGAGTATGATTTCTAGGTTATATGGTAAGTACATATTTATATATTATATGAATGGTTATATGGTAAAAAACTATGAAATTGTTTTCCCAAGTGGCTGTACCATTTTGAGTTCCCACTAGCAGTGTAAGGGAGTTCTAATGGCTTTGCATTTGTGCCAGTATGTGGTTTCATAATCTTTTCTTTCCTGTTTAGATATTCTAGTAGGCGAGGAGTGGTTGTGGTTTTAATTTCCATTTTCCCTAATGAATAATAATGTTGAGTGTTTTTTTTCATATGCTCATTTGCCATCTGTATATATTCTTGGGTAAATTATCTGTTCATATCTTTTACCCACTTTTTAATTGGACTGCTTGTTTCCTTGTCACTGAATTTTGAGAGTTGTTTATATAATTTTGAAAAGAAGCCATTTGTCAGATATGTGATTTGTAAATATTTTCTCCCATTCACTTAAAATTACTTTTGCAGAGCAAATGTTTTACATTTTTATAAAGTCCAACTTATCAATTTTTTTCTTTTATGTACTATGCTTTTAGTGTTGTATCGAAGAATTTTGCTTAGTGCAAGGTCACCAAGATTTCTTCCTATTATTTTCTTCTCTATGTTTTGTAGTTTTAGGTTTTATAATAGGTCTTTGATTCATTTTCAGTAAATTTTTGTAAAGATGAGAAGTATGGGCTGATGTCCATTTTTTTCATATGGATGTTCAGTAATCCAGCACTATTTATTGAAAGATTGTCCTTCTCTATTGAATTGCCTTTGTACTTTGTCAAAATCAATTTGCTATATTTGTGCAAGTCTATTTCTGACTTTCTCAATTCAATAATGTTCCATATATTTATGTATCTAGTCATTTTTAATACTCTACTGATTTGATTTTTGTAGGTTTTTAGGAAGTCTTGAAATTAGGGAGTGTGACTTTTCCAACTTTCTTCACTTTCTATCAGGTTTTTTTTTTATTGGATAAATTTAACCTGGAACATTCTGTAAATTTAAGATGTACATCATGTTAATTTGATACATTTATATATTGTAACATGATTGCCATTGTAACAATATTTATCACATTTTATACTTACAGTGCAATATTATTATTGTCTATGTTCAGTAAACTGTGCATTTAATCTCTATCACTATTTTAGTACTCATAGCAAGTTTGTACCTTTACGCAGCATCAATTTTATCCCTGTACTCCAATCCCGCATCCCCTAGTAACCACTATTTCACTTTCTATTGTTTATTTGTTTGTTTTGTTTTTGTTTTTTAGCATATTTGATCTTTTGAGATTCCATGTATAAGTACTTCTTCTTATCTGGCCTATCTCATTTAGCATAATTTGCTCACAGTCCATCTGTATTTTTGCAATGATAGGATATCCTCCTTTCTCATGGCTGAATAATATTTCATTGTGTGTTATATATCACATCTTTTTTTTTTTTTTTATATCACATCTTTTTTATCCATTCATCTGTTGATAAGCATTTGGTTGTTTTCCTATCATGGCTCTTGTGAATAGTGCTGTAGTACTGTATATGAGGGTGCATATATCTCATCAAATTCCTGTTTTCATTTCTTTGAAATGAAAATATTCCTTTGAGTATATTCCCAGATGTAGAGCTGCTGGAATGTATGGTAGGTGTTTTTTCAAGTTTTTGAATGACCTCCATATTGTTTTCCATTGTGGTTGGACTACTTTACATTCCCACATTCTCTCCAGCACCTGTTGTCTCTTGTTTGCTCGATAGCCACTCCAGCATGTGTGAGGTGATATCTCAGTGTGGTTTTAATTTGCATTTCTCTGATGATTAGTGATGTTGGGCATCTATCTGCTTATGTGCTTGTTAACTATTTTGATGTCTCTTTGGAAAAATATCTATTTAGTCCTTCTGCCCATTTGAAAAAATGGGATTACTTTTTCATTATTAAGTTGTGTTACTTCTTTATATATTTTGGATATTAACCCTTCATTTAATGTATTGCTTTGCAAAAATTGTTCCCCATTTAGTAGGCTGCCTTTTCATTTCGTTAGTTTCTTTTGCTGTGCAGAAGCTTTTGAGTTTGATGTAGTCCTGTTTGTCAATTTTTGCTTATATTGTTTGTGCTTTTGGTGTCATATGCAAAAAATCGTTGCTAAGTATCAGTGAGCTCCTTTCCTATTTTCTAGGAGTTTCTTGGTATCAGGTGTTATATTTAAGTCTTTTTTTAAAGATTTTTTTTTTTTAAGATTTTATATATTTACTAATGAGAGACAGAGAGAGAGGCAGAGACACAGGCAGAGGGAGAAGCAGGCTCCTTGCAGGGAGCCCGATGTGGGACTCGATCCAGGGTCTCCAGGATCAGGCCCTGGGCTGAAGGCAGTGCTAAACCGCTGTGCCACCCGGGCTGCCCCTATGTTTAAGTCTTGAGTTAATTTTTGTGAGTTGTTTGAGTTAGGGGTCCAATTTAATTGTTGTGTGTGTGTTCCTCCAGTTTTCCCAGCATCATTTGAAAATAATATCTTTTACCCATTCCATGTTCTTGGCTCTCTTGTCGAAATTAGTTGATTGTAGATACCAGGATTTAGTTCTGGGCTCTCTGTTCTGTTCCATTGGTCTGTGTGTCTATTTTTGTGCCAGTATAATACTGTTTTTATTACTATGGCTTGCTGATAGTATCTTATATACATAGAAAACTATTTTTTTCAAGATTTTATTTATTTGTGAGAGACTGAGAGAGAGGCGAGGCATAGGCAGAGAGAGAAGCAGGCTCCCTGCAGGGAGCCTGATGTGGGACTTGATCCCAGAACTCTGGAATCACAACCTGAGCCAAAGGCAGAGGCTCAACCACTGAGCCACCCAGGTGCCCCTATATAGAAAACCTTAAAGAACCAATAAAAAAACTGTTGGGATTAATCCGTAATTTCTGTAAAGTGGCAGGACAAAATCAACTTACAGAAATCATAAAACATTGGAAAAAGAAATAAAGAAAACTATCCCATTCACAATAGCATCAAAAATAGTAAAAGTTAGGAATAAATTTTACCAAGGAAGTGAAAGATCTGTACAATGAAAACTATAAGACTTTACTCAAAGAAAGTGAAGACATAAACTAATGGAAAGACATTCTGTGTTCATGGATTGGAAGGTTTCATATTGTTAAGATGGCTGTACCATCTAGAAGCCATCTACAGATTCAGTGTATTCCCCATCAAAATACCAAAGAAAAATAATTCTAAAATTTGTATGGAAACACAAAGGACCCCAATAGCCAAAGCAGAGATAAGATAGTCAAACTATCTTATCTGTGTTATGGCATAGTAATTCATTTTCCTAACTAAGAGAGTCAGTTATCACAAATGCTAATGTTTTAAGAGAGGCTCTCACTGAAGACTTCTTTCTCAAGACCATGTGACACGCTAGGCTTTGATCCATGGGTATGCAAATTGAAAGTAACTCAATATTCTTAAAAGTACATTAATAATATTATTATATTATTATATATTGTTATATTGTCTATATTATTTATATACATATTTGAATTTTCATAAAGTATAATTGAATACACAGCAATTCATTTGGGTTTTATAGTTGGTAAATTGCTATTATAATGCATATTATGGGATGTATATATTTTATTTTAGGAAATTTTGTTATGATTAATTCTGTATTTTGGCTTTTTTCTCCCAAAGCTACAATGCAAATAGTATTATTTTCATTTTATATTACTTAATATATTTTCAAAAATTATGTTGATAAAACCATGAAGAACAAAATCCACAGTTGTTGCATAGGATTTTAGGTTGTAGAGGACATTTGGTGTTAGATGAACATATCTATTACAAGAAGCCTTCTGCCAGAAAACAAATGACTTATCTATAGGACTCTGTGTTTAATGTTTGATTATTGTAAAGAAATGGCTAGTAAGAGATAAATTAAATAAAAAACAAGTTTTGGATCAAATTGTTTTTATCTGGAGAAACATAGAAGAGTTTATTTGCAAGACTTTTGTATGTGTAAGCTTTGAAACAATTAGTGGAAATGATATTAGATACATGATACTTGTACAACAGGAACCTTGGTCTTTGTATCACAGCATGTTTTTAGCATTAGGTAAAATGTGTGGCACCAGGCCACATGGTTGGTAACTCTTTAATACTTTGGAGCCATCATGTAAATGCATCTCAAGTATGTATGCCTCCTGAAGCATCTGGGTTGAGTGCCACATTACATTCTCGTATTAACTTTGCTTTGTAAAATATTTATGTTCTTCTGCCTTTTCTATCTGAAAAAGATGGAATTGCTGGAATAAGAACTTCCTGGGATGCCTGGGTGGCTCAGTGGTTTAGCACCTGCCTTCAGCCCAGGGTGTGATCCTGGAGTCCTGGGATTGAGTTCTACATCGGCCTCCCTGCATGGAGCCTGCTTCTCCCTCTGCCTATGTCTCTGCCTCTCTCTCTCTCTTTGTCTCTCATGAATAAATAAATAAAATCTTAAAAAAAAGAACTTCCTCAGTAGAATAAAGATTTTTTTAAAAAAGATTTTATTTATTTATTCATGAGAGTCACAGAAAGAGAGAGGCATAGACATAGGCAGAGAGAGAAGCAGGCTCCATGGAGGGAGCCCGATGAGGGACTCAATCCCAGGACTCCAGGATCATGCCCTGGGCCGAAGACAGATGCTCAACTGCTGAGCCACTCAGGCATCCCATAGAATAAAGATTATTGCCTATCAGTGAAGGATGGTTAACCTTGATGTAATATTTATTGTAAATACTTTAGGTTTATTTGGCATCTTAATAAAATCAAGTGAGTTCAGAATGGAGAACAAAAATCAAATTCAGGTTCATCATAATATATTGCATTTTATTTCTCTTGTATGACAGTATTTTTTTTTTCTTGTATGACAGTATTAAGAATACATTTGGCAAGAAATCTGAGTTAATGTTATTAGATGTTAAAACTTTTTTTTCTTTTTAATTGAATTCCAAAAATATTCCAAGCTCAGCTTTGTTTATATTGTTGAAGGTGATAGGTGTACATGCCTGCCTGGAATGATTCACCGGGAGTTAGTTTGACAAATCCTGTGCACACCACACATTGATGGACTCTGAGTTGGTATGAAAGGGTACCTCTAATGAAATAGCAGAAAGTCTTCTGCTTCTGAAGTAATTGCTCTAGAAATTATTTTTTTTCTTTTAAGGCCATCAATTGAATCTACACAATGCTCAATGCTTGATACATTTTTCAATGCTTTTTTTTTATAACTTTGCGGGCCTCCTTTTACTTAAGCCCAACGACAACCATGTGAGATAGGTCATTTAAGCATCATTTCTGTTTCACAAATGAGGAAACCAAGATTTGGAGAACTGGTACCACTTACTTGTGTAGTGAGAAAGTTCTAGAGTTGGGGTTAGAATAGGGGTAACAGATGTAAAATGTTCAGCCCTTTACTTGGCAGTTAGAAATTGCAAAGTGAGGGATGCCTGGGTGGCTCAGTGGTTGAGTGCCTTTGGGTCAGGGTGATCCCGGGGTCCTGGGATCAAGTCCCATATCAGGCTCCCCCCAGGGAACCTGCTTCTTCCTCTGCTTATGTTTCTGCCCCTCTCTCTGTATTTCTTATGAATAAATAAATAAAATCTTTAAAAAAAGGAAATTGCAGAGTGAACATTATGTCCTGTTTTTAATACATTATCATCATCCTGATCTTCTAGTCCATTTTGTATTACACTACAACGCGTTTCTTTTAGAAATATATGCTGCTTTTGTATATCAAATAATACCTGAAAATGGATCTAGTGACAGCTCAGTTTCTTATTTCTTGAACTCGCATTTCCAAATGATTCTTGATTGATTAATAATTAAACATAATAATGCATGAAATACCTACCTAGTGATTTACTGTCAGCCATCCAGAGATGCTAGTTTCCTTATCTCTTATTTCTCTCAGGCTTCTTTTTTTTATGAGACTGAATTTTTGTATATTCTATTACAAAATTGCTGTAATAGGTAAGAATATCAAGACAACTTTTACATAATGTATTTAATAGTAACAAACATATACATGATATACCAGATATATAGGGCACTGTGTTCCATGCTGTGGTATTAACAAAGAACTATAATACTTAGTTCTTTCCTCAAAAACTGTCAATTTTAGTTGGGAGGTCATTATATAAACATACAAGAAATTAACTAATGTAAGGTTTATCACAACAACTCTGTAATTAATTCCCAAGAGAATGTTATAAATGTAGAAGAGGAGGCGGTCAAAATTTGAAGTTTTTATAGAGGAGACTGGAGCACCCTGGGTGCTCTTGCCAGGGTCTGAAAACCCACAAGGAAAGGAGACATGAGGCAGGTCAGAATTGAGAGATAGTGGTGACTTATCATCAATCTGTTGTAGTATCTTTTAATGGTTGGCAAATAAAGCATCTTGCCATATTGACACCTTTATTCTCAGTCTAATGATAAGGAGAATTCTGTTCTTTTCTGTTCTTTTGAAGGTTTGGCTCATCCAAAGGGCATTTTTAAATTTTTACTGCTTTAGAAACGAGTAAATGCAGACACAGACCATTTTGGCACATAATATTTTTGCCATGCTAGACTTGTAAAATGAAGATAGTGTTTTTAAGTAAATAATTATTATGAGATTTGAATATATATATGTGGAATTTCTAGGTCATATATTGTAACTCCATATTTAACTTTTTGAGGAGCTGCCAAACTGTTTTCAAAAGTTGTTGCATCATTTTAATATCTCCCCCAGCAAGTTATGAGGTTTGCATTTTCTTCACAAAATATGTTTTATTTTTAACAGAGAAGCATTTACATCATAAGATAAGCAGGTGAATTTATTGTATTTTACAATATTACCATTCCATAAAAAGACAAGGTAATGCAGCTTGTAAAAATAAGACATTTTAAAATGAAGTCCTTTGATGTCTGTGTATCATTGAGTATCCAGTTTGCATTTTGTCTTTTGCCAGCATAAAGAATAAGAACTCAGGAAGCAAAAATGATAAAAAAGAATATTACTCCCTAGGGAAGTGTCTAATTTCTGGCCTAAAGTGTCAGAGTTCACATAGCACTGTAAGGCTTCCCACGGAGCCTGTGAATTTCAGGAAGTTAGCGTGTGATTCATTAAGCAAAGAAGGTATCTTTTCCCCCCATTTTGGATGCACTTTGAATTTATCAGATAGTAGAGGAAAAACTAGTGAAATTATATAGTTTTTTTGATATGCCAAAGAAATATTTATAAAAGATATCAATACTATATTTTTATGGTTTCTTAAAATTCTTCAAGAGAAGAGTGTTGTTTTGGAGGAATTTGCAAATGTTATTTTTGAAATTAAACACACCAAGGAGCAGGTTCTTTCAGTACTAGGAATGCTTTTGTCCCATATGAAGGCGATGTTTCTTATGTTTGCTCTAAAAATATTGGCCTTTAATCTCCTTGGGTAAAGAACAGGATTTTTTTTTTTTTTAAGGGGAAAATTGCTTTTATTGCTGTTTCCAGTGTTACCATCAAACAAGCTTTGTTCTTCAAGAATAATTCACAATAAATAATGCAGTACCTCTGAATGTCCCTGTGGAATATTAGAATTAACTTTAAAACAGAATTCTGACATGTTGATAAGTTCCAAATTATATTTGGAAATTATATCTTTTTTTGATTATATTTTTCTTCTCCTTATGTTTGTAAAGCTTTTTATTCATTGGTTATATATTCACTGCCTATTCAATGCTCATTTTTCAATGAGCAAAAAACTTGCTAAGCACCAAGGAACATCTTCTAAAGGATTATTTAATTTTTTCAATATTTACTAAATACCTATACAGTGTAGAGCACTGTGACAGGCACTATAGTAAATACTTCTGGCTTCTAGGAATTAGCAGTCTGTTGTACTTGAGGGAGAGTAGATATACACACATGAAATAAGTAGCAGTGTAGGAATTAAACATCTGAGTGGTATAATTAAGTTCAGAGAAGGTCAAGATCAGTGTGAGTGAAGATTATAGTGGAAAGTGTCATGGAATAGATAAACCCTGAAATGGACTCTGAAGATTATTAGGATTTAAATAGTGTTAGGGGAGTTAGAAAGGAAAGGACCTGGGGGGTACTAGAGAACATGGTTAAATTATGAGAGGAAGTGGTGAGTTTCATGTCTGAATAGTAAAGGAGCAGACCGTTCTCTCCTTTTTCATCAGGTTGAGGATCGTGGGAGAAGTTGAAGACTTTGCAGCAGAGGGCACGTGGGGGAGTTGTGACTCAAGGAGAACCTTGGTTCAGTAAAGACAAGGAGGTTAAACAAGAGGATTGGACTGATCTAATCTGACAGTAGCATTGAAGTGGGCATGAATGGTTGATGGTGAATAGCTGGAACTGACACAAGTAGCAATGGAGTTGGATCAGGATGTATTTTGTTGGTAAACTCAACCTTACTTACTGATGTCTTTGGTTTGGGAATGTACAGAATTGGGTGAAAGGAAGAATTAAGACTTACTACAAAGTTTTTGATTTGAACAGTTGGGTGGATGTTGGTACCATTTATTGATATAAAGAGGACTATTATGGACATGTTTAGGAGGCAAATCAATAGTACTGGACTGCATACTTTAGCTTGAGAGGACTATGAAGTAGCTAAGTGGAGATGCCTGCGGGGCATTCAGATCTGTGGCTCGGCATCTCAGTGGAGACAGTAGGGATGCAGAAATGTAATTGTTAAGAAACGAACAAAACTCTCATTATTAATGTTATTGAGGTTTTTGGGTTGTTAATATTTGTTAATAAGAGTTTTATTAAATATTTAGCTTCATTATTTTTAAATCTTTAATTCACTCTGCCAATTAATTCTAGTTATCTAGTTGAATATTTGTCTGGTTGGTTTTTTAAAAAAGATTTATTTATTTATTTAAGTGAGAGAGAGAGAGAGAGAGAGAGAGATTGCAGGGGGGAGAGGAGCAGAGGGAGGGGGAGAGAAAATTCAGGCAGACTACCTACTAAACACAGAGCCAAATGGTGGGGCTTGATCTCAAGACCCTGAGATTATGACCTGAGCCGAAACTAAGAGGCTGACGCATAACCAATTGTGCTACCCAGGCGCCTCTTGGTCTGGTTGATTAAAAAAAATAATAATAATCAGTACCTGGGATCTTGATTATAATTACTTAAACCAAGATTGGCTGAGGACAACAGAGTTATTAGACAACTAAATAGTATTTATTTATTTTTAAAAAATATTTATTTGAGAGAAGGAGAGAACGAGCAAGGATGGGGGTTGCAGAGAGAGAGAGGGCGAAGCCGACTCCCCTCTGAGCAGGGAGCCTGATGTGGGGCTGATCCCAGAACCCTGAGATCATGACCTGAGCCAAAGGCAGATACTTAATTGACTGAGCCACCCAGGTGTCCCATTAAATAGTGTTTAGAAATTATTTATTTTTATTTTTTATATTTAGTTTTTTTTAAAAATTTTTATTTATTTATGATAGTCACAGAGAGAGAGAGAGAGAGAGAGAGAGAGGCAGGGACACAGGCAGAGGGAGAAGCAGGCTCCATGCACCGGGAGCCCGATGTGGGATTCGATCCCGGGTCTCCAGGATCGCTCCCTGGGCCAAAGGCAGGCGCCAAACCGCTGCACCACCCAGGGATCCCCTATATTTAGTTTTTTAAAGGATATATACACCCCTATGTTTATTTTTTTAAATTAGTTTCAGAGATAGAATTTAGAGATTTTCAGTTTTTATTTATAAATAAACTTCATATGTATTCTTTTTTTTTTTAAATTTTATTTATTTATGATAGTCACAGAGAGAGAGAGAGAGAGAGAGGCAGAGACATAGGCAGAGGGAGAAGCAGGCTCCATGCACCGGGAGCCCGATGTGGGATTCGATCCCGGGTCTCCAGGATTGCGCCCTAGGCCAAAGGCAGGCGCCAAACCGCTGCGCCACCCAGGGATCCCCTTCATATGTATTCTTACTCTTATTTTTACTGTTTAAGTTGTCTGTGAATGGGATTTGTTTCTTACAAAACAAATCATAGGAGTCTCATGAAATCATCCATAGTGGTAGTAATTAATTTTAATCAGCACTTTTAAAAGTATAATCATTACAAATGATGAAAATTTGGGGGCCATAGAATGACATAAGGATATTAAAAAATTGCTTTTTTTTTTTTTTGCTACTGCTTCTACCAGGTAGCTTAAATGAAAACGGGCCATGCAAGCCCAGAATCTCAATTCTGTTTTAAAACATTCCAGCTTGTTCCTGGTTTTCTCTCTATATAGAGAAGTGAAGTGTTTTGGGTATTGTATTTCAGATTTTTATCCATTTCTGTCCACTTTTTTAAAAATTTAAATTCAATTAGCCGACATATAGTACATAGATCGACGTTTTGATTATTCTCTCATCCCCATCTCAGGACTCCTTGTTTCTGGCTGCCTTTCTAAAATGTTTTTTACCTTCAGCCCGATGCTCTGAAGTGGGCCAGCTGTATATAGTAGAAGAGTTTGAGATCTATCATGTGCTAAAATTAACTAAATCTTTTCCAGAATGGGCTTGCTTTATTTTCAACTCTCTTCCTTTATAATTAAAAAAAAATAATTTTATTTATTTAAAACATTTTAATTCCAGTATAGTTAACATATTTTCAGCTATCTTTCTTTTTTTTTTTTAATTTTTATTTATTTATGATAGTCACAGAGAGAGAGAGAGAGAGAGAGAGAGAGAGAGGCAGAGACACATGCAGAGGGAGAAGCAGGCTCCATGCACCGGGAGCCTGATGTGGGATTTGATCCCGGGTCTCCAGGATCGCGCCCTGGGCCAAAGGCAGGTGCCAAACCGCTGCGCCACCCAGGGATCCCTTCAGCTATCTTTCAACAACCCATTCGATTTTGACCAATGACTTCGAATATTATTTCAAAATATTTAAAATATCTTTAGCAAATATATCTCTTCACTTTTTTTGGTTGTTGTTGTTCAAAGAGAGTGTTTTTTGTTGAAAACACACTTCTGCCTGCGACTTGGAGAACTGTGAATGTGTAAAATAGGCAGCCACCTGATTGTGTTAATTTTTATGTCTGCTACCTAGCTATGGCCAGTATGCTTCTTTTATCTTGGATTTCCTATAATTTTCCTGTTTTCCCCTCCAACTGAACTAGTGGAATTGATTTTGGAGAAAATATGGAATTACCCTTTATAACTTCTATTTGCTTCTCTCATTCTACCCCCATTCCCTGCAACTCTTGGCAGTCTTTATTAATATTTCTGATTCTCCCATCCATTAACTAAAGCGAGTGAATTCCAGGATTTTATGGCTTCTCCTAGCTTTCCAGATAGTTTAAGTTCCTTACCTTAATCATCTATTATCTATCTACTTGTCAATTTTCCATCATTCTCATCTTCAGGCATTCTGAATTGTTTCTATTTCTTTAGAATACATTATCCTATTTTTTTTTTTTTTGGCTCTTCCTCTTCTATAACACTGGTCTTCCTGCCTTATTTAGCCACAATTCATGTCAGTTTTCTCTTTTCTTAAAGATTGTCTTCCTTGAAAGGGTATTTGCCATCTGCTTCCAAGTGGTCCACTTGGCTAGTGGTTCTCAGAGTTTCTTGCTTCTTTCAGCTGCTCCCAGTGGGATACCACTCCCTTTACAAGTGTTCTTATATGGAGGTCTGGGACACAGTCCCAGTGATGAAATCCTGCTACCACAGATTGGCCATCAGGGGAGATGTGGTTAGGGGCAAGCCACAGTTTCTTTATTTCCCTATTCTTTTATTTTTCATACTACCACCATAGATGTGACTGGGCCAGACTTTAGAGAAGAGTTGCATTAAATAAAGGGAATTATAATATAGAAACATTTAAAACCATGTCCAAAATACTGTTTTTCCCCTGCTCCAGGGAAAGCATCCAAGAAGTTGAATCCTTCAAAGAGTGGCTTCTTGTATACTTCCGTTACTTGTTTGTAATCGGGACTAAACCTCTGAGGGCCTCCTTCTACTCACTGTGCAACTTTTGGGAATCTCATCCCCTAATTTTGGGGTTGGATTTGGTCCAAGAGTTACTTTTCTCAGCAATATATTTCTACAAGTTTGAATTCTTTTGGCTACTGCCTATCAACATTATCATGGTAGGCTTTGACATCAAATCTTGAGAAGTAGGCAAGAGTTTGTATTATTTTCTCCAACTCTGATCAATAAATTCTTATAGGGTAGCTATGATTAGCTTCCTTATCAGTAGGTTTTTAAAAAAATTCTTTCTCTTATATACCATACTACCTTTGTCATATCCTTCCAAAAGCCTATCAATATCATTTTGTGCTAACTCCCTTTTGTTTACCTCTGACAGTCTGGCATAGTTTTATCATAGCATTATGCCACAATAATTGATTTGCTTATCTGTTTTTCTAGCACATGGAGTTTAGTGAATAATCAATAAATGTTTATTGAGTGATAAATAAATCAGTAAAGGAAACTAGGATCTGTTATCTTCTGAAATTTACTCTATCTCAGCAGTTCCTTAATGATTTGGCATAAGATTTCATAGAGAAATAGTTTATTTTCTAGCAATTAAAGCATGTTGTCTGCAGTTAAAATTTCTTTGTGTTTCAAATTGTTTTGGATTGCAAGTTCCTTGATGAGGGAAAAAGGATCAGAGAACTGCTGAGGCCTAGCTTACAGTTAGTATTTCCTCCCACCACTGGAACTGCATTTTGCTCAGTGTTCTCTCTTGGGAAGGTAAGAGAAAGCTGAAATGAGAGAGTTTGCCCTGAGAATCAGACCTCATCCAGTAAGTGGCAGTAAGGTGCTATTTGTTTATTTATTTGTGTTTATTTATTTGCTATTTGTGTATTTATTTAAAAAGACTTTATTTATTTGAGAGAAAGAGAGAGAGAGAGAGCGCGTGCGCAAGCGTTCTTCTGGGTGGGAGGGGCAAAGAGGGAAGGAGAGAAACAGACTCCCTGCTCAACAGGAAGCCTGATGTGGAGTTCCATCCCAGGACCCTGAGATCATCACCTAAGCCAAAGACAGACACTTAACTGACTGAGCCACCCAGGCATCCCTGTTTCTTATGTTATTGATTTAGCTCTTTGTTTATTCTGGCAAAATGTAAAGTCTTTTTACATATAGGAAAACTTCTGTTGGTGGGTAATTTCTCTTTAAAAACAGGAAATAAAAGTTTGGGAGGAATGGGAGAGGGGAATTTTTCCTTTCTACAGTTGTATATTTATGCATAAGTGTACAGGAAATTCATGGAGTACTTTTAAATTTATGTGTTCGATTTTATGTGAAGCTTCTATGTAAAAGGATTTAAAAATCAATGTGCACATTTAGGTCTAAGCTGTTAGGCCCACTATTGCTCTGTCATACTTGTTTTTGATATTTGGAACAGAGATCTCTTGAAGAAGTTGTTGTCAGCGAAAGTTTGTTTTCTTTCTATAAAGAAGAAGTAATAAAACACTTCCTTATTTCAAATATTTTATCTGACTTACAGAAATTTCAAGAAATTGCTGAAAAAAATATGGAAAAATTGAATCGTATTGAGAAGTCACATGAACAGCTGGTTCTTGAAAATTCACGCTTCAAAAACATGTTATCACAGACTCAAAGGGAACAAACATCCTTGCTGGCAGCCTGTGCATTAATGGCTGGTGCCTTATATCCTCTCTACAGCCGATCATGTGCCTTATCTACACAGAGAGATTTTCTCCAGGAGCAGGTCAACACCTTTGAGTTGTTCAAACTCGAAGTTAGAACTCTAGCCCAGGCTTTGTCAAGTGTAGAGGAAAAGAAGCAAGAGGAAGCCAAGTTGAAGAAAAAACCATTCAAAGGATTGATATGTGTATTCCGGAAAGGTGTTATTGCAATTTTGGCAGCAAATAGGCTCAAGATTTTGGGCCAGTCATGTGCTTCTCTTTTTACCTGGATGGAAAGTTTCAAAGAAGGAATAGGCATGTTAGTATGTACAGGAGAGCCTAAAGACAAGCATAAATTTCCAAGTAAGATGATTTATGCTTTTTAAAATTGAAGTTGAATAAATTCATATACAATGTGACTATGTTTAGCCATTATGTAAAAACTTAAAAAATCATTTAATATGTCAAATCATGTAACACAGTCCCATGTGTAGGTAGATATGTATGTGTGTACGGATATTTAAGCATATCCGTATATTTAAGCATAAATTAGGTTTTGATTTTCTTGTTATGAACATTAAAATGTAAATAATGTGGCAAATATAATTTCTATTTTGTTTAGCTTTATTCTATATATATTTTTAGCTTTATTATATTTGAATGCTCTTTTCATAGTTAAGTGGATAGTGATTTTTTCAAATAAGTCAATCCAGAGACTGTCCTATTTAAAATTAGTTACCAATATGATTTATTTTCACTTTCTATGAATCAGTATAAAATGATCAGAGTTAAAAATCTGTTGAGGAATTGAAGGAAAATGAGACAAACGTGAATTTTCCAATTAAGTTTTTTTAAATGCTTGATTATTCTGAGGAAACAGTGATTTCAATTTTTAACTTCTAAAGATTTATTTATTCATTCATTCATTCATTCATTCATTCATGAAAGACACACACACACACACACACACACACACAGAGGCAGAGACATAGACAGAGGAGAAGCAGGCTCTATGCAGGAAGCCTGATGTGGGACTTGATCCTGCAATTCCAGGATCACACCCTGGGCCGAAGGCAGGCACCAAACTGCTGAGCCACCCAGGGATCCCCTCAATTTTTAACTTTAAAAAAATCAAGCTATTAATGTAAGCAGAACTAAGAAAAATTTTCTTTCTCTTTTTTTGAGAAAGAGAGCGTGCATATTTGCACACATGAGTAGGCGTGGGTAGGGGAGAGGGAAAGGGAATCTTTTTTTTTTAAAATTTTTATTTATTTATGATAGTCACACACACACACACACAGAGAGAGAGAGAGAGAGAGAGAGAGAGAGAGAGGCAGAGACACAGGCAGAGGCAGAAGCAGGCTCCATGCACCGGGAGCCTGACGTGGGATTCGATCCCGGGTCTCCAGGATTGCGCCCTGGGCCAAAGGCAGGTGCCAAACTGCTGCGCCACCCAGGGATCCCAGGAAAGAGAATCTTAAGCAGGTTCTGTGCCCAGTGTGAAGCCTCACATGGGCCTCAGTCTCACAACCCTGAGATCATGACCTGAACCGAAATGAAAGGTCATATGCTTAACTGACTGAGCCACCCAGGTGCCCCATCTTCTCTCTCTCTTTCTCTGTTTTTGACTTCACTTAATTTATATATATATAAATAAATTCTCAGTCAAATCTAACATTTCTTGTAGACTTTTCCACAGTAGGCAAAGTTCTGTCTACAAGTTTTGATCTATTTCTTAAATAGTCATGTTGCTGTGAATTTTAAACATGAATTTTAAATGTTTGTGGTATTGCAAGATGAATTTCTTTCTTATTTTGCAGAGCATCAGAAGGAGCAGTTACGTTGTTTGCAAGCACTCAGTTGGCTTACCAGTTCTGACCTTCTAGCTGCAATAATCACCTCTATGGCTGAGTTACAGGAAGTCATTAGTAAAACAGGTACGATTCCCTCTTCTAGATCCTTGTAAAATACACTTAAAAACAAATGTCTAGAAATGCTTTATGGTAACAAATCCTAATAAACCATCTAGGAAGAAAATATATTTGTTTTCATCTTTCTTTTATTCAGGTACAGAGAAATGATTAAATCTCTAATGATGTAGAGAATTTTTGTAAATTTTGGTGGGTAATTTTATCTTAATTTATGGGGAAATTAAATAGCATTTCTTGTGAATGTATCCACTTCATTTTTTCCCTTTGTGATCTGATTTTCCATGGAAATGTCATTAGCTTTTTTAGTAAGTAATACTGATAATGTTTCTGCGAATGTTTTAGTCTTTCTTCATTTCTCTTTCTAGCTATACATTTTAGAGGCTCAAGTAATAACCGAACCAGAAAAAAATTTTTCTCGTTTGGTGATATGCTTTTATTTTCCTGAATTAATTTTATTTTATTATTTTTTTTAAAGATTTATTTATTTATTCATTCAGAGAGAGAGAGAGAGAGAGAGACAGGCAGAGACACAGGCAGAGGGAGAAGCGGGCTCCATGCAGGGAGCCTGACGCGGGACTCGATCCCCGGCCTCCAGAACCACGCCCCGGGCTGCAGGCGGCGCCAAACCGCTGTGCCACCGGAGCTGCCCCCTGAATTAATTTTAAATAGAGTTTATTTGAATAATCAGTTTCTTTCTACCAAATGTGGAACCACATATAATCAGTATTTCAAAAGGTCTAAATTTTTTTTTTTTTATGATTCAGATTGCAGGATATGCTTGTATGAAAGGTTCAATGAAAACTAATTTCTCAAGAATAACATATAGTTACCTACTGGTTAAGCTATGTCATTGGGCTAATTTTATGGTCATTTCAGACACATTAACAGTGAAAATAATATGGATTTGGTAACAATGTAAACACTAATGAAATAATAATTTGGGATGTAGTTTAATTTTTTAGACAAGTGTGCTATATATATATATGCAGATCATTCATTGTGATTTCAGATATCTAAATATAGGTTCTTATAGTCAGAAACTGAAGATTCAAAGATAATTTTTATGTTATGACCATGGATGTTGGTAAGCAATATGCATCTCTAATATTTTGGCAAAACCTCAATGTACTGGATTTGAAGTCTGAAATAAAAGTCTAAATAAACATATTTTAAGTATGTAGGCACTATAGGTTCAGAGCAAAATTAACATTCTTGAAAAAACTTAATGGAATGTTTTGGACTTGGTTTAAAAAACAGATTATTTGCTCATCATCAGATTATTTGATCATCATATTCCTTGTAGGTATGCAAACAGTTAAAATAGATTGGTTTCTTAAGCTATAATCCTGTTTATATCATTATTTTTCCTTAATACTCTCCCATATATGCTTTAGGAGATAAAAGAAAAATATGACTTGGATCTGGACCTCTATAAAATATGCACAATGATTATAGAACAAGATTGACTTATGGACGATGTTAGGCAGAATGTAATCAAAGATGCATGAGTTAATACTGGCTTTAAATGTAAGAATCCATAAAAGATGCAGCTCACAGGGGCCTTACTAGTATTGGAAAGGCTTCAGGGAGCCTTATCTGAAGGTTTTCGCTGGGCCTAGGATGATAGATAGTAAGTTACAGAGGAGGGACAGCATCCAGATGGAAGGCAGAGCTTAAGGAGAGATAGAGAGATGGGAATAAGCACAGAATAAGAAGAAGGATAATAAGGAGATGGAATGGAGATCCATGTCTAGCACACCTGGTTTATACGTGATGATTACTAAAATGTATTTTTTATTATAACTATATTGGAGAATATTGGGGGGAAAGGTGGATCATTGTCAAGGGCTCAGATTATAGAAGTTTTTTTTTTTTTTTTAAAAGATTTTATTTATTTATTTATTTATTTATTTATTTATTTATTTATTTGAGAGAGAGAGAGTGAGCACAAGAGAGAGAATGAGCAAGCACGAACAGAGGGAGGGGAGAAGGGCAGAGGGAGACAGGATCCCAGGATGCTGACCTGAGCCAAAGGGAGACGCTTAACCAACTGAGCCACCAGATTACAGAGGTTTTATACAACTAGACAGTGATCTCCCTGAGCACATTTTCCAAAAGTGGACTATTGCAGTATTTTAAAGTTAAAATATTGACACAATGGTTATTTGAGACCCTGATAAAAATATGTGTAGGTAATACATCAAGCAGAAGGTACATCAAGAGTGATGTGTCTTTAAATGCCTGCCTACCTCCAGGGACAAAGCTGCCTTTGATATTAGAATCTGGTTGTGCCTCTAATAGCTTGAGAAAAAGGCAAATTCAGGGAAACTTATTTTTAGGGAAGGCTTTAAATGTTGTTGGCCAGAGAACACCAAGTACTTAGGGAACAGAGTGATAGTTGCTTAGAGAGGGAGAATAATTGGTGTATTAAAGTCCTGAAGGGAATAGGGAAGAATATAGTTGGGCAGGTAAATAATTGAGTTATTATTGGACTAGTACAAAAATGATCAGTATGTACCTTTTGCAGAGATGACTTAACAAGCTTATAGAATAACAATAACTTAACAATGATTTATAAAATAAATCATTCAAAACATGATGACAGGTTAATATATTATCTTTTCCAGGTAATATGTTTTCATTTTTATGTGTATTTTAGTGGTAAAATCTCAGATATTTTAGCAGAGAGGATGGGAAAATATTCTCAGACGCTTAAAGTACATGAGAAGTTATTAACAGATAATAATGAAGGTAATGAATGTAAAGCTATAACAGCTTATGTAGTCACATTGAGTTTATAGTTTAAGTGTAAGAATAACTCAAATACATTGTAAGCATTATCGTATAATAGAGCATTAGCTTTGAAGAAGGCAGATTTTGTATCCAGCTCTGCTAATTAGTAGTTGTGTGAAATTGGGCAAGTTGCTTAACTTTACAGGGCCTCAGACTCTATCTAAAAATGGAGATGGTACTCTTTTCCTGGTTTTTATGAGGGTTTAATGAGGCAACACTTGTGGAGCATTTTGTACAGTACTTGGCATATAAAGTGCTAAAAAAACTGTTTCCTTACCACCCATCTCATCGTGCAAGTAGTGTATTATATTAATGAATAGACATACATACTTCTTCCTGTACACATTATTTCTATGTGTTCTTCTAATCTGTTTTATTCCTTTGTGCCTCTATCTACACACTATTTCTTCTTCTTACCCTCTCTCCTTCCTTCCTGCCAACTACTCATCCATCTACTAACAGATTAACAAATGATATAAATGTTACTATCGGCCGTATACTACTTTATAATTGCAGTTAAAAATAATTATGATTGTGGAGCTTGAACTCACCACCCTGAGATCAAGACTTGAGCTGAGATCAAGAGTTGGAAGCTTAGGCTGATCCACCCAGGTGCCTTGCATTTAAAAGTTATTTTGAAATAACTTCAAACTTACAGAAAAGTTGCAAGTACACAACAGAGACTTTTTTTCTTGCTTAATGATTTGAGAGCAAGTAATGGGCATGATGCCTATTATTTTCTCATATTTCAGTGTATATTTCTTTTTTTTTTTTTCAGTGTATATTTCAAGCAAGACATTATTCTACATAACTAGAGGGCTGTGATCAACATTGGGAAACCGTTCAGGGAGAAAAAAAAAGGGAAACCAATCAGGCCCCCTTTGACTTTCCTTAGTTGTCCCAACCAACCATGTCTTATATAGTCAAAGGATCTGGTTTAGAATTATGTGTTGCATTAAGCCATGTTTCTTTAATCTCCCTCAATACAGAGAAGTTGCTCAGTCTTTCTTTGACCATCTTGATCTTGAAGATGACAGACTGATTTTTGTAGTATACCCTTCAATTTTGATTTCTGTGATGCTTCCTCATGATTAGATTAAGTTTATACATTTTTGTCAAGAAATCACAGAAATGATGCTGTGTTTCACTTATGGTATACTGTCATAGTGTTAACTTTTAAAAAAGGCATACTTTTAAAGGATTTTCTCCATTTCTATTAATATCCTTCTGGGGAATGATTTTTAATGTTTGGGCAATATCAATTAGACATTTCATAATTTGTTTATCTACTTCATAATAAGATTTTTTTCATCATAGAACAGGTATCAGGAATATCAGTTCAGCTTTGACTTATAATTGATTCATTGTTTCTTGATCACCTAATATTATGAGTAGTATCTTGAGTTTTCAACCAAGTGGGATATTGAAATGGCACAATCTTAGGAAGGTTTATTAAGGAAATAATCTGAAATGAAAGAAGTTATTTTTTAGAACTGTATTTTTTCTTTTTTAAAAAAGATTTTATTTATTTATTCATGAGACACACACACACACACACACACACACACACACACACAGAGGCAGAGACACAGGCAGAGGGAGAAGCAGGCTCCGTGCAGGGAGCCCGATGAGGCATTCGATCCCAGGATTCCAGGATCAGGCCCCAGGCTGAAGGCAATGCTAAACCCCTGAGCCACCCAGGCTGCCCTAGAACTGTATTTTTTCTTTTCTATTCTTTCCTTCTTCCATTTTCTTTTTGAAGAAATTGCTGAAAATTTAAACCATTATATATGTCAGGACTACATATTGATGGCATCAGAATGGCTTTTTTTTCTTAGCCCCAAGAAAACTGGTACATGTATATCAATATCCAGTAGTAGCTTTTATATATTAAATAGTACCTGCATTGTTTCTTGTTTTATTTTTTTTCTAAGGTTAAGAAAGAGTGAATCCTTTTTTCTTTTTTCTTTTTTTTAAGATTTTATTTTCTTTTTGAGAGAGTGAGAGAGAGCATGAGTGGGAAGGGGGAGTGTAGAGGGAGAAACAGACTCCTCGCTGATCAGGGAGCCCGACTCCAACTCCCAGGACTCTAGGATCATGACCCAATGCTGAAGGCAGACACTTAACTGACTGAGCCACCAAGGCACCCCAGTAAATCATTCTTTTTAAAAATACTCTTTGTAGGTACTTACCTTTTTAGAATAAGTTCTGGATTATACATATACTATTAATTAACTAGGAGAGAAAAATTTTAAATTATCTAGGAGAGAAAATTAAACATATTGGATATGGAGTAGAATATAAATTAAGAACTTGGGTTTTAGATTTGAATCTGGATCTCGTTGCTTACTTCGTGTGTGACATTAGAAAAGGTACTTAATCCCTTTCAGCCTCAATATCTTCATCTGTAGAATTTGGTTAAGAAAAGTTCCTACTTTAAGTTTTGTTAGGTGAGAATGTAACCTTCTTAGCTAAGTCTCTTTACATGTCCAATAAATGTTTGTGTTTTTTGTATTCTAATGTTTTGGTGTATTACTGTATTCCTTTCATGAAGTGGGAAGTTCAGTAATGGTAGCTTCAATTTACTGCTCAGAAAGTGCTAAAGGTGGTTGCTCCTGCTACCTTCTTAACTTTGAGGATGTATTTATAGGCAGTGGGCAGAGACCCCACTTTCCATGTTGCCTCTGTAAATACTGGACAGGTGGCAACCTTCTTGCTTTCATTAAAGTGTTTGCTCACTTGAGATAAATTACCTCTTCCAGGTATCCAAATGGTGTGCCTGCAAGAGATCATTTACCTCAAACAGGGGAGAATGTTACTTCCACTGAAGGGCTAGGATATCAATCATTACAAGAATGGACTAAGGAACTCTTTCGATAGCTGAACATTTTGTATGTCTGGTCCAGACTGAATTTCTCAAGATAGAAATGAATGTGCTGATTTGCCTGGAATTATCTCTGAATAAATACAGTGGCTGGATATTAATAGAATGTTCATACATTTTGTTATACTTTTCCTCTATAATTGAATCATAATTATCCAGAAGATAGATGACCCAAGTATACATGCCCCTGCTATTACTATTCAGAACTTTCTTTCATTGTTAGAGGTAACTTTGTAGAGGTCATAGCAACTCTTTCAGGCTAAACTCAGAAATCTGGGTTGATTCAGCATAGCACTGAGGTTTTACACTTAGGAAGTTCAAAGCAGTGAGTAAAAATATTTCTGTTAATAAATAGTTATTGGTATATATTTTAAAATTAAGATTTTATTGAATCCTAAAGAATAATGAAATGAACATTCCTACTTCAAGTATGATCTGTGGACCAGCAGCATCAACATTAACAAGGAATGTTAGAAATGCCTAATCTCAGACCCTACTCCAGAGCTACTCAATCAGAATCTGCGTTTTTGTAAGGTCCTCAGATGACTGATACACACAATAAAGTTTGAGTAGAAGTAACTTAGGGGATTTTGTTATTTATGTAACTTCACGTATATTTGAAATTGAAACAAGGGTGTATCATTTTTGGTACTTCAGCTACAAGTGTCTATTTTGGGGACCCATATTTAATTTACTGAATTTTCTTTGATTTTGTGATTTTTAAAAAATTATTACCTTTTCATGACCCCATGTTTTTTCTAACATTTTATTGTCAAAAATTTCAGGTGCATAGAGAAGTTGAAAGAGTTTTACAGTGCACAGATATTTTGTTTTTTAAATTAAAATTGATTTGCCTTTTGTAATTTTTAAGAACAATTTTTGAATGGATAATTTATCATTGAAAGTGTCCATGACTATGTGAAATTCCAGCATCACAACTTTCATAGGATATATTTATTAGTAATGTTGTCAAAATAGTGTACAAAATCAAAATTATTTTAAGAAATACAGGTGAGGCTTCAGCATATTTTGTAATTTATAGGTAGTTTATGGGAAACTTCTAAGAGCCTGAAACCTTTTCTTAGAAGGGTAAGTTGCAAATCCAGATGTTATCTAGCAAAGTAACCTGTTATTTTTTCATATTTTTGTAAAAGGACAAAGGAAAAAAATTTCCTTTCAAATCTATAGTAAAATATATATGTATTTAGGAATATTGTATAATCTCTACCTGTTCTAGAAGAAAATTATGCCAGCTTACAAGTATTTGTAAAATATGACTATATGATATCCATTAAAACTTGAGTAAAAGAAAGTGGAAGCAAGTTTGAGCCAGAAACAATGTTGAAAAAACCAGTTATGATGGTCTACATAGTTGTATTGATATTTGGATTCTCAGGATTCAATTGCCAATTGTCAATGATGTCATTGAAGGAAAACCAAGAATTTAGGAGAAATAAAAATGTCCTTGGACTATGATTAGACAGGAATTTGTCCTGTAGCTTTTAATAAAAAGGGCATCATGATAGAATGAATAATGTTCTCAGTGATAGATATAGAGCCCTTTGTCTCTCTCTCTCTCTCTTGTTTTTAAGATTTACTGATTTATTTGAGGGAGAAGGGGCAGAGGGGAGGGAGAGAGAAACTCCAAGTAGACTCCACACTAAAAGTGTAGAGCTGGATGCAGGGCTCGATCTCACAACCCTGAGATCATAACCTGAGCTGAAACCAAGAGTTGATGCTTAACTAACTACACCACCTGGGTGCTCCTCTCTCTTCTTTTTAAGTCAAATATATTGGGGTATAATTTACATACAATAAAATTTATTCATTTGGCTGTAAAATTGAATAGATTTTAAAAAGTGTATATGCTAGAATGTATACAGGAAATTATATAAAACATTATCTTCACCATTTTGCAGTCACCCCACATACTCCTTGCCAAGACAACCACTAATCTTTTTTCTTTAAAATTTTTCTTTTCAAGCATTTCATAAAAATGGAGTCATACAATGCAAAGGTGTTCAGCTAAACTGCACAGGCAGAGGGAACAGTCCCCCCATTGTCCTCACTTCAGACCCCAGCTATAAGTTTAGGAATTCCTAGGGTCACTCTCACTTTAGGCCAGCTGGTTATGAGTTAAGGGGCTCCTATGAATTCTCTCAGGTTGCATAATTTGCTAGAAAGACCCATAGAACTCAAGAAAGTGCTATACTTAGGATTATAATTTTATTATAGCAAATGGAAATAAATTAGACCCAAAGAAAGGGATGTGTAGGGTAAAGTCTAGGAGGATTTCAGGCATTAAGCTTCCGTTGTCCTCAAGATAAGGTAACCTCTTTCCATCAATTTATGATAATACATATGGAGTATTACCAACCCAGGAAGCTCACTGGAGCTGGAGCTTTAGTGTCCAGAATTTCTATTGAGGCTTCATTACATGGACATGATTTTTTTTTTTTAACATGGACATGATTAATTGGATTGTCGACTACATTGCTGAGCTCAATCTTCAGCTCCCTTCCCCTCTCTGGAGGTTGAGTTGATTCACATTGGCTCAAAGCCCCAAGCTCTGATCACATGGTTGGTTTTTTAGACATGGCCAGTTCTTACCTTAAGTCATCTCATTAGCATAACTAATGATGCCTCCATGAGCCAACCCATTAATGTGAACTGTGAAGTGTGGTCCTGGGGGTTCACCATGAGTAACTGTATTCACTGCAGAAATTCTGAAGTTTTAGAGGCTAAGTGACCTATCGTGCCTGAACTTAAACCCTAGCTTTCTGTGGGCAACCTAAAAACACCTCAAACTTAACATGTTCAAAATGTTAATCATCTTCTTTGTCCCTAAACTTACTTCTGAATTTTCTGTCTTTGTGATTGGCATGACTATCCACCAAGTAACTAAAATAGGAACCTGGGGTACCATAATTTATTCTTATTCTTACTCTTATTTCTATATTCTACATATTTTATCAGTCTACTTTTTATCCTAGCCTCATTGTTGTTTTAGCTCCATATTTTTCGCATGTGTTATGTTCTTAACCTACTAATGGGTGTCCATTCTTAGGCATACCGTGCCATTCTAGCATCTATTTAGCTAGCTAGCTAGCTCATATTTAGCAGAGAAATAATTTGAGGAGGCTTGTAGATGTAACAAAGAGGGGTGCCTAGGTAGCTCAGTTGGATAAGTGTCTGACCCTTATTTCAACTCGGATCATGGTCTCAGGGTTGTGAGATTGAGCCCTGTGTCAGACTTCATGCTGGACATGGAGCCTGCTTAAGATTCTCTCTTCCTCTCTCCCAGCCCCTGATCCTCACCTCCCTCACTCCCCCCGCCCCCCACCAAAAGAAGTGACAAGTTGCAAGGACCATGAGTGTATTGTGGAACCTTTTTCTTATAAAGCATTGAAGAGTATGATGAAGTAAATTTAAATTTATTGTAGTCTAAGAGTATGCTCAATATTGATGTCTACTTCTCTCATATTGTTTTGTATGTATTTCAATATGATTAGCTCATTTTGTAATCATTTTTAATTGTTCTTTTTTTCTTACTTATTTTAAATGGCTGTAATACTAGTCCTGTCTCATTCGCTATTTTGAGGTTTAAATGAGTAAATGCATGTAAACAGTGCTTGATCTGTTGCATATCTTTGGCCTCATTGTTATCAACAGCATTATTCCCTATTTCTTATTGTATGAATTAACTCTTTGGTAAGGTGTACAAGACCCTCTTGATCTGATTCTCAGTTATTTGTATAGTCTCCCCTCTCAGTACTCTAATTAATAAACCTGCAATTTAGCTAAGCTGAATTGCTTGTTTCCCAGATGTGAGATGCCCTCTGTCTCCAAACATATGGAAAAAACTATTTTTGCTACTAAATCTTAGGAATTATTACATGGGTTATCATATTGGAAATATTATTCAATATTCATCACAGTTTTTATCTTTAAAAGCTACTTTGTGGGATCCCTGGGTGGCGTAGCGGTTTGGCGCCTGCCTTTGGCCCAGGGCGCGATCCTGGAGACCCGGGATCGAATCCCATGTCGGGCTTCCGGTGCATGGAGCCTGCTTCTCCCTCTGCCTATGTCTCTGCCTCTCTCTCTCTCAATCTCTCTGTGACTATCATAAAAAAAAAAAAAAAAAAAAGCTACTTTGTAGAAGGTACACAATTTTTTTTTTTTGGTCAGTGTTACTTATATGAATATGAATATACTTATATTTATCTTCAGTAAAAACTGGGGGCATGGTATTATATTATAGTTCTCTGAATGGAGTATTGTAGATATGCAGCTTTCTTATTATTTAAGTTGACACAGAGGCAGAAACTCAAGGATATAGATTTAATAATTAGGTAGCATATTCCTTAGATAAGAGGTCTTTTAACCTTGGGCTCACAGAACTCTTCTCAAAAGAGTCCCTGGATAGAATTTGGGAGCAGGGGTGGGGGTCTATCTGTGGACTTGAATGGAAAAAATTTTATATCTTGTTTCACTAACCACTAACTGAACTTTAACATTTCCTTCAGTTATGAAAAGTGATGACAGACCACAATGATATTAGCAGTGTAGTGACTGTTACTGATAGAAATCACCAACGTTTTCATATTATAATACAGTTGTTCAGCTATCTCTGGATATAGCTTATGCTCATCTTTATTAAGCAGTGACCATGAGACCCATTACATATGTGATGTGTAATCATAGTCTTCAGTGTACACGTGGACACAGAACAGCTTTGTGCCTAGTAGTTGTTCATCCATCCAAGTGAGCTTCTATATTCTTCATGCTTATGTTTTTTTTTCTATATTCCCCTAATACAAAATTCTCTTTTATTTCCTTGAAAGTGCAACCTGCAAACACCTGGAAACACATTAGAACTCTCTCAAAAGAGTTATTGACATTACCAATTTTCTGAAAAAGAAATAATGAAATTGATTCCATATACATTAGTATCAAAAATAATAAGATACTTAGAAATAAATTTAACCAAGGAGAGGAAGGTCTTTAATCTGAGAACTACAAGACATTGAAGAAGGAAATCAAAGAAGACACAAATAGAGGGGAAGGTATTCTGTGCTCATGGGTTAGAAGAATTAATATTGTTGAAGTATCCATATGACCAAAAGCCATCTATAGATTTCAATAAAATCCCTATCAAGATTCCAGTGGTGGGGGTGCCTGGGTAGCTCAGTCTGTTAAGCATCTGCCTTCAGCTCAGGGCATGATCCTGGGGTCCTGGGATCAAGTCTTATGTTCTGCTCCCTGCTTAGTGGGGAGTCTGCTCCTCCCTCTCCCACCACCCCTCTCCCCTGCTCGTGCTCTCTCTCATTCTGTCTCTCTCTCAAATTTTTTAAAATCTTAAAGATTCCAATGGCTTTTTAAAAATAGTAGAAAAAACACTGAAAACTTATAACCATAAGAGATCCCAGATAGCCAAAGAAATCTTTAAAAAGAGGAACAAAGCAGTAGGCATCATGACTTACTGATTTCAAGATATACTATGAAGCTATAGTAATCAAGATGTATAGTATTGGCATAAAAACAGACACAGAGATCAATGGAACAGAATTGAGAGCCAACAGCATAAACTGAAAACCCAAGCATGTATGGTCAACTAATATCTGACATGGGAGCCAAGGGCAGTCAGCAGATAGAAGACAGTCTCTTCAGTAACTGGTGCTGGGGTAATTGGATATTCACATATAAGAGAATGAAACTAGACCCTTATTTTACACCACTCACAAAAATTAATTTGAAATGGATTAAAGACTTAAATATAAGACCTAAAACTATGAAACTCCTAGAGGAAAACAAGGCTCCTTGACACAGGTCTAGGTAATGATTCTCTGGATGTGACACCTAAAGTGCGAGCAGCAAAATGAAAAATTAACAAGCGGGACTACATCAAACTAAAAATCTCTGTTCAGCAAAAGAAACTATCAACATATGATAAAGGTGTTAGCTAACACTAAGGTGATAATCATTTTGCAGTATATGAGTGTTTCAAAGCAACACGCTGTATTCCTTATTTTTTTTTTTTTTTTTTTTATTTTTTATTTTTATTTTTTATTTTTTTTACGCTGTATTCCTTAAACTCACATGATATTATATGTTAGTATCTCAGTAAAGCAGGGGGAAAGGAAAAAAAAGAGACCTTTAATCCTAGGAAACAAACTGAGGGTTGCTGGAGGGGAGAGAGGAGGGGGGATGGGGTAACTAGGTGATGGACATTGAGGAGGGCACATGATGAAATGAGCCCTGGGTATTATTATTTTTTTTTAATTAATTTTTATTAGTGTTCAATTTACCAACATACAGAAAAACACCCAGTGCTCATCCCGTCAAGTGTCCACCTCAGTGCCCGTCACCCATTCCCCTCCAACACCCGCCCTCCTCCCCCTCCACCACCCCTAGTTCGTTTCCCCGAGTTAGGAGTCTTTATGTTCTGTCTCCCTTCCTGATATTTCCCAACATTTCTTCTCCCTTCCTTTATATTCCCTTTCACTATTATTCATATTCCCCAAATGAATGAGAACATACACTGTTTGTCCTTCTCCGATTGACTTATTTCACTCAGCATAATACCCTCCAGTTCCATCCACGTTGAAGCAAATGGTGGGTATTTGTCGTTTCTAATTGCTGAGTAATATTCCATTGTATACATAAACCACATCTTCTTTATCCATTCATCTTTCGATGGACACCGAGGCTCCTTCCACAGTTTGGCTATTGTGGCCATTGCTGAGAGAAACATCGGGGTGCAGGTGTCCCGACGTTTCATTGCATCTGAATCTTTGGGGTAAATCGAGCCCTGGGTATTATATGAGACTGATGAATCACTGGCAAAAAAATAACTAAAAAACCCCCAAAACAGACAAAAAAAAAAAAACGGACAGAAAAAAAATAGCTAAAACCTCCCCCAAACAGGGGATCCCTGGGTGGCTCAGCGGTTTCGCGCCTGCCTTTGGCCCAGGGCGCAATCCTGGAGTCCCGGGATCGGGTCCTGCGTCGGGCTCCGGGCATGGGGCCTGCTTCTCACTCTGACTGTGTCTCTGCCTCTTTCTCTCTATGTCTATCATAAATAAATAAAAATAAATCTTTAAAAAAAAAACAAAAAATAAAACCCCCCCAAAACAGACAAAAAAAACCCAAAACAACAAATCAACAAAGCGAAAAGACAACCTATAGAATGGGAAAAATCTTTGCAGACCATGTATCTGATAAGGGGTTAATATCCAAAATATATAAAGAACCAATACAATTCAATAGCAAAGGACCAAATAATCCAATTAAAAAAATGGGCAAATAGACATTTTTCCAAAGAAGTACACAAAATGCTAACAGGGACGTGAAAAGATGCTCAATATCAATAGTCATTAGAGAAATGCAAATCAAAACCACAATAAGATATATTACCTTATGCCTGTTAGAATGACCATCATAAAAAAGACAGATAACAAATGCTGGTGTGGATGTGGAGAAAATTGAACCCTTTATGCACTATTGGTGGGATTATAAATTGATACAGCCGCTGTGGTAAACAATATAGTGGATCCTCAAAAAATTAAGAATACCACTATTCGTATCATATGATCCAGCAGTTTTACTTCCAGGAATGTTTCCAAAGGAAATAAAACACACAAGTTCATAGTAGCATTTATTTACAACAGCCAAGACATGTAGACAACCGAAGTGTTCATTGACCAAGTGGATTCAGAACTTGTAGTATATATACAAAAGAATATTATTCAGCCAAAAAAATCAGGAAATCCTACCATTTGCAGCAATTTGCACGGACCTTGAAGGAGTTATGCTAAAGGAATTAGATTAGAGAAAGGCAAACCTATATGATCTCTCTTATGTCTCCCCCTCCCCCCAAAAAACCAAAACCAAACTCATAAAGGAAGAAATCAAATTAGACTTGTGGTTCATCACCAGAGGTGGAAGGTAGGGTGAGGTGGAAGGTAGGGTGAGGGAAAATTGGTGGAAGGTGGTTAAAGGTACAAATTTCCAAGTATAAGATAAATAAGTCTTAGGGTTGCAATGTGTAGTGTGTTGCTACTGTTAACATTACTGGAAAGGTGTTAAGAGAGTAAGTTCTGAGTTCTCATTCTTACAAGGAGAACTTTTTTCTCTCTATTCTTGTCTTTTTGTTGTATCTATATGAGATGATGGATGGTAGCTGAACCTCTTGTGGCAGTTATTTCACACTATATGTAAGTTAAACCATCATGTTTTACACCTTAAGCTTATATAGTGACCCATGTCAATATTTTCTCAGTAAAATGGGAGAAAAAAACTGTAACACAGTTACTTAAGTTCCTTCTGTCTTCATGGCTTCAGTTTTTTTCATCCATTCAGTAAGTACTTATTGAGCACCTATTACATTCCAGCCACTTAAAAAAATGAGGTATAATTGACATGTAATATTTTAATACTGATTTCAGGTGTATACATAATGATTCAGTATTGGTATATATTGCTAAATAATCACTATAGCAAGACGAATTAACATTTGTTCCGCCATACCTAGTAACAAAAACTTTTTTTTCCCTGTGATAAGAACTTTTTTTTAAAGAACTTTTAAGATGTACTCTCTTAGCAACTTTCAAATGCATAGCATCAGATTTGAACTATGTATTCACAATCCTTTTTCTTTAAGATGTACATTGTATCAAATATATTGACTGAACCAGGGTGAAATTGCTGACTTTAGAACAAAAAAATTACCCAGTAAGTTTTGAATTTATTTTATTTTATTTTAAAAATATTTTATTTATTTATTTGAGAGAGAGAGAGAGAGAGAGAGAGAGAGAATGAAAAAGCACAAGCAGGGAAGCAGGGGGAGCAGCAGAGGGAGAGGGAGAGGGAGAAGTTGGCTCCCTGCTGAGCAGGGAGCCTGACATAGGGCTTGATCCAAGGACCTCGAGATCATGACCTGAGCTGAAGGCAGACACTTAACCAACTGAGCCACCCAAGGTGCTCATAGGCTTTGAATTTAAAAGCTTTGGAGAATTCTGGTGTTTCTTGAGAGAGGCCTACCCCTACTTGTAAAGTGAACTGTAGAAGCTTTAATTATATTTGTAGCAGTATATATTTGTGAGTCAGGATTTCCATCATTTTTACAGATAAAAGAATCAATTTGATTTTCAATATGGCATCTATAATGCCTTGTTGAAGATCACCTTGTAGTTAGTGTTCTTAGTTTGGCTAAGCAACAATATTCACTGGGCTATATCTCTTAAAAAATTAAGTTTTTAAAATATTTTATTTATTCATGAGAGACACAGAGAGAAAGGCAGAGACATAGGCAGAGGGAGAAGTAGGCTCCCTGCAGGGAGCCCGATGCAGGACTCGATACCCAGACCTGGGATCCACGCCCTGAGCTAAAGGCAGACAGACGCTCAACCACTGAGCCACCCAGGAGTCCCTTAAAAAATTAATTTAAGTCTATGTTTTAAGTATATCACCTTACTTTTATTACATTAATAACCAAACTTAAAATAGGTTGATAACTGCATCTCAATAAAATTTCCTTTGTTCTAATCATTCCCCCAAATATTATTTGTCTGAGTCAAGATATGTTTTTGGATTGTCCTATTATTGGACATTTATATCTTTAGTATTATTTATAAATAATACAGATAGAAACAAGAGCTTTTGATTCTTAATCAGTGTTCTAGATTTTTCATTCCTGTTTCCTAACACAGTGTCCTTATATATATGAGCTACCGTGTACAGATTCTACAGACCAACCATACATATGTACAAATATCTATACAGACAGTCACACAGTTTCACAGTTTCATACAGTCATGCCTCATTATAATTTTCTTCTACTCAATGGATAATTAAATGCCTTTCCATGTCAATAAAAGTAGGTATACTTTATTAATTGTATTTGGTTACATACTACTCCATTGTTTATATATACTATAGTTTACTCTCTGAATTCTCTGCTGATGAATATTGGTGTTCTTAAAATTTTCCATGATTATAAACAATACTGTAATGAACTGCGATATAATTCACGTTTGTGTAAAAAAATTATGTTTGTACTGTTATTTCCTTGGCTAAATTCCTGAGAAATGAGTTTGTATATTTTACATTTGGAAAGAATTGCTGGTGTGCCTTTCATGAAAGTTCTTTTACCTTATGCTCCTATGAACAGTATTGAGAGTGCTGGTTTCCTCATAATGCCTTTGGCATGTTAAATTTTGACAATCTTTTTCATATTTATTAATTTGAAAGGCAAAAGAAACTATGCTATTACTTATTTGCATTTTTTATTGTTAGGTTGCATATTTTTTCATTTGTTCTACATTCATTCATATTCTTTTACAGTTATCTCATGTCATATATGGGGTGTGTGTTTCCTATGGAATTATAAGAATTTGTGTATCACATGTATTAACACTTTGCTCTGTATCATGTAAATAATTTTACAGTTTGTATTTTAGTTTTGTTTGTGTGTTTTAATTTTTATATAGCTAAATTATTAAATATTTACTTTGTGGTTTTTCTATTGGTAATTTACTTAGGAATCCTAGTCTTATGTCAAGGTTGAATTGCTTGTATTTTAGTCTAGTATTTTCAAATTTTTTTTTTTTAAATTTTTATTTATTTATGATAGTCACAGAGAGAGAGAGAGAGAGGCAGAGACACAAGCAGAGGGAGAAGCAGGCTCCATGCACCGGAAGCCCGACGTGGGATTCGATCCCGGGGTCTCCAGGATCGCGCCCTGGGCCAAAGGCAAGCGCCAAACCGCTACGCCACCCAGGGATCCCAGTATTTTCAATTTTTATGTTAGATCTTGGATTTATCTGGGGTTATTTTTGGTTTAAGTGGTAAGGAAATGATTGATATTTATTTGTGTCTAGATGATCGCAGTTAGTCATAGTACTTTTCAGTTCAGTCGCCCACCTTTTCCTTACTGAATTAAGATATGCCATTTACTATGTATTAAACTATTATTATACATTCTTCGATCTATTTCCTGTCTCTCTGGTCTATTCCTTTTTTTTTTTTTTTAAGATTTTATTTATTTATTCATGAGAGACACAGAGAAGAAAGAGAGAGAGAGAGAGAGAGAGAGAGAGAGAGAGAGGCACAGACACAGGCAGAGGGAGAAGCAGGCTCCACGCAGGGAGCCCGACATGGGACTCGATCCTGGGACTCCAGCATCACGCCCAAGGCCAAAGGCAGGCACTTAACCGCTGAGCCACCCAGGGATCCCCTCTCTGGTCTATTCCATGATTTTCTCTAACTCTTCTAATACTAGTATCATGCTGCTCTTTACATATGTACATCTTGATGTTTTAAAATATGGTAAATCTGTCATTACTTTTTCTTATAACATTTAGAGCTATTTTCATAGTTGATTTATGTATGTATGTATGTATGTATTTATTTACTGTTAGAATATTGCTTTGAGGCAAACATCTTGCTATAATGATTAGTTATCATGTTTGAAAACTATGTCTACATTCATATTTTCCAGATTAGTAGCAATTTGGAGACACAAGCATTATTTTTGGTTTAAGATTGTGATATGTTGGGATTAATTGAAAAGAGTCGCATATAAATCGTTAATAGTGAAAGGTGTTCCTGAAAAAGTAAGCAGGGATCAGATCATGTAGGGCCTTATAGGCAATGTTTTAAGGAGTTTGAAATTTATTCCTAGATCTTCATCTAGGCTTAAAAGCAGTAGTTGTGACAGTATATATTTGTATTTTGTTTTGTTTTGTTTTGTTTTATTTTATTTTTGAGAGAGATAGTACATGTGTGTGTGTGTGAGTGGGGTGGAGGGTTAGAGGCAGAAGGTGAGAGATAGAGAATCTCAAGCAGGCTCCACACCCAGCATGGAGCCCAATTTGGGGCTCGATCTCATGACCCGGAGATCATGACCTGAGCCAAAATCAAGAGTCAGATGCTCAACCAACTGCACCACCCAGGTGCCCCTTGTATTTGTGTTTTAGAAGGTACTTTGTCTATGGTGGAGGATGGGTTGGATAAGGAGAAGACTGAAGAAGAGTAGGGAGATGCTTGCAAGAATACAGATGAGATAAGGTCATGATCACAGAAAACACTGAATAGATTGGAGAAATATTGAGGATGGGATGTGGAGATGGTAAGGGAGATGGAGATGTCAAGGGTGACAAAATATTCCCAAGTGTGTGGAGCTGAGTTGGAATTTAAGGCATTAGCATTACTCATGATTAACATTTGTTGTTGTCATATTTTTATGCATTGTTATTAATATTATACTGATGACCAACATTATGATTAAATAAAATAATTATGTGTTACATACATACTAGTTAAATAATTACTCATGAATCTCCATTTTCATTAAAAGAGTGTTTCTCAATCTTTCTGAGTTTGAGGACTCCATTTTGGTAAGAAGACATTGTAGACTGCTCTCTCCACACATGATAGTTGTTTTTTTAGGAGCAGTTGACTTTGATAATGTTTTAAAGGATTTTTAATTTTATTACCCACAACATCATGAACATGTATTATTCATGCTGTATATTTTTTTAGGGCTAAGTAAAGATCAAAGTGGCAATGGTTGCTCTAGTTAAAAGTGATAAACCCTTCAAATAATTTTTCAGCCTCCCCCACCCTGCCCCAAGATCTGTACCTCACAGGTTTAGAATTACTGGTCAAAACAATTCTTTATGAGTTTATTATAAAGATTTTAACCTTAAATGTATGATATAGCCTTTGCTATTGGAAAAAGTCCAGTAGAGTCCTCTACTTTCTCAAAAGACACATGCTATTAAATAGAAGGAAAGTGATTAATAAATGTATTTTACATAAGCAAGAATTTACTAAATGTAGCAAACATTTAAGCAGCTTAGACAAAGATAGATATGAGACGTTTCAATGATCTTATCTCTTATTTCTGTGTCCTTATATAAGTAATTCTACCACTATGTCACTGGAGGATTTTTTTTGTTTCTTCATTTATTTAGTGTTGAATTAATTGTACTCTATACTGTATAATGTGAAGTATGTCACAAAAACACTTCTCACTCATCAAAGCATAAATATTTAGTGCTCTTTCTGTAATTCCTTAAGAGTCAGCAGTCAGGAACTTAGAGTATATATGCCTCTTTCCTACTTCTTAAAAATTCAGCAGAATGCCTTGTAGGATTATATTGTCACTCAATTTCGCCTTTCAGAGTGGTTAGTGCCTATACAAATATGTTTCTATGAGATAGTAGAATACTGTTATTCATTAAAATTTAATTGTAGTTGATTTTTGCTTTTAAAGGCTCTTTGTGAAAATTTTATTACTTTGATATAGCTGAAAATTTCTTTAAATTATGAGCTTTTATTTTTATTTTTTAAAAAGATTTATTTATGTATTTATTCATGAGAGATACAGAGAGAGAGAGAGAGAGAGACATCGGCAGAGGGAGAAGCAGGCTCCCTGCAAGGAGCCTTATGCGGAACTTGATCCCAGGATCCCAGGATCACACCCTGAGCTGAAGGCAGATGCTCAACCATTGAGTCACCCAGGCATCCCAAATGATGAGCTTTTATTTTGTTTAAAAAGAATAACTTTGACATACCATTCAAGTTAATATTAATTAATTTTTCTTGGTATTATTTAATGTCAGTAATCATTATATTCAGCATTGTTGCAGCTGCTATGAACATAAAAATAAATATAATTAATCCAATAAACGTATAAAGAATATCCATATATGCTAGGCTAGCACAGTGTAAATATGGGGTTTACTGAGATAACAAAGGACATAGCTGAGGAATTGCAAGCCAGTTGAGAAACAGGGAATACATATATTAGACACTGGAATGATGTATTATATTGAATGTTATAGGTAAAATAAATTTTACTGTTTTTTTTAAATTTTTATTTATTTATGATAGTCACACACAGAGAGAGAGAGAGTGAGAGGCAGAGACACACACAGGCAGAGGGAGAAGCAGGCTCCATGCACCGGGAGCCCGACGTGGGATTCGATCCCGGGTCTCCAGGATCGCGCCCTGGGCCAAAGGTGGGCGCCAAACCGCGGCGCCACCCAGGGATCCCTAAATTTTACTGTTTATTCACTCAACAGTGATCCATTAAACACTATTTCACTAATTCTTTATTTAAAAAAAGATTTTATTTATTTATTTATTTATTCATGAGAGACAGGGAGAGTGAGGCAGAGACACAGGCAGATGGAGAAGCAGGCTCCCTACAGGGAGCCTGATAACAGGACTTGATCCCAGGACCCTGGGATCACCCCTGAGCCACAGGCAGACACTCAACCACTGAGCCACTCAGGTGCCCCTCAGTAATTCTTTTAAATCAGTGTTCTTTGTTATATGTTAATTGGTATATGAAGCTACTGAACTCTTTTATTCATGACTTAAAGAATTGATTGTTAACAAAGGAACTGTGTATTTTCATTATAATTACTATACCTTCCGTCAATGGGATTCTCAGAGAGAGTATGTTCATGAGAGACATATAGAATTAAACTTATATCACCGTATATTCTTAGAAGTCAATGCATCAGTAACAGATAGAGATAAATGCTACATGGAGATATTATGCTTTTATCCAATTTACAGTTTTATTTTATGTATAACTTCTAGGCAATGTGGTTTCCAAAATCTGCTGCATAAATTTTTAAAAGATTTATTTATTTATTTGAGAGAGAGAAAGAGAGAGAAAATACTAGCAGGGGAAGGGGCAGAGGGAAAGGGAGAAAGAGAATCTTCAACAAACTCTCCACTGAGGGCTGAGCCTAACACAGGGCTCCATCATGACCTGAGCCAAAATCAAGAGTTGGATTCATAACCAACTGAGCCACCCAGGCACCCCATGACTGCTGCATAAATTTAGAAATTTATCTCTCTTGGGGAGACTGAGTGGCTCAGTTGGTTAAGTGTCTGCCTTCAGCTGAAGTCATGATCCCAGGGTCCTAGGATTGAGCCCCACATCAGGCTCCCTGCTCTTCAGGGATAAATAAATAAATAAATATTTTTAAAAAAGTATTCATTTTTATCCACTGAAGAATAAAGAAATAAAATAAGCCTAACATTTTTTAACACAGGGCCTCTGTGAGATTGTTATTTCTGACTCAGAAAACCACTGATTGACCACCTTCTCAGCCAATGTTGCTCTTTAGTGTTGAACCATATGTATTCTTAAAATTATAAAACATATTTCCATTGGATAAAACTGGCCAAATATGCTTTTTGTATTTATGATGTAAAGACAAGGTTTAAATTAATTCCAACATCAGAGGCTCTTGAAATGTAGAATGGTATACTACTGAATTTAAACAATCTTTCCATGCTTGTCATTTTACATGGATAGCATCATAAAACAAATAATGACAGATTAAGACCTGCCTAGCAGAGGGAAAACTAAATTACACCACTTTTATTAAGGCATAAATAAACCTATTAACCATTATCTGGAATGCCAATTAGTAGAAAGTGCACTGACAATTTTATTTATCAACATTAAACACAATTATTAATTACAAACCTGATGAATCCAGCAGCAAGCAGGCCATGTTGGATATGCTGGGACCTTAAGTCCATTATGTGAGAGGGATGATTACCAAAATCCTGTGGGGAAATAAGTAATTGTCATTGTAAAATTTTAATTGCCTTGGAATAAGGCAAATTATATTTTCTTGTCTGAGAATATAAATAGTATGACATTAAGGTAACAAGCTTCAGTAGTCGTAAATAGAAAATGAATTTATGTTAGGTTTTAAAAAAAAGAAAAGAATGATGATAAAATTTTAGTGTCATAGCGTTCAGTGTAAACGATACAATGTTTCCTTTAGACATGTTGCTTAGTAGGTGAGCTATTTTCTGCATTCATTTTTTCATATTGAAAATTAATGTAGGAGAGGACTTTTTGAATGACTATCTACAGGTGAATGGGAATTATATAATTGAGAAAATATTTTAATTGTGTTGTGATTGGCAGAGTTGCGAAATGAACAAGAGACAGTTCACATGTTTTCTGTGTCTTTTTCTTTTTTTCCTCCCAAAGATCCAAATTCCAGAATTTGTGGACATTTACTCATAGGGGCAGCCAAGAATTCTTTTGCCAAACTCATGGATAAAATTAGTCTGGCTATGGAGAGTATACCTTTGCATAGTAACAGAAGTATTACATATGTAGAAAAAGATTCTCTGGTTCAGAGGTTGGCTCGTGGACTTCATAAAGTAAATACACTGGCCCTGAAGTATGGTCTACGTGGCCATGTGCCCATTTTGGTAGGTATACAATCTCATTAAATAGTGACTTTAGGATTGTAAATTTAACTCTGAATCACACTTATTTGTATTTTAAATTAGTTGTGTGTGAATATATTTAGATTTCCTTTAGATTTCATGTAATCTCTTAATACAATGTGTAATAGCACTTTCAAGTGTCTAAAAAATCAGAATACAGAAGTTCTGACATGAGTTGTGAATTTACTGTTTTCTATAAGTAGACAGCAGCAGAATGCTATGAGACATAAACATATGTCAGTTCCCTTTTCTAGCCATCTCAATTATTTATTTTCTGCAGTTGTTCATTCCATATCAACCAAATTATTGGTCACATAAAAAATAAAGCTTTCACCTCTCAGTTTCAGTTACAGCTAGTATTGTTCTCTGTACAATCTAAGACACATTTAAGTTGGTAAAATGGCCATTGCTATTGATTTATTAGTAAACCTGTAGTTACTGCTTGTAAAATTGCTCTTGATTAACAACAGAAAACCACAGCATCATTACAGAAGCAAATATTTGGATTTACACAAAGACTGCATGCAGCAGAGGTGGAACGCCGCTCACTGCGCTTGGAGGTCACAGAATTCAAACGAAACGTGAATGAAATGAAAAAGGAGATTGACAAAGCCCAGGGTCTCCAGATGCAATTAAATGAATTTAAACAGTCTGTAAGTATGTGAAATTTAAAATACTGTGGCTCTAGTGAACTCTCCTGTGATAACCATACACATAAACATATATATACATAGGCATATATACATGCATATATGATCTCTGTATCTATATATGTTCTAACCTTGTTTGTTTGTTTTTGAGTAATTCAAAGTCCCATGAATACGATTTCTTTTCCTTCAGAAAACTTCCTTTCTAAAATTCCCCAACAATACTGTATTATATATGTCAAAGTTGCTGAGAGACTAGATCTGAAATGTTCTCACCGTAAGAAGAAATGATAATTATGTCACATGATAGAGGTGTTAGCTAATGCAACTATGGTAATCATATTGTAACGCATAAGTGTATCATCAACAGGTTGTACACCTGAAATGATGTTCTATCTTCGTTATGGCTCAAAAAAACAGGGGTCATACCACATGCTTAAAGGAGTACTGATTTTTTTGTCCTGTTAAACTCCTGTTAAAATGTACACTGTGGCTCAAAGTGTAGAAAAAGGAAGTTCTAGTTAGGAGAGATTAACTGCGTTAGCAAACAAACCCCCAAGTGTATACTAAAAATAATAAAATGCTTCTTCCAGGTGAAGAACCTAATGTTTGGAATGGGAGGTGGGATGTCCTTTCTTTTCCTTTTATATTTAATATTTTGAGTAAACTAGATTTTTTCATTTAAATTAAATTGCTTTTCCAAAGAAATGTTCAATCTAACTTCATCGTACTCGTGTATTATTTAAGCAGAAGATAGCTGAGAAAAGAAAGGCTGGATAACAAATAACATTAAACCAAGATCAGAATGAGTAAATATATGAAGCACAATAAAATGGAGATATCTACGTATTCTATTTGCCACCTTGCTGCCTGGGTTAATTAGTAGCACTGCTATTCTTAATGTAGATATAGGAATATAGAGTTAAAAGATTAACCTGGAACTTTAGAATTGTATCCAACTGATGACAACTAATATAAATAAAAATACAAAATTTGTTTCCTAAATCTAGCAACAAGCTACTTTTAGTACCCCCTTCTTTGGGAAACCTAAGTTTTGTGTAAATTCAACTTCACTTTAAGTGGCTAATTTGGAATTTGCAGTTTTAACATTTGTGGAAAGAGAGTGGCAGAGAGCAGTTTAGTTACTAATCCTATGATAATGTAAATTGCTAATGTTAATTATTATTTCAAATAGCTACACCTTGAAAGGGCCAAAAGTTCTATAAATTAGTCAGATCAAGTAATCGTGAATTGACTTTCCAATTGGAGATAAGGAATAGTTTTCTTATCGGTGAGTGTCTAAAGACACCAATTTTTTCCTTACTTTCTTAGTTTTTTGTTCAGAGAAGGTAAAATTATAGAGCTACCTCAACATTTTTTTATTATAAAAGTAATATGTGGGGCAGCCCTGGTTGCTCAGTGGTTTAGTGTCACCTTCAGCCCAGGGCTTGATCCTGGAGACCCGGGATTGGGTCCCACGTCGGGCTCCCTGCATGGACCTGCTTCTCCCTCTGCCTGTGTCTCTGCCTCTCCCTCCCTCTCTCTCTGTCTCTTGTGAAAAAAAAAAAGAATCTAAAAAAACAAAAAGTAATATGTGATAACTGTAAATAAAAATGCAAAAAAGTATAAAGAAGAAAGTTCAAATCAGTCTAATCTTACTACTCATAATGAATTATTATTGAATTATGGGTGAGTTTTGTTCCCTACATTTTTTGTGTGTACATGTGCAGATGTACGCTTTTACATACAGTTGTAGTTTAGAATGATTTTGCATGTACAATTTGCAAAAAATATATACAAATATTAATATTTACTTACAGTTCTATAAGCATTTTCTTGTGTTACTTGTTATTAATCCCATTTTAGATAAATGAATACTATTCTATCATATGGATATGTCAATTTATTTGACTATTCTCCTATTAATAGATGTTTCATTTCCCCCCCAATTTTCTTTTGCCATTACACTTAAATCATAAAGAGCTATTTATAATTTTCAAAGCCAGATCCTTTGGAGTGTATCTCTGCCTCCTTTTGATTTGCTTTTAATTTTGCGTATGCTAACTAAATCTGGGATGTTGAGGTGGTCTGCCAAAATGGAAAGAAACAGCTATTGATACAATTTGAGATTTAGAATCTAGTCAACTTTTTTAGGTGTAGATAATAGTGACTTTCCTGAAAATTGGAAGATCATTATGTTGCTTCCTGGAATATGTATGGGGGATTCTAGATATTCTAAACAATATGATTTCCTAGTCCACAGCTAAGTCTTAGGAAAATAAGTTAACATCTTTGATTAGTTTGGAAGTAATCAGGACTCAGTTTCTAGAATCCAGAGAGAAGGTTAGAGTTTGAAGTAAAGTTGCTGGATGGTGACAAAACCCTCTTGTAAGAACTTTGGTTGAATAACTGGCTTACAGCAAAAGCTAGGCATATATTCCAAGAAATGTTTAATGTGAAATAAAAATAGGATTAATTGGGGATCCCTGGGTGGCTCAGCGGTTTGGCGCCTGCCTTTGGCCCAGGACGCGATCCTGGGGTCCCGGGATGGAGTCCCACATCGGGCTCCCGGCATGGAGCCTGCTTCTCCCTCTGCCTATGTCTCTGCCTCTCTCTCTCTCTCTTTCTCTCTCTCTGTTTCTCTGTGTGTCTATCATAAATAAATAAATAAATCTTTAAAAAAATAGGATTAATTGAAGTAATAATTAAAGGAATGAGGTAAGTGCTTTTTATATATTTATATTTATATATTTTATATATATTTATATATTTATATTTTGACACACAGTTGTGAGGTGTAGTGTTATCAAGCGATGATTTCTAACATTTAATGACCATATTGACCATGTATCAGGCACTGACCCTAAACACTGCAAGGAGTTGATTTGTTCAGTCCTCTCATATCAGGAATTGTTCAAAATTATTATCTTTATTTTACAAATGAGGAACATGGGGCACAGAGCAGCTAACTAAGTGGCCCAGAGTCACAAAGTTAGTAAGCAGAATCGACAAGATTTGAACATGAGTAGTCTGGCTCTAAAACTCGTGCTTTTAACTACTTCAGTGCAGTGGCTAATGTCTATATGTATCTATATGTAGCTGTGTTAATAAAGGATTGTTTCATTAAAAACATAACCGACGGAAAAGTGATGCTATTTTCCTCTAAAAAATAGAGCACGTACTTGCAGTCATCATCTTTCACTGATTTCAGGCAAAGCGCATGGGAGGAAAATAAAATAGCTTCTTTATACTTGGTCTAAAATTGTAACATAAAGGGGAAACATCCTGCCTGGGAAAGCTACTCAGTATTTTTATTCTTTCTGAGCACCCTATTCATCTACTGAGAGTTGTTCTTTAACGCTTAAGCTAACTCTGATGGCACTTTTTTTTTGGCTTATTAGCTCGTTACAGCTGCTTTTACACACCATCTCATTCTTATTCTCCTTTGCTATATTTGATTTTGATTGTTTACTTTCTGAAGAGTGAACAGAATTGAGCCAGTTTCTGGGAAGGATAGATGGACAAGAGAAAGGCTAAGATTAATTAAGTGTTAAGGTGAATGAAAAATTTTGAGATGTGGAAAGAAGTCCTGGGAAGTGATGGGGATCTTGATTTATAGAGGTCAAGTGACCGATGGTCTGATGGTGAGGAGTGATACTTTAAGACAACACAACAAAAAGTAGAAGAAGTAAAAAAATGTCTGTTCATAAGACCAAGAAGAGTGCTGTGGCTGCAGGGAATAGAGAGGGATGTTAGGAGGTTGAAATGACCAGGAGTGTCCAGAGGAGGCTGTTAAAGTTGATGTTCTGGAAGTGGAGAGTTTAGTTATAATGGGACAATGTGGAATGTAAGGCAGCTATTAGGAGGGAGTACAAAATAAATGTTCCTCCAAATCCAAACACTGTGAATGTTTCAGTGATAATATCAGATAGGCCTATCCTAGATGACTGTCAGGAAATGAGCCAACTTTCCTGTGTGCTTGTGATCATTTTTGTTACCTTGTGTCAAGTTAGGTAAATCATTCTGCCTCTGTTTTTATGCTATAATATTGCTGTTGTTTATGCTGCACTGTAAAATTTAACCAGTGTTGAGGCATGTGTTACATATACCTTTGAAAAGGCAAATAATAGTAAGAGACAGTTGCTTCTGGGAGGCAGCAGGCAAGGTACCTGGTGCCAAAGTAAAAATAAGTTAAAACTGTATTATGATATAGAAAGACTCATGTAATAAACTTATCCCCAGGCTTAGTTCTAGCAATTTTTTTTCCCCTCTGCATGAGATGCATGCTTGAGGAAACTACGACTAAGCATATTTGTCTCGTGTGGCAGAAAACTCACAGACAGTGGCAGAAAACTCTCAAAGTCCACATTCGACTGCAATAGTTTATATATTCCAAATGCCTAGAATCAATAGGATTTTTATTCTACTCTTCCCCTCCTCCCCAACCTATATTTTAAAAAAATTTATTTTTTACTTATTTTTTATTATTATTTTTAAAGATTTTATTTATTTATTCATGAGAGACACAGAGAGAAGCAGAGACACAGGCAGAGGGAGAAGCAGGCTCCATGCAGGGAGCCCAATGTGGGACTCAATCATGGGTCTCCAGGATCATACCCTAGGCCAAAGGCAGACGCTCAACCACTGAGCCACCCAGGCGTCCCTTAAAAAAATTTTAAATCCATTTGCTTTATATTTGTGGTTAATTATATTCACCTCAAAATCTTTTCAACAATGGAAAGTTATCAGTCTTAAATGTATGAATATTATATATTTTATGTATATATATATAATATTTATACACACAATGTGGTTAAGTGATTGTATAGTTTCTTCTGGTTTCGCATATATATTTCCCAGGTTACTTACCTTTTGTGAAACATTCCCATTCTTTGTACTTCATGATCAAGATATCTCTTGTTGTTTGCTGTAATTAATTTTAATTTGCTTAATTGTTTTGAACAGGAGATAATACATGTGTGTCCTGCCGTGGATTCCCCACCCCTTCAGGGATAGCCCCCGGCTAGAACTGTCTAGATAGATGTAGTGCTCTATTCTCCAAAGGAGTCATGGATATTGTAAAAACTGCTATATACTCTGATGCACAGTTTCATTTGTAGATGTTTATGAATATTTTTCACTCAGCAAATATCTACTGAGCGCCACTGAATGCCAGGCACTCTTCTGTGTGTTGGATGAGCAAGCTGAATGAGGTCTCTGCCCATTGGAGCTCCCATCCTTAAATTTGTGATTGGTGGCAGGATGCAGACAGGCAATAAAAAAAAGTGAATAATTATATGAAGTAAATTTAGGTAATGATAATGGCTATAAAGAAAATAAAGGAATATAGTATGGCGATGTGAGTAGCCATAGCAGTTGGGAAGGTATGGTCTGGTAAGGATACTAGAAAGAGGGGATGTTTGATCAGGGAGGCCTGACCCCTTGGAAGTGGTTTCAACTTAATATTTCTTGTGCTTTTCAGACCACATGCAAGTTTTATTTGATGTTTTTAGTACATTAAATGGTTAGTAATAGTAATGTATGTTGAACACAGACTTTTGGGTAATCACTTAAAAGCATAGGAACTTGTTACAGGCTTTAATTCCCACAATCATATTCTTTATAAGAAGTGGTCATGTATGAAAATGTAAACTGAGCATTATGAATTTATTTGAACTTGAAATAAGTTTCCTACAATTTTATTTGACTAAAAATGATAACTTTGGGAGTATAGCCATTCTACTTTAAAAACCAGAGTGATATTTCTTATCTTGACTCACAAGATTAAGAAAAATAAAGTGTACTTTTGTCATGTATCAGACATATAGAAATGTGTGTGTTATACTCTTTATGTTAGCAAATATAGTTTGGAAGATTAAATGATTTAACAGTACATTTAGCTTATCACTGATTTTTTTTTTTACCTTTTTTTCAGAAATTGATCACTCATGAGAAGTTTGAAAGTGCATGTGAGGAACTGAATAATGCATTACTTCGAGAACAGCAGGCACAAATGCTACTGAATGAACAGGCACAGCAACTACAAGAATTGAATTATAGACTTGAATTGCATTCCAGTGAGGAAGCTGACAAAAACCAAACTCTTGGAGAAGCTGTTAAGGTACGAAAATATCTCTTTCATAGTGTTTTATTTCCTTGAGGTATGGATCTTTGAGGGAATCACTTATAGCTCTTGAATAAGGAATAGAACCTAGGATCTGAAATTTTATCTTGTAAAGGTTTATAAGGATGGAATGAACTTGGTTTTGAGATCTCAGTTCCAAGCATGCATTCACATGTGTTGAAAATGTAAAAGTAGGTTTTACTTGCACATTGAAAACAAAGTAGGGATTTTTTCCAGTAATAATTTTCTAATTTTTTCATTGTTGTTCTTCAATTTTTCATTGTTTCTTCTTTCTTTAGGTCTTTTCTTTTACTTATTTTATGCCTCCTGATATTAAAACTCTACATACCTTTTGGATTTTGAAAAGTTTTGGGTGTGCGTCTGATTTTCACATAAGTGCGCATCTGGGGAGGGGAAAGCTTTGGTTAGGAAGAGTTGTTCTCTGTGTTATATATTTTTGGCAGAGGTACTTAGAAGGGAAAAGAGAAATTACAAAAAATAGTTGCCATTTTGGAAATTTTATTAACAAATTTAGGACTATGGTATCTTTGGTAAAAGTTGGCTGTAAAGTATAATGGAATTCTAGTCTCTGATTGTATTTGTGGAGTTTTCACTAGTATGCACAGTGGAATGAAATAATTAATTCTAGGAAAGCCAAAATTATATAAGCCTTGATATTGGGTATCATATTTAATTCAGTAAGCAACTCAGAGTTAATGTATAATTTATCATGCAAATGGTATATATTTATTCTAATAGCTAAACACTAATACTAATAAAATGGTCAAAATTTATTGAGTTTCCTATTTTCCAGGCACTATGCAAAATACTTTATAAGGTATTATCTCACATAATCCTCACACAAACTCTATGGAATCACTTCATTTTGTAGATGAGAGAACCAAGATATAAAGAGGTTACACACATAACCACTGGTAAGTGATAGATCTAGGGTGTCAGACTTCACATCTGCCTCCCTGACCACCTCATTACATATACTATTGATTGACAGCATACACATGCCAGGCTCTGTGCGACGTTCTCTACATGAATTATCTTGTATTCATGCTTTTTTTAAAAATTTTATTTATTTATTCATGAGAGACAAAGAGAGAGAGATAAGCAGAGACACAAGCAGAGAGAGAAGCAGTTTCCATGCAGGGACCCCGATGTGGGACTCGATCCCAGGACTCCAGGATCACGCCCTTGGCTGAAGGCAGGCACTAAATCGCTGAGCCACCCAGGCATCCCTCTTGTATTCATTCTTAAACTACCTCTATGAAATAGGCACTATTATTATTCCCACTTTTAAAAGTTTTTTTTTTTTCACTTTTAAAAGTTTTTATTTAAATTTCAGTTAGTTAAGCATATAGTGTAATATTAGTTTCAGGTGTACAATATAGTGATTCAGCACTTCTGTTCAACACCCATTTCTCATCACGACAAGTGCCCCCCTTAATTCTTATCACGTGTTTCACCGATTCCTCTGCACTGACCTCTGTTCTGGTAACCAAAAGTTTGTTCTCTATTATTAAGATAGAATTTCTGGGTTTGCCTCCCTTTCTGTTTTTTTTTTCCCTTTGCTTGATTGTTTTGTTTCTTAAATTCCACATATGAGTGAAATCATATGGTATTTTTCTCTGACTGAATTATTTCGCTTAGCATAATACTCTCTAGGTCTATCCATGTCATTGAAAATGGCAAGATTTCATTCTTTTTTATGGCTGAGTAATATTGCATTATTACACACACACACACACACACACACACGCACACACACACATCCCATGTCTTCTTTATCCATTCATCAGTCGATGGACACTTGGGCTGTTTTCATAATTTGGCCATTATAGTTAATGCTCCTGTACACATCAGGGTGTATGTATCCCTTCAAATCCGTATTTTTGTATTCTTTGGGTAACTACCTGATAGTGCAGTTGCTGGATCATAGAGGACTTCTATTTTCAACTATTTGAAGTGCCTCCATTCTGTTTTCCAGAGTGGCTATACCAGTTTCCATTCCTACCAACGTGCAAGAAGTTTGGTTCCCCTTTATCCACACCTTCACCAACACTGTTGATTTTAGCCATTCTGACAGGTGTGAAGTGATATATCTCACTTCATCTTTGGAGAAATGTGCATTCATGTTCTCTGTCCACATTTTAAATTGGATTATTCATTTTTGGGGTGTTGAGTCTTATAAATTCTTTATGTATTTTGGATAGTAACCCTTTATTGGATATATCATTTGCAAATATCTTCTATTCTGTAGGTGTCTTATAGCTCTTTTGATTGTTTCCTTTGCTGTGCAGAAGCTTTGTATTGTGAAGTCCCAATAGTTTACTTTTGCTTTTATTTCCTATGCCTCAGGAGATATTTCTGGATAGAAGTTGCTATGGTTGATGTTAAAAAGGTTACTGCCTGTGTTCTTCTCTAGGATTTTTATGGTTTCAGGTCTCACATTTAGGTCTTGAATCCATTTTGAATTTATTTTTGTGTTTGGTGCATTCCCATTGTTTTTTGATGAAACTCAGAGTGTTCAGTTGACTTGCTTGGGGTCTTTGGCCTATAAATATTGAAACTGGGATTTAGAAACTGTTTTAGGAAAAATTAGAAACTAATGAAATTTAAAAGAAGATACAGGTGAATTTAAAGAAGGAATTATAGATGACCTTAAAGAAAAAAATCTCCTAGGACTACTAGGATACTATTAATATTTTGGAGTATATTTTTCCTGATATGTGTATTCAGTCAAACCTTTTGAAATTGCTGTTTTTTACAAGTCAAAAACAAATGCCAGCAATTTTATATGGTTCAACCTGATATATATAGTTTTTCTTATATAAAAGAGAACACACTTACCTACTATTTTATAATATGCTATTAATATATATTAATAACAGTTGTAGACATTCTTATTGCCTGATATGATTCTGATACAAATGTTTTTTCTCCGTTCTTATACAAGTAATAAATATTCATTGTGTAAAAATAACAAAGTATAGATGAAGAAAAATAAAAGTTAAAAGAAGGCCAAATCATATCATCATATATATCTACAGTCAAAATTTTGTTGTATACTATTTCAGACCTTAAGTTTTATAAATAATAGACATGTAACCAAATATAAGTGCATAAAATATAATCATACTGTTACATATAATTTTTAATCTACTTTTTAAAAACATCATGTCAACAATTTTTTTCCATGCTAATAAATATAGCAGTGTCATCATCTTTAATGGCTGATGGAGTTCTTTTGAATATGCATGGTTTATTAGCCTAGTTTCTTTTTTTTTTTATTAGCCTAGTTTCTTATTGTAGATTTAGTTTCATTTTCCTTCCTTCCTTCTTTCCTTCCTACCTACCTACCTACCTACCTACCATGTAATTCTAAGATGAGAAACTCTGTGGCTAAATCTTTATATACATATCTGTGATTATTTCCTTAGCATAAATTCCTAGACGAGGAATTACTAGGTGAACTGCTGCATAAATTTTAAAGTGTAAATATTATGAATTGGCCTATAGCAAATTTTTATCAGTCAGCTTTTCTCCTAAAAGGTATGGCGGTTTCACGTTTTAGCCCACCTGGCTATTACTACTTCAAAAATTTTGCCAATTTGATCAGTATGGCCTTGTCACTGTAATTTGTATTTCTTTGATTACTAGTCAAGTTGGAACATATATTTTTAGAAATATATTGGTTAACATTTTTTATGCTTCATGTCTGATTAATAGATAATGCAATTAACTAGGCTTTGACAAAGCATATAATTGTGTCCTATTAGAGTCTTTCTGTAATAGCTTGGAGTTTGTGTTTAGGTGTAGTATCTTACAGCAGATAAAAAGCTGTTCATATTAATTTCTTTAAAATGCCAGTAGCTTAAATATTGTTGTCAGGAGTAGAGAATTGTTTAATTACTATCTCTTAATTAGAGCTAGCAGGTGGTGATGTGAAAATGCTCTCTTGTGGGAGGCAGCATAGTTCATCAGAAAAAGCACTGGCCTTGGAACAAGTATTTCTGAATTCAAATCCCAATTCTGCCACTTGGGCAAATAATTTAACCTTTTTCAGCCTAAGTTTCATCTTCTGCAAAATTAGGGGTAATGATATTTATGTTACAGAATTTTTATGAGAATTGATACTGGTTGAAAAGCAAGTATATGCTTGATAAATATTCTTTTGTGTTTTATGTGTCCTATGCATAATTTCATTTAAAAAAATGAAGTGTCTTGCTTTGTTTTTAGTCATTTTTCTGTATGTAATAGTTTTTTATGAATCATACTTTGGATAGGATATTCAGAAAGGCCTTCCTTCATGATGCAGCTAGATTTTGGCTAAGAGACTTCCTGTATTACAGTGGTGCATTAAAGAGTCAAGGAATCTCCAAGGACAAGAATATTATAACATCAACAAAGCTCAGTAAGTGGAATCAGAGTTAGCACTGGGAAAAGATGCTGGACTTACCTGCAGGCAGATATCAAAGTGTTAGAAGTAGGAGGCAACACTTTAGGCTCCACCAGCAGATCAGGCCCTGGACCTGAGGCTCCACACTAAGGAACTGCCTGATAATGTGAATGGGATAATCTCAGGTCAGTAGTATCTGGGCAGAAGCTAATGTAAAGTTTTCTCTGAAAGGAAGTTCCTTTAGGAACCCCCCCCCAGGTGAAATTCAACAAAGAAACTGATACATAGCAGATATGTTCATCTTCTATTCAGCCACATTGCTAAACTCTCTTGTCAATTTGAGTAATACTTTATCTGTACTCTTGAGGGGTTTCTACATAGAGCATTACATTATTTGTTCTATAGTGAGAGTTTTGTTTTTTCCTTTCCAAACCTTAATCTTTTAACTTTTTTCCCCCTTCCTTACTGCACTGGCTAGGATAGAATGCCGAGTAGAAGTGGAGGCAGCAAGCATCCTTATCTTGCTGCCAATCTTGAAGAGAATCTTTCTTACATTTCTCCATTAAGAAGGAAGTTTGCTACAGGTTTTTAGTTGATAAATCCTTATTGGTTAAAGGAGTTTTCTTCCTAGAGTATGCAGATACAAAAAAAAATCATGAATGAATGTTTGGATATTATCAAATACATTTTTATGTATCTATTGAGATACTGATACGATTCTTCTCTCTTATTCTATTGGCATGTTGAATTATATTAGGGATTGGCAAACTGTGGCTTAAAGCCTGGGTTTGTATGGCCTGTGAGCTAAGAATGGTTTTTTACATCCTTAAAAGATCCTGAAAAACAAGCAAATAAATAAACCAAAGAAGAACATGGAACACACAGGTATCTAAAGTTGCTCACCCCCTCATTACATTTTTCAGTATTCTGATGTTAGCCAGCCTTGCATACGTGAAATCAACCCCATTTAGTTGTGATGATTTTAAGAACATATTTCTGCATTCAGTTTGTTAATTTTTCACTTACGACTTTCAAATCGGTGTTCTTAATCATGATTGTTTTGTAATTTACCTTTCTTATACTGTCATTTTCTTGGTATCAAATTTGGCTAATGTGAAGGGACTTCTCACCCTGAACGCATGGAGTGGGAACTAGATAAAGTATAACAAATAATTCATGTAGTATATAGCTGAGCTTAAAACAATGTGAGCAAAATACTCAGATACTAGAAATGGGATATCCACAATCAAATGGCGAGAGGTGGTGAAATCTAAAGAGCTCACTGTGGCATACACACCTAGCTGGGGGCTAGAGTTGGTAATCACAACGTTAGGGAAATCCAGTCTTCCCTATCAATTAGATGAGGAAAGAGCTACCTGTGTGAAGCTGGGGTCAGGAAAGGCTGCCCCTGGGAAATGGGGTGGAGACCTTCCTGCCTACCAACTGTTGGGAAATCTGATATCTGCTCTGGACATTGGGTAGGAAAAAAGTCACAAAGAAAATGGAAGCCCAGGCTTCTGCTACATGGGAAGGTCTTGGTTTACACTACCTTCATCTAAGGGTTGCTCTGCTGAGAGATGATCTTCCATATGGCCCAAGACTTGTAACACCAGTGTGACCTGGTAGAAGAAAACTTGATAATATTCAGTAGGGTGCTTCAGAGAGCACACAGAAGACTTTTATGGAAGACTCAATGTTACAGCCATGTGGAGAAATGAATTGCACATCAAATGAGAAAACTATACCTTAGGTGGTAGGAATATTCAAAATGTTGAAAGATACTTTATTTAAAAAAAATTTCACACACTTTTATTCATATCATGCTTATCAGAATATTATGCATATAAAATGATGCTAAATTTTTAAAACTGTTTCCACTTATGCAACCAGGGGACAATATATGGGGAAGCCTTAGACATATGTATCAATGAGAGGAAAAAAAAAAACCCCTAGTTTTGAAAAAAAAAAGGGTGAGACCAATAAAGCCTGAGATGAGGAAGACGAAAGCAAACAGAATGTACAAGGGGATTTGTTTAGACAGTATGGAATTTATGTGTGTTTAGAGAACATGATTTTGTATTGTGTGTGTGAAAGGGAATATGTTCTGTTTTCCCTGTATCAGAATATATAATTTTGTATTAGACTGGATTCTCCAGAGAACTGTGTGTGTGTGTATACATATATATTTGTTTATATATTTATGTCATATATATATATACATATATAAAAATGAATATATATATTATTCATTCACATAATTATAACAACCCAGCCAAATACAGTGAACACTTTAAAGAGAGAGAGAAGGATGTAGGGGGAGATTTATTATGAGGAGTTGGTTCACATGGTTATGGAGGCCAAGAAGTCCCAAGATCTGCAGTTGGCAAGCTGGAGACCCAGTAGAGTTGATGGTATAGTTCCAGTTAGATTGTGAAGGCCTGAGAAGCAGGAGAGCCAATGATGTAAGTCCCAGGCTGAGTCTAAGTTAAAAGGCAAGAGAGGACTGATGTCCCAGCTTGAAAATAGAGAAAGCAAATTCTCCCTTTCTGAGATTTTTAAGGATAAAGGGTACTTTAAAACATAGTTTAAGTGTTTTTAAGTATTGTAAGAAATAAAGTATGAATAGATATGTAAGCCAAGCAATGAAGATGTCATTGAAATTAAGATTGCAGTGAATGGCTTGAACATTGGGTAGACGTTGAAAGGATATTAGCGAACTGGAAGACAGTGAGGAAATTACCCAGAATACTCTGCAGAGACAAAGTGGTAGAGAATCGGAAGTTAATAAAAAAAAAAAAAAGAAAAAAAGAAAAAAAAAAGAATGAGATATATTTAATGAAAGAATGAAAGTAGAATAAAATTGCTTGAAAAATATTTAAACTCTTAGAAGCAGAATCAGTGCAAAGAGTATTTTGAGCAAGAATGACTAAAAGTTTTATAGATTTAAAGAAAAGAGTAACTCCTCAAATTAAAGGAACCCACTGTGAGCAAGATGAAAAAAAATCACGAATAAGCACATAGAAACATAGTAATGAAACTATAGAATAGCAAAGACAAAGAGAAAATCTTAAAATCTGTGGGCTTAGGAAAGATAATCTTTCAGTTGCTGATCTTGAATTATTGGAACTAGCTTAACAAGTAAAAATTCTCGAAGAACTCAAGCCAGTGAATGCAGCAAGCTTTGAAGACAGCAACTAGACAGATTTAGCACACCTCTCTACTATTGGGCACTATAGACAAATGGAAAATGTCATATGGAAAAAAGTGGAACAAGTCAAAGATTTATTATTTTTTGCCCTACTTCCCCACTCAACAACTTTACGCTGTTGGTCTACAATATCCCTAGTGTCACTGAACCTCTGAAGCAGTTTTGTTAGGAAGCATTTCTTTATTTCATATGATACAGTTCATTAGGCAAGGAAAGCTACATATCCAAAGTATTTTATTTTTTTTTAATTTTTTTCATTGACTTTATGTAAGCTGAGATTTAAATTTAGTCACACTTATACTAACCATTTGATCTTGGATTCTGCCTTACATATTTTTATTTTTAATGACATACATGAAAGAATAATTAAAATAAGCAGAGTTACTTAAATGAGGGAGTCAACCTGTAGGTAAAAACTTGTGGGAGCGAATATAGAAATTTGTGCCTGAAAATGGGTTGCTGCTGTAACCAACACCTAAAGTATGAGGCACTGGCTTAGAACAGATTAGAGGGGGATCCCTGGGTGGCGCAGCGGTTTGGCGCCTGCCTTTGGCCCAGGGCGCGATCCTGGAGACCCGGGATCGAATCCCACATTGGGCTTCCGGTGCATGGAGCTTGCTTCTCCCTCTGCCTGTGTCTCTGCCTCTCTCTGTGACTATCATAAATAAATAAAAAATTAAAAAAAAAAAGAACAGATTAGAGGTATAATTCTCTGTTATCTAGATGGCTGCAGGGTGACCACCATTAAGTTTTGTGTCAGCATGCAGACTTGGGTGCATGGAAATAGGGTACCACAATAGCAGGGGTACCTCCAAGAAAGAATCTTGGAGTATTTATTGGTACATAGTCCTGACTGGAAGCAAGCATTAAAAATCTGCCAACTTTTTGAGGCAATTGTGTTGCCTAAGAAACCACAGATCTGAACTAAAATAGCCTTATACTCTTTGAGCTTTAAACAACAAACCTTAAATGAACCATCTATCATTTTAGTCAATGCACAGAATTCCAAACTGTAAATGTCACGGTTTATTTAGTTATTCATCTGCTGATGGGCATTAGGTCTGTTTCATCATAAATAAATAAATAAATAAATAAATAAATAAATAAATAAATATTCTAGATTAGAGGAAGGAGAAACTGAGTAACTGTCCTGAAATGACATTGCTTATATGAAAAGAAATTTTTTAAAAAAATTTTGCTTTCTCCCAAGTTTGACATTAAAAACGGCTGAATCATTAGGATTAGAATAAAGGTATAGCTATAGTTGCTCCTCATTTTTTTCCTGAGAAAAGTTAGGTATCTAATAAATTCTGATAAGTTTCGATCATATCTGGAATATACTACATGTATTTATTACTTACAGAAAATTTAAACATTTTTATATTTATAGGATCATTTAATTAAACCAATAATCTTTCTGTAAAGTCAAAAAATCACCTTTCAATTTATCTTTCTTAAAAAATAAATTCTGGGGCACCTGGTGGCTTAGTGGTTGAGAGTCTGCCTTTGGTCCAGGGCGTGATCCCAGGGTCCTGGGATCGAGTCCTGCATCAGGCTCCCCACCTATGTCTCTGCCTCTCTCTCTGTGTCTCTCATGAATAAATAAATAAAATCTTAAAAAAATATATTCTGTTCATTTAATTAATACACATATTAGAGCCATTGCTGTGTGGAGAATATAGTACTTGGCTTTGTGGAGAATATATTGAACTTAAAAAATAATATTTTTATCTTAATGCTTGGTGAGGTTTTTTTATATGACAATGGATGAGAGCTTCTGAAACTATTATAAAATACTAAATTCTCTAAATTGTTATAGTTTTGGAATTCTGTGGATATTGATTGAGAGAAAATGGCTTAGGGAAAAAATAAGGATTTTTTCACAGCAAGGCTCCCAAATAGTTCCTTTGTCAAACGCGAATCCAGCTCTTATTTGTGTGCCCTTTTTCGTCATCATTTTTAAAAAGATTTATTTATTTATTTATTAGAGTGAGAGAGAGTGAGCAAGTCTGGGGAGGGGCAGAGGGAGAGAGTGAGAAAAACTTTAGCAAACTCCTCAGTGAGCTTGGGAGCCTGATGTGAGGCCCTATCCCATGACCCTGAGATCATGACCTGAGCTGAAACCAAAAGTTGGTTGCTCAGCTGACTATGCCACCCAAATGCCTCAGCTTTTTGTCATCATTTATGTTACCTGCTTAATTCTACTATCTTGTCTTCTATCCATCAAGTGCACAGCCTCACAGGATCTCAAAGACACCTCTTCCCAGCTCCTTGGATCATTCCTCACCTTGCAGCTACTCTGGTATTTTCTTGCTTATGTCTCAATTTTAATGGAAAATTAACTCTATGCTGTATTATTTTCCATTCTCAAACTTAATTACACTTAGATTATGGATGGGAAAGAAGAAACAAGAAGAAAGAAGAGTGTATTTTTTAAAGTTCAAGTGGAGTAATTTGCAGGGATATTTTATAATTGTAATTGTGGCCAAGGGTCACATTTTATGAATATTTACCTTCTCATTAAAAATATACTGACTTTTATATTATTTTTATTTAAAAAATTTTTTCTTTTTATATTATTAATAAAATTATTTGACATACTCTGGGGGTGTAGAATGTGAATATTACAATGAATCATTTATTTATCTTATTTTAAATAAATAACCATATTTTCTCCAGTAAACTTTTAAACAAAAGAACCCTCAAATTCATTTACTTTAAAAAATTTAAACTTTTTAGTTGATAAACCCTGATTATAATAATAATTAACATCTATCACATAACCCATTTTCATAAAGTAGGATTATTAACGTCATTACTTAATTTAAAAGTCTTATCATTTTTTACTTTAATCCCATATATTTTTTATCTTCCTAATGACTTATACCATTGAGACCTATAGGGTAGTCAATTATATTTCAAGGTCAGAGAAAAAAGAATTAAGAAAACAACAGCTCTCAGAACATTTTTAAAAATATTAATTTAGTGGAGAAGATTCAAGCTAGAACCTAGAATACTCATAAAAAGTTGTTATTCCTATTTTTTTAATCTGAACAACATAAAGATATAAAATTAAATCCTTTTCTCTTTAAACCGATTATGACATAATTTACTTTTTTCTAAGTGTATCTCAAATATAATTTAAAAATGCCTTCTGCATGTTTAAATTTGTGGTCAAAAAATAGCAATTTGAGATTAGAGTTACTTAATTGAGTACTAACCTTTGGTTAGATTATATTTCAAATATTACTGAAAGTATTTTGAATCTACAGTTCAACTTTGTATACAGTCTTTTACAAACATTACCTAATTTGTTTTTCTGATTAAATATGAGGAAAGTAAGAAAAACTATAAAAACAGAAAAAACAAAAAATGTGTATGCACATTTTATCACACATATGTAACCATTATTAATATTTTGACAAATAAAACTGGGAGTATGCTATATATAATTTTGTATCCTGTTTTTTAGGCAGAGTGGCATTATTTTTACATCTACACTCACACCATTCTGGCATCTATTAGAATTTAGACTGTAGGTATGCAAAAGTAGAAACAGAGACACCATTTAGAGGCTAACAGTATAATCTAGACCAGAGACAGTGGTGGCTTGGAAGAGGGTGCTAGGAGTAGAGGATGATGAGATTCTGGGCATATTTGCATTTTGATAGTAAAATGTGTAGAATTTCTGGTGGATTAGATGTGAAGTATGAAAGAGATGAATCAAGGATTGATCTTCAGCAACTGGGTGAATGGGATTGACAATAAATGTCAATGTTAAAAATTTTAAAGAAGCTTATAAATAAGCCATACACTACTATTCTATCTTATGATTTTGCTAAAATATATTTAACTATTTTCTTGTTGGATAGTCATAGCATGTTCATTTTTCACTGTTAAAATTAAGATGAACACCTTATAATTAAGTCTTTGACTACATAGCTGATTATATTCTTAGGATAGAGCTCAAGAAGCAGGATTTATTTAGTCAAAGATATATAGATACTTTAAGTTGATGTGTGTATGTGTTTGTATGTGTGTTTAAGGCTATGAATATTTTCTTCAGATCTGTATTTACATCTGATATATATATATATCTGAAAAGGTATATAAGAGCACCTACTTGGGGAGTCTGGATAGCTCAGTCAGTTAAGCATGGGACTCTTGGTTTTGGTTGAGGCTGTGATTCAGGGTTATGAGATTGAACCCTGCATTGGGATCTACTCAGTGGGGAGTCTGCTTGAAATTCTCTCACTCTCCCTCTGACTTTCCTCCCTCAAACAAATAAATAAATCTTAAAAAAAAATAAAAGGGCACCTGCTTGACCCCATTCTCATCAGCATTGGATATCATTAGGTATTACCATTGAAACACAAATCAAAGCCAAGAACATTTGCCAGATAAGGAGAGGTCACTTATTTCTGCATATATTAATTGTATATGTAAATATACACAGTATACATGTATGCATATCTGACTGTATGGATGTATATGTACACTATTAGAAACCTATTTTATAACATGTTTTGGGTGGAGTCTTTGTCATTTGCATGTTCAGTCTTCTATTGGCTCCTTACTCTTAGGTCACTTCCAACAGTTAGTTGTATGCTGCCCCCAGGTGGTAGCAAGTGCTTTGATTTACATGATCTTATAGTCGGTTGACAAAGCCTGTGCTTTTGCTAAGATCTAGATTGGAATTGTGAATTTCACAGGATTTTCTTTTTTTGTAATTAATAAAAATATTAAAATAGCTGAACACAGCAAAGTTCATATAGGAGACTGGCTGATTACTATAACCTTAAGAAAAAAATTTTGTGTACAATTTGGGTACCTCTTATTAATCCTTTACTGTTGTCTTATCTCTAGACTCATTATTGTAGTTTGTTTAGAATGGTCCCTTATAGTTTTCTTAGAAGGCCTCTAGTGGTCCAGTGATTGCCTGAATTCCAAAATGGCTCACAGTATTATTATGAGATAGTCATTATCTATATGGCTTGAGACTTCAGGCCAGTCTGCTGTTAAAAATGTTTATTTTCCTCTTAGGTACTCAGACTTGGATGGCAGTAATCCACTTACTATGCTTAGAGAAGTACTAATTAGAGATGAAAGGAGTTTACTTTTCTCCTGCTCAAACTCTCTTATCTCCCCTCTTGTGGTATCCAAGCAGAACATAAAGAGAATCACCCAAGCTTTTCTTCTTCCTCCATCTATGGCTAAATCTTAGATAACAGTATTTTTCCAGTTCACTGTATTAGAAATAGAACCTATCGATTTGCTTCTTTTTGCAGAATTCAGATCGCTACAGACTCCTGCCTTAATAATACAAAACACACATAATCAGTTACTGAAAACACAGACAAGGAGTAGATGAGACCAGGCAATGGGTAGGTCAGTTGTCTTAGCATTAGTTCAGAGATGTTCCTTTGATGATGTAGGAAGAGTGGAAATATGGCTGTCACACCTTGGAATCTCATGAAGACCTTGAACATCATGCTAACAGTATGATGGTCCACATTGTGGACCAAAACCTGTATATACACTTTCTGTAATCCTCACAATTACCTGGAGATAAATATGTGTGTGTGTGTGTGTGAGTGTGTGTATTACACAAATATAAATATATAATGAATTAAAGATCAGAGTTATTAATAAATTTGCCCAAAGTCACATGTCTGTAGGATGTGTGGAGTCAGCATTTCAACTCAGGATCTGCTCAACTTCACAGCCCATCCTATTTCCAGTATACTATTTTCTTTCAGAATTGGGGCATTTTGTTCTCTCTGATGTATTTTTTAGAAAAGCATATTAGTTAAAATATCTAGAAATGGAAATTGGAATAATTCTAGAAATGTTTTCATCTGCAACTGTTTAGCTTTCAGAAGCTTATCTTCTTGTGCGGGTTTGTAACTCAGCCTGTTCCAAGTTCAGTTCAGCATTGGTGGCAGGAGAATGCCAAAGTGAAGCAGATGCTAAGCTTTGGGAGGATTAATGTTCTTACTTTGTGGAATAATACTAGGCATATACTTCAAAATTCAACCTCGTTTTCTCCTGTTATTTTTTTGTTTTTGTTTTTGTTTTTGTTTTACCCCCTCTTCTCTCTTTCTGGAACACATATCAGTGTCAGAAGTCAAATATATGGATTTGATCCTCTATGGTTCTTACATTTTCTCTTATATTTTTTTTTGCTTGTTTTTGATTCTGGTCAAGTCTGTAGGTTTAATTTTTCTGTTTAGATATTTTATATTACTCATTTTTAATTTCTAAGAATTGCTTTTAGTTCTCTTTTCATAACATCCTTTTTAAAACAGTTTTTGTATCTTCTCAAGTTGCAGTTTTCTGTTGTGTTTAATAGACAATATACAATTATCTAAGTTCTCTTTTTTCTTCTGAGGTCTTTTTTAAAGATTTTATTTATTTATTCTTGAGAGACACAGAGGGACTGGCAGAGACAGAGGGAGAAGCAGGGTCCTTGCAGGGAGCTGGATGAGGGACTCGATTCCCAGACCCAGGATCACACCCTGAGCCAAAAGCAGAAAGTCAACCTCTGAGCCACCTAGGTGTCCCTCTTCTGAGGTCTTTATGCATTTTTCCTGTTCCTTTTTTTTTAATTTTTAAAAATTTATTTATTTGAAAGATAGAGTGTGTGATAGAGAGCATGAGCAAGGGGAAGGAGTAGAGGGAGATGTAGCAGCTCAGTCTGCTGAATGGGAATCCTGATGCAGGACTCAATTCCAGGACCCCCCCCACCCCCCGAGATTGTGACCTGAGCCAAAGGCAGATGCTTAACTGACTTAGCGATCCAGGCGCCCTTCCTGTTTGTTTCTGTTGCTCCCCTTCTTTGATGTGGGGAGCTATCAAAGACTATGTTTCATAGAAATAGCCACAGTAATATTTCTAGTCCCGCAAATGCTTCCAGAATCTTGCCAGTCTAATATTAAGAGGTGGAGTCTGTTTTTATCTCTTTGAAATTGCATGGGCTTTTGTGACTACACCTGTGAATAGCATACGGAAGAGATGATACTGCATGGGTTTTAGCACTGCTCAAACTCTCATATTTCCCCTCTTGTGGTATGTAAGCAGAACATAAAGAGAAACACTCCAGTTTTTCTTCTTCCTCCATCTATGACTAAATCTCAGATAACAGTATGCATGACCATAAAAGGTAACATGGTTTCTGCCTCTTCATTCTCTTCTCTTGCTCTCAGCTTCTCTTGAGTTTCTCTGTCAGTGTTCTCTGTTGGAATCCAGCCATCATTCTCTGGAGGCCCAGGCCACGTGGTGAACTCTGTATGGCTCTTCTCAGCTAACGGCCTCAGCTAAGGTCTCAAGCAACAAGCCAGCATCCATCCACTGTCAGACGTGTGTGAATGAGCCTTCAGATGATTTCACACTGTAGCCTTCAGCTGAGCCTCCAGTTATCAAGGAGCAGAGACTAGCAGTCCCTGCTGTGCTCTGTCTTATTACCTGATCTACAGAATTCATGAATCTAATAAGTAGTGGTTTTCCACCACTGCATTTTGGAGTAGTTTGTTCTGGTAGGATTTGTCTGATCATTCACATTTAAAAATGAAGAAAAAGGAAAGATGTGATAACTGGCTTGCTTTCCTTTAGAATGAAGGGCTGTGAGCCAGTTGTTGGGCTGGGTGACTACCAGATGAATATGCTGGTCTTTGTTGTGTGACATACTCATAACCTATTTCTCCTTAGAGAATTCACCCAATTCCTGTTTGGCTTTAGTTTGTTTTATGGAATAAGTTCTTTTTTTTTTCCCCTTGTAGGTAAATGTCTGTTTACAATGGGTTCTGCATGGGGATACCTGGTGGCTCAGTGGTTGAGTATCTGTCTTTGGCTCAGGGCTTGTTTCTGGGGTCCTAGGATCAAGTCCCACATCAGGCTCCCCAGAGGGAGCCTGTTTCTCCCTCTGCCTGTGTCTCTGATTCTCTCTCTCTCTGTCTCATGAATAAATAAAATCTTAAAAAAAAACCCAAAACAGTGGGTTCTGCATGGTAGGGAGGGACAAGTGGGTGTGACTGGTCATTCTGAATTTCTGTCTTCCACACCTTGAGTTATGCTGCCCTATATTGTGCCTTGTGTTTTCCCATCTTGAGCCTTTGCCAGGTGTTAGAGCACCACTGCTCTTCTCCGTACCAGTCTTCCACACATACTCTAGATTGAAGGCTGGAGACTCCTCTGCTGTGTTTTGTCTGAAGTCTTCCTTCTGTTAAGGATCCCTCTCCCTTTATTTTTGTTGTTGTTTGTTGATTCTTTTTCTTAAAATGGAGTTTTGATAGGGGAAAGGAGGGTCATCTTGAATTTGACTTTGGGCTGCCTTGAATCAGTTGTCTGTATATTTTTATAAAAATCTTTCATTTCATTCAAATTTGAAAATGTGCTTCATATATACAAGGGCTATGCCATATTGTTCCTCATGATCATTAAAAGTTTACATGTCTCTTCAGCTCCTTCTTATTCCTCATTTTGTGTATTTGTGTCTTTAATCTCATTAAGCTTGTTGGGTGAGGGTGCCCTAAGTTTTGTCCTTTTAGATTGAATAGTCCATTTGGGCTCAAAAATCTTGTGATTCTTGGATCTCTAGTTTGTTGTAGCTGAATAAGCATTTCTACTTCTAAGCTATCCTTTCTTTGTGCCTGAGCAGTAATGTTAGAATTCTCTATACCTGACCTACTTTCCTGTAGGCCAGAGTGAGGTAAAGGGATTAATCTTGTTATTACTTACAACTCATTTTAAAGGAAATATGAGGTGAGGACCTTTCTTTTTTTAGAAGTTTTTTTTTAGAAGTCTTCAATAGTAAGGCTTGAGGTAGAGGGTATAGGAATAGAGAGGAATAAAAGATGAATTAATATTTTACTGTGTAAGATTAATAGTATTCTTAACAAAAAGGGGTTAGGGTGGGAGATCAGTTTGGGGAATGTGAGAAAGATTATAATTTCAATTTTTGGCTTTATTTAATATGAGAGGATCATAAGTTTGAGGAAGTGTATAGTTGGTTGCAATAACGTGTTGTAGTAAAGTATTGTCAAAGATGTAAGGAATAGATGAAGTATCTTGAAGATGTGAAAGAGCAGACAAATAGGTGGAAAGATCTAAATTTGGAAGGCAGAGAAAAAGGAGGTAGAGAAAAGCAGGACTTAGAAAAGTCCTATGTGAAGAATTTTATTGCAAGTATATTTAATGATGTCAAATACCCAGAAATATTACCTAGTAACTTTGAATCTGTGCTGAAAACTTTAAGATATTTCTGCATATGCTTAGATTATACGTAGAAACTCTTTAAGATAAGACAGTTTTCAAAGGGAATATTTACTCAACAAAGAGTGAACGTTTACTGTTTCCAAGGACATCTTAGTTCATGGGAGAGTTAAATTTTACATTAAAACTTTTTCTCAAAAAAAAAAATTTTTTTCTCACCCCCCCCCCATTTTTCTTTGTAACATTATTTTGCTTTTTTCTTTTTCTTTTTTTTTATTTATTTATTTATTAATTTATTTTGCTTTTTTCTAAAAACAGGTCAGAAAATTAGCTACTGTTAATAAGTCAGTCAGAGAAAGACAAATACCATATGATTTCACTCATATGTGCGATTTAAGAAACAAAACAAGTGAGCAAAAGGGAAAAAAAGAGACAAACCAAGAAACAGATTCTTAACTATAGAGAACACATTGATGGTTACCATAGTGGGGGTAGGTGGGAGAAATGGGTAAAAGAGGTGATAGGGACTAAGGAGTACAATTACAATGAGCACTGGGTGATGTATGGAAGTAAGCAAGTGAATCACTATATTGTACACCTGAAACTAATATGACACTATGTGCTAACCACACTGGAATTAAAAAGCAATAAAATTGAAAAAATTTCAAAAAATTAGCTTTCGTTGATTTGAAAAAATAATCACCAAGGTGTATATACCTTCAGTTCATCAGTGAGCTTTCTCCTTCGTGCCTGGCATACAGAAGAGGCTGGGCATTAGCCACTGGTGTGTTGTGTCCTTCCTGTGCTAGGAGAATGCTGGAACCAGAGGTCAGATTTCACACAGCAAAGAAAAGCAAGCCTTCAGTTTATTGAGTGATTACTGTGTCTGGCTCTGCTGGATACTAAAAGTATATTACCCCATTGAATCCTCACAACAATCTAGGACCTATGCAGCATAATTTTTTTCCAGATTAGGAAAATAAGACTGAAGAATGCCAGTAATTTTCCTCAGCTAAGAAATATTAAAGTAGGACACTGTATTCAGATCTGTTGGCTCTAAAATTCCTACTCTTTTATTATATCTGGCATGTGGATGGAGAGTGAACATAGTAAATAAAGATTTTTGCTTTGGGTAAGCCACAAAGGGAAAAAAAAGATGGTACTTGATAACCTAAAGAAATTTTATTTTATTTTATTTTATTTTATTTTATTTTATTTTATTTTATTTTATTTTATTTTAAGAAATTTTAAGAAATTTTAAGAAATTTTAAAGAAATTAGGACCATCCAGGTATTTCTGAATGGGAAGCCATGATTCTTTTTTTAAAAGATTTTATTTATTTATTCATGAGAGGCACAGAGAGAGGCAGAGACAGAGACACAGGCAGATGGAGAAGCAGGCTCCCTAAGGGGAGCCTAATGTGGGACTCGATCCCAGGACTCCGGGATCATGACCTGAGCCTAAGGCAAATGCTCAACCACTGAGCCACCCAAGCACCTCAAAAGCCATGATTCTGAAAATGCACCAAGATGAGAGAGAATGAAAAAGAAGAAAGGGTTAGATGAAAGATGGGAAGATGTGAAGTTGGATAAACAGGGCACAGGAAAGTTAGTTACTAATTTTAAGGTCTAAAGCATGTAAAACTTAAGTTGCTATAAATCTTACTGTGCCTTTTCTCTTATTGAAAAGACCCTGCAAAACTTGCTATGCAAGAGATTAGTGTTGGATATGTTAAAACTGTGTGCAAATTACGTGTAAGAACTATGTTAGAACAGTATGTAAGAGCTGTGTGTCCTAATGGTAGCAAATGTCAAAAGCATCTCACTTCCCTGAGAGGGGGCAAGTCTGTGGAGATCCTTAAGGATAATGACCTTAATAAACCAATCTGTCCTCTTTGGTCTTTGGTAGAGTTGCTGGCATTCCTATAGACTTGCTGAGATTTGAATAGCTCTGTGGTCCTCAAGCAGTAATACTACTGGTAGTACTCAGAAAATTTCTCTTTGGAATGCTGTTTGGGACAGTCCTTATATTTTAACAAGTGACTAAGGCATTAAGTGAGTACCTAGGTCAAATTAAATGTCCTTACAAGAAAGTGTTTTTGTTGTTTCTCAGGTGGTGAAACATTCTAACAAGGCATAAAAAGTACCAGATGTAGATGATGTGTTGAGATTTACGTTAGCCTTAAATGTTCCAGATACGCTTTAACCAGAGGGTACATAAGCATACCTCTATGATATTATAATTCATATATTCTTCTAGTGATAGAAAAAGCGGGGTATTTATTTTTTAAGCTCTGTACTACTGTTTGCTGCTTATTAGAAGGAAAGTATATTAAAAGAAAGATTTCTCCCAAACAAAACAAATAAAACTCCAGGGCAGTTACCTGGTCTTTTCAGTAGATTCTAATGATAATAATGTCCATAACAGTGGGAAGTGCAGACTTTGAGAATTAGAGATTCTCATTTGATGCAATTCTTTTTCTCATGTGAAACCATGCTCTCAAAGTCTTTGACCATAATGTGAAAAACTGTTTTCTCTGAAACAGTGATTCTTTATGTGGGGGAGTGGAAAGTGAAGCCCTTGGATATTGGAGGGCAGTCAAGAACCTATTGATATTGTCAATATTGTACATATTTGCAGTTCTGTATAGATAGATTTCAAACTCTGTTTAAGAATTGTGTTGAATTTTAAGTATTTAGAAATTGACCATGGAGATCCTGTTGAAGAATTTCTTTAAAGTTGAGTGATTCATTATATTATAAATGAGTTCCCTTCAGCCATTCCATTTGGCTCTTTTCCTCCTCTTTTCTCAAGGCCATATCTTAATTTGTATGATCACAAAATTGTACGTTGCATGTACTTAAAAAAAAAAGTTAGCAACTTCAAAGACCAAATGAAAATGAAACTAGAAGTGAGATCCTGTAAGAGAAGAGAGCCACGCTAGGAACTTTTTTAGTGTCTAGGGATTAAAACCACACTTGACACTTTCTTTTTTTTTTTTCTCTTGACACTTTCTTAATCTTCTCTTTGTATTAATTTCTGAGACCTGGAACTGGAGGCTTAATGGTATTATTTCTACATTGTAATTATACTAATAAACATCTTTGTCCATGACCTTGAAATTTATAGTGCAGCAGGAAAGATTTATTGACTTATGCTTTGGAAGAAATACAGGATTATTGCATAAGTAGGTTTCATGTTAAGCACATGTACTTGCATACCATTTATTCCAGTTAGTTTGAGCTGTAGCTTGTCTTTTTGTTTCAGAAATAGAGAAGGCTCTTGTTAAATCCAGATTCCTGAGAGATCTTTGTTATATTATCGAATCTACTACAAAGTAACTACTTTACCTTGAAATGTGCAAAAGGAATCAATAGGCCTACAAAACTGTTTTTTAAAAAAATATTTGAAACAATATTTTTTCCTGGTATCCTGAATATCAATGCATATGACTTTTCTGGGTATCTTTCTTCCTTTGGTTTTTGTTGCAATATTAAAGTCCCTTATAGTTAGAGGGCGTTCGGGTATTTTGGTTTCGATTTCTTTTTTTTGTCCCCTGCTCTGGCCTTCTATTTGTTTGTCTTGCTTTTTTGTAGAGAAGTACAGCTTCTAAGCAATTTTCCTTGGGGTGCCTTTACTTTTCATCTTAATCAACTTTCCCCATGATCTCTGTTTCCTTTTCACTGAAGTTTAAGTCCACAAAATTTTTTCTTTTTTAAACTTTTGGTTATTAAATGCAATAGAAAGTCCAGATAAATCTACAGTGGGCACGCACACGTCAGATCCACTTCTCAGTGATATTCTAGTCAAATCTCTTTCCCCTCTAATTTGACCTTCTCTCTCTGTGGTTGGCATTCGATCTTTGGGCACTCCATACTGAAATGAGGTCATGTTTTCATCTGAAATGTACATTTCAGTTGGAAAACCACTATTTTCAAGTATATGTAAACTATTTGTAATTTTGTGAATGATATTCATTTACATTGTGCCACATAAAATATATAATAACTGAAGTTGATTTCTGCCACTGTTAAGTGAGAGTTTTTAGTTTAATTGAGTTGACAATATGCTAAAGTATTTTAGGTAATATAAATATGCAGTTTTATAATCTTATGACTTGTATTTCTCAGAAGGGGTTCTTGGTAATTTTATAAATCTCCATCGTGGACTATGGCTTCAGGGACTGTGTACATTTTGTTAGCATTTGTCCTTGTATTACGTATGATTTTGTTAGCACCCTGCTAAGTAATTTGCAGCTAATACCTGTCTTATCTATTTTTCAAAACAATTTCTGAGTTAAATATTATCATTCATAATTTGCAGATGAGGAAACCAAGGCACAGAGAATTTAACTTGCCTCAGGTCATAGAGCTAGTAATTGGTGGAAAAAGAAACAGAACACAGAGATGATGATTTATTGATGATGATAGTAAGTCTTTTTCTGTTAGAAAAATTTTCTTTGAATGCACTACAAAAATGATCCAAATTGTATTGTTTAATTACAAATATCCCATGGTTAACTATGAAAATACTATTTATTTGTTGTTTCAAAGGGTCCATTTTAAAATTAGTAAACAGTACATTATAACTTAAAGGACTAATCAAAATTTATTTACTCTCTGAATGTGTTTTAGTTTTCATTAATCTGAGACTCTGGTGGTTTTGTTTCAGAAATAATTTAATTTAACTTTGATCAACTATAATCACCAACTTTAGAATATTACATTTGTAATGGAATGAGCATAAATATAAATATCTCAGACTTTGGAGGTAATTATCTAATTATATGTTTATATTTCTGACATGATTATGTGGAAATGTTTAATTCATTTTAGAGGTAAATTTACCCCTATGTAGGGCTATGTATACTAAATCATTATTCCATTCCATTTATAGGAAACATTTGATTAACATGCTTGAGTTTTATTTGGAAATTTGTTAACATTTCACTGTTATGTTGTTAACATGAGATTTCAGGAAACACTAGTATTTACTGATCTTGAAAGACTACATTTTATTTTAGTATTTTCACTTTAAGGGTTGTCTAATGAATGACTTTGTTATGCTTTGGTCTTACGGAATGCCTGCCAAGTATTATTTACTATGTTTTAATTAAAAATGTACATAAGGTAGTATTAACTTCTATGAAATTAGAATGCCTGAAACTGTAAAAGGTAAAGTATGTTAGTCAGTTTTGTCTTCTGATAGCCAAAAACCTGGCCAAATTCCAAAATGTATTTAGGGAGGTATTGTAATAAGGATTATTGTTAAGAGTACCAACAAGGAAAATTTCTGTGATAGATGAAACAGGAAACACCTTTAAAGTGGTTTTACCTTATTTCAGGAGTAAAGTCAGAGTATCAAAGCAGACCAGAATCATCAACAGTGTTTGTGTGATGGAAATAGAATTTGTCTGTTTTTCTGATCTGAATCCTGTGACATAGAGCAGACATAGAGTCCTTATGGAATTTAGAAAATCATTTATCTCTAAAGGATGTGGATTTAGAGCGTTTATGGCTAAAAGTCTTAAAATGAAACAATTTTAGGTATGGTGTGGGTTTGACAAAATCCCTGGAATCAGATGGATATGTATTATTATGTGACTATTAACTTGAGAAATACAAAGCCCCTTCCTGCCTATTCTGTGAAAGGGAAACAAATCATTGAAATCTAATACTCTTCTTTCCCAAGGAGTTAGATAAATGATAGTGATTAAATATAACTGCATATTTGATATGCATTTGATAAAAGGTTATATAACTGATTAATTTCCTTTTCTTGTTTAGTAGAGCACATTTACAAAATCAATTTCAATTACTATTATGATATCCTGTATATAAATTTAAATTAAGGTTTTGTGATGAAAGTTGATCTTATAAAAATTGTGACAGTTGCATTGTTAACCTAGAGTTTATATATAATATGTTGAAAATAATGGAAAAATACTAAGAGTATTTCTGTTGTCATTTTGGTCGCAAAATTTAAACTTTAAAAAATTGCAAAATTTTAAGTGTAAACATTAATATATTTGCATGCATGTTAGTAATGTATATAGTATATCATAGGTGTATTTACAAATATGGTATCATGTTTTATTAATTTAGAACTATATCATGGCCATTTAAAAATGTCAATTAATACAATTTATTCTTAAGGAAAAGAAAAAGAACAAAGAATTGCTTGAACATATTTTCCCTTCATTATATCTTTTTTATGTATCTAATATATTAAAATAAAATATGCATACACTAAATATAAATCAGAGAAGATTTTGGAAGAAAATATTTCTTATAAATTATAGCTGTACATATTAGTTTATTTTTATTTTTAATTTTTTTAGTTTATTTTAATTTGTAGTTTGCAACTCTATTTTTCTGTAAGGTAATGATACACTTTTATCATATTTTTATACTGACTAAAATCACTGACTTGCTGTGCTTTTAATAGTTAATTAAAATCCATTTCTCTACTGATGATCTAATATTAAATCAGGCTAGAAACTGATTTTCTGAAGTATCCACTAATGATGTTATAGCTGTGTAAGTACTAGAGTTGTCATGATCTTGGGATCGTGAGACTAAGCCCCAGGTAGGGCTCTGCATTTGGTTCAGAGTCTGCTTGAGGTTCTCTCTCTCTTCCTCTTCCTCCCTTCTGTCCTCCCCACTCCCCTGCTCTCATGGGCACATGCTCTCTCTCTAAAATAGGTAAATAAAATCTTTTTAAGAATCCTAGAATAAATTGCTATATGTAGGAATAGAAGTGTATCAGTTAGGATATGCTTCGTAATGTTGCAGTAACAGGTGACCCCACAATTTCAGTAGTCCTACAAGAGACTTCTCATGCCTTGTATGTACCCACTATGGACAGCTGTGCTTCTACCTATCTAGATTGCATGGATTTCTCACTCTGAGTGAGACTGATAGAGTATCCCCTAGACATTGCTGTTCTTGTATCTACTAGGAAGGGATATCATTTTACTTCTATCCACATTTCTTTTTTTTTTTTTTGTCCACATTTCATTGACCAAAGAAATGTGCACACTCCTGAACCTGATAAGATAGGGAATATATAATCTTCTTTGCAGAAGAGACACCACCAGCTACATGGTCAAACCAGATATCAGTGGGACAGAAGAGACAGGAGAGAGTATAATTTTTTCCTCAGAGAGGCAGAACAAATATAATCTACTACAATAACTGATTTTTAAAAACTTTATAAATACAGAAAAGGTGAAGACTCTGTTTTCTAGTTAGCCATTTGACTGAATTTGGCATAACTACATTTTATCACCTGTAGCTCTTTTCCCATTTGCTAGAAGGGTTGAAAAGAGGGAACCATATATATATTTTTTATTTTTATTTTTATTTTTTAAAGGACTTTTATTTTTAATTAATCTCGACACCCATCATGGGATTTGAATTTACAATCCCAAGATCAAGAGTTGCATGCTCTACTGACTGAGCTAGCCAAGCACCCTGTGGGGAACCATGTATTTAGTTGGCATTTTTCTCTCTTGCTCTAGAGTTTTTATTAGTCTAAAAAGAAAAAGATTATTCAGAGTATTTTACTATTTTAAAAACATGAATGTTCTAGAGTATATAGACTCTGTTAACCACATTCCATGAAGCATTTTCAAGGCTCCCGAAGCCATATGCTTGACATTTCAAGGAGTCACCACTAGATGGTGATCTCGCTCATTTAGAGGGATAGAATAGCTGTGTGTTTTTCTTCAAGTGAATGGGTTGGTTACAGAGGGATCGAAAATGTAAACTCTTGATAATTTTGTGGGAAGCTCTTTATAACCAAAATGGTACCATTTGTTGAGTAGGTGTATATACGTGTGTATACACACACCCTCACAGGAAAATTCCCTTTGAAACAAAGCCATAAGATAATGTGTTTTGCTATACTGTTACTTCCCGTGTGTGTGTGTGTGTGTGTGTGTGTGTGTGTGTGTGTGTGTGTGTGTTCAACTGTCATTACCCAAATATGCAAGTTTTCCTAGATCCAGTTTCTCAAGAAATTGCACTGAGCCTTGGGCCCATCTCTCTGCTTTTCCCTAATACTTTGTTTGAAATTGCCAACTGTTGCTGAATCTTTAACACCATCTTTATTGCTCATCTTCAGTCTCTTTTTCTGTAATTATTAGGAGGAAGAGGGATTAAAAATTACTGTCATGGGTATCACATAATGGGAAAGCTGATACCAATCCATTTAGTTATTTAGAAATAATAACTTAGTGATTATTCCTAGTGGTAACTTTTTTTTTAAACCTTTTTTTTTCTTTAAAACAACCCAACATAGCAACTAAGTTGTTTTTATTTAAAATAACCCAACACAATAACTACTTTGTTATTGGTAAAATGTGAAAAGGACATTTTAAAACTATAGGCCACAAAACAGTGTACTTCTTTTTTTTTTCTTCCAAACAGTGTACTTCTTAGAAAACAATCACTCAGTTTAGCTGCTAAGCAACTTTTTTGTGCTCCTAAAATAATGTGTTCTTTTCATCATATATTTCTGCTGTAACTTGGTTTATGGCTCTCTGTCATAGGATTCAAATAACTTACAGGATTTTGTATCGTTATTAGTAGAAATAGAAAATATATGACTAGAATGTTTTATTTATATAAAGTAAATATTTAATATTTACTCTGCTTGAGTAATGTAAACATGAATTTGATATAATATTGTAGCATACTAAGGAAGACTATGTGCTACAAACTAGTTCTTTATAAAAATTCTTTTAAATCTAGTATATCACTGAATACTCAAAGGTGAAATCTTATTAAACCTTTGTTACATTCCAGCTGAAGATGCAAATGAACTGTTGTAATATAGCCAGAGTGATCTTGTGCATTTATTTTTATTTGGTAGTTATGGTTTGTATCTATGATCTCTGAGACCAAGGTTGGAGAATGCCGCTCTAGGTTGGGAATCCCGCAGTGGCTTCCCATAGCTTTCTATGACAATAGTTGGCAAGTACTCAGTCATAGAACAATTCTTTGAACATAATCTTATACAAAAAGCTCATTGAAAACATTAAAACACAGTCTGGTTGAAAGAAGGAAGGGAATTGGGAGTCCATTAATTCAATTGTTGCCCCAACTTATCTTGATGCACCCCTGTGGAATACTGTATAAAAATTATTTGCAAGATTAAATGTCTAGTTTTCTGACGACACCTGGCCTACACGTACCTGTCTAGTCTTCTCCTGCCATTCTCAGTGGCATCCTTCAGCCATGCCTTCCCTCTTGTATTTCTCAGAACATGCTGTTTTATTCTGCTAAGAATGATCTTCATAACATTGAACACTCAGCTTGAAAAACAACTGCTTTCTAAGTCTCTTTTCATCTTTCTAGATAGGAAATCATTTCCAAGAAAAGTATATTCTTTGTTTTTATGTATTTATTTAGTTATATCTCACCCTGCCTGGTTTTGAACTCTGGCTCTGTGTAATCTTGGGCAAGTTACTTGAACTCTGTGCCTCAGTTATCCTTATATGTTAAGTGGGAATAATTGGGTTAATAAGATTAGTACTCTGGAAGTGTCAGCTATTATTATTACTATTACTATTATTGACTTTGGCATGAATAGGCATGATTACAAATAGATACAGTAGAGTCACATCCTATGTTGAGATTAGGTTTTAGGATCAGCATATAAGGCAAAAATCCTATACAATCAAATGTGTCTTTTTTCTTTAGGGAAATCTAATGGAATATTTGAAGTTATTAGTGGAAAAAGGATTAAGCCATTTTGTTTATTTTCATCCCTTCCAGTCTACCCAATTCAATAAACTGCTCCTATTTATTTTTATTCCTTTAAAAAGTCCCTTCCGGAGTGGCCAAATTAGAGGTGACATATTATACATAAATCCAGAATAGCCAGGTTTTCCTCTATGTTGGGATATGTTGCCATTTCTTCAGTTGCACACCAAACGAGGTTGGTGTACATTCAGGGGCCAAGTGGAATGAAAGTACATTTTCTGTATTGGAGACTCACTCTCACTTTTACCTCCTTATTAGAGTATTTGCAGTATCAGAGACATGTGAAGGCAGCCAGGTGAAACAGCAGGTTTAGTTGTAGTTGCCATTTGCTTTGTCTGTGTCACCTGTTCCACGCTGGCTGTAGACAAATGTTTATGACTTGGAGTGGCATCAGAAGTACTCGATTTGAATTGTTGCTCTCTCTTTCAATTCCTTTCCCTTTCCTCATCTCCTCTCCCTTATGCCTTACAGGGTAAGTGTTATGGGATTCTTTTAAGTCAAATGCATTTCTACTCTCATATCTTTGATTAACAAATAGCGATACTAATGACTAATTCTTCTGTTACTATAATATTATAATACAATCTGTATGGTGTCAGTTCTTTAAGTTCTTTAGATTAAATTAGGCACGTAGATGACTTTCTACACAGTAGCTAAGATCTTTTTTACCAGGTCAGTTTGGCTACAAGTGTTGATATTATAGAGCTTGATATATGTTGTGATAGTGTGGAGATCCTGTAATAAATCTTTAAGAAGTTGAGGTTATCCTGGGCAGCCAAATCTCAAGATCTGCAGGGAAAGTTCAGTGCTATTGTTGCTAACACATAAAGGAAAGAGAGAACTCCAGTGCTTTTCAAGGTTGAAGAAAAGCAGTGTCCTAATGAGATCTGGAAATGTATAAAATTCTGTACTTTAATGGTGTGCTATATAATTCATCCTTACTTTACAAATATTTATTTCTTAATTTCATTAGTACATTTAATAAGTGATGATAGTGATCTTGTTTTCACACAGGGGCCTGGAATTGTGCATGCTTTGATTTTTGACGTTGAAAGTGTGCTGTTACATAATACCAAAGCCCTTATTGAAACTTATTTCAGTATAAATAGAAAGCAGCTATTTAAATACATTGAAATACGTTACCTTACTTGAGAAATAGGTGAAATATTGATTTTACATTTCCATAGGGATTTCCCAGTTAGGATTTTATGGAAATACTGGAGAGATGGTTATTAATATCATTGTAGTGCAAGATAAAGAATAAGGATTTAGAGTGCTATGATTTGGGCTCACATTTTGGCATTAACTCATTCAGCAATTACATGACCTTGGGAACATTACTTAACTTCTCTGATTCTTAGTTTTCTGCGTGTAAAGTAGGAATGATAATGTGAACTATCTTGCTGGACTGTGAAGAATCAAATGAGTTAATGTAACGATGAGACGTTTATATGATGACAATCAAATGGTTCAGTTCTCATTCAAGCTATTTTTCCCATCAGGATTTGGGGAAAATAAGTTATAATTGCAAACATTTATTGAATGACAGGCATTGTTCAAGAACAGGCCTACCGCCTTCATACAACGGTAGAACGCTCTAGATAGTGCATGTTAGTGAAGGTGTTGTGTTTAGAACTCTCCCCCTCCTGAATGATTATACTTCTCAAATTAAGATAGAAATCAGTGGTATAATACTTAATGAATGAAAATTCATCTGATGAATAAACTTTTAACAAAAAATTTGGACTTTGTTTTATTTACATTTATGTCTAAAAGAACCTAAGTTTATTTTTCTAATTTAAATTTGACCTTCAGATTATCTTAAATTGATTTTTACTCAGCTGATATTTGATATACTTTTATTAATATTATTTCATATATAGCATATTCAAGACAGTCATTTAAATTCTGTAGCACAATGAAAATACTAATGTGAGGGTATTTTAATTATGACATAGGATTACTTAACCTGTTATTCAATTATATCACAAAAAGAATTCTTAAAATTGAAAAATTCTTCCAACAATAATTTCTTTTTATTTAAATGTCAGCAACCCAACTATATGAAGCCCTTTATAAATTATTCATATTTTTTTCAAATTCTTCTTAGTAGTTTTAGATAATTCTCAAGTGATGTGTAAAGAGCATTTAATCCTAAATGATATTTCTCTACAACCTAATTCACAGCTTGACTCATTAAATTTTGCCAGGGAATTCAACAACTTTCTGGACCTTCACATAGCTAAGACCTTCACACACATCATGTGTGTGAAGTTTTTGGGACTTGCTAGGGGTGGCTGATAAGGTCCAACAGAAGAACTTATGTTCTTAGGGATTCACTCAGGGAACTTAGAGGCCACCTAAGAGCTGATTCTGTTACAGCAGCAGCATCATGGTGGTTGTCACCTGCAGCCTGTCTCTGTTTCATAAGGCTTGTAGTGCAGCTAAATGCAGCTTATTTTTTACTCAGTGAAAATATTACTGCCACATTACTGCTTACATGCCATGTGTCACAGTAAATCTAGCTAACCACTTGTCTATTCTGTACTTTCTGAGTGTATTTTCCAGTTGAGAGGGCTCTCGTGATTCTCTTTATCATCCTCCTTTTTTTGTCATTTGAAATGTGTTTTAACTATTTCTCTCCCACTTCACCTTATTATTACCTAACACTTTTAGTCTACCAGAGTTTTGTAGTATATATGTAAGGTTTAGGACAAATAGCATTCAATATACTTTGAGCACTTGTGTGAGGTTCTTTTCTTTCCATTAGATTTTACTATTGATCACTTTCAGTTAGTTTACTGGGGAGGATTAACTTTTTGCTTTTATTTTGATGGAATATAAGAGGACATTTACCAAGGAATATATGAGAATATGGTACTAGTAACCATAAACTATTATACAACAAAAATCTTACAGCAGACTTTGAAATTTTAAAGGTGAATTTTCATTGCTTATTTGCTCCATTTTTTGATAATCATTTACCATATGGCCTATTTATAAAAGTAACTTATTTTATATTTGGTTTGTTAATTTCCTTTTATCTTTTTCAAGTGTGATAGAAACAATTATTTTAAAAAATTATATATGTTTACCATAAATGGTGATACAGGGATAATATAGAAACTCATATGTTGCTACATATAGGTGGGGATTTAAAGAAAACTGTAATGACACTACATGGGGAAGTATAAGTATTGCATTAATTATGCATTTTAAATATATGTAGTCTTTGGTTTATAGGACACTTTAACATCTGTTTTCTTTCTAGATATATGAGTTGTAACTAGAGTGTTATTTATTCAACCCCCAAAGTGGGTGAGGTAGTTTATCTTTGCTGTAGCTTATAAATATGTCACTTACTTTCTATGTAGCATTTTTATTGGAAAATAATAAAAGTGTTCCTAAGGAAGATAACTTAAAATTGCAGAACTTTTAATTCAAACTATTCATCTAAAGTAGAGAATACTAAGAACAGAAATTTATCCGTATATTAATTTTGCCACATACCAACATCTTTTACTATCGTGTACTTATTGTAAATTGTCTAATTGCTTATCTCACAGACATTCATGCTTTATTGTAAAATACAGTATTCTTTAGTTTCAGCCCTAACTTGTGTGCACTGTTGTAAGCTTGATGGTTGTATCATTTTAACTTTATACTTTCTGTGGCAGCCAGCCAGTGTGGTCGGTGGTGTGGTCGACCCAGCAGCTACACAGTTCTTGATTTATAGAATTTTCTCTTTGTCACATTATTAGAGTAGGGCTGAAGACAGCGTTGTTTCCTTTTGCAACATTAGTTTTAGTGCCCTGAGATGTTCCCAATTTATCACAATCTAGGACTGTTTATTCAAAAGTTAGAATCAGACGCAGTAAAGTTTAGAAAAATATGTCATAGATGTTTTTTTCCCCTGACCTAGGAAATGTAGCTTCATTCTTTATAACACTTATGTTGTTGTCTTGCCTTTCATTTTGTATGACTAACTTTTATACCAAATTGAATAAGCCATTAGCTTTTAGTCTGTAAGAATGTGGATCTGTAGATATTTCCCATTAGACAAAAGAAAATCTATAAAAGCGGTATCTCCTGGGGCTTAGTCTTCCTCGCTGGCCTAATGGTCTAAAGCACTGCTACACTGTACCCTTATGAGAAAGAACTATGTGGGATGATTCCCTTAACATCCAGAAATATTAACTGGAGAGTTATGCACATCCTTTCAGATAACTTTAGCTTTTGTTCTAGACCACAGTTATTAATCAGATATTCTGATTCAGGGAATTCATGTTATAAATTTTATATTTTGAAACTGCTACTGAACTAAATGACAAACTTTGTATATGTTCTGTAGTTTAAAATTCGAGTTTGCTGAAACAGGAGATAACATATTTAGGTCGCCATGTTGTTTTGATAGATTTTTTTTTTTTTTTAAAGAACTTCTCCTCAAAAAAGATCTCTACTGATGATGTTTGCACAACTCTGTGGATATACTAAAACCCACTGAAGTGTACGTTTTAAAAAGGTGAATATGTGGTAGGTGAATTATATCTCCACAAAGCTGTTATTAAAAAAATTTCCGCTGCTCAAAATATTTCATAGATGCAAACTAATAGAATTTTAATTTATATTCACAATTTAAAAAGTGCTAGCTTTAATAAACATTTAAAGCTTTATAAATATGAAATCATGTGTGAATTAAAAAATAACTTGTGTTCTTAATGAATAGTAATGCATGTTTATTATGGGAACTTCAGAAACTACAAGGAAGAAAAAAGACATTTGAAAAAGTGTGTAGGTCTTTTAATATTCGCATCTACTATATATTCTATCCCTAAGCTTTCCCTATATTTTACTACTTTCTTGCCAGCTTTCATTAGCAATAAATAGCTTTTCATGACCACCTTAGGAAAACAACCAGATGTAAAAACATCTTCTTATAAGTAGTTTAATGAAACCATTGCCTCCCAACCTCTACCCGCCTGGACTACGAGAGGTGTAAATGGAGGTGAGCAATAATACCGTTATCCAGAGAAATACAATACATATATTGCAGAATAGCTTTGGATATACAGTCAATTTGGGATTTTGTTGTAAAAATTTGCTTTAAAGCATTTTGGTTTTAAGGTGAAAACTCAATCTTTGGCAGAATTGTGGCATCAATTCTTATATAGGCAGAATATTATTCTGTCTTTTTAGAAACTCTTGTTATCATATTTAGCATTAGCTTTCTAACAGCTAAAATTGTTCACAGCATAGTTTAAAGATAAATGCAGTATCAGGCTTTGAATTTTTTTTTTTGTAAATATTAAGACCTGAGTACAAAATGAGGGCTGTACTGTGGATTAAGTGAAATATCTCAAGGCTGTGCTGTTCTGATAACTGAACCTGAAGTGACCTTTCTCAGACACAATTACAGAGCTGTATGTTTTTCCTTTAATTTCATCAGGGGTTTAATTAGTATACAAATAAAACTTCCCTTATCTTCCTTTCTACCTAATTGGCTTGTCTTCGCTTATATATGAAGTATGTGAAAGTGGGCTGTAATTAGGGTGACCGTGTTAACCTTTTTTCCTCAAATGTACTGTTGCCTAAAGGCCTCAAGGCCTAAAAACAGTGCTTTGGATTATTGCTTTGCAATCACTATGGCTGTCCCATAGGTTTTCTCATGAGCAGAAGGGCTTTGGGTGCTGCAGGTTCCCACTGCTTAACAGGATCTTCATTCTTCTCCCCACTAAATGTTTATTGATTATCTCGCTGTTCCAGGCTCAGCCTCCAACAACTTAATATCAGGTGACAGTCAGGAGAGTTCTCCAAGTAATTAGAGTTGAGCATTGGGGGAACAATTAGGAGCAGAGTTATTAAACTTGATTTATCCTATTCTCTCCTGAACAGTTTCTTGGATATCAGAACATCACACTTCCACAATCTACCCTGGTTGAGAAATTAGTGGCTAACCTGCTGCTTATCATTGTTGCCTTGCTGCCTAGAGGCACACCCTCTTGGTTTCAGTCATTCGGTTGGAAATATTAGAGTCCATAAAGTTTATCATGGGTTTTAATTAGATAAACCTGAACAGGAGAAAAGAAAAGCTGAACTTAAAGTTTTATATAAATATATAATATATGCTGTATATTATATATGGATAGGTACATATGTATATACATTATATATACACACATATAAATATGTTTTTCTTTCTTTGAAGCTCGTAAGGTGTTGAGGTTTTTAAAGATTTCTACTTTTGTCATCAAAAACAAAAAGGGTGAATATTAGGGAAAAGATATAATATTGACCCATTTTTTATGTCTTGGTGTTTTATGTATATGTTTGGGACCCACTGATGTAGATAGATTCCATTGTAATGTACTCAGCTCTTTAAAACGGAAATCCTGTGTCTGTAAGTTCTGTAACCATGATTACTGTCTCTTCACTTTCACATTAAGGAAGTATGACCTATACCTCTTTGTTTACTCCATTCTTTTGTTCATTTTCTGCAATTTCAGTCTTACAGAGAGCTACACCCAGCTATTCTGAAATAAGGCAAGCTTTAGGAGATGTTGGTGGGTCCCTGCCATTGCCCCTGAGACATGAAAATGAAAGCCAGGAGAAAACAAGATGTGGATATATTGTGAAAATTCGAATTCTATTAGCTATATGGTCTTTGAAAGGATGTACATGGGATTGCTGAGAAGTCAGGTGTGGTTTTATGATGATGCCAGAGTTATGGGTTTCTCTGACTGGACCAGTGAGCTTCACCCAGGACAAGGCTGGAGAAAAAACTGTGTACCTCACACAAATAGCCACCGCTAGTTGTGAGAGTTAGTGAGCAAGAGAATTTCAATGGATGGCACAAATCCATTATTTCTGTTGGAAAAAGAATTCGAACTTTATGCATACCTGGTAGTGAATCATTAGTTTTATCTTCATATCTGAAAAATAGCATTTTTTATTAACTGAAAGATGTCAGAAATCCTGGCTTTAAAAGGACTCAAATGGATTTTACTTTTTTAAATCAAGAAACCTCAGGATACTTCAATGCCTTTAAATATCTTAACAGTGGCACAAAATACCTAGGTTTGCATGGCCTTTAAAAATCTGTTCTTCATTGTATTTCTAAAGTTGGTTTGAATCAGTGACTATTCTATGGCAGAATATTCTTGATCATTTGTTAATACTAAAGATTAAAATATTATACCTAATAAGTAATCACAGTTTGCTTATTTTTAATTTTTTAAACTGTGGTTGTCTGGAAGCAGCTTGACTGAAAAGTGAAAATACTGCATTTAAAAACTTTTAACAGGGACACCTGGATGGCTCAGCGGTTTAGCACCTGCCTTTGGCCCAGGGAGTGATCCTGGAGTCCTAGGATCGAATCCCATGTCGGGCTCCCTGCATGGAGCCTGCTTCTCCCTCTGCCTGTGTATCTGCCTCTCTCTTCTCTGTGTCTCTCATGAATAAATAAATAAAATCTTAAAAAAAAAACTTTTAACATTTTAAAATACCTGATTTGACTGATGATTGCTTTCAATGTACTAGCATTTAGAGAGTGAGTTACTTTTTTTAGCTCCATGCAGGCAGCTTGCGTTTTCTGTACTACCTATTGTGAATGCATTAAGAGAATACTGCAGAAAGAATTTTAAACATGAAATTATAGCATCTTTAAACATGAAAATTTAAATATGAAATTATATTACAGCATTATTTATTGGACATTTGAAACATAGTTGTAGATATTAATGTGTGGCTAAACTCTGAGAAAGAAGGAAAAAATATGTGTGTGTGTGAACCAATTGCTCACTGTATAACAAATTTAGTTGAGAAACCAACAAGCTCATATTCTAGAAATTTCATAGGCAAGAGAACAAACAGATTTTTAGTGCTAAGGGATCCTGTGATCCCTGTGTTATTTTAAATGAAGTCTAGAAAATACTCCTTTAAAATGTGAGGTCTGATTCTAAAGCCCTAAAGTTCCAAAATAGAGTTTTGTACTCGCGTCTTAAAATTTTTGTGCTAAGGGACTGTCTCAGATGAAAGCAAACAGCAAACTATCAATCAACAGATTTTATACTTCTGGGAGTAGAAAAATATTTATGGAACATAAATAATTCTGAATGCAAGTATTATCTGTAACTTCCCCTGTTAGATGAAAGGTGTTAATTACATTTATGTTGCTGTCTTTGCCATGAGAGTTATTTAAGGGAAAGTGGGTGAGTTTTGCTAGGGAGCCCAGTTTGTTCACTGAGATTCTATAGCAGTCTGCTTTGGATCTCTTTATAAATAAAGTCGTGCTACTTTTCAGTCTTGGGTTCCTTATTCTCTTGTAGGTGTCCTAATGCGCCCTCTCCTCACTCACACACCCACTTTGGGCATATGCTGCTTTTTGTTTTGGATAGATTTGAAATTTCATGTGCTTTCTCCCCTGAAAATCTTTACTTCTTCATCATTAAAAGATAAGGTAGCTTGAGGTTTTTGTAATCAGATGTGGGTTTTTTTGTAAGAATAAAGTATATTTGCCTTCCAGTATTTTAAAAAATAAAATACAGTTGTATTTTGTAGCTAAACATTTTTCAAAATCTTCTCAGAGCTATCATTTCTAATTAGTAAGTATGTAAAATTTTTGCAGAAAATTTGTTAAACCTTGATGTGTAATGACCCAAGCGTGCTTCCCAGTCGGTCTGTATCCTTCTTTGTCTAATAGCCTATGGCATAAATTGAAGTTAATTATCAGGGCTGACAAGTAACTCTGTTTTCTGTCTGCTTGCAGAGTCTCTCCGAGGCAAAGATGGAGCTGAGAAGAAAAGATCAATCTCTGCGTCAGCTCAATAGACATCTCACCCAGCTGGAGCAGGACAAGCGTCGGCTGGAAGAGAACATCCATGATGCAGAGAGTGCCCTCCGCATGGCAGCCAAGTGAGCACTTGGACCTTGGGGAGATCACTTAAAACAGACAAAAGATCAATTCTTACTTTCATGCTCCGGGTTTTAGCCCTGGATAATACAGTGTTAGAAAACAAAAGTACAGCTGTCTCTCTTTGAAATTCTCTGATATATCTTCAAAAAAGAAAACTCTTAACTCAACATGCTAAATGTATATTTTATTGGGAAACCTCGGAAAAGTATTAAGTTTCTCTAGAACCTCGAATTATGTGTATTTTGGGCTCTGTTGTAGTGTTACATGTTTGAAACCATGATTACATTAACATGAAATGGAATACTCTTTAAAAGTTTTTCATAGTTCCTTCCAGCACATGTGCCTCCTTCCCTTCTGCCCCATTGCCCCCCAAATTTTGCTCTGCATATAGTACACTAATATTGTAAGTAATCTTTCCACAAAAAAATGCTAGCATATAATCAACATCTTTTTCAGTGTAATACATATTGATCATGGAAAATTCATTTAATTTTTCAGCTTCATATTCTAATATGTTCAATAGAAAAAAATATAGTTTTCAGAGTGGGCAGCTATGTAAATATGATGAGAGTGTTTTTCCTTTTACCAAGTAATCAAATTGACATATACTGTGAAGTTCAAATTGAACATTTCTCATGGGTATTTTTATTTGTTCCTCACATCAAATTTCATGGAATACTTTAAGACAGTCCTTTGTACAACAGCATGGCTTAAAGGAAATCTATTTATGGATTAAAGAAGCATCTTTATGGATTAAAGAAGCATCTTGGTGTTTTCTGAATTTGGAATTCTAGATTCCTATAATTGCAAATTTATATATATAAATATATATATAGCAATTATATAAATATATATGTATATAAACATATATAGATAGACTATAAATTAAAATATTTTTTGAGACAAACTCTTGTTAAACATCAAATATTGTGAACAATGAATGTAGTCTATAAACTAAATCACAGAACAGGGGATCTTCCATCTAGGATATCTACAGTTTTGCCACTGGACTTGGGAAATTGCTCACACATAATGGAAAAATGAGTTTACACTAGGCCAAAATATTGGCAGGTTTGAATACCTACTAGTAGTTTTCTGGAAAATCGTGAACTCCGTAATGTTGTACCACCATGGTAGATATATCTGATTGTCATTTTTGAAAAATATGAATTTGGCTCAATCAGCTTTTTGTTGTCATTGTTCAGTCTTTTTCCTTATGGCAAATGGAAAGCTTAGTGTAGCTCTAGTGCATCTTTGCAGCTCTGAAAATTCTGAGATTAATGGAAACAAGATTATAAAGTCTTCAGGTTCATATTGTATCTTCAAAACATAGCTACTAATTCAGGAATCTTTCATGTCTATGATCTGTGACCATGGGCACATACCCTTATAACATGAAATAAAGTTAATTTGAAATTTGGGGAGCTAATACATTATTTACAATTTTCAATCTATAATTTACCATTAAGTTTTTGTCTTTAGTATTTTCATCAGACTTTTAACTTAGTTTTATTTTTATCGAAGTATAGTTGGCACATAGTATTATATTAGCTTCACGTATATAACTTAGTGATTCAACGTTTGTATACATTAAGAAATGATCACCAGGATAAAACTAGCTACCATCTGTCTCCATTCAAAATTGTTTCAATGTTAACTATATTCTCTTTGCTGTACATCCAGACTTATTTCATTATTAAGGCCAAATTCAGTCTACAAGACAGATAGAAGAAACTAGTAACTTTGCCTGTTTCTAGTCAAGGTCATGGAGGATTTTCGTGCAATTATACACAAAGAGCCTATGTAGAAAGGAAAATATTATTTTGCATAGTATGGCCATTCAAAATATATCTCCACCATTAAGATTTTTAAAATCTCTTTCATTAGAAACCAAAAGAAAAAAGTTCAGGTTTTCTAGCACATTTTAAACCAATAACGTAATCATTGCTTCTTTTTTCTTTCTTTTTCATTTTTAAAAAAATTTCTATTATTTATTTTTATCTCTCTAATTTTTTAAATCTTTGGAGATACCCTTAAGATTTTTCCCCGTCTAAATTATGGCAGGCAATATAACTAATGATAAGAGTTTAATGCAGAAATACACTAGTGGATATAGTTAGATTTTACACTTTTAGAAGGAGTACAATAATAATGAACCCTTATTTTTTAATAATAGTTACTTATACTAAAATGTGTAACAGTTGTAAGGATTGGGTTTTACTAATACCTAAATTTAATTTTTTTTCTAGAGACAAAGAATGTGTTGCTAATCATATGAGAACAGTAGAAAATATGCTTCATAAGGTACTATAATTTTTCTTCAATATCATTCAACTTGTGTTATCACATTTTCCTAGTCATTAGTTTTGTTAACTGCATGATACTTTAATTCATTTTGTAACTTTCTTAAAAGTAAATTAATAAAAGTTCCTTCCAGATGACTAAAAATTTGTATTATACAATGCTATATTACATAACTTTCTTCAGAATTCACATTATGTACTTGATAAAACTATAAAAATAGTGGTTTCTCCAAACTGGTATAATTGCACTTGAGTTATTTGTGGTCTTTGCTGACTGAACCAGAGGTCATTATTATTCTTGCATGTCTCATAATGATAAAATGTTTGACCACACTGTCTAACCTCTCACCACTCTCAAACCTACTATCCTATATATATGTATATAGAGGAGCCATAATGTATTACATTTGGCAGTATTTTTCGAGTTGTAATTTACCTTCTTATAAGAATGTGTTCTTGAACTAGAAATTGAATATATTTAATAATATCTTATTATTTTCAAACTTGATTACTTCTGATGATAAGTTAACATTTAATTTGTAGTGATGAGTAGCATTTAAGGATGTTATAGTACTAAAAACTTAGAATCATATTTACAATAATTTTGGGACTCAACATTTATTTTATAACATAATTTTGCAGATAACTTAAAAATACCCACAAAATGAACCCTTTTAAGGAGATTTTAAATAAACATTAGCAAACTAGTATTTAATACACTTTAACATTTTAGAAACACTAGGCATCTGTATTATTTTAGATATTGAAAGTGACTATCATCATTTCATATCACCAAAAACACTTCCAAAAAAAAATCTAATATTCTGAATGTTATGTTTTAAAGTAGTATTGTTTGAAATTGATTTCTCCCCATCCCCACTTATAAAAGTTAGTCAGTGTAGTTTAAACATAGTCACATCAAATCCATATATGTTAGAAACCTGAAATTTGGTTTGTAGAAAAAGAGACATCTTTGGTTAGGTTTTCTTAATACTTGGTGAGACCCTTGGTAGGAGAAATCAGTTATGTTGTATATATGGTACATCTTTTTATACAGTTAATGTTGCCTTGCAATCCAATTGTTCATTTTCCCAGCTATAGGAAAAAGTGTTCGGTGGCAGCTACCTTGAGGGAGGCACTTTGACATCAGTTAAAAACTATCACAAGCGGAATACAGATGTTGTACCTTATCCTTTCATTATGAGAATGGCAAAATAGGTACTTTAAGTATAATCAAGACTCACTGCAGTAGGACAATTGTAACTGTATAGTTTTTCAGGTGCAGTTCATCTTTTGATTTTTGAGTCATAGGGAAAGAAAGATGTCTTTAGAATTGGCCTAGAGCCACTGTGGATTTACTTTTGGTTTATGGCTTTTTTTCCCCTTCAGATTTAGTGGCTAATTATTTTGATTACTATTTCTGGAAATTTCTATTTACGTAATGGTTTCAAAATTATCAATTATTTTTCAAGCTTGAAGTGAAAATTTAGGAAAGCCTAGTTGATTGTTGGGCTAATTCTCTTTTCTGTGAAGTTTGGATGAGAAAGAGTGGGTGCTAAAAAGAAAGTGGCCCAGAGAGTCGCTCTGAGTTCTCAGGAAGGTGCTGTCTGCTGGTCCTTATGCCAGCTTTTGCAGGTTTGTTTTTCCTGGCCCCTTAGACTGTCCAGAGGAGGCATTTTGCCATTTTGAAGAAACTGGGCATAGTACAGAAGGAGGTTGTAGGATCTTTCATGGCCAAAATGGTTGTGGTTGCATCCAAACTCTTCAGTACAGTTTATTATACATAGCCAAATAGTATAGCTACTTATATATCTTAAACATATGTTTTCAAGTTTTGTACCAGTTATTCTAGAATAAAATGAACTTTTACCTGCTGAATTGAATTTTAAAACTAACTTCTGACACAATAATCAAATAGAAGTTTTCATGAAGGTACTGTTTTTTTCTTTTTATGATTTATTTATTTACTTTAGAGAGAGCAAGAGAGAGATTGTGATGGTGAGGGGAAGAGGGAGAGTGAAAGAGAATCTTAAGCAGACTCCACCCTGAGTGTGGAACCCAATGAGAGGCTCAGTCTCACAACCCCGAGATTATGATCTGAGCTGAAACCAGCAGTTGGACACTTAACCAATTGTGTCACCCAGGGGCCCCTAATCATTATTTCTTTTCTTGAATTTTAAAGAACTTAAACAATTGAAGAACTTAAATTTTTGTTTTTTGGAAAAACAATTACATTTCATTGATAGTTGTTAATTTTTAAAAATTTGAAAAATTGTCACAGTGTTACATTAGTTTCAGGAGTACAACCTAGTGATTTGAGAAGTCTATATGTAATTCAGTGGTCACCACAAGTGTAGCTACCACCTATCATCATATAATGCTATTACGATATTATTGACTATATTCCCTATGCCTTTTATTCCTGTGACTTATTCATTCCATATCTGGAAGACTGTATTTCCCACTCCCCTTCATCTCTCACCACTTTTATTCGACATAATACTAGAACTCATAGCTGCAGCAATCAGGCATGAAAAATAGAGGCATCCGTATTGGTTGAAATTAAAAGAGAAGTTAAACTATCACTGTTATTAGCAAATGGCATGATATTATACATAGAAAATCCTAAAAACATCATAAAAAACTACTAGAATAAATGATTTCAATAAAGTTGTAGAATACAAAATTAATATCCAGAAATCAGTTCCATTTCTTTATACTAATAACAAAGTAGCAAAAAAAGAGAAATTAAGGAAAGAGCAGCATTTACACTTGCACCAAAGAGAATAAAATAGCTAGGAGTAAATAAACTTAACCAAAGAGCTAAAAGACCTGTACACTGAAAACTATAAAACACTGATGAAAGAAGCTGAAGGTGACACACACAAATGGAAAGATACTTCATTCTTATGGACTGGAAGAATTAATATTGTTTTTTTGTTAAGATTTTTTATTTATTTATTCATGAGAGATACAGAGAGAGGCAAAGACATAGGCAGACGGAGAAGCAGGCTCCATGCAGGAAGCCCGATGTGGGACTTGATCCCAGGACTCTGGGATCATGTCCTGGGCCAAAGGCAGACACTCAACCTGAGCCACTCAGGTGTCCCAAGAATTAATATTGTTAAAATGTCCATATTACCTAAAGCAATCTATAGATCCAATGCCATCCCTATCAAAATGCCAACAACCTTTTTCACAAAACTAGAACAAATAATACTGAAATGTATATGGAAGCACAAAAGACCCTGAATACTAAAAGCAATCTTGAGAAAGAAAAACAAAGCTGGAGGTATCACAATTCTAGATTTCAAGATATATTTGTTAATTTTTAAAAATTTTTATTTATTTATTCATGAGAGACACAGAGAGGCAGAGACATAGGCAGAGGAAGAAGCAGGCTTCTCACAGGGATCCCAAAGTAGGACTTGATTCTGGCCCGGGATCACGCCCTGAGCTGAAGGCAGGCGCTCAACCACTGAGCTACCTGGGCATCTCTATATTTGTTAATTTTTAAACTTGGTACATATATTATGTTCAACTTTTCAAGTCTTAAAATTGTATTATACAAAGCAGTTGACTGGATATTATTTTTTAAATCCCCTTTGGGACTAATACTAGTATTTAATAAGGAAGGCCAGTCATTTTCATCTAAGAGCATATACCTCATTTCAAAGAAACAGATGTTTTATTTTAATTACATGTAAATATATGCATGTATATATTATGACTTTTTAATGTAGGCCAGAAGTTAACTTTTTCTTAAGAAACTTTTCTGGGCTAACAGCAGGTTATTGGGATTAAGGAAAATAAAAGAGAACAAAATCACAATTTTCCATGAGGTGCATTTTTTATACACATGCTTCTTTATTTAGTTGAATTTTCAACTGTTTTGAAAAAACCAGAACTATCGAACTTTTAAAAAGTCACCATTTCAACCATTTTAAAGTGTACAAGTTAGTGGCTTTCAGTGCATTTACAGTATTATGCCACCACCACACCTGTGTTTTCAGAATATTTTCATCATCTCAAAGAGAAATCTAGGGGCCATTAAGCAGTCACTCCTATACCCTCTTATTCCATTTTTTGGATTGTCTTTTTACTTTCTTGATAATGTCCTTTGATGAACAAAATTTTTTAACTTTGATGAATTTTTTTCTTTTGTTGATCATGATTTTGGTTTTATATCTAAGAATACATTGGCAAATCCCAGGTCATGAAGAAATCCCCCATATTTTCTCCAAAGAGTTTTGTAGTGTTAACTCTTATATTTAGATTTTGGTCCATATTGAGTTAGTTTTTGTATATGGTATGATGGAAAGACTGAATTTCATTCTTTTACATGGCTATCCAGTTATCCCAGCACCATTTATTAAAAAGACTTTTATTTTCCCTATTCGATACCTATGTTGAGAATCTTTTGACAATAGATGTTTGGTTTTGTTTCTGAACTCTCAATTCTGTTTCATTGATCTATATATTGTCTATCTTCATATTAGTACCACATTGTCTTGATCTCTGTAACTTCATAGTAAATTTTGAAATTAAGAATTTTAAGTCTTCCAACTTTGTTTTTTTTTTTTTTCAAGAATTTGTCTTGACATTTCAGGGTTCCTTATATTACATATAGATTTTAGGATCAATGACATATGATTTTAGCATATGAAGAAGAAGGCAATTGAATTTTGATAGTATTTCCATCCTAATGTTAAGTCTTATAATCCATGACATGGGATGTCTATCCATTTATTTAGATCTTCTCTAATTTTTTTCAAAACTTTTGTAGTTTTCAGTGTACAAGTTTTGCACCTTCTTGCTTAAATTTATTCCTAAGTATTTTATTGTTTGTGATGCTATTGCAAATGAAATTATTTTCTTGTTTCATTTCTTAGTTCTTGATTTCCAACATTTAGAAACATGACTGATTTTTATATGTTGCTTTTGTATACTGCAACTTTGCTGAATTTTTTAGCTCTGATAATTTGAGGATTCTTTAGGATTTCCTATGAATAAGGTCATGTCATCTGCAAATAGAGAGTTTTATTTCTTTCTTTATGGTTTGGATGCCTTGTGTTTTGTTGTTGTTTGTTTTATTTTTTGGTCTAATTGCCTGGCTAGTACTTCCAGTCCTAGCATGAGATGACAACAGATATCTTTGCAATCTTTCTAATCTTAGAGGAAAGCTTTTGGTCTTGCACCATTAAATTTGATGTTTGGTGCATGTCCTTTATCAGATTTAGTTGTTTCCTGTATCTAGTTTTTTGAATTTTTCTTATCATGAGAGGTAGTTGGGTTTTGTTAAATACCCTTTGTGCACCAAATGAAACGATCCTTTTCCCCCCAGTCTTCATTCTAATAATGTTGTGTACTGCATAGTTCATTTATGTATGTTGAGCCATCCTTGCATTCCTGTTATACATACCACTTGGTTATCATGTATAATTGTTTGAATATGTTGCTAGATTCCGTTTGCTAGGTTTTTTTTTTTTTTTTTTTTAGGATTTTGTGTCTATGTTCATAAGGGATATTGATCTATAGTTTTCTTGTGATATCTATGGCTTTGGTATCTGAGTAATACCAGCCTCATAGAATGAGTTAGGAAGTGTTTCTTCCATTTTTTCTTTTTTTTTTTGGGGGGGGGGGGGTAGTTTAAGAATGTTAATTCTCTAAGCATTTGATAAAATTTACCAGTAAAGCTAACTGGTCCTGGGATTTTCTTTGTTGGAAGTTTTTTGCTTATTTATTAATTATTTTAACTTATAATAGATTTATGCAGGTTTTCTGCTTCTTTTTAAGGCCATTTTGGTGGTTTATGCATTTCCAAGATTTGTTTAGTTCATCTATGGTTACCTAATTTCTTGACATACATTGTTCATTTTCTTAGTGTTGTTTTTATTTTTGTAAGGTCAGCAGTAGGGTCCTCATTTTTCTTTCTTTTTTTTTTATAAATTTATTTTTTATTGGTGTTCAATTTGCCAACATATAGAATAACACCCAGTGCTCATCCCATCAGGTGCCCCCCTCAGTGCCTGTCACCCAGTCACCCCCACCTCCTGCCTACCTCCCCTTCCACCACCCCTAACTCATTTCCCAGAGTTAGGAGTCTCTCACTTTTATTTCTGATTGTAGTATTTAATTAATCTTTTTTTTTCTTGGCAAGTCTAATAGTTAAGGTTTGTTGATGTTGTTGATCACTCCAAGGAACCAAATTTGGTTTTCTTAATATGCTCTGTTATTTTCTTATTCTCTGTTATCTCTATCATTATCATTTTCCAATCTTTATCATTCTTCATGTGAATTTGAGTTACTGTCTGTTGTTGTTTCATTTCAGGGTGAAGGACTCCCATAAGGCATTTCTCATAGGACAAGTCTAGTGGTAATGAATACCCTCAGCTTTTGTTTATTTTAGAATGGTTTAATTTCTCCTTCCATTTAAAAAAATATATAAATAGTTGAGTTCTATAAATGCTTTTAAAGTGTATGTTATATACCAGGAGCTCTGCCAGTCTCTGGAGAAGTAACCATTCAACCAAAAAATATATATAGCACAATCCTTATATATGTATAGCATAGTCCTTTCCCCAAGGCAGAGACACAGATAATTCCAGTATAGCAACTGAAAGTTTACAGCAACCAAGCAAAAACTTAATAAAAAAATAAACAAAACAAAACAAAACAAAGAACCTACCTGAATCTCACCATTTAAGGAAATGAAGACCACTAGTAAGGAAAACTGAACAAGAATATATGTAAAAGTCATTAATAATATAGTTTTGATTTGTAACTCCTCTTTTTTTCTGTTGTGAGAAAAAGAGGGAAAGTATAATAATTATATTCTTCTATAATTTTATATTATGATATAGAAGTAGAATTTTTAGAATAGTTTTCAGAATAGGGATCCTATTTGGATATATACAATAATGTGTGAATTATTTAGGGTCAAGTATGAGAAAATTAAGTATTTATTGGGTGCTAACCAAGTACTTAACAGAGAGATGTCTTGGTTTACTGTAGCTGGGGGTGAAAGTAAGTAAATTTAGGTAAAATTGGAATGTAGAGAAGAATGAACTTTTTTTGTAGTCACTTTTTGTTATTGTTGAGTTAGCAGAGTAGCTGTATTCTTGAGGCTTTTAGAAATTGCTGAAATCCTACAAGTTCAAAAGGATTAGCTATAGTGTTTCCTGTGTATGATTATAGTGCACTATGAACTTTAAAGGTACTTCTGAATATTTACTAAGAAGTCTTAGCTGCCTCTTCAGTAAAATATCTAAAAGATAAAACAGGAAGTCACAATCCAGAAGCCTCAAAAGACTGTAGAGGACCTTATATCTATAAACCCTGTAAACTTATCAGGCTGAATGATACTGGACAATAGCTAGGAAGTTACAGGAGTTTTTGCTAATATTCTGAGATTGGTTTCTACAATAAGGTTACTTTAAAGCCTCTTATTCATCATAAAACACAATATTTAATATAAATAGTTGAGTTCTATAAATGCTTTTAAAGTGTATATTACATACCAGGAGCTCTACTAGTCTCTGGAGAAGTAACCATTCAACCAAAAAATATATATAGCACAATCCTTATATATATATAGCATAGTCCTTTCCCCAAGGCAGAGACACAGATAATTCTAGTATACCATGGTAAATATGAATCCATAAGATGCAGTTTCACATCCATTTAGATGGAGTTATTCATCTATGAGGCATACTTAGAAAACCCATGGGTTTGCTGGAGGTTTCTTAGAAGACAATTAATGCCTAGATGGGGCTTTGAAGTGTGAGGAAAGATGAGAAAGGTGTTCCAGCAGAGAGGATGGCATGTGCAAGTGCATAGAAGCATGAATAGTCAGACATCCTCAGTTCATCAGTAAGTGCAAGGAGAGTGCAAGAGAAGCAGCTGAATGGGGCACTTGGAAGCCAACTCATAGAAGTTGTTTTTCTTTTTTGGCCATTCTCAAACCTTTGGATCTTTATCACGGAGGCAACAGGAGCAACCTAAGGTTTAAGCTAGTGACTGATATGGTCAGATTTCCTGACTGAATTTGGGTTCTAGAAGGCATGTTTGGAGACCTAATATCATGAGAAATGAAGGTAGTTTTAAGAGCCACGGGTCTGTAGGCTTATGTAGGCAAGAGAAGGTTTGGACCAGGGTAGTGATGATAGGTGGTGGCAGAGGAAAGAATGTGAAACTTATTTAGTAAAATGGTGAACCAGGATGAGAAAGACAGGGAGGATGACTCCCAGGATGGAGCAGTGTGATTGACTGATACTGGAAATACAGAAAGAGGAGCAGGCTTTTTTGTTGTGGTGGTGGTGGTTTGTTTTGTTTTTTTTATAGGGCAAAGAAGGGAGACAATGATGAGTTTTGTTTTGGAAATACCCAGGTTTTAGGTAATATGGAGTGATCAGCAGGATATTTGAGTCTGGACTTCAGGGAAAAAGTCACACTAAAGATAAAGATTTGAGATTGATTAACGTAATACTCTTTGGCAAAGAAAGAAGGCAGTGTAGCAATTGACAGGAGAAACAAGACATTATAGATAAATGGGAAGCTAACAAATGCATTTTGAAAGATTAATTATGCCACTAGAGTTTGGAGTCCTTGAGGGATGGAATGGTCTCCTTAATTTTTATATCCTCAGCATCTATCACAGTGCCTAGTACCCAGTAGGCACTTAATGAATGTTTGTTAAATGAGTCAAATTCTACCATCATCCAGGCCATAAATGAAACTGAGGCCATCTCTAGATTTCAGTGGGACTCTTGCTGATATTGCTTTGTTTATTTGATTGCTAAAAATAGCATGTGTTTTGATTTTGCTTAATCAAGAACTGGAGGAGATAGCCTAAATTTGATTATAAGAATGTCTCTGGTAAAGAGAGGTATGCTAACAATGAATTTACAAGGTGTAAGAATCCTGTTACAACGTTTTTAGCTGGTTTGACTCCTATGAAGTGGAAATAGGTGGATTGTTAGAGTGGATTGTGAAATAGATTGGAGTCAACAGAAACTGATGGGTGAAGACACTGTCTTGCCAAATCTTTAAATGTGATTTTATAATCTTATCTTAAAAATGATTAACCCAAATATTTTATAATATATAGTTATCCTTAGATTTTTAGTTTTCAGTGAATTTATAAGAAATGGAAACACCACAGAATAGCTTTTAATTTATAGAGCTGACAGTATTTTAAAAGCTGAAGTATGATTTAATACCTCTAAAAACGCAGTTTTTAGTGACTCGTTAATGACTCTCTAAATGTTACTTATGATCTTTGAACTCCACTGCATTCGTAGTTTCTGGATCCTGGTTCTGAAGATCAGCTGTGCAGGGCATACAGGTGTTAGCACAGCTGGCTTGTTGCTGACAACTCTGTCCATATAGCTGTCTTGTGTGTCATCATTCATATTGTTCAGTGTCATTCTGACCTAGCCAAGCTAAAAATGGTACTCCAGCTCAAGAGGGATTTAAAAACCTTGACAAACTAAAGATAAGACACTACAGAATGTCATGTACGTGTACTTAACAGGTCTTAGCTTAAACACATCTAAGTAACTAATTTCAATATGCCTTGGCCTTTATCCTTTGAAATAATTTACCCTAGGAAAGAAAATATCTCTGTGTGGAGGACTGTTAACAATTCATAAGCATATTTCTCTATTCTCAAGTATGGGTTTTGTGTTTGTTTAAATAGCTCAAGGTCACAGTAATCTATTTGTGGGGTACATTCTATGGCATATAACCTACACCACAGATTTATCATGCTATCTAGTGCCTTTATAAGATGCCTATGATCAAATAACCCTCTTCTCCAGCTTGATAATTTGATTTGAGGGTTCAGTTTTTCAGATCCTTAATTGGGATGTAGCCAGCTTGATAATTTGATTCAAGAGATCCATTTTCTGGGTCCATAATTGGGATATAACTATTAATGTGTCTGATGGTTGTGGTGGTAGATTTGCCCTCTTTTTCTGGTGACAGCAGCTGGTAGTCATTGGAAAGTTCTGGCTCTGCTCCAGAGCTGGAGGTTAAGTTAAATAACCTGCCAGCAAGAGAAAGCTAGTTTCTCACTTCCTTCTTTCCAAATGATGAGTGCCTGTGTTTGCTGCAATGTCAATGGAGTGCCCGCTTCTGCTGAGCACGAGGGTCTTCTTCCCATAGGTGTGGAGCACAGCAGGAACTGTTGCATGTATCTTGGGACATCATAGCTTGGGGATCTTCCATGTGAGATGGTGATACTGTATAAGGATGATTGCTGCACAGGTAACTTGTCTCTCAGTGTAACAATTTGTGCGTGTGTGTGTGTGTGTGTGTGCATGTGTGTGTGTGTGTGTGTGTGTGTGTGTGTGAGGCTGTGGGAAAAGGAAAACATGGATGAATGAGAATACCCACAGGTCCAGGGAAACTACTGAGGAAAATAATGATGATTAAATAATAGTTTCCATTACTTCTCACAGAACTGCTTTTATGAACCTTACACATTTTTGCTAAGATTGCCAGACAAAGAGCAAAGGCAAGATAAAAAAATAGTGTTGTTTAGGTAAATGGAAGAATTACCAAAATCCTAAGCAGTGTCCCCAACAATTAACTGTTCGTTATAGATATTAAGAGGCATTATGATTTGGTGCTAAGAGCACTGGACTCAGCGTCTTCATATTAAGGATGGTAATAGCTGTTTCACAAAGGGGATGGCCGAATCAAGGGAGGTAGTGTGAAGAGTACTCTGAAAAGTATAAAGCACTTTTGGAAGTACCAATGATATAACTACTAATAGAAATATTACTCTATACATTTCATTCATTAAATAGTTAAGGAAAAGATAACAGACAGGAGAAAATACTATCCATTTAGATGTAACTATTCAATCTGTGAATGTCATCTCCATTGTGTTGACAAGCTTGAATCCCTGCTTCTCTCAGTAGGCACATATCAGAGTCCTGAACTGCTAATTATCTTTTTTATTCTATTCTCTCTTTATCCTGCCTTGTAGAATTTGTGAGTTTGGAATGACATTATTATTTGATCACATACTACGAGCCTCTGTATGCACAACATTTTTCTTGCTACCAGTGTTATTACAGAGTTAACTCTGGCTGATGCCCTTCTCTGTCTATTTACAAAAGGCTCTCTGGTCTGCCTATTCTACTTGTTTAACCAAATTTTACGTTGATGAGGTATGAAACATATGCCAGGAAAGTTAGACCCAGTCAAGTTGTATACCAGACTACATAAAACTTGAAAATATATCAGGAGATAGTACACTTATTTTATGAAACACTTGAAAAAAAGAAGCCAGAAAGTGTCTGTGAAACGCAACCCTGTGTTGCTGATAGAAGGTTGACCTGCTAAAATTGTTCATCTATTCTCTGGTGAGATGTGGTTATTTTAAAAAAAACCTCACAGATGGTGAAAAATTTTGTCTTTCCTTCTATACCTTTAAGGCAGAGGATGGCCAAAGTTTTCTGTAAACGGTCAGATGTAAATATTTGTGGACCATATGGTTTCTGTCTTAATTCTTCAACAATGTCATAGTAGCAGGAAAACAGCCAGAGACAATAGGTAAATGAATGGGTGTCATGTGTTCCAATAAAACTTTATTTACAACAACAGGCGGTGGGCTGGGTTTGGTTCCCAGGCTGTACTGTGCCAAGTACATACTGCTCTTTTGTGCGGAGGTTGAAAAACTGTTTAAGTTCCTCTGGTGTAGGATGAAAAATAGAATAAAGAGAGAAGGGACAGCAAGAAGGAATCAGTGGAGGTGGAAGGAAGTGCAGAGGAGGGAATGGGACAGAAGAAGGCAGGAAGTGGAAGCAAAGTAGAACGGAAACATGCAGTGCTAAGAAAGGAGATGAGGTTACAGGAACACTGTAGAGGTCCGTACTTGATGACACCATCCGTGGTAAGAATGTTTATTTTGAAAAAACAGATATCAAACTAGATTGGAGTAAGTAACATTTTAGCCAGATTAAGGGTATGATGTGAAATCCAAATTATCACATACTTTACCCAGACATTTAAGATACAGGCATTGTGTATAACTTTGTATGGGATCAATGTATCTGAATTTCTCTCTACAGCCCTACTTCCTTAGTGTCCTGTTGGTAAAAACACAGCTAGTGTCACATTTTATAAATGAGTGTATGTTTTTTTTCTTAATTTGGAACATAAGGTCCAGAGGGATTTATAGCTGTGTATGATATAGCATGCAGGTTCACATTTTGAGAGTTGAGCAGTTTTTCCAAAAATGACTAATGTAATTCACAGTTGATATGTCTACCAGGAATAGCTTTTCTGTGTTATGGTAGGAGTACAGAAAATTAGAAAACAGACTTTTGGCTTGTGAGTAAAGGCCAATCAGAGGAATAGGAGCATGGATCTTATGAATCACTTCAATCTGAAACTAGAGATGATAAAATAAATATATATTTCATAACAATATTTTGACTTCTTAGAAAGTTTCATTTATTTTTCTCTATCCACCTCCTGTTTCTCTTGTGTCTTATGGCATATCTGTTAGAAATATGTGCTTTCTGAAAGTATGTAATAAGGAAGGGAGAAAGCAAACTACTTTTCTAAAAATCAAAATTTCAGAGTGTAGTAATGTAGGTATGTTTTCTTTATTCTTTGTCAAAATATTATGAAATTGAATAGTTGTATAGAATATTATAAAAATGTATCTAAGTTGACAAATGAGATATTGTGAAATTGTATGAAAAATTAATCATATATATTAAATATGAACTGTTACCCATTTTGAAGTAGAAAAACATTAGTATTATATATATTTTATCACTCACAGCTATAAATAAACCACAGTGAAAAGGGTATAGAATCTTAATTAAAGGATGAATAATGATATGCCATTGTAAACAATTAAAGACTAACTTTTGAAATTATAATTTCAAATTAATTTGAAATTTGAAATTATAGTTTAATGTACAGACAGGTGACAGAAGTTGTTTTAATCTTAGTTCACACTAAAATCTGTTTCTTAAAACTTCTCCTCATAGGGAAAAAAGTGATTTTACTTTCCTAATTTTGTTACTTCAAAATTCTTTTGACAGTAAGGAAATTTATTTTAGATTCTCATGCTTGAAAGGAATAATTTTACAGCTAATGGGCAGTGTTTCCCAAAGAAATCTCACTTATTTCTTTTCTGATTTTGGTTACTTTGTTTTCAGACTGCCTGTTCTCTGTTTTTCATGAACAAATTTAATGCAATATGAGGAGAATCCTTTTTCTTACCGTTCTGGGTTGAATCTCTTTCAACTTTGTTCACACTCTGAAATTCAAACTTGCTTTCTGTACTCTTCTGAACAGTCTCATCTTTCACCCTACATGTTTTCCTGTTCCTCATCACCTTCCCTTCCTGCTTCTTTGCTGCCTGGTTGTAATTTTACTTGTCCTGTGTCACTGTTTTGTTTTCTCTCTACATGATGCTTTTGCTCCTTGTACTCTTTATTTTTTATTTTTAAAAGATTTTATTTATTTATTCATGAGAGATACAGGGAGAGAGAGAGGCAGAGACAACAGGCAGAGGGAGAAGCAGGCTCCATGCAGGGAGCCTGACATGGGACTCAATCCCGGGTCTCCAAGATCACACCCTGGGCTGAAGGCAGCACTGAGCCACCCGGGCTGCCCTCCTTGTACTCTTTAAAATAGAACTCCTAGTCGGGCCTTTTTCAAGAGTGCGAAAAAACTTTTTCTAGAAATACTTGAGGAATATTTTAGATGCTTTCTCTCAAAGTTCTGGCTTAATGTAAAAGTGGAAACAACTCTTGAAATTTAGTAGAAATATTTGGATATTATATCTGTTACATATCACTCTCCCTTGAAGGCATTGTCAACATTCAACACTTCATTTATAAGTAAATAAAGGTATTAACACATGCATATGCCAATAGTGTTGTAACTATAATGCCCATCCTTCGGTTTTGCAAAATAACTGCATTTTGATGTTTTTCCCCTAACTAATATAAGAATGTTTTAATTTGGCAAATTAAATAATGTTGTAGTGAGAATGTTAATTTGATAAGGAGTCACAGCTTTAACTGCCAAAGGCCCTAAGTTAGTACTGTTTAGCAAGTTTATTTAGAGACTATAAAATGTGGCTTACTATTCCTGTATGTCAAGCTTCACAGTTGAAGTCTAGTGCCTGATAATAATCAGGTTAAAGGACCTCCAGTGCTGGAACTGTGTTGTGGATTATACCTGCATTGCTTATGGTCCTCCCTCCCCCTTTGCCCGTATTAGCAATCTGCTTTTGTACTTTGACTTCCAGGATTTCCCTAGTGAATTTTGTCACAGAAAAAAGAGAATCATCAATATCGCAGTTAAACTTGACTTTCAAAGCTAATAGTATCTCATTTGGGGGCTCAAATTTAATAAATTTTCTTTGATTCTGGGTGAGTTTTTAAACATCAAACAATGAATTGGCCAGGGTGCAGTAAAATATTTAGATCTATTGACTATGGTTCAGAAGGGTAGAAGGCAAAACACTAGTGGTTTGATGTTGATAAATTCTCAGTACCTTAATCCACATTAATGTTTTCTTTTATCTGAGCATGCATTGGTGACCAAGAAAAAGCAAGAGAGGGTAACGATACATATAAAATATAAAACCTAAAGCAAATATATTTGTAAAATAGGATTTATTTTGTTAAGTAAGTTAAAAGCATTCTCATTCTGACTGAAGACCCTGGAGAATATTTGTTAGAGATAAATATACATTCTGCTTTGGAACTCCAGTGTGCGTACAGTACTCACACCATTATAAAAATTGCATTACAGTGTCTTTTTTATAGCATACACTTTGACATTCACTTATTGACAGAAATTCTTCTCAACTTGGGAGTATAAAGATTTTTATAACCATAGACTAGCATGAACAATTAAAGATGTCATCAGATGTTTGTGTGTGTTTGCTGATTTGAGGAAACCCTATGAAGTGTGATAGTTCATTCATAAAATAAGCAATAATTCAAACAGGTTTTACAAGCTTCCCAAATAGAATAGAAAAGCAAAGGAGAAGTTTTCTATCATATATGTTGCCAAGTTACATTTGAAGTTGCTTAGGGAAAAGTGGGGATAGATACATATATATTTGAGAAATTAGTATTATTTTTATAGTTCTCCCATTCTTGACATTTACTATTTCATCAAAAAATTTTGATTCTGTGGCTTTTAGCTAGTTGCATAATATTTATCCAATACATGGTAGCAGAGAGAGACATTTTTTAAACCAAGTCAGGCCTGAGTAAACTTAGAAAATATGCCCATGTATGAAATCTACTACTGTTAAACTATATAACTAAAGATGAGAGCTAACTTATCTTACAGAAAACTGAGATGTGAAAATTTTAAAGCTTTTACTAAGTTTGGAAATTAAAAATGAAAACAGATCTGTTTCAGAGCATTTTCTTCCATCTATACATAGTATATGGGGAGTAGTTTCTCATTTGTCCAGAAGGTGGCAGTGTAATATCAACTGCCTGTGATACCCATACCGGCTAGAGAATTGGCATTTCTCTTGTATAGCTGCGGTATGTTTGTATTGTTACCTTTACGAATACTTAAAATTTTGTACAAATACCACTGATTTATTCATTATCTTATTTAAAAGTTGTATGACCGAGTTGGTTTATATGTATTTAATCGTTAATACTTAAGTTTGTTAAGAAGGAAATGGGCAAATAAACCTCTGGCTAGTATATTTTTAAGTCTCCTTGTGTGTTGAGTGTATTTGTTTTTATTCCAGGGTACATATTATTGAAGTTTTCTTTTCAAAGACTAACACCTAATAACTATCTTGTCTAATATGTATCAGTTAATACCAGTTAAATTAAACGTGTTATTAAGAAAGTGATAATAATTAGGAGATTGCTATTTGTTTTCGATTTTGTGGATATTTTTTCCTTTTTTCTTTTTTTCTTTTGAGGCTGGAACAGTGAAAAAATAATTCAAAACCTCTTGATCAGAAGAGCTCCAGTGACTCTTCTTCCCTCCCTCATTTCAAGCAGGAGGATGCTTTTTCTTCTTAACATTCTCCCCCAGCACTCTGAATTAGAGATTTATTTGCAACGAAAAATCAATTAGTCCTAAATTTATTCATGGATTTCAGGTCCAGCGATCAATGCAAGTCCACTCAGTGGGCTCAAGGGGACCCAGTTCATCCCAGTTAATGTGTCTGAAGGGGAATTACCATTGATGCCGTTTTTTTCCCTTTAGGTCAGAGATCAGATCTCGCTGTCACGGACTGCGGCAAGTAGGAATGACTTCACCCTGCAGCTACCCAAACTCCACCTGGAGACCTTTGCAATGGAGGGGCTCAAGGGCGGACCAGAGGTGGTAGCGTGCCAGGTTAGAGTCTAAATAACATTGTTTGCTACTGAGACGTGTAGAAAAATAAATTGCACTAACTGTAGAGAATGAAAGCCTCAAAATATTGTGAATAACTTAAAGGAGATACAAATAATTTTTCTTAATTTCTCTTCTACCATGGAACACTATTTCACAAATAAATGGTTTTTCTTTTCTTTACAGCCTCAAACTGGCCTATGAAATAATCTAGAAAAAGATTTTTTACTGAGGAAAAATATGTGTTTTATAGCTAAGTACAGTATGTAAAGAACATGCTTTCCTGTCAGCAGAGGACAATAAGACACTAGGCTGTTATCTCCTTAAGCTGGCCTCAATTTGTAGCTCTTCTTGTTTTTTTTTTTTTTCTCTTCTTTTAAAATAAATCACTTTTCGATAAAACTATCAAGAGACATATTTGAAAATTTTCAATGTTAATTCCAAAATGGAGCCAACATTCTTATGTGGCAGTGTACTTTAAGCAAATGTGGTACTGTACTGTACTTTGCATTAAAGAACATTTATTTACTCCTTCATTTTTAGTTTTAATGAACAACATAGTATGTGCAGACCAGGTTATTTCCTTTATAAAACTCAAAGCCCCAAATCATGAAACCCCAAGTAACTATAAAATAAACCTAACAAAGAAAATATTTTCAAAAACATACTCATTTTAGATGCTGCAGATCTCTTTCTGATTGAGGCGACTCCTGTGTTACTATGAGCATTTCTTCCTTCAGGTTAGGACATGTTTTTTTAATTGGACAAAACAAAATTTGATATGCACTTTATTCACCTTTTAATGCCCAATGCCTTTATTAGAGAAACCTATCAACATGTAAACTGTAGGAAGCCTGATATTTCAACAGAGCTTGTTGTTGTTCAATAGCAATCTAGATGTTTCAGTGTATCTGAAAGATAAATATCTCTTAAAACTCAGTTTCTGTTTCACATTTTGAGGTTTAAAATAAACTTCATCATTCTTTATAACTCTGTGAAATTTTAATTTTGTATAAAAATTAATGTCAGTCCAAGTGGGGCTATGTTAATTTTTTTTACATGCTCCATACTCTAATTTAATTTGCTGTTAGTACCCAAATTAATGCTCTACAAAGAAAGAATACTCATTTCTCTCATTAGATTGTCCACCAATATATTTTAAATATATATGTGATTTAAAACTAAGTATTTTAAATATATATGTGATTTAAAACTAAGCATAAAATATTTTTATTTTCAGTTATAGGCTAAAATACTATATTATTATTTAGTACGAGATTAAGATGTACATTTTAAATTTGCTTATCATTATTTATGAATACATTGTAACCACAAATACAATATGATTTGAAATTTTTCTAGTGGCTGTAAAGTAATCCTTTACTTGGCTATCTTGATTCAGAATCTCAGAGGGCTTAAGTACTTGTCATAATTTGCAAATAATGACTTCCCTCAAACTGTAGATTTGGGTGATTTGGAAAGAGACTGATCCTCACACTGCCATATTTTGGAGGAAAAGCATGAACTCTCTATGGTTCCGACATACAGAAGGAAATGTAGAGACCCCTATTTTCAAACTACTATCTTTTCCAAATTCTAATAAAAATGCTTATGCACATCGCCAATATCTAAACACTTGGGCACATTTTTGCACTGACATGTCGTGGTGTACATTACAGATTAGTCATGGATATTGTAGTTGATTATTCCATGCAGAGAAGAACACGTGATTTGGACCATAACAGTGTTTTTTACACAGACCCAGACAGACACACAGACACACACAGAATTGGTAATATGCTTTGGAGTACTTTGAGAAGAAAGGCTCTGTAGTATTGATGATCTTCATTTTACTATGAGTAGCTATCATTTCAGTGAGTACTTACTATGGACTAGGTATCATGCTTGCTTTCTTAAATACATCATATTGTTTACTTTTCACAATGGATCTGTCAAATATGGCGTTCTATGTCAAATGATGGCTTCATTTCCATTTTATAACTGCAAAACAGTTCCTATAACAGATAACTTGCCTCAGATCAACAGCAAGTAAGTGGCAGGGCCCAGAGCCTGAATTCAAGCATAGGTGTGTTTAACTGCAAAGCCTAAACTGGTAAAATCTGATATTAGATGAAAATCGAGACACTTCTGTTAAATGGTAAGCATACAGCTTTTGAAATATATAGTGGGGTTTTCCTTCCATTTATGAAATATACATCATGCCTCTGTGTAAGACTTGGGTCATAGTTTATACTATCTCATGGACAAATTCACAGATAAAAAATTTTGTTTCCATAGGACAGGCTAATATTATGGAGTGTTTGCTACTTTTCACCTTTTGCAGTATATAAATATGTATATTTATGCTAAGTGGGACTGCATATTTAGGAATTCAGTATTTGTTTAGCTTTGTAGTCTGTGCTGATGAAATGAACTGTTTAGAGAGTGCATGCTCTTTGATTATGTTGAAGAGAGGATCACTGTGGAGGATGTGGTGGTGTATGACCATTTGGCAAGCCTGTGCTGCCATTATTTGGAGCAGTGGGAGCTGTCACTGTCGGTCTTTTCCAGCATGGGAAGCTTTGTTACAGGTATAACCCTGGATGGAAGGGAAGAACAGTGAGCATGAATGAATGGCGAAGAGGATTACCCTTTCTCTCCAGACCCAGAAAAGCATGTGACTAATGCTCTCCTACAGGAGAAAATTCAGTTCAGAAAAATCTAGTCTCTAAGATCTGCTAGCTTTTAGCCTCAATTTGCTGAAAAAAAAAGTGAAGTCCTACCAATTTCTCAGGCTTGTAGTAGAACTTGAATGAGGGAATGTATGTAAAGTAGAGAACACAGTGCCCACCACAAAGAGAGCAGGCAATTTATGGTGGCTGTCATGATTGCAGCAATTATGGGACCCTTGTAAAGATGAAGTTAGCAACAGAAGCTTGTTTGCATTTTAAGGGTGTGTGTGTGTGTGTGTGTGTGTGTGTGTGTGTGTGTGTAGTTTATTTTGAGGAATGGTTATTTAGGGTCTTTTTCTCTGTATCTTTCCATTTGGTTCTTTTATGCTTCCTTGTTTCTTGTTTCTTCAAAAGCTTTAAATAATTTTTGATTAAGATCATCATTAGCTCCTCATTTACTTATCCAGGTTACCTGATGTTCCTTTGAGGCCAGGTCTCCAATGAAACCCTTTGTCTAAGCTCCTATGGCAGGTCCAGATCTATTATTACCTGTGCTTTTATCTCCCAAATAATAGTGTATCAAAACTGGCATATCAGTCTACTAGAAAAAAATGAAAATACCTAGATTAGACAAGTTAGCTTTAGCTGAAAAGTCTGGTACAATATGAACGCTGAGGACTTTGTCATAAGAAATATTCTGCCCATATTTTATGGAGATAGTACCTGTTACTCATGATCTTATACTTTGAATAGTTTTTCCCACAGTAATTAGGATATGCAATACATTTAATATCTGGCAGTTATTAGGCATATAATGTTTGTATGTCTACCCTAATTCAATAACAACAAAGAATAATGCCAATAGTTAACATTTGTTAAGTACTTATTCTGAACCCGTTACTGTGCTAAGCACTTTACATTTACTATTCCACTCCATGCCTGCAACAGCCATTTGAATAGGTGCCCTGATTTTATCTATTTTGTAAAGGAAGGAGCTAAAATTTATTGAGATGCAGTAAATTCCTAAATGTTACATATTCAGTGAATAGGGTCCATTCATGCTTTTAATCATACCTTTCTGCCTTTTGTAAATTATGGCTATGTGTGTGTGTGTGTGTGTGTGTGCTTTACGATGGTCAAGAGGGGCAAAGAATAAAGGTAGGGTGTGTCTGTAGAATACAATTTCACTTGTGAGGAAATAGTGGAGAGAATAGAAATCCAAAAGAAGCTAACTGGGAAAGTTACTTAGACTGTATATTTCAGCCTCTTCATCTGTGAAATGGAGATCACAAAAGTCTCTAACTTATCATGTTGGGGTGATAATTCAATGGATTAACACATCTAAAGTGCTCAGACAGTGACAGGTACATTGTAAACACTTGGTGTCTTCTAGCTGCCCAGGGACAGGAACCCTTCACTGTTTTGTTCACTGTTGCCTTATTTTGTTCACTGTTGCATTATTCTTTAGGATAAATGAGTGGAGTGGTTGCATTTAAGGTTACGTACATTCTAAGGCTTTGATACACATTCCGCAGTTGTCCCTGGAAGAGACTTCCAGTTTACTCTGAAATGACTTCTCTTAGCCCTCTGGTTTCCTCCTTAAAGTATGGGTCTTTATTTTCCATGACTAAAGGGAAGTGTTACTTGCTTTTTATAATTTAGATCTTCCCTGATTTTTAGATAACCATTCTTGGAAGGTTCTTAACTTACAGAGTTGCCAGGGTTCACTCAGTAAGGGGAATACATTGTGTGACTGCTGTTTGTTTCACAGATACTGTTTTTCATTTATTACTGGGGTGCGTAAAACTGCTTTGAATGTTTGATATTATTAGAAATCTGACCTTTTGGTAAGCGGGATCATTTTAGTAATAAGGTATCAAAAAGATTTTGAGGTTGTCTAAAGTTTTTAAGAGTTCGTGCAACTCTCTTTAAATTCTAAAATCAAAGTATCTTTTAAATTAAAAAACATAAAATGATTTTAGACTTAGGTTGTGAGATCAAATAGAGTGTTGGAATGCTACCTTCTTCAAAATTTAGAAGGTACTGTCCAGGGAAGAGCAGAGCTGTTTATTAGGGAAAGACAATTAACTGGAAAAATCATATAGTTCATGTGAGAAGAAATGCATTTTGATGAAAAATGCCATCCTTTGCATCACCTATATGCTTGAGGGCTGTTGTATATAGTTCCACAGAATATAAGTTGTGCCAACGAGGCCTCTGAATGACGTAGATTTGAGGCCTGACTTGAGAATGAATATAAGAATTAGTGTGTTTACTTTTTCTGTTGACACCAGGAAGAGTAAATGGCGTTTTCTGAGGTAGTTGTTAAAAAATTGTCTGAGGTGAGTTGTCAGAAAAACATTTTTGTTATTTGCTAGTTAAAAGTTTAGAATTCTGGGGGCACCTGGGTGGTTCAGTCATTTAAGTGTCTGACTCATGATTTCAGCCTGTGATTTCAGGTCATGATCTCAGGGTTTTAAGATGGAGATCCCAGTGTGGAGCCTGCTTAAGACTCTCTCTCTCTCTCTCTTCCCCTCCCTGCTTGTGCGCACACACATTTTCTCTAAAAAAAAAAAAAAAAAAAAAAAAGTTTAGAATTCTGCTTTGCATTTAAACTTATTGGTTGTTAGTCATTGTAAATCAGGCCTCATGGTCCTTGATCTGTATCTTCTATGATTCTTGATGACCAAGAAAATCTAGCATGTCCATCATTACTAGAGCAGTTTGATATCACTGCTTATCTTCTCAGCTTCCTTCCCTCCCTTCTTCCTTTCTTCTCTTCTTCTGCTTATTTGATTTGCACCTGGTTTGGGGGGCTGTAAGGGTGCTAGTGAAGGTGGGGAGGGGAACACATCAATCAGAATTCTAGGGCAGAATGTTGAGAGTAACAATGTCAAATTATACCTTTTATTGGTCCAGATGTTTTACTAGGTGATACATACTACCATTCTTTTCTTCATCCTTATACATTATTTTTTAAAAGACTAATTGTAAAAAGAGATATTTTAAAAATATTTATTGTTAAAACATAGCTCAGGTACTAATGGCTAAGGTTTCTAAAAAATATCTTTTAAAGCTAAGGATTATGGGGGTGCCTGGGTGGCTTAGTTGGTTAAGCATCCAACTCTTGATTTCAGCTTAGGTCATGATCTCAGGGTCGTGGTATTGAACTGCATCAGGCTCCACACTCAACGTGGAGTCTACTTGAAGACTCTCTCTCCCTTTGCCCCTCCTGCTCTCTCTCTCTCAAAAAAAAAAATAAATAAATAAAATAAAAAGCTAGGAATTATAAAAAGTTCTTTTTAAAATATTTAGCAGTTGAGATATTTTAAATCTTCCATCATGGGTTTTATTTCAGATTGGTGGTAGTTGAAACAACAGAGTTTTTCTGGTTGTTGTTGGGACTTTCATCATTGCCTTTTGAAAATGACAGGATGACATGTGAGGACAAGGAAATACATCTGTATAAAGCTTCTGTTACATAGAATCTCATATTGTGAATCTCCTAAATCCTTACTCCTTAACTCAGCTAAAAATATGAATTAGTCCCTCTGGGATTGATCTGGTATCAGTAATCTGAACGGACGTTAAGTAAAATCTGATAGGAATTCTTTACAAACTAGGCATGTTTCATAAAGTCATTTTTTCCAGTTTTGTTTTTAATAATTTCTTTGTTTATTCTAAGGAAGAATATTTAGGGAGAAGATAAAATCATAGAGTCCGTATCCCAGGAGTTTGAAGCGGTTATGCAGCTTTACTCCAAAGTAACAGAGCCAGCCATAGAATAGATGAAATACTTCCTCCGTAGTAGATTCAAATTGCACAGTTAGCAGGAATTGTCATTATTTTATCCAGTGGTGTTTTTTTGCAAGGATTACACAGTTGTCTTATCTTGTGACGGATGAATAGGCTGGAAGTGCTACTGGAATTCTAGGCCAGAATCACTATTTTCTGGGGGGCTCTTGGCCCTCAGCTCTTCGGGTACATCAGCTTCTTGCCTGGAACAAAGAGGTGATGATTCCTGTCCAGTTGCATCTTGGGGCAGTCGTGAAGGTCATGACGGATGTGAAAGAGGTTTGAAGATTAAAATTGTATGCCTTTGAATATTTGGCATACAAACGTTCATTGATCAGGTATGAGCTTGCTTAGGTTTCAATTTCAGATGGAGATTTTTGTCCTTCTAAAAACAAGCAAGGCAGTCAGATTATAGGGAAACTGGCAACAATGAATCTGCAGATTTCAGTGCATCTGAGTTTGCTGGAAACATGGTGTCGATCAGAATGGGAATTACTTTGTTAAGAGCATAGCATTTGGAAGAGGTAAGATAATTCTGTTTGTGTGGGGAAAAGGCGAGCAGCATATTATTGGAGAAAGACCGTGTGACAGTCCGAACGCCTGGATTCAAGTCCTGACTGCAGGTTCAGGGTTGAGTTCTCATTTACTCTGCAGGTGCAGGAGGTGCAGCTTTTACTACTTTCTTTCACAGGACAGTGTGTTGGGGAGGTGGTGGTGGAATCAGATGGGAAAATATGCATGCAGGGATGCTTTTTGCATGGTACTGTGCTGTATAAACCATAGGGAAGGGAACTGCAGACAGGCCTGGAGGCAGAACAAGTGACTTCAGTACATCAAGGAATGTTTTAGGGTTTCTGCTCTTGAGGTTTTTGACTGATGATTTATTTGATGCAGTTTTCACTTTAGTAGCAGAACAGGGTGTTCACAATTTTAGTGTTGCCTCATTTCAGTATAAAGCCATGGTGAACACTTTGAATATACTTCCATTTGAGAAATTATTACACAAAGTAATTAAGGAATTACTGCTGTTCTCATATTTTCCTCTAACTCTGTGGCCTTTATTTACAACCATTTATTTTTTAGAGGGACTTCAAATTCCATCTCTGAAATGACAGTATTTGCCTGCGTGTGAAATGTTTCAGGCACATTTAGTCAAAAACAAACAAAAACACAAAACATGAAAGTACAGAGCTTTTAAAAATTATTTTTTTTTTTGGTTATAGTATTCAACACTAGGTAGCTCAAGGCAAAAACTGCAAAGTGATACGAACATAATTTCTTTGTCATTAATGTTAAGAGGCAAAAATTGAATCCCAAACTTGACCCTTTCAATATCTTTCTTTTCTCATTTTTGAAGCCTATTTAAGTATAACCTTACCAGATAATACCTTTTAATACTTATTATTGAGAGACCGAAGCCTGTGAGCACTTGAACTTTCAAGTGCTGCCACAGAATTGCTATTCATTTTAGCTACTTGGACAAAAAACAGTGTTTGATGGACTGCCTAGGTGAGGACCTGGAAAGGGAAGGGTTATCTACAAATTGAGTGAGTTTATTATGGCTTAGTGATTTGCTGATTGATTTCATTTGCTGTCAGTTAAGGCTCTCTTAATGTCAGTTTTCTTTGCATAATGCCTCGAAATAAAGACTGATGAAGTTCTTCAGATTGATGCCGCTTATATAAACTGACCCTGATTTGCCCTATTTTACATGACAATTTAAGTGACGGCACTTAGAGGAAAATACAGCAATGAATATGCAACTTAAGGATTAAGGGAAATGCAGTGAATCATTCAGTCTAAAACTAGGTACAAAAGTAATTTCTGGTAATAATTCCACAGATGCCTTAAGTTTTATTAAACAGACTGTTATTACTTTGAAGTATGTGTGTGTGTGTGTGTGTGTGTGTGTGTGTGTGTGTGAAGAGAGGGGGTGCGAGTTGAATTGAAAAAGAACTGAAAGTGATCCTAAATCTTTTCAAATTATGGTAATCTTTGTCTCCGCACTAAGTTAAACTTGGAGTTATCAGAATCACAGTGTTAAGAAATGTTTTATTTGATGTTGCATAAATGCTGTAATTTAAGTAACCAATGAAATGTAGGGTGAGTAATTTTGGAGCTTTAAATGCTTTTTGTTCAGTTTCAGAACCTTCTAGTAACAGTAGTAGTACTGCCTCCCCCCTCACCGCTCCCTAAAGGCCACAAGTCTCATCATGTGTACTAAAAAGAGGCATTACTTTTGGGAGGCAGACTAACTTCAGAAGTAACTCAGTGAGGAAAACATGAAATGCTAAACATTTTCACCCCTTTTCTGAGTGAGGGCTACTTAACTCACACTTGCCCCTTTTGTCTGGGGGATATCTGATCCTACTTCAGGTGTTGCAGGGCAGTATTTTGTTTAGAGTATATTTTATAGTACATATTAACTAACATGAACCTGACTTGGTGTAACTTCATGAGAATTGAAAGGAGGACATAGGAGAACCAGAGTGGCCCCATCAGTTGAACATCTGACTCTTGATCTCAGCTCAGGTCTTGATCTCAGGGTTGTGAGTTCATATCCCACATTAGGCTTCATGCTGGGCATGGAACTTACTTTAAAAAAAAAGCATATTGAAAACAAATCCTTGAAGTAGGTTCTATTCATGTGGTGGGGGCTTCACAAACCAACATTGAAGCCTAAGTGGTATATGTGATATATTTAAACAAGGCACATGTTCTATATTTGCTAATAAGGATTAAAATGGTCCTCAAGCCTTAGATCTTTGGTTGAATGTTATCTTGTGGAATGATTTACCCAGAAAATTTGAAGGCTAAAGGAAGAAACTCCATGTTTTTAACCTTCCTAAAATTGAGAAGGAAATGATAAAACTAAAACATGCAGTTTAAACTTGCACATGTATTATGTCATAAGACAAAAGAGGAAAATATAATGTTTGTGAGACGTTTAGTGCAGCGTCTTTTGCAAAGCCACCAAAAGATAGCAGTCGTTTTTATTATTGTTGTTGTTAATTTTTAGAGAGAAAGAGGTAGTGCAGGGTGGGGGTGCAGCAGAGAGGGAGAAAGGGAGAGAATCTTAAGCATGGCTCCCAGCAGCCCAGGTGGCTCAGCGGTTTAGCGCTGCCTTCAGCCCAGGGCATGATCCTGGAGACCCAGGATTGAATCCCACGTCAGGCTCCCTTCATGGAGCCTGCTTCTCCCTCTGCCTGTGTCTTTGCCTCTCTCCCTCTCCGTGTCTCTCATGAATAAATAAATAAATAAATACAATCTTTTTAAAAAATTAAAAAAAAAAAAGCATGACACCCAGCATGAGGCTCAATCTCACGATTCTGAGATCACAACCTGAGCTAAAATCAAGAGTCAGACACTTAACTGACTGAGCTACCCAGGTGCCCGAGTCATGATTTTTATTATCGTGAGTTGAGGAATGTTATATTCTTCATGAAGTGAAAGGGAATTCTTTGAAAGTTTTGGGTTATTACCAAGTTTATAATTACTGCAAATTAAGAAGTTAGATGATTTCTTGTTAGCATTGAGCAATAGATACAACCATGACTGATAAAGAGTAAATCAGGGACTATTACAGGTATTTTTCTTATTATGTCTTTATGGTAGTATACCATGGGCAGTGGATTCTGGGTGTTAAAATCCATGACTAAGAAACAAATGATCACAGGTAAGACGTTCGTGAAAGAATTTATTAATACAGAAGTTACCAGTTTACTAATGCTAGCATGAATGTCCACTTAGATTGCATGTAAAACACTTGCTGTACAAAATAGTCATGTCCATCAGAGTTCTCTGATTATAGATTTATACCAATCTGAATAATTACCTTAAATCTTCAGACTTGCCAAATGAGAGTTTAAGAAGAAATTTACATGTAAAACTAACAACACAAGCTAGAAAACTTCTGAAAAATCATTGACACATCAAATCTTAAACGTATGTTGTATATATATATCACTTTTCTTATCAAAAACATAGTACATACAAGAATACTCATTTTAAGTATTTCATTATATTGAACACACCAAAATTTCCTTATTTAAATTAAAAAAAAATTATTTAAATTCAGGATGCCTGGGTGGCTCAGTGGTTGAGTGTCTGCCTTTGGCCCAGGGCGTGATCCCAGGATCTGGGATCAAGTCCCACATTGGGCTCCCTGCATGGAGCCTGCTTCTCCCTATGCCTCTCTGTGTGTGTCTCTCATGAATAAATAAATAAAATATTTAAAAAATTATTTAAATTCAATTAATCAACATATAGTATATTGTATTTTTTAAAGACTTATTTTTTTTAATTTTTAAATTTTTTTATTTTTTAAAGATTTATTTATTTTAGAGAGAGAGAGAGACCATACCCCCTTCCCTGCTCTCTCTCTCTAAAAAAAAAAAATTGATTTGATTTTGACATCCTTCCTTAATTTTTGTTTGGTTGTAATAATTAGCAGGCTAGCTAGAAACTATGTGTGTGTTGATTTCTAGCTCCACTGAAACTAGCAGACTATTGTATCAGAATTTTACACAATAAATCATTAATAATTCATTAGAATCCTTTTGCTTGTTAGGTGTATGTACTCCAATGAAATCATGACCCTATAAATATAAGCATATATAGTAACAATCTCAAGTGATATAATTTTTTTATAACATGAGAGTTGTTTCTCATCATTCAGGTCCACAACTCCAATCTGATACTCTGATAAGAATTTGATACACTTGTTTGTGATTTAGTTAAATCGAATATGAAAAAATTTCAATATAGTAACAGTATTATTAATAATAATTCCAGCTAAATGGCTTCTTTTAGCACATCTGTCCAAATTAATGTAAAGATACCAATTATAGATGTCTTTTGCTAAGATTCATAAGTAAAGCTGACAGTTTTATGTGAAAAGAGGAAAGATGAAGCATTCAGTGTTGTATGTATATGTGTATGCATTTTCTCTGTATGTGTAAGTGTAGCTGAGATCAATTGCACTCTCTAAAACTTGTTTGTTTTGAAATAATGGACTGAGCAACAGTCTTTAGGTAGTGAACAACTAGCTCCCAGTCCTGTAAATCACTTATTTCTGTAACTTTTCTCTTTGTATTAACACTACTCCTTTAAGGAAATTTGCATACTGAATCCCCAGAAGATTAAAATGAGGCTGTGTCTTTGCTACACTACCATATTTGATTAAAGCAGCTGTATCTTTGTAGGTTGATTATGAAACAGACAAATGGGAAGTGCTGGTTATCACTTTGTTCCGTCTCCCAAAAGTGTACATCAGAGATTATTGGAATATAAAGTGCCCTTTGTTAAGTCCCAAATATCTTTTGAAGAAGATAAATAGGCACTCTCAGTACAGTCCACATTATTACTGAAATTGAAAGTCTCACTAACTCTAAAATGAAGAACCATGCCCATAATACGTTGTTAATTGAATCAAGGTGAAAGAGTATGTATGGAACTCCTGCCCAGTGTCCAGCCCTGCGCTTGACAGACGGTGGGGTGATAGAGGATGGATGTGCAGTCAGGGAAGAGGAGTTAGAAAAAGGAACCTCAGATGTTACCATTCCTAACATAAGAGGAACAAAACAGGCACTTATATGGGAACCATGAAATGTGCACACGCATGCCAGTAGTCTTTGGAAAGTGGAAGGGTGGGGAGAGCCTCAATGTATCACTAACCTGGTTTTATAATCTTCTAAAACAATTTTTTTTAAAAATAAGAGCCATTTGGCTTTTTTGGGGGGAAATAATCTGCTCTTTTAGTGTTTTATTTACTCAGTTTCAATATGAAATTTAAACATGTATTATTCTCCCACTTTAGAAACATGTGAATCAGAATGTGCCATTCCTTTCTTAATATATAACTAGAGAAAAAAAAAACCTAGATGGTCGCCCATCACCCTTAAAATTCAAACTTCTCATTTTGCCTTTGGACTCTTCATGATCTGGTCCTTGCCTCTGTTAACATTCTGCCTTTCATTCACTGAGTATGTAGCAGTACTTACCTTTTTGCTGTAACTTGAACACCCAGAACATAGTCCCATGTCTGAGGCTTTGAGCTTGCTGGTCCCTTTACTTGGCAGGCCTTATGCCAAATCTTCATGAGGCTTGCTCCTTCATTCGTTCATGGCCTCACTTAAATGTCATGCAATGGAAGCCTTCTCTCATCGCTAACTAAAGTAGCCAGCCTTCTCCCTTCATACTTCATAGCCTTGACCTTGACCCTGTTTAATGAACAGGACCAAATATATTTGTCTATTACTTGTCCTTCACTAGAATGTAAGACCCATGAGCACAGGGTTTGGTCTTCACTGTTGTATCCTCAGCACTTAGAACATAATAAGTGCTAAGAAATATTTTTGAATACATTAATGAATAAACAGATTTTTCTCTGTAGTGGCCTCTGTAAGAGGCAGAACTGTGTGCATTTTAGGGAAAAGAGCAAGGAGTTTGGAATTAGATGGATCTCTGATTTCCAGTTGTGCCACTTATTAGCAATGTGCTCTTTTTTTTTAAATTTTTATTTATTTATGATAGTCACACACACAGAGAGAGAGGCAGAGACATAGGCAGAGGGAGAAGCAGGCTCCATGCACCAGGAGCCCGGCGTGGGATTCGATCCCGGGTCTCCAGGATCGCGCCCCAGGCCAAAGGCAGTCGCTAAGCCGCTGCACTACCCAGGGATCCCAGCAATGTGCTCTTAAGAAAATTAGTTATGGATTCTGAGCCTCAATAGCTTTATAGGTAAATGGTGCTAAATACTTCCTGTTTTGCAAGTACAGGCTAAAAGAGATTATGCATTATGCCATGGAAAGCAGACCGTGTTCAGATTTGTATGTATGTTATTTAGAGAGCTAGAAAATGTCCTTCTTTTGGTTGAGTCTACATCATGCTGCACAGGTGTATCTATTACTTAAAATAAGGAGGGAATGGTAGTCAAGTAACTCTGATCTCCAAGGACTGTACTGTTAGGTATCAAAAGTGCATATAAACATTTCTGCATGTCAGTGCCAGATGCTATGGTTTTGACATTTGGACAAAGCTAGACTGCCTGAATACCAGCTCACACCATTCACAATTGAATCCAAAAATTTATCTGTACACTCATGCCACACTGAGTCTATCTCTCTCAATAGCATCCAAAGCAGCCTAATAATCCCCATTATTAAACTACCATGATGTCAAGACATAGTAGATGCTCAAGAGTGGAAACTATAATAATTTATTTTTTTCCTGAAGGAGAGCTAAAATAATGAGGTTGAGTTTCTTCGTGGTTTCCTATGACCCACAGTTAATTCTATGTTAGCCACTAACTAAACTACTCTAATTTTATCAATCTTTGTTAATTAATAAACCCAGTGCCAATTGTATAATATACCATATGATGAACATATGGTATGTTGCTTAAAATTTTAAGTCCTAAAGCAAGGTAATTATTATTATTATTACTAATTTAGCAGTTACCTTCTGAGAAACTTATTTATTTTAGAATTTTTCAAATCACTGTTCTTTTTTATGACCTCATGTCCACATGAAAAAGTTTCCAGGAGAAACTTTTCTCAGTCTCTGATTATTTAGGTGATCTCTTTTCCATATTCTTATAGGAAACCAATGTCACTACTTATCCCTTTGGTCTTCCTTTACCATAACCTTTTAGCATAATAAAAGCAGTAATCACCATCCGCCTGGAAGCCGCATTTAGCCTCAGGATTGGCTTTGATCCAGTTCTGGTTGGAAATAACATATTTGAAAGAGAATTGGAAAAAAAAAATGAAAGAGAATTGGTCTTGTTTTTGGCACATTTAAGTTGTATATGCCATGGTTGAGTGGAGGCCAGAAAAAAGTTTAGAGTCTAAACATGATATAAAGAAAACATCATTTAAAAAAAAATCTGCTGCAGAAGTATTCTGCAACTCTGCTGAATATGGTTTCCCATGAGACTCCTTCTCATACCTGAAAAGCTACTATATTTACATCCTTCAAAGCAGTACCAGTAAAAATTTTGACTGATGGCATAAGTCAGGTCCAGGGCCATTTCAAATGGCAAAAAGGGGAAAATGAACTTTGATATTCTCTTTTTCCTTTATAAAAACGACACCAACAAAAGTATACCTGAACTATGTACAATATTGCATCAAGTCAATTCATGCTATTTTGCCTTTAGTTGTGCTCAACTAAGGAGGTTGTATATTCATGACAAATTTTTTTCTTCTAATAACCTGACACATTTACTCTTATCATTGTCACCATCATTACTATAAAGCATTTTAGTGTCTGTATGTGCATTACATTAAATATTTAGTTAAAAGTATTTTTAAGCAAGCCCTTTACTAAATAAATAAGAGTACCTAATCTTAAGTGGATAGCAGGGGCCCAGACCAGTCTCTAAAGGCAACATAGTAATTCTAGTACATGCACAAAACCCTTTAGGACAACTCAGATTAAAAGTGGGCTGTCCAGGAATGGGCCACCACCACACTCAAGATACAGAACTGTTGCATCGCCACAAAGATCTCCCATCAGCTAACCATTTTATAGACATTTCAGCACTCCCCCTCCATCATCCCTAAACCCTGGTAGCCATTAAGTGCTTTTTGTCTCTATAATTCTGTCAATATTAATAAATGAAATCTTGCAGAATATGATCTTTTGAGATTGACAGCCTACCCCCCTCCATCCAGCATAATGCCCTTGAGATCCATCCAAGTTGCTATCAATACTTCCTTTATATTGTTATACTAGTAGTCATGGTGTAGATGTTCCACAATTTGTTTAGCCATTTGTTCACTGAAGAACAGTTTGGTTGTTTCCAATTTTGGGCAGTAACATATAAAGCTGTTATGAACATTTATCTACAGATTTTTGTATAAACAATTTTTACAAAATTTCTCTAGAGAAAAAGCCCTGGACTGTGATTTCTGGTCTAAATATAAGTATATGCTTAATTTTTAAAGAAATTGCCAAACTGTTTTTAGTTTTCAAAGGGGTTGTACCATTTTTCATTCTTACCAGTTCCTGTTTGTCTTCTCCTACTGAGTTTTGAGAGTTTTTAAAAAATATATTCTCAGGACACCTGGGCGGCTCAGCGGTTAAGCATCTGCCTTTGGCCCAGGGCATGATCCTGGAGTCCAGGGATTGAGTTCCACATCAGGCTCCCTGCATGGAGCCTGCTTCTCCCTCTGCCTATGTCTCTGCCTCTCTCTCTCTCTCTCTCTTTCTGTGTGTGTCGCTCATGAATAAATAAATAAAATCTTTAAAAAAAGGAAAAAAAATAAAAAATATATTCTATAAACTAATTCTTTATTAGAGATGTGGTTTGCAAATATTTTCCCCTATTGTAGCTGTCTTTTAATTATAGTAACAGGATATTTTGCAAAGCAAAAGTTTTTAATTCTGGTGAAATTCAGTTTATTGATTTTTTCTTTTATGGATTATGCTTTATCATGTCTAAGAACACTTCACCAAGTCCTAAGATGCCGAAGATTTTCTCCTATTTTTCTTCTAGAAGTTTTATAGTTTTGTGTTTTACATTTAAGTCTGTGGTCAATTTTGAGTTAATTTTTGTGTAAGGTGTGGTTGGGTTATGATCATCAGAATTCCAAAATGGCCCGCAAGATCCTGCCACCTGGTGTATACGCACCACGTAATTAATCACCTCCTTTTGAGGGTGGATAAGACCAGTCAACATGGGATCGTCCTGGATGGGCCTGACCTTATCAGCCTTTTAAAAGACAGTGAAGTGAGGAAGGTGCTCTGTTGCTGGCCTAGAAGAAACCAAACAGCTATATTGAGAAAGAAGGAGTAAATCCAGCAACAACATGAGGGCAGTCTTAAGGATGGGAGAGTAATGCTGGTTCACAGCCAGCAAGAAAATGAAGACCTCTATTCTCCAACCTTCAGGAAATGAATTCTACCACTAACTTGAATGAGCTTGGAAGAGGACCCTGAGTCTCAGATGAGACTGCAACTACATTCAACCCCTTAATTTCAGTCTGCTGAGACCCTGAACAGAGCACCCCACTAACCCATGCTCGATAGACTGAGACACTAAAATTATATTGCTTACACAGTTAGTTTCCGGTAATTTGCTGTAGCAGTACAGGTTTGATCTCCTAGAGTGGGCTGCTGTTGCTCCTGTGCTTATGTAGATGAGGTTTCTGATTATTGGTGCTACATCTGGACGTTAAGGAAAGAAGCAGGATGGACATGCTGCCAGGCACTGTGGGCTGCTGGGTTGGTCTCTTCATGTGAAGGCTCCTGAGGCTCTACCCTGCCTTTCTGGATCTAGGGTCGTCACTCATGGTGTCCGTCTTCTTTTGCTTTTCAACATGAACTGTTATGTGCCCTGTTTGGTTAAGGGAATTTATGGATTAAATTATTTTACATAGTGTAATCATTACAATAGTTTATAGTGAGATAAAAATTAGGCTTTATGTATTTTTTATTTATTTGTTTGTTTATTATTTATTTATTTATATTTATTTATTTATGTATTTTTAAAAACCAGGCTTTAAAATCTTTTCAGGTTGCTGCTTTCTTGTGACAAAGTGCTTCAAAGTACTCTTGAACTTAGTATAAATTACTCAATTTTCTTTAACAAAAAGAGAAGATTTCACATCTATAGATCCTCTCTTTGATGTCAAGTGGCTGTCAAATTAAAAAATTATTTAAAAATCCTCCCCAACAAAATAATTTCTTTTACATTAAGGTGTAGTGACGTATGTAAAAAAAAAAAAAAAATCCCTACAAAACTGCTTTATTGGAACAGTTTTATTGAGAAAGCATTTTGAAAATGTGTTTGAAAATATCTCTAGAATTCTCAACTCTCTTTCTAAAAATAATCTAAATTCATGAATTGTTATAAAAATTTTATTTTTATTTATTTTTAGAAAAAATCTAAATTTATAAAAATTCATATAGGTGCATATAAAATGTTCTGAGATATAGTTTCCTAACCAAAGTATGTGTTTTGAACCTTTGTTAGAAACATAAGATATATTTAATATAAAATGTATTTTTTAAAATACAAAAACATGGCATACATATATTAAAGATCGATTAATTAATTTAGGGAAGTTGGGCATTTTTTAGCCAAAATTTCAGTTAAAACTTTTGCTTAATTGAAGGATTGAAACACGAGTGTCATGATTCACTAGACACAGTCAATTGTGCCCTTCCACCATCTGCATCTTATCTTTTTTTTAAAAATTTTATTTAGTTATTAGAGAAAGCGCAAGGGTGTGTGTGTGCACGCGCAAACACACACACATACACAAGAGGGCAAGAGGGGCAAAGGGAGAGGGAGAAGCAGACTTCTTGCTGAGCCCCAGTGTGGGGCTCAATCCCAGGACCCCAGGATCATGACCTAGCTGAAGGCTGATGCTTAACTGACTGAGCTACTCAGGCACCTCATGCATCTCATCTTTTAACCATGTTAAAGATGTGGGAGTGGTGTGGGTGGGGACCCAGAATTAGACTTCCAGGCTGCAACTATCACAGAAAGTTACACAAGATTTTTAAAATTACAAAGCATATTTCTTTCACTGAAAATCATTAATAATAACTTATTGAGAATAAAAAGTCTCAGAGATAATAACACAAGGTTAAGCCCACTTCTCATGACTGATTATCCTTTGCCTCAAGCCCTCCTGTACCTGGTCTCTCCTTTGTGGAAGTGTTCTTTTGCTTGTGATTTGGACAGGATTTCTGTAAAATTTTGTTTCTGGTCCCTTCTGCTTTCTATTCCTTATCAATTCCTCAAAATTTTTGTCAGCTGGTGGTGTTCTAAGCAGCTTTTATGCATGGAAACACACAGATGCATATTCAGTTTGCAAAGCAAGGAGGTGTGTGGCAGTCGGCCATCTTGATACAGTCTTTCCTCCACAACTTTCTGCTAAATGTCAAGGTGAAACAATTAATAGTTGACAGGACCAGAAACCAGACATCCAAACTACTGGGCCCAATCCAGATCTTAGGCTGGATCTTGCCTGGAACATAGTTACTATTTGTAGACTGCTAATGACAGCCCTTCAGCTCTCATTTTCTGTGTGCCCCAACATTTCTAAAATATTAAAAGTAAAGAAATGAACAACCTTACCAAGAGTTGCTTCTTGATAATTAAGAAAATAATTTTCCTTTAATTCCAGGTACTCATAAAATTTGATACTAAAAACTATGAGCATGTTATTACTGTGAGATTTTCTTCCTTAAGAATGACATCATATATCACTCATATATGGAATTTAAGAAATATCACAAACAAGCAGAGGAAACCAAAAAGAGAGAGGGAGGCAAACCAAGAAAGAGACTCTTAACTCTAGAAAACAAATTAATGGTTACCAGAGGGGACATGGGTGGGGCAATGAGTAAAATCCATGATGAGGATTGAGGAGTACACTTGTGATGTATGGAAGTGCTGAATCTCTATATTGTACACCAGAAACTAGTATGACATGGTGTTAACTAACTGGAATTTAAATAAAAACTTTTGAAAAAGGGACATCATAAATAGGAACTATTTTATTTTCAATGGAAGGTTCTAGAAAGTTGCTAGGAAGTAAATATTCATTGGCCTCTAAAATTATTTATGTTTGAAAGAGCTTTAATATTTCAACATGTATAGAATATCAAATATTTAAAGCATTTACATTATGTGTAATAATCCTCCTCAGAAATATTGAACCTTTGGGACATCTGGGTGGAACAGTAGGTATGTGTCTGACATTTGGTTGTGGCTCAGGTCATAATCTCAGGGTCATGGGATCGAGCCCTGAGTCCAAATCTCCAAGTTGGGCTCTGTACTCAGTGTGTGTGTGTGTGTGGGTTTTGGGGGGGGGTCTGCTCTGTCTCTCTCCCTCTCCCCCTACCACCTAAAAATAAATGAATAAATCTTAAAAAAAAATATTGAATCTTTGTTTTATGAGTTAATAATTTTCCTAATTTGATCCCATGATCATTACTAGAGCCAACATTTACTTGAGAGTTTACTATGTTTCAGATAGGTAAGGTCTTTTCAGGTTTTAATACTCATCTAATCCTCGCAAATCTTTGTAAAGATAGGAATTATTATCTCCATTTTGTGGGGATTTATTATATTTCACATATTTGGTATATCCATATTGCATGGTATATTTTTATTTTTAAAGATTTTATTTATTTATTCATGAGAGACACACAGAGAGAGAGAGAGAGAGAGTGAGGTAGAGACACAGGCAGAGGGAGAAGCAGGCTCCATGCAGGGAGCCCGACATGGGACTCGATCCCAGGTCTCCAGGACCCCACCTGGGCTGAAGGCAGCGCTAAACCGCTGAGCCACCGGGGCTGCCCTGATGGTATATTTTAGTTGATATGTAGTCGATAGACATGAAGTATATTTATAGTATATTTAAAGTGAAATATCTGAGGTTTTTGCTTCTGAATTACTTACCCAAAAATGTAAGTAAAAGATCTACTCTTTTGTCATCTGGGCCTTACAACATTTTCCACTAATTTCCCCTGCTGACATCAGGTTCCCAAGGATCTCATTTCTCCTGAAATCTGGTTTCGAAGTCAGTCTAAATTACATAATAATATGTACCTAACAAGTTATATTCTGATGCCGAAGTGACAGTCACCTCCTTATATCTCAGAATTTTTTGAATTGTGAAACACTTACACTTCTCCTTAAAATGAATAGGATGTGGAATTTTGTTTGGATTCTCTCATCTTGTTATGTTGATTATAAACACTATAGATTATCTCTGAAACAAAAGGCTATTCTTGTCCAGAAACTGTCTTTTGTTCTGTTTCTCATGTAACCAGATAAACCCCACAGAGATACATATCTCACTGCATGGTACAGTCAAAATCCCTATGGCCAAAGATGACATGGGATAAATTCTCCAATGCTGAGTGTGCCGTACACAATATTATGCTGTTCTGTAGTTGTTTGCTAATATAAAAAGATGTGATTTTTTTTTTAAAGATGTTATGTTTTAATAGGAGAGAGAAGTATGTTGTGAAGGGTTAGACTTGAGAGATTGATACAAAAGTCATTAGATGTGCCCTCCCTTCTCCCCCACCCCTTCTCAGTTGATTCAGACTATCATTTCCTCTTCTACCAACTTGACACCTTTTTTTTTATATTAAAGAGTTGGATTTTCACTGGAATCCTTTGTTACATAGTTTGAATCACTTTTTAATATTGGAAATTAACATTTTTTATTCCTCAAAAGGTCTGGTACTTCTTTGAATAACTGCGATTTCACTGACAACCCCCACCCCCGCCATACAATGGTATAGTATTTATACCATGAGACATTCTTGCTGTATTTACCACTATTCCTTGTTGCTCTGAAAAGATATATAAGCATTGTAAAAATCTGCTTTCGTCTCTCAAATGAAATACTGCTTTAAAAGATTTTAAATGCTAAATTTAAATTTAATTCTAAATCCCACGCAAAAAATAGATTGTTATTATACTGTTTTTAGTGTTAAAGACATAATATGTAGTTTCTCTTAATACTGCACTGGATATTAGGATTTAGTTATTAAAAGTAGATCAAGGAAGGAGCCAAAGTAATCATGACTCTTGTTCCATCCACCATATAAAAATTTAGATGTAACTTCTCAAAATATTTTTTTAAGGAGGTTTGAAGGAATATAGTTTATATTATTTATTCCTTTAAGAATACCATGAAAATGGTTACCTGGGTGGCTCACTCAGTTAAGCATCTGCCTTCAGCTCAGGTTATGATCTCAGGGTCCTGGGATCAAGCCCTCTTTTGGGCTCTCTGCTCAGTGGGAAGTCGGCTTCGCCCTCTCCCACTGCTGCTCCCCCTGCTGGTTCTCTCTCTCTCTCTCTGTCAAATAAATACATCTTAAAAAAAAAGAAAAAAAAAGTACGTACATGAGAATTCATGAAATATATTTTTCTAAATTTAGGAACTTTATAAATGTTGAGCTTTTTATTTTTAAATATTAGAGGCCAATTTTATTGTGGCTTACAGTGAAATCATAATCTAGGAGCCTATTGCTGATAGAAGAGTACTTCCTTTTTTTATTCAATAAGGACTCGTGTGTTTTTGTACCTTTTACACATTTTAGGTCCTTCTACAACAAGAACATATGTATATAAACCACCTATCATAGATTGTTTCATTAAGATCTTAGTGGAGAATTTAAAAATAGAACTAAAGTGGGCAGCGCAGGTGGCTCAGCGGTTTAGCGCCACCTTCAGCCAGGGCCTGATCCTGGAGACCTGGGATCGAGTCCCGCATTGGGCTCCCTGCAATGGAGCCTGCTTCTCCCTCTGTCTGTATCTCTGCCTCTCTCTCTCTCTCTTTCTCTGTCTCTCATGAATAAATAAGTAAAATCTTTTAAAAAATAGAACTAAAGTAGTACTATAATGAAATTCAGTTTACCATTTTTGGAGGGCTTTCTGTTTTTTATATAAATTTATTTTTTATTGGTGTTCAATTTGCCAACATATAGAATAACACCCAGTGCTCATCCCGTCAAGTGCCCACCTTTGGAGGGCTTTCTTATATAGATGGAATGGAGTTGAAGGATTAAGAGAATGGCTTTGTCTTAGATTTTTAATTACCTGAGCCTTAACAACAGTTTTGAAGGTAGGCAAGAAAATGACCCTTGTTCCCATTTCATCAAGGGAGAGAATGGAAGCTCAGAGAGATGACATGGCATTACCCAATAGCCTAAAGCTAAGTAAGTGGCAGAGTGAGGACTGGACAAAAATAAGACTTATGATTCTTGGTCCACTACCTCAATGGTGAAGATAAATGAATTTATAAGAGTAGAGAGAGAGTTGGCATAGAAGAAGCAGATATGATTTTAGAGTTCCTGATTTTTACATACTTTTGGAACCCAGGGAAATGTTTTGTGTTAATATTAGCTATAAACTCACCTTGAAATGACTCAAAGTAAGGTAGAGATGTTCCCAAATACGAAGTCGTACCATGCTCATTTAGTGTTGGGTAATAGAATTCTCTTTTGTGTGTTCCATTCTTTTGTGCCTATAGCTATGCTTTTACTTCTTTTTTTGATTTGAACAAAGTATAGTTAATAATTTATACATTAGAGGGTTAAGATTATATTTCACTAAATATCTTCATCCTTTCCTATAAGGTATTTTATGCCAACATATGGCTTCAACTTGTGGGGTTTTTTTAAATCTTTTCCAGTTTTTTATTCATTCATTCATTCATTCATTCATTCATTCATACAAACAAGCATTCACTGTGGGCCACTGATGCTACAGAGATGATTGGGCATAGTGTCTGACCTAAGGAGCATCTCAGTCTAGTAAAGATAAACATGTAAACTAATACATTTCTGCTAAAGCAATACACATTATAGTAGAAGCAAGCATTAAGAGCTAGCAGAAAAGTTAACAGTGCCTTTGGGTTCAAAAGAGGTCTCTTGAAAGAAATGGTGTCTGAGCTTAATATTTTATTTAGGGCAAATAGGAATTTATTAGGTGAAAAGGTGCAAATTTTCTTACTTTTACCTACAAATAATCTACTGTTTCTCAGACATTGTGTACATTGTTTCTTACTTTTTGCTCACTACATTATTTTTTAAATTTAAATTCAATTAGCCAGCATACAATATATCATTAGTCTCAGATGTAGTGTTCAATAATTTATTAGTTGCGTATATCACCACATTATTTCATGAGCTTTCAGAATTGCTCAAATATGTAGTTTCTTAAAGCTTTTCCAAATCAGACCCTTCTGCTTGAGTATAATTTGGAAATTCTCAGACTGTCTACCATTTTACTAATTTGTTGCTGTGATTAGAACTTTTTTTCTTGTAAATAATATAACATATTTGAATATGTCTTTGAGATACTTGATTTTTACTATATTGGAAGTATTTTGAAAGGCTTTTTAAAAAAGGTGTGATAGTGTTCTTGGACTTAAAATTCACTACTAATTGCTTTAGAAGAAAAAGTCTATAAAGTATGATTAAATTGTAATACAGAGGTCTAACAATTGCCCAAATATAATTTATTAAGGGAGGAAAAAACTTACACACACTTCCTTGTGTTATTTATTTTATTATACATAGTATAATACATTCCTCTGTTATAGAAACAGAATGAATATAATTACGCTTTTTTCTACAATATAAGAATCATCACATTATTTACTCTTTAATTACATTATTTCAGCTCATTTTGTTTCAAACCATTTGGTTTTTTTTAGGTGGATTGAAAATGTTACTAACTCAGCTCATTTTGAAATATCTTGCTTATATATCCATCTGTTGTGTGTCTTAAGATTGAAATTTAGGTCAAATTACAACTTGAGTTTAACTTCACAAAGAAAATAAGTGTGCCATCTTTAAAAATTGCATTCTAAATTTTAAACACAATAGATCAAAGTACATCTTATTTAAATATATACTCTGGAAAAGAAGTCTCAATTATTTTCTCCCAAACTTTCTTAAAATAGTCACTGTTCTCAATATAAAACATGAGGTTTAGCTTTATTATCTTAAAAAAAAGATGAAAAGTTGTTTATTTTAAAATTTTAATGATTTTGCTTTCAAATTATGGAAATTCTTCTTTGGGGACATCTTTATTTGAATTGTATGTGACATTCTGTTTATTTCTTAAGGCTATGATTAAAAGTTTCATGGATGTCTACCAGCTTGCAAGTGCTAGAATTGCTACATTAGAAAAGGAAATGACATCTCATCGAAGTCACATTGCAACGTTGAAATCAGAACTTCACACTGCTTGTTTACGTGAAAATGAAAGTTTGCAATCAGTAAGTCTTTCAACATTGTTTTTCTTTGTGTCTTAGGTCAGAGTTACATTCATGGTTTTATTGTGCATAAGATCACCCACCAATATATATAATTTAGTGTAAATGATCAATCAAGCAATGTAAAATTGTTAATGTGGAGAAAATTTTGAGGAGAGAAAGGCAATTAATTTTTCCATTGTATAATGTATAAAGATATGCATACTGTTACCAATGCTAAAACACTACATCAAGATTCCTTTGTGTTTGGCAGTGCAGCTGACAGTTGGATTTGGCAGTATGCATAGTTAGAGCTTGCAACTGTCTGAAGATTCAGTGTGTCCCATTAAGACAGAATATTATTAATTATGCGTATAACCAAAATGGTAATTAGAACATGTGATTATTCTCTGTAGAAAACTAGACTTATCCATAATACATGCCTAGCTAAAGATGCATGTTGTGATTCATCTATATGATTAAAATTCAGTTTCAGCAGTCATTTTATGTCTTAAAATTTTAGCCCGTGATGGAATTTGGGCTCATTTAAGACTAAACAAAATTTCCTACATTTGAAATAATGTGTTTGGGGAGTATCAGAAAATGAATAAAGGAATAAAATAAACATTTAAAACTTTTTCCTCCAAAGGCAAATATATCAATAGTGAGATTCAGAAGGTTACCAGTCACTAGAATGCCTTTTTTCCTTTTTTGGTTTGATTAGAATGGCTCAGGGTGACTTGTAAAGAAAAACAGTATTGTTTTGCCATTTGGCTATTAACCCTTTTCCAATGATGTATTCAACAGAAAAAGAGTTAGCATTAAAACAAATAGCTGCATGGCTATGGGTTAGTTCTTCAGCTCTGTCAAATCTTAGGCCAAGTGTCTGCATCGCAGTGAAACCTTCATGACCGTAGTGTTTAAAATTGCAGCTACGGGGCAGCCCCGGTGGTGCAGCGGTTTAGCGCTGCCTGCAGCCTGGGGTGTGATCCTGGAGACCTGGGATCAAGTCCTGCATTGGGCTCCCTGTATGGAGCCTGGTTCTCCCTCTGCCTGTGTCTCTGCACCCCTCTCCTCTCTCTCTCTCTCTCTCTCTCTCTGTCTCTCTGTGTGTCTCTATGAATAAATAAATTTAAAAAAAATCTTTAAAAATATTTTTAAAAAATAAAATAAAATTGCAGCTACCAACTATCCCCCATCCCCAAACTCTCTCATTCTCACCCCATACTGCCTTCTATCTTACACCTTCTTTGCTTTATTTCACCATAGCGCTTATTCTTGACTGACATAAATTGCATTTTATTTTATATTTTTATTTTTTATTTTTTTTTAAATTGCATTTTATTTATTTGCTTATTGTTTGTTCCCTACTCTCACAGACTATAAGTTCCATAGAGACAAGCAATTTGGGGTATTTCTTCTCTGCTGTGAATGTGCTCTAGAGGCAAGAACAGTCTTGCCCAGGGTAGGTGTTTAACTAATGTTTTGAAAGTGAAAATACTAGCACATCATCCAAAAAATGACCAAACCAATTATTTGGGACCTGAAATGTTGAGTTCAATTTTTTAAAAAATGACTTTGGTAATTTCTTAATGAGAGTAATAAATTTGATCTCCACCAAGATTAATTAAAATGAGAGGAAACTTGTTTTTTTTTTTTTTTGAGAGGAAACTTATTTTAAAAAATCAAATATTTTGAATTTATTCTAGCCTTTCTCTGAAACATACTCATGTTTCTTCTTGTGAACTCTCTGGTCCCGTTGGCTAGTATTTCATTATATTGTTTAGATTGTGTTATACTATTATTTATTTTTTGTTACTGTTATTCATATAAAAGTAATTACTTGTATTTTAAGAAAGTCCACATTTGATAAGGTGGGATTCTTTCCTCCTGAGTTCAAAAAAAATTTTTTTTATCAATTATTGTGCTGTTGATGTCTTAATGAAAGTATGCTTCACTGTCTGTCATCATAAAACTCTACTCCTTGAGCTTTCCCCCTCCTGAACACATCTGTTAAGGATATGCTCACCACCTTATTTGTAAAAGGTGGTTCACTCTGGCAGTGATTCTCAAAAGGGGTGCGTGTAATGTGAAAAACCTCCCAGGAGGTTATGATGTGTCCTTCTAGGAGAACACTGCCCAATTCCATGTGTCTCCAGAATGTTTACTCTCTGGTCTCTTTCCTTAATTGAGAATTACTATTTTTGTAAAGGTAATAAATTGGTATAGTAATTTTATTTTTCAAGACATTTGTGTATGCATTTTCAAACTTGAACTCCTTAAGAACTTTCTGAGGGGGGTAGGAGAATCTCAGTCTTTGTGTTTCATAGATGTGAGGTGATATAGTTTGGTGGATAGGAGTATGAGCTTTGGAATTATATCCATTAGGAATATAGTAAGTGTAAATAACAAAAAAACTGACTAATGTGACTTAAAAAAATCCAAGTTCTTTGTTTTTGTTTTTGTTTTTTTTCCCTCATATAGCAACTAGTCTAAGTGTAGGTGGCTGTTGTCCTGTGGCTATTGGTTCAATTTCTCTGTGATTTCTCTGCTACTCCCTCATTATCATAAGAGAGTAGCCAGCTCTAGGATTTATAATCACATTTAAGTCACAAGAATGGGATGGCCCAGCAATATCTGTTTTATGTATATAATAAAGCCGTGGAAGGCTTTTCCTTTAAAAACAATTTAAATGTATTTCATATAGATTTATTTAAATATTTATAAATTTTAATATAAATTTAATAGGTAATAGATATTAAATATATATAAATATATTTAAGTATTTATATATTTAAAAAAGGAAAAGCCTTCCAAGGAAGCTTCAAACATATTTCCACTTATATCTCGTTGGCTGGAGTGGGTCATATGGCCACTCTTAGCTATAATGAGTCATGAGGCAAGGGAGTTAGGAATCAGTAGTGTGTTCCATACAAGACAATAAATCTGGATTTAATTCCAGTTTTATCAATCACTAATTGTATGCTTAAGTAGGGTTTTCATCTATAAAATGGGGTAATGATCCTATTACCCTAACAGAGATGCTGGGAGCTCTAGGAGAAGTGTTAAAGCACTTTGGACTTTGCTTTGCACCTAGTGAGTAGTCAGTACCACAACAACAAAAAGTTAGCTATTATATTTATCACCATCATCTTGATAGAAAGTAATTGCATTGCACCACAGGAAAATATTATTTACTAACCTACCATCTTCAGCTGCAAACACTGTCATTTTGTCCTGCCTCCTACTGTAGCCTTGAGCTTGTATATCGCCGTCAGTATATATTCCAGTGACTGAGCTCTCTGCACTTTCTGCAGCCTGTTTCCCCTTCTTTCATTGACACATTCTTGAAAAGTTGTCTACTTGCTTATTCTGTATGCTCAGTTTCCTCTTAGTCCTTAGCTTTGCTGCTATCTGGCTCCTGAGTATCATTCCACTGAAACTATTTTCTCAAAGGTCACAAATAATTTTCTGCTTGCTCCTCATCCATTAATTCTTTCTCATGGCTTTTAATCTTTCTGCAACGTTTGAGGCTTTTAACTACTTTCTTCTTTAAATGCTAACCTCCTTTGTTTCACTTGTTAATGACTTTTCCTTCTTTGGCTTCTTTGGCCTCTACTTACTTGAGCTCTGCTTTCTTTGTATTATTACTTCTCAATTCTTTCTTTATCCATTAGTTCAATATTTATTTGGCATCTACTCTAGAGCAGGCACGATTCTAGTCTGAGGGATATTGTGTGAACCAAAACAGACAATCCTTGCTCTTGTGAGCTTACAATCTAATAGTAAGAAATTATTTTCATATAATCACAGTAATGTGTAATTACTAACCAGGTTAAGTGCTTTGAAAGAAAAGAATTGAAGCATATATGAGTTTTTAAACAAGCTTACTCTAGACTAAGGTATCAGCAAAGACTTTTCAGGGTCATTGAGTTTGTCATCCTTATTTTAAGAGCAAGGGGAAAGGCATTGGAAAACTTTAAAGAAGAGGAGACTTGCTCAGACATGCAAAACTCCTCTTCCAACAAGGGAAACAAACACATAAGCAAATCACAAAAATTGGCATGTGTAAAGTCTGGGGAGCAGAGACGAAGGAGGCATGAAGGAGGCATTCATTCTGCCTAACGTCAGTAAAAGATGAGATGTTTGTAGGAGCCTTTGAAGAATGTGTAGCAATTTGACACCATGTTAAGGGGGAAGACCAATAAAAATTATTTTCTTTTGATTTGAGGAATAGACCTTATGGATAATACATGTGTTTAATGAATTAAATGATGTAAGAGGTATTTTTTTTTTTGTATAATAGAAAATATATTGTTGCTTTAGCTCCTAGCCCTCTCTCAATTAAAGACAGCCAACCCACCCAATCAACCTGTATCCACTGAAGCCCAAGATTGCTTGCAGTAATCACTCCAAACCCCATCTTCATGTGTTCCCAATCTATTTTTGCACCATCCAATCCTTGCCTTTTACTCTATCATCTGATTTGATTCTACCTTTGGCCCTTTTGCTATAGATGTTCTTGTTTGGTCCCTCTAGTATTTGCTATTTAGGCCATTCTCAAAACTCTATTTCTGGGCCCCCAGATGACCTAGCTGTCTCTTCTGATACCCACCCAACTTGACATCACCTCCTCCTCACGGGACCTCATCTAAGATTTTACAGTCAAGCAGGCCTGAATGTGCATTGTGGCAGTTTTTTTTTTTTTTTTAATCCATATAGTACTCTAAGCATCAGTTTCTGTATTTGTAATGTGTAGAGACTAGTACCTGCATTGTAAGATTGGGTTTAAGGATTAAATATTTGTCTGGCTTACTAGTAGAAGCTCAATAAATTTTGCAATAAGTTTTATTTAATAAATCAAATAAAAAACATTTTCTGATAGTTATGTATGTTTCTCACAGCTAAGCTTATACATATAGCTTTAAAAAAATATATGTAACCATGAGAAAATCTTTTGATGAATAGGCAAAAGAACTAAAACAACCTTTAAATCAGTGCTTTTAGTGTACATTAAGCATAGTTATTAATGATAGTTGCTGTTATCACTTATTTAGTGAATGGAAGGCAGTCAGTATATGTTCATTAACCATCTTTTCCAGCCATTTCACTATATAAGAATGAAAAATAAATATTCATTATTAATAAAAAACTTAATATATCATGGGGTTATAATGCATAGAAAGAGATTGATCATATTGTAGACATGCATAGTCATCTTTAAAAACTTTATCCTTCTTAAGGTTATATTTTCATTTTTTGTTCAGCAACAAATAATAATAATGCTGGAGTGCATCTCCAGCATTAATGTGACTTAATGTGATGAGTTCTCATCAATTGTATACTTGCCAGTATTTTAACATTTTCAGTATGTTGGTCTTTGACCTCTTAACTTAGGCTGCTCTAGAGCTTTTATCTTGAGTAATAGTAACCAGAAAGGGCTTCGAGTAAAGAGCTTTTGAGTCACAGACAGCCCAGTAGAGAACAGGGCAGCAGTCAGAACCAATTACTTGTGGGTATTTGGAGACAGGCACACCCACAGCTGGGGAGAAACGCATATTTCAATCTGTGAAACGTAAAATGCCAAACCCAAATACTTTGCTGTGAGTTATGATGCTGCAAGCTACAGTATTGATTTGCCTCATTTCCACTGTGTTTAAGCAGTACGTTTTTAATTCTGCAGCACTTTTTAAAAATATTTATTTATTTATTTGAGAGAGAAAGAAAAAATAGAGTATGTGGGAGGGGGGAGGGGAAGAGGGAGAGGGACCCCTAAGCAGACTCTGTGCCGAGCCTGACATAGGGCTTGACCCCATGACCCTGAGATCACAACCCTAGCTGAAACCAAGAGTTGACCACTTAACCAACTGCACCACCCAGCCACCCCTATAGTATTTTCTTTATGAGAAAATAAATTCCAAATCAGGGGAACATTCCACTTAATATCTTTGCAGGGAAGATATCTTTGTATATTGTTCAGATTATGTCAGATTTGACAGTTGTCAAATGCTATTATATTGTTAATAAAAGCCCAAGATTTAGATATTTTGGTTCAGTTAAGATAAAAATAAAAAATAAGAATCCCCCGTCTCTTATGTTTTCATGTAATATGTTGTCACATTTGTTTTCATTACATTTTCTTGAGAGAGAAAGGATTATTTGTCAGTATTAGTGTTGTGTGGATCAAGAAACTGACAATTTAAGTAACTTACTGTAGTTAAGTTGCTTTTGTAAACTTTCACTTTATCACAGATGATTCAAGATGTTTATTATTGAGATTTTTAACTATTTAAGAAAAAGATTTTTAATTGAGCTATAAGCCATGACTTAATATGAAAGAGACTGTACAGTGAAGTATAGATTCTGGAGTCTTGCTGCCAGATTTTTAGTCAGAATCCAACAGATTAGAATCCAAGGCTTCAACTTCTTGTCCAGTGTTTTCTTACAAGAATGAAGGGTGGATTAAGACAAATCTCTACCATCATGGCACTTTAAATGCAATGGAAAATATACTGTGTTACAAATAATTAGAATGATGTTGAAGTCGAATTGCAGAGGGCTATGAGTGCACAGAACCTACCTGAGGAATAGAAATTTTAGTTAAAAACATGAAGACTAGGGGATCCCTGGGTGGCTCAGCAGTTTAGCACCTGCCTTCAGCTCAGGGCGTGATCCTGGAGTCCTGGGATTGAGTCCCACATCGGGCTCCTGGCATGAAGCCTGCTTCTCCCTCTGCCTGTGTCTCTGCCTCTCTCTATTTCTGTGTGTCTTTCATGAATAAATAAATAAAATCTTAATAAATAAATAAATAAATATATAACATGAAGACTAGGTAGTAGGACACCACAGAATGGCTAAAATAAAAAATACAAGAAACAACAAGTGTTGGTAAGGGGATGTAGGGGAAAAGGAACCCTCATGCACTCTTGGTGGGAATGCAACCTGGTGCAGCTACTCTGAAAAAAAAAAACCAACAAGCTCCACTCTGGAGCTTCCTTAAAAGGTTCTAAAAAATAGAATCACCCTAGGATCCAGTATTTGCACTAGTGGGCATTCACCCAAAGAATATGAAAACACTAATTTAGAAGGGTATATGCAGCATACCCCTATGTTTATTGCAGCATTATTTACTATAGCCAAACTATGGAAGTAGCCCATTTTTTCCAATGATAAATGAATGGATAAAGAAGATGCAGTATGTATATATGATGGAATATTACTCAGCCATAAAAAGAATGAAATCTTTTCATTTGTGACAACATAGATAGACTTAGAGAGAATATAATGCTAAACTAGGTAAGTCAGAAAAAGATGAATATCATATAATTTATGTGAAATTTAAGAAGCAAAACAAAGACAAAAAGACAAACCAAACCAGACTCTTAACTATAGAGGACAAACTGATGGTTACCAGAGGTAGGTAGGTGGAGGGGATGGGCGAAATAGGTGGGGCGGTGGGTTTAAGAATGAACTTATAATGAGCACTGAATGATGTATAGAACTGTTGAATCACTCTGTTGTACACCTGAAACTAATATAACACTCTGTTAACTACACTGGAATTTAAATTAAAAACTTAATTAAAAAGTTAGGAGTTGACAGGAGAAAGCAGGGGATGCTAAGAAATGGAAGGCTGTCTGTGTGACTGGAGCAGAGCCAATGAAATGGAGAATTGGGAGAGAGGAGATGGAGGAGGAGCCAGATCCGTGTGGCCATGAGTGTGATTCTCAGCTGGCTGGGCTCGCTGACTGGGATGTATGCCACAACTACATTGCAAACATCTACTGCCTTTGCTTTATGTAATTACTTTTCCCAACTCCAAATTTCATTTTTCTAGTTATTCTCAGAAGTCACTGACATTTGATGCCATAACAACACTCATTTTAACCCTTTTGCTAAATACTGCTTACTTAGATACTCATTAAATCTTCCCATATTTTTATCCAAGCTTCAGCTCTGGCCTCTGGATACTAACAGAGCTAAGTAAGGGAAACAGACAATATCAAAAGATGAGATAGCCCTATCAACATGCAGACATTTTCCTTTGATTCTTGACATACATTTCCAAACTTTTAAATGTTTCTCATATTCTAGAAACTCAAGCTTTGGTTGGTGTAGTAAATAGGGAACTGAAGGTAATAATACATATTCCACTGGCCATATACCTGTTTCTAGTCTTTTAGTTTTTTTTTGTATGATGCAGTTTTAAAGGAGCTACTTTCATGACTACTGATGTCTGGATAGTGACTATAAGGGCATGATATCCTAAATTTTAGATGTGTATTCATATATAAATATACTTAATTATATGAATATATAACTTATATGTCTGTAATAATATGTAGACATTTTTGTTAGATTTATTAGATTTTATATGTGAGTATAGATATAAAAACACATTTCTCTATAATAAATATAACATATTTTATATAGTTCTATTCCTCAGTGATGAAATACTGTGAGAGTGGAGCACAGAGCAGCAGGAATGAAAGTTTCAGACTCAGACCATTGTCTTTAATCAGTGATTAGGCTGTAGAAAATACAGATGGTAGTTCGACAGTCTAATACTCTATTTATAGCGGTTGTTCAAAGAGTAGCAGCAAGTAAATATGCTTAAGGTTTTCTCTCTCTTACACTTTCATCTTTCTTTTTAAATTGTGTTCTTTGAGGGCTTTACTGCCTGTTTAGATTTTCAGAAATCTCCACTTCAGTTTTCTGCAAACAGCTCAGACTCGTGGAGGTCCCAAACTGAACATGCTCTTCAACTCTGCCACTCCCCATCCTCCCAAATTCTCCATTCCCCATTTTCCTTATCTCTGACCTAACTATCTGCCTTGCAGCCCAAAGCAGAAGCCTTAACATTTGTCCCACTTCTATCCACCACCAATATTTAAGCACGTGCTACATCTCACTCTTTCTACCACCACAAATCTCCTAGATCCATCCTCACCTTTCTACCATTGTGATCACAGTAACTTATCCTTGGGTTATTGGAATGGTCTTCCAATGATTTCCCCACATGTGGTTTTCCTCTTCCATCTTGTCTGCCACATTAGTGCCAGAGGTTATCTTTATACACACAGATATGGTCAGGCCATAGCTTGACTCACAACATTTTGGCTCTAAACTTTCTTCATGATAAAGTAAAAATTCTTTATCATTGACATTCAGGTAAATGCTGACTCCATCTGGCTTTCAGTTCATCTCCCAGTTGGCAGAAGTAAGAGTTCCCTTTGTTATGCTCATTTATCACTGTATTTATCTGTCTGAGCACTATATAGTACTCTGGCTTATGTAATCAATTAGTTGTGTATGTATTACTATATTGTGTGTCTGTGAGGTCATGTCTTACTTATTTATTAAAATTCATTATAATGATCTGACTTTAGTAAGTGCTGGTTGATTTGAATTTAAATAATTGGAAGAATATTCCTTCAGTAATGTTTATTCAATACATATTTGTTATGGAACTTATATACTTTGCACAAACCATAATTCCTACCCCCCTCATTTTTCCCACACAAAATTTTCTGAAATTAATTCTCATCAAACTATGTTTTATATGCTTCTGTAGCAAACACTTAATTGAGAATGAATAGAATAATTTACAATTATTATATCTATGATAAAATTTTAAGTAGATACTTCAAATAATATAAATTGTACATTTCTTCTATTCACAAACAAAAAAAAAAAAGACCCAAAGTTATCTGTGACAAAGAACATTCTTTTCAGCCTATAACTTAAATAATTTTAAGCTTTGTCAGATTTTTTTGAGACCCCTGCTTCTGTATGTTTACCCATATAGACAGAAATTGACCAGTTTAATACCTTTTTCTCACATGATGTATACTCAGTAAATGTTTGTTGATAAAGGTGGTATACCAAATTAAAATTAACTGTGCCTGAGTCCAGCCAAAAGTAAGAGTATGAAACATTTATTTCAGGAGGAGAAAGCTTATTTTATAAAACATATTTCTTTTCTTTTTTTTTTTTTTAAGATTTTATTTATTTATTCATGAGAGAGAGACAGACAGACAGGCAGAGACACAGGCAGAGGGAGAAGCAGGCTCCATGCAGGAAGCCCAACGCGGGACTCAGTCCTGCGTCTCCAGGATCACGCCCTGGACCAAAGGCAGAGCTAAACCGCTGAGCCACCTGGTCTGCCCTAAAACATATTTCTTTAAACCTTTACCTCATACCATCTATGAAAATTATCTCAAAATGGATCTGAGAGCTAAATAGAAAAGCTACAATTTTTAGTAAAACACATAGAGATAAATTATGAGCCTAGGGTTGGCAATGGATTCTTAGATATGATACCAACAACATAAATGACAAAAGAAAAAATAGACAAATAGGATTTAATCAACATGAAATACTTTTGTACATTAAAAAACATCTCACAGAATGGGAGGAAATGTTTATAATCATATAATTAATTCGGATCTAATATGTAAGGAACTCAACAACAAAGAAAGGGCAAACAACCTAAATTTTAGAATGGGCAAAAGACTTGAATAGACACTTATCCAAAAGGGTATGCAAATGACCAACAAACACATAGGCAAAGATACTCATTGTCATTAGTCGGTGGGGAAATGCAAATTAAGATCACAACATGATATCACTTCCACTGATAAAGAATACCATTTAAAAAGAAAGGGAAATAGCGAATGTTCTTAACAGCACTATCCATAATAGCTAAAAGATGGAAATAACCCCAATGTCCATCGATCGATGAATGGATGAACAAATGTGGTCTATCCAGACAATAGACTATTATTCAGCTGTAAAGAGGAATGAAGTACTGATACATGTTGTCACAACACTGATGTACTTTGAAAACATTATACTAAATGAGAGAAGCCAAACACAAAAGATTACATATTGTAGAATTCCATTTATATAAACAGGCATGTTCTTTCTCTATGCAGATTAGTGGTTGACAGGGGAAGGAGGAGGAAGGAATTGGAGAATGACTGTTTAATGGGAATGGGGTTTCCTTTGGGGTGATAGAAAAGTTCTAGAGCTAAGAGGTGGTGATGGTCACACAATGCTAAATATACTTGATGGCACTGAATTGTAGACTTTAAAATGGTTACAGTAGTAAATTTTATGTTGTGTGTGTTTTACCACATTAAAAAAGTATTTCTTTTAGGTCTTGGGTGGTATGGATGGGCAGCATGATTGTTGCTTACACAGAATGGCAATGTATTGTGCTGGAAAGTAGCTTGACAGAGAATCAGAGGAAATATGGTTCTTGAACAACCTTTGTTATCAACTCACCACAGAGCTTTTGGAAATAAATCATACAGTCTCCTTGGTCTTGGTTTTTCCTGGCTTTAAAATGGAGGATTTCAGCTAGATAAAATCTCAATTCCCTCTCAGCTCTAAAATTCTTCAGTTGAAGTTACAAATACTGATTTTTGAATATTTAGATTCTAACTATGTTTCAGCTCTTGCTTCAATTAACAAAAATCAAATGAATGCATGTTTCTAAATTTATAACATAATTATGTTTTGAGTTAGGTTGCATTCAGCACCAATAACCCATTTATAAATGTATACCAGTTATATAAATCTCACAATATAACTTGTAACAAGGTAGTCAAAAAGTCCCCAAAGTAATCTGAAAATGTATTAGCGTATTTGTAAGGAGTATTTCCTTTTTTTCATACAAAGTTTTTTGATATTTAATATGTTAGGAATGTGAACTTTTAACTCGTCAAACTATTGTAACATATTTGAAAATTATAGTAATTTGATTAAAATGTTGCCTATAAGGCAAAAGGTTTGGTTAATAGAATCCATATGTAATTAAAATGCAGAACTAAATGTAATCAGACTCCAGTGACTAGTGCCTTCATATTGATAGTTTTACAATGGCCTCTGGGGTTGAAAGTTTAAATGTTGCAGAATGCCACAACATTGTAGAAAACAGCTTTAGCTGGCAATTTAGCTTTTTAAAGACATCGATAGATAGTTACTGGATAAGATGTGAGTATTGCATCTGAGATTTTCATCATTTCAGGAACATCTTCAATTGGCAGGTGGTAGAAGCACATGACTGGTGTGCCCGTGGAGAACCACACTCCACCGCCCTGTTATATAAACAGCCTGAGATGAAGGTCCCTGCTCTGAGCCAAGCCATGTCGTTCTTTTTTTCTTTTTCTTTTTTTAAAATAAGAGTTGCTTAATTTGAGTGAATTCATTTGAATCATATGAAATTTATAGACACAACACTATGCACCAAGCCACAAAAAAAGTAAAAAAAATTTTCCTGAACTTAAAAAAATTATTTTCTCTGGACAGTTTTAAGAGTCGACATCCTGTGTTAGAGTTCTCTAATCATCACCAGCACAATTTACAATCAGAACACACAGAGAGCCAGTTTAGACCAGCTCATCTGTTGATCTTGGCAGAGACCCTTCATCTCACTGTGTGCAGCTGCCACTTGAGAGTTGGGGGACTCAGCAGAGAGCCAGAGGAGGGAGGGATGCAAGGCTGGTCAAAGCATGAACACATAGGCCTGCTTCATTTCAACAGTTGTATGTTGCTTAAAAAAAAAAAAAAAAAAAACTTTTTATTTTACTGCCCCCCCCCCCCCCCCCCTTAACCTGAAATTAAACGAGGACCTCTCATGAGCCACTGCGCTCCAGGCATAAGAAATTGTAATGTCTGGCTTGCAGAAACTGTCCCGTCAAAATGTGCTTCTGATTAGGTGGCTTAATTACAGCTGTGAAAACAATGTTGATTCAGGCCTCAAGATTCCAGGGCATGTCAGCCGTTACTAGCTAACCTTGGACGGCATCCACCATTTTAAAACTCTGTACCACTAAAGTCACCCTGCTTGACAACTTTTTATTTAGGGCAAAAAAGTTGCCAGAAGCAACACATTTTTATGCAAATGTTGTTTGTTGCACCATTTCAACTGCACCGCCATTAGTGGTCATTAAGGAGATAGTTAGCTTTGCACCCCCCTATCAAGAACAGGGAAGTTCTCTATGTAAAAACAGTAAGTTTTGAATAGTATTTTTAAAGGGTTGACTGACATAAGAATTAATTTTAATTCCTTTAATTCAGTTTTATTTCAAATCCAGCATGTTGGTTTAACCACCCAATTTTATTACACCTAAATTTTCCTGACAGTTTCATTTGCTGTGAGGAAATAAAATTGCAGTTTTTTTCAGCATGGGAAATAATGGCTAGTTTTAAAAACATTATGTTTGAAACTTCCCTTGCCTCAAGCTGATGCAGACGCAACCTCAGTTTACTTTTGGAAGGAAACGAAGCTCGTTAAACAGTTTTTAATATTTTAATATAAGTATGTTTTTTCATAGTGAGAAAGCTTATTAGACTCATGTATTTACACCTACAGGGGAAGTGAAAGACTTAATAATTAGATGGTTCCAATACTTTGGAATTTTCAATGCAATTGTCATTGACATCATAAATATTATAACTACATATTTAAAGTAGTTCCTGTTCACTGTATTTTAGATGCCTAAAACTCTTGTTATATGCTATGAGTGATTTTTTAAAATTTGTCAATATTTTAAAAAGTCAGCATCAGATAGAAAGCAGTGCCAAAAAAAGTAAGGTGGGCAGCTGAACAACAAACATAGAGTCATAATTCTCATAATAATTTTGGAAGAAATTTCTGTTTAAAAATGTATGATTTATGCCAAACCGAATACCCAAGAGAGAGCTAAATGATTTCTTTAAAATGAAATCTCCCACACCCAAGACATTAAATCCACGAAGTGGGTGGTCAAGGCACATCTTTTTCTACTAGACAGATTCATTAAACAATTGACTGGACCATGTATGGATAAGGAAACTTTTTTGTTCAAGTTGAATTAAGAGTTAATACATAAGTAATTAATTGTGAAGAGCAGATGGGGGGGTGAAGAGTTGGGTTGATGATGCAGTATGTGTGTCTTGAAAAAGAAAGCTGGACCACTGACTCAAAATAGAGTTTAAATTAGTGGTCCCATAATCTAAAGAACATAGTAATGTCTTAATTGCCAGATGCTATGTAGAGGCATCTATTTCATCTATTATTTAATTCAATCTCCAATCTTATGGGAGGAATGTTCTTTCCTCTTATTGTAGATGAGGAAATGCAGTCTCAGAGAGGTTAAGTAGTTTGCCCAAGATCAGGCTCTTTGGGATCTACAGTGAAACCCCTGTGTGTCCAGAGCCCAGGCTCTCAATTGAAGGTGGAAATAGATGGTTTTTGGAAAATGGATTTTAGGTTATGAAATAGAAGAGAAGCATTAAGAATGACCAAGCTGGGGATCCCTGGGTGGCTCAGTGATTTAGTGCTGTCCTCAGCCCAGGGTGTGATCCTGGAGACCTGGGATTGAGTCCCACGTCAGGCTCCCTGCATGGAGCCTGCTTCTCCCTCAGCCTGTGTCTCTGCCTCTCTCTCTCTCTCTTTCTCCCTGGTCTCTCATGAATAAATATATAAATAAATCTTAAAAAAAAAAAAAAAAGAATGACCAAGCTTATGTTGAGTGTCCCTTTAGGCTGGTTAAAGACAAGAGGATTTAAACTTGAATAAAAGTTTTACAGTTTTCTGTGCAAAAATTCATTTTTTTTCCTTTCATAAAAACAAAAAACAAAAAACAAAACAAAACAAAAATCCAGCTGTGTATGAAGACTGACAAATTCTCTAGGTCTATGGTTAAGGCCTTTTACCTAGAACAAAAGGACCTTCCTTTTTCCTTCTGCTTTATGTACAGAGAATTGAAAGTATACATCCTTCCATGTTATACTGGTTTGAAGTTTAGATATTTGCGTTTGTTCTTAAGATTCTGTGTTAGCTGAGAAATTGGGAAGAAATAGCTGTCTTAGTTTCCCAGAACTTTGGCTTAGGGCATACTTTGATAGGATCTGAATTCAGCTTATTCTTTTGGATATCCTTTTGTTCTCAATGTTTGCCTGACACCAATTGGAAAATACCCTTCCAGAACGTAAGGGGCCAGCTAAGGTGACAGCTTTATGTTTCTAGTCTCCACCATCTTATTTCTGATAAGTACTAACTGAAAAAGTGAATTTGATTGAAAAAATGTGCTTTATATATTGTATACAGTATACATTATATCTAATTTTATCATGCTAGAGTGATTGTTTTGATACATCATTTTGTTAATCCCTCCTGGGAGCTTACAACTTAATTTTTTAAAGTATCTATTAAATAACATATTGGATATTATAGAATCTTAATATTATAATTATGTATTCCCTAGATGTTTTTTGCCTATTTTTGATAATATAACTATTTTTTGAAGAAAAGAAAAAGGCCTAGAAGGTGTTTTCAATCTAGTTATGTATGTAAATTTAAATAGATATATTCTATATCTTATTCTTTATAGATATAGATACTCATTATTTTGGAATATTGTTATATTTTGCCTATGGAGTAATTTTATTTTAAAGATCTTAGTTCATATACTTATATTTCCTTATCCATATTTATTTGAATATAGAGTCCTCTAATTCTTAAAATACTCTAAAGTGTTTTTTTCTAAAGCAGGTAGAAAATCAAGAAATGTGAAGTAAGGTTGTTAGAATTATTCAGCTTTTGTGACCACATTGTTTCTTCTTTCAGTGGCACTGATAACAAAAGGCATCAGATGTATAGTAATATTTTTTAGCAATATTCAGAAGAGTTTTATTTGGTTACTATTTTGGTATTAAGACAATGTGAAAAAGAATAGGGGGTTTATTGGGGCATCTGGGTGGCTCAGTGGTTGATCCCGGGATCCTGGATCAAGTCCTGTATCAGGCTCCGTGGAGGGAGCCTATGTCTCTGCCTCTCTCTCTGTGTTTCTCATGAATAAATAAATAAAATCTTAAAAAACAAAGAATAGGGGAGTTTATCATTTATTAGAAACAACAGTTAAGTAAATCTCATAGTTGTCTTTATCCCTGTGTTGTATAGATACCTGAGGCTGGGAATTGGAGAAGCTGAGAGGACAGATTTATTTTCACTTCCCACTCCAACTCCAAGCAGGGTCATTTTACTTTTATCTCATATAGAAATTAATTTTCTGAATAATTTTTCATTTAACAAAAGGATTCCGGTATTAAAAGTTTGGAAGCCTCTGTTATGTCAAGAAGACACCCAGGAACCTGTTAAGAAATAATTATGTAGACATGTCATAAAATACAGATCATGTACCCAAGGCCTAAAAAAAGGAAAGAAAAAGAATTAATGTTATGATAACTTCTGTACTTTGTAAAATCATTTTTACTTGCTTTATGGCTGCTCAAAGACCTAAACTAAACTTAAAACTAAGATTTGTTTTTGTTTCTTCCAACAAAATTTCTGCTTTACTGTATGTATAAACTTTTCTAGGAACTACTTACTGGTAAAAGATCTTGATTGTTGATGCTGATTTTTGTCATTAAATGTATAACTTTTCATCCTATGTTTTGGGGAGAATAGTGATACACGTATTTTTGTTAAAAGCATATAGCTAGCCTTTGAAGACATAAAATCATATGTTAACACCATGTTTTACAGGCTAGATCTTATACTTGACACTCACGGATTCAATAAAGACTTTTCTGAGTACTACACTGAAGACGGCTTCCTCATCTACAGTCTGGTCTACCCAAAGATCGCAAAATCTTACTTAAGAAATTAAGCTTCAGGTCAATTGTGGTCACTTCATTTTTTCAATGACTGAAGGGAAGTTATAAGAAAACAGAGTATACTGGTAACCGACTTGATTCCTCAACTTCCCTTTGGTAGAAGGGAATAAGGATAGGACCCATTGCATAAAGCCAACCTTACAGATTGCAATTGGAAACCAAGAAGCATGTGAAAACTGGCTAATCTAACAGATATTTCACTAACTTTCCTTCTCTGTCTTCTTTATCACAGCTCATATGTACTTTCTGCCACTATAGTATTATCTCTTTGATACTTCTGTCCATCATTTTTGAGGCACAGAGGAGGAGAACAGATATGCCTCTAACTCTGCAGTGGAAGGCAAACTAGACAGGGAGTCAGGGTTACAAACTGAGGGGTGCCTGGTAGCTGAGTCGGTTAAACATCTGACTCTTGGTTTCCACTCAGGTTGTGATATCATGGATCGTGAGATTGAGCCTTTTTCATTAGCTCTATTATTTCTGTCACAACCTTCTGCTCTACTTGGTAACCTTCAGAAGTATGTAGGCACAAATTCAAGTCTGTCTTCTCAGGGCTTTGTGTCAACTTCAGTGTTCCTTCAGGTTCTTTCAGAGGATTCAGGCCATTAATGATAGCAGTGGCATCTGTTTCAGTTTCTGCTTTTTAGATTAATAAATAAAACAAGTATTTAAATATTTTCACCATTGAAATGGAATATTTGATAGCCCTCCAGGGCATGGAAAGTTAAGTAGCTTAGTAGAGTTCACAGGTAGTACTCTCGATTTAATACTTGGCTAATTAGTAGTTGTTCAGCCCTTCTGGATACCATTGTGACTTTAACCATTCTTATAGTTAAACTAGTTTTTATTCTTATTCATACTTTATTGGCACCCATAGTGTATTGCTGGATAGATAGGAAGCAAATACAACACTGAAATTCAAATGCAGTAGGGGAACCCCTCCAAAAACAATTATGGAAATTTATTTCAGATAATCTTCAACAGATCTGTTTCATGCATCTAATCAAAATACTTATGCCAGTGCTTTAATATCTTTAGTATTTCAAATCCAGATTTAAAAGAGAAATTGAGAAATTTCATTGAGATTGGTTGTTCATTTATTGAAATCAAGACCTATATGTGTAGTTTAAAGGACATCTTAGACAATATATAGCAGCCTGAAACTCTTTTAGTCATTTAGAAACAAAATACACAAATATTGTACAAAATAAGCCAATTCTTTTTTAAGCACAAACTACAAAGACCCAGGTATAGCATCTGTAGGGTTACCAATCTATTACATTTTTTTTAACTTAAATTAGTAAAAATCAGTACCAGGCTGTCAATCTCATGAGAATTATATATACTGATTCCTTTGCTTTGAATACTGTTTTCCACCTTTTACCTACTTGATATTTCCCCTCAACTTTTAAACCTTAAGTCTCCCCCAAACACCTATTTGGTTGTTATAACATCTACATACCTTATTGTAATTGACTGTTGATTGACTAACACAATTGTACTTAGAAGTACTGTGTGAGTAGTAAATTGTTCTATTCCTAGATGTTAGCATGGTTACCTGGGACATAAGGCAAAGTTTGCTAAAAGTTCATCACACATTCCAAATTGTGTGGCCTGACTTAGAGTTCACCAGCCTCTTTGGAAGTTCAGTTATCAAAAAGCCAAGCTTATGGCTGTGGTTGGTTCTCTGTCTCTGTGGGTTCAGAATTTCTTTATTCTTAAGATCATCTGTTATGTCAGGTTATTATTTAACAAATTGTTTCTATGGTCTCCCTGACTCCTTTCTTAAGGGAAGGAAAACAAGAATGGAAAGAAATTTCTGACATGTGGTTGGATTTGAATTGTTCACCTGAGATCAGGGTTTTGTGCCTTTGTTTATATCTTTTTCAGTATGTACCATACTAATGGAGTACAACAAATAAGTAATAATGGTGATCGTGAGGAATGCACTAGTAGACCATCTGTAGTCCTTAAAAATAAGAATAAAAAATACTATTCTTTTAAGTTTTAAGTTCAGGTAAAGAGAGAGCTTTATGATACATTTCTGAGTTTCATAAAAATCTTAATTTCTGCAATAAATAATACTTATGTGCTGACATTCCATATTCCTAAGAAAAAAATACCAATTTATTTTTCTTTACCATAAGAAACATAGAGAAAGATATAAGGTGTTCTGGAAATTTTAAACTATGATTAAGAGCTCTTACAACATTAATAGCAATGTAGAACAGTAAATTTAAGAAAAGAAACAAAGGAATTTAAGAATCTGATGGTAGGAATGTTAGCCCACCTGAGAATAGCCCTGAACTCTGAACTTTAGCTACTGAACCCAAACCAAACTGGGTAAGGAGACAGATCCTGAGTCAAACTGCTGGCTGTCTTGTCAGCTCTATTTGATGTTAGTTTTTCCCCTTGAAGATTTCTCATTTCCTCTCACGTTCGTGGCAACATAGTAATGATTCAATGCTACACATGTGTTTCTCAGCATTTTTAACAGCTTTGTCATTGTTGTCATTGATGAATTTGATTCTGTGACCCCCAGGATTGGCACAATGGCAGTTGGGCAGTTTCATCAGTTTAAGGAAAAGAAGAACAGAAATCTTCAAAAGGGAAGGAAAAAAAATCTTTTTTTTTTTTTTTGCATCCGTGCCAGAAACAAATGATTATTTGTGAATTCAGAACTTCAGAGATGCATATAGAGTCCATCGTGGAAAGGATAATAAGAAATTGTGCTTGCTTTTATTTCTGTAAATGATGAGAGCACAATCTTTAAAAAAAAAAATAGTCTCATTGATATGAAGTCATATAACAGTTAAGCATGTAATAGCAATGAGTTAATATTTATTAAGTGAATAAATTTTAGCTTAAAAAGTCATGTTTATTTTGATATCATATAGGAGAATTGAGATATATTCCTCCAAGTATTTATGATGGGAGTTATTATGCACTTGGGGTAATACATTTATTTTCAAGATATCAGACTCTTCTCTGTCCCCTCCAACTCCTTCTAAGGTTCCAGCTTGGTCAGTAGGGAGCATGCCTGCTCACTGTTACTGCCCATTCAGACTAAGCCTCTATGTCTAGAACTAGATCAGGATCAAGGCCTGCAGTCCTATGTGCATTTTTCATTTTGCCGAGCTCAGGGTCTGGAAGTCAGGTACCATGTGTAATCATTCTTAGCGTATTAGTACCCACTTTGTGCTTGACCTACTGCTAAGTACCCAACAAAAGTTTGTTGAATCAGTCAATGAATTTTGTTCCCATGTGAAGTCCTAAACTCTTTTAGAGCTTTTTCTCTTCCCATATTTTATACAAGGAAGATAGTTGTTTCTGCACATGGATTGCATACCAAGAGCTGTGGTGAAGAGTCACTTATTTGTTCGAAGTGATAAGCTAGTTGGGGAGTCAGGACAGACTTACATAAAGCAGTAAGATGATAAATGCTCATGGAGCTTGAAAAGATAGATTTATTTGCACTGGGGTGGTTAGGGAATATTTCTGAGTTTGTATTTGAGCTTGATTTTGAAGGAATGAGAGGGTTTAAATAAGGAATTCTGGACGGAGAGAACTATGTGGGCAGAAACAGGATGCTGCTGGCCCATACAAGGTCAAGGTCAAGCTAGGAGTCGTGTTGTATTTCTTCTGTAATGATCATAATTTTGTTTGTGTCTATAGTTCTTTAGAGCTTTCAAAATACGTCTATGTACATAGCCTTATGTGTGATATAAGTATTATTTATGAGATTCAAAAGAGTTGGGGAGCATCATCCAGCTAGTAAGCCAAAGAGTCCAAGCTCTTAATAAACTACTGTGGCCGCCACTTTTCTTTGGGGCCTACATCATCTCTATTTTCTTATTGAAACCCCCTTTGCTTGTGAGCAAAGGAAAGTGTCTTTCAGGTAAAGGCCCAGGCTATGGACATGAAACAGAATATGGTTTGTTGAACCAGAGTGTTGATGTAGAGCAGGAAAAGAAGGAGGAGAAAGATGAGCTTTTATTCACTACTTTCCATGTATGAGACAACATTCTCAGAGTTGAAGATGTGTTAACTTATTGAGTACTTAAAACACCTATATGGGTATATGGTATTTTTCACTGCTATTACTCTCATTATTTCCATATTGTAAGGCCCACTGGGTGCTGGGGCAATGATGTCAACCACAGGCAGCCCAACTCAGAGCCCACCCATTTATACCGGCTGGGTGTATGGCTTAGAGTGGGATTCTTTTAATTCTGGCTTCATCTCTTGCTAACCATGTGATCCTGGTGCAATGAATGGCCTCTTCCAGAAGGCTTCAGTTGCCTCATTTGAAAAAAGGAGGATAACGGCAGCTCCTATCTCTAGGCTTGCATGAAGATTAAAGAAAGGATATCTGTAAAGCTCCTGCTTATTATTAATGATGTTTCTACTATGTCCTAATCATTTGAGCATAGGTTTATAAGTGTTACTTGTTCTCAAAGTCAAAAGGAACTGTGGAGGCCCCTAAGTCACTCTCCTTCTTCTGGGTGCAGAGTTCATAGTTAGCCTTAAAGTGCCTTCTGATTGGCATTTTGGTAGCTTTGCCTGGAAACATGTTCTTTGGTTAGGTTTCAAGGTCTGTTGTTAAATGCCTGACCTATTGATAGCAGGGGGAAATAATACTTTTGTATTTTAATACTTTTTTTGAATACAGGGTTTCATTTCTTAGGTTGTAAAGTTAACATTTTAATCTGCCTCACTTTTTTCATTAATAATATCCACTTATAATAAAATTATGTCCATTTAAAAAGTAAAAAATGCGATCCTAACAAATTAAGCTACTTTGGAATTTGAGAGAGATAACAAATTGAAATAATGTGAATTTGGATAATGGAACAATAAGCAGTGTGTATGACTATTGTTATACCATTTCTGCATGTATTTATTAGAAAATTATCACTGCACATGTATTATAGAAATTCTGAGACCATAACATTCATAGACATTAAAAATTTCTTTCAGAGGGTGTTTGTGGATTTTTTGGTTGTAAGTTTATGTTTAGCATGACATAATTTAACACATTTTAAAAACACTCCATTGATTTCTGAATATATTTGTTTTATAATAAAAGTAAAATATTCAGCAATTAGAAATGAAGGGGGGAAAAAGCTAGTTCTCTTTAAGATGTTACTATATGTAAAAAAATTTTTTTTGTTCCATTTGCTAATAAGTAACATCTGAAGACTGAATATATAGCTTCACCAGAAATGCTGCTCATGAAAATCATCTTTAAAAGTTAATTGGGCTTAGGATGTCCGCAAGGTTTTGCTGAGCTAATATTTAAGCTATCATTTAAAGCAGTCTGAAGTAGAATTATATAGGCACCCTGAGTCCAAAATTATAAGAATAATAACTCTGACTCATTTCTTTTTATGTCATTAATAGTTGATATAGTAGGTTGAATAGTGTTCTCTAGAAAATTCATGTTTACTGAGAACCTCAGAATGGGACCTTATTCAGAAATTGAGTGTTTGCAGATATAATCAGTTAAATTAAGGTGGGATCATACTGGATTAAAGTGGGCCCTAAATCCAGTGACCGATATCCTTATAAGAGGAGATACACAAATATACAGAGAGATGGAGAGGGGAGAGGGCCAGTGAGGATGGAGGTAGCAATTGGGATGACACAGCTGAAAACCAGGAATGCCAAGCATTGCCAGCAACCACCAGAAACTAAAAGAGCCAAGGTGGAATTCTTGCTGAGTCTTCAGAGGAAGTGTGGCTCAGCTGACACCCTGATTTTGGCCTTCTAGCCTCCAAGAGCTGTTAGAGAATAGATTTCTGTTGTTTTCAGCCACCCAGCTTGCAGTAATTTGTTGTGGTAGCCATAGGAAACTAATACAGTTTGTAAGTTTAACACGGGGTATAATTTTACAAAAAGCATTCATTATTTAGGGTAGGTATAAACAAACTAAATTTTATTTTATTTATTTATTTTTTTAATTTTATTTATTTATGATAGTCACACAGAGAGAGAGAGAGAGAGAGGCAGAGACATAGGCAGAGGGAGAAGCAGGCTTCATGCACTGGGAGCCCGACATGGGATTTGATCCCGGATCTCCAGGATGGCGCCCTGGGCCAAAGGCAGGCGCTAAACTGCTGCGCCACCCAGGGATCCCAACAAACTAAATTTTAAATTAAAAACAAAAAACATAAATAAACAGGGCACCTGGGTGGCTCAGTTGGTTAAGTGTCTGAATCTTGATTTCTGCTCAGGTCATAATCTTGGGGTCATGAGATCGAGCCCTGCATCAGGCTCTGCACTGGGCATGGAACCTGCTTAAGACTCTTTCTCCCTCTCCTGCCCTTTCCCCTCCCTCTAAAACCAAACCAAAACAAAAATTTTAATTTCTGTTTATACTCCAAATACTAGTAATTTTTTTTTTTATTTTCAGAGGATAATTCTGTTTTCTGATGTGTCTTTATTTAAAGGCCATACAACATATTGACAAAACATGGCCTGTCATTTGGGTTCATTTCAGCCTAGGAAGTACTTCTCATATTTTATCAACCCAAATTCCTGGTCTGCTTAAGAAGTTCAAAATAGCTTTGGGATTGAAAAATGGAAAGCTATTTTCAGGGGGAAAAAGGAATTAAAAACATTTTTAAATGATATTCAAGTAGAATCTTCATTTTAAATAAACCACTTATTCACATTTTCTAAAAATTCTGTAAATAATGAGATGGCCCTCAAATTAGATAAGCAAGGCATCAAATCCTTAAAATAAGAGTGGACATTTAAAAAAATGCCTATGTGGAATGAGAAAGAACCTAATGTTTTTTCTTCCTGCTGGTTCTGTTATCTGCTCAGAAAAAAATATCTCAGAAATTTCCCCAATATACTGACTTTTAATAATCATGTATTTTCAGTTCTTATTTATTTCTGTAAAATGGTACCATCCAAACTCAAGCTTTTTTTTTAAAGATTTTATTTATTTATTCATGAGAGACAGAGAGAGAGAGACAGACAGAGACAGAGACACAGGCAGAGGGAGAAGCAGGCTCCATGCAGGAAGCCTGATGTGGGACTCAATTCCGGGACTCCAGGATCATGCCCTAGGCTGAAGGCAGTGCTAAACCACTGAGCCACCCAGGGATCCCCCCAAACTCAAACTTTTAAGTCCATGACTAAGATTCTTCATGAAAAATTTTAATTTTTTTACATCATCTTGAAATGAGGCAATAATCAAAGAAGTAACTAATTATTCTTTTACCAAGTATTTACTGAGAACCTGTTACATGCTACATGCTTTGCCAAGTGCTAATGATGTAATAATAAGAATAATAGTGACAGCCAGTATTTATTGAATGCTTACTATGTGCCACCCACTATACTGAGCACTTTATATATATTAACTCATTTAATTCTCATTATCTTTACCTAAGGGAGGCTATTATCTCCTTTCAGATGAAGAAATGATCAAATGTAGAGTCCCAAGATTTGAACCTAGGTAGTGTGAACCCAAGTCCTCAGTCTTAAGCATGATACACCGTATTACATCCTTACCAGGATGAGATTAGGGACTTTCTCCCAGGGATCCGATGACTTCTGTGAGAAGGGAGGTCATCTGCATGAATACTTACAATGCATTGTGGTAAGTCATATTAAAGAGGTGCCAGTGAGGAGTGAGGGCTATAATGGGGTAGAGGAACATGACATTGGAGATAAACAGGGAAAGCTTGACAGGACTTAATGAATCAAGTGGATGCAGGGTGGCTTCCTAATTGCTCAGCAATTCAGTTAAGATCTATTCTTGCCTTGAGCTTCTGGTAAGAAGTGAGCAGTGTTCAAAACACAAATATACATTATATGTAGAGAAGGATTTTGTTTAATTTAAAGACATGTCACAGAGGCACTTGCTACTTGGAGACCTGACTTCCAGAGCTCAGAGAATCTTCCTGGACTCACATGGAATAGCAAGGTATGGTTAAATTCTGCTTTGCCTGGTGTGTGTAGCGTAATGGTAACTCACCACCAGGATTGGTTCATGGTGGTGGACGCTAGAACCTCCTGTTCCTGTAATTAGATTTTTACCTTTGATTATTGATAGGATTACCTTTGATTATTGATAGGATAGAATTGAAATCATAACTCTATCTTAATAATAGCTCTAAGAGGGACACCTGGGTGGCCCTGTCAATCGATTGAGTGTCTGACTCTTGGTTTTGGCATAAGTCATGATCTCAGGGTCAAGAGATCAAGCCCTATGTTGGGCTCCATACTCAGGAAGCAGGAAGACTGCTTCTCTTCCTCTGGCCCTACATCCCCCTCTCTAAAATAAGCAAATAACTCTTTCAAAAAAAAATAGCTATGAAGAGCTGCTTTTGGGTGTCAATAATGAAAAGTCCTATCGAAAAGTAAGTTTTCAGTGCCATCTTCATCACCAAGCCTTACAAGTGTAAAGGTTTACAAGGTTTACAAAGGCAGTACAGTTTATATCACTTTTCCTTTTCTTTATGTAACTTTTTTCCCCTGTATTTTTCACATTTTCAGAGTGCCAATAAATGAAAATGGATTATATGCTTCGGTCGGAACAGAGTGGGAGATGAGAGAAAATGTGTAAATTATTTAGATAAGTTTTCAAAATAAGTATAAAAATTTTGATTTCTTTGCCAAACATAATTTCAAATACAATCTATTTCATTCGAAAGGCTAGTGTGACCAAAATTTACAGAAAGATTATTGTAGAATTCATCTGAAAAGTGCATGTTTATGAGTAAAGGCTGAACTCCAGACTCTTGAATCCTGCCTAGACTTTTCTGCCCTCACTTGTCAAATCCCATTTTCCTACAGCACGTTCTCTTTATAGAATGCTGTTATTAATGATATAGTGGGAAAAATAACTATAAATTGATTGCTAGTTGATGTTAACTTCTGGTAATCTAAAAATCAAATCTTTCTCTCAGAAGGGCCTAAGGAAGTGATTTGAAATTGAACTTTAGTCATCCAGAAGTCTGCTTTTGAGCAGCTTAATGCATCACTCTAATATTTCCTATATTCCTGTCCAATTCAATACATGGAATGACTAAATTGTAGTCACACTAGTTGTGAGCACACAGGCAAGAAGAAAAGTAGTTCAACGTCTTGCTGTGTGTGAGCACTTCGAGGGCAGGCAGACACCATGCACCTTGACCACCTATTATGAAGCTTTTTGCTGCCGTGTCAAGTGAGAGCGAGTTAATTGGGTGAAGCTGTGGAGCATGTTAGGGGCCTGGTAAAGGGTTGCTGTCTGACAGCTGAATGTCAGCAAAAGCCAGTCAAGTGTAGCTGAGAGACAGGGACCTGTCACAAAGTTCCTGCAGACTGGAGCACAGTTAGGAAGCTGGGATACGCCTCCGTCTCACTTTCTCCCTCATTGAATCCAAGCACCTTAAAAGATTTTACACTGTCTGTGTCAACTCTTGTTCACTAAGCTGTTTGTCCCCACACCATCCTGCATTCAAATTATTGAACAAAAGATGCTAATGTTTAGCAAAGTGAATGTAAATTCCCTCTTTTCCCCTTTTCTGCCCAAGCAGACAGACACTCAACTCAAAGGAAACTTTGAAAGTTCACATCAGACAATTAGACTGCCTCCAAATTTGGCATATCATAGGATCTTTTTCCCAAGAGAGTATGAAAATTAAAAATTAAAAGCTGTAGGGTAAGAATGACTTTTTCTCTGATATACAGAATCGAGCATAAGGGAGCCAGGATTCCTGCCTGGTGGTCTTGAGAATGGACAGTTGGCAAGATAACTTTTCTCTTGCCTTTTTCGACGGACTTCTTTCCCTCTCTTTCAGGGTGCCCTAGCATAAAATGTCACAGTGACAACTCTTGAGAAGGTCAAGAAAGATCAGCTTAGAAAGGAACAGTGAGGTCCCCCTTGACACGTTAGACACTCCAGAAGGAAGTCAGAATTAAAGAAAACAAAACTTTGTGAATTAATATTTTTGGAAAGAGAAAAGTTTAATATCAAAGCATGCCCTTTGTGTTGGCTTTCCCTGGAGCACAGATTAGAGGAAGTCCATTTGTTTGACAACAGGTGAACATCTGGGGCACCTGTTTAGGTGCCAGTCACCAGTGAAGCCACTGGTGATAGGAAAACAAGCAAAGTAGCCCGCGCCTTCCTTGGAGGAGCACCCAGCAGAAGCCAGCACCATCTATTCCAGCTCCTCATGAAGGAAACGTGGCCGTGGAGTCCCTGGAGTGTGGCTAGCATGACTGAGGAACTCAACTTTCATTTTTAATTGAATTTTGTGTTGCACTAAAATGTAATGAATTAAAACTGAAGCAACTACATGTGGCTAGCAGCCAGTGTGTTGAGCTGCATGGGTCTGAGCAAACAGCAGATTGTGAGACTGTGTTGTGATGACACAGAGCAGGGCCTTTCAACCCAAATATGAGGTAACAGGTGGCAGGGGGAGTCGGGGGCAAGGCTATCCCCAAGGCAAGTTGTGAAGAGCAGTAAAAACCTGATGAAGCATCCTTTAAAGAGGAGCGGCATGCCAAGCAGTCCTTGGACAGGAGAAAGCAGGGCACACTTCACGGCAGTGTGCTGATTGACCCTGAAGCCACGGTCGCCTCTAAGTACGCAAAGAGGCCAGTTACCCCAGAGGTCACAGAACAGAAGGTTTCACAGAGCACGTGAAGGTACTCAAATACACGGCTTCTCAGATCAATTTAAGACACACTGGGAGAAGCAGAGGCCATGTGGTAGGGAGCCAGCAGGGGAAGGACCATAGTCGCTGGCTCTGGTCAAGCAGCAGCGTCTTATGACCTGTGTCTCTCGGCTGCATCAGCCTCTTCTACTCTCTGTGAGGTTGTGAGGACCAGGGTGAAGGTTTGACAGAGAGAGGCAGGGGGGACAAATCTGTACAGCTACCAGCTACAGCTTGCCACCTTGGCTGCTGAACAGCTTTCGGTTTTGTCTGCACCTCCTGGGTCAAATTAAGAATGACGTGAGCCTGGAGGTGGCATATCTCTACCGCAGGATGTGGTCTTTCTGCCCCCATTGATCTACAAGTAACCTGTCTTTTAGGGCTCAAACTTATGACATTCTCCACATGTGGATTGTGCCTGTGTCTCATAGATTGCTGGCTTATTCATCCTTTAGGCTTAACACTTATTTTGAGTTTTACCTATACAATTTTTTCTGGTCTCCAATAGCAGATTTGAATACTCTCGAATAAGTAAATAGACAATAAAGAAGAGATGAAGTAGGAAATAGAAGACCGAAGAGATAACTTGTATACAAATATTAAAAGTGCATTTACATTAGAGAACATGAAGAGACACTTTCTGAAATAACTAAAGAAAAAATTTTGGTAAACAGCTTGGAAGCCTAAGTCCCAGTCATCATCTTGTGGACATCCTACCTTGAGCTTGAACTGCATTTCAAATGAGGCTAGGCTTTTTTGAAAAACTGGTGTGTAGACTCCGAAGAAGTTCCTTTGAAGGAGGGTTTTGGTAATGAGTAAAAGAAGAGTGGAGGTTTTGTGGACAGGTGCCCAGAGGAGGAGATGGGAAATAGAAAGAACCACCATCTAGAGTTTCTCCTCCATGCAGGGCTAGGGATCGGCATCGGGACTCTTAGAAAAAGGGCATATAGGTGGAAACTGAAAGAAATGTTTGATGATAGACATGGTGGGACTCTGGGTTCATCAGAATTGCCATAGTTTTCGGGTGACGGGGGTGGGTGGGCATATGGCCAATTCTGTGTAGAGACATCACCCATATGGCACAGTGAGCTGGCTGATGCACTGGATGGAGGCAGGAGCTGGGGGAGGTATTGCAGACACCCAGCAACTCCTGACAAAGTCTCTGCAGGGGCATTTGAGGTCTTGGGTAAGCAGATCAGGCAAGAACAAGGGAAACGTAACTCATTACTGGAACCTCAGTCATATCCACAGAACAATGAGGCTGATAAAATCCCAGGGCCCTGTCCATCAAAACTTAACACTACAAAAAATAGGACTTGTGTGGTTATATTGTATTTCAGCAAATTATTATTTAAGGAGAACTGGCTCCAGAGTCAGATTAGTTAAGGACAGCATGAACTTCCTTGAGGACAGTTTTTGTGTGTGTAATTCACTGCTCTATCCCAGTACCTAGAACAGTATCTGGACCTTGTAGGTACTCAATAGATATTTATTGAAAGAATTGATTAATAGAGCTGATTTAGAATACTAATAGTGGAAGTGGGTTTAGATATGTTTTATGCATTATGCAAGCATGGGGAAAATTTTTCATATGGAATTGATAATGTAGGGAATGGATTCCTGAAATGTAATCTGTAGGTATATTATTTTGGAATTCTGTGGTTGCTGTATTATTCTCACAGTTCTATAGGATGTTCTCCCTAGAGATATGGGTTTGGTCTGAGACTGCTGGAAATGGCCTGCTTCTATCAGAAATAACATTCCTGCCTATCATGTAAAGGAAATGTCATTGCCAGCTAAGTGATTTGTTTTGGAACATACTCCCCAGTGCTTGCTGTGATTTGAAGGCACTCCACAGATGTGAACCCCAGATCACATGACTTGTCTTACATTTGAAGTGCTTCCCTCTCACTGGGAAATAGAGAAACCATGTTCTTTTAACTGAAGATAACCAGCCACTCCAGAAAGGCCCAGCCGGGGTGCTGGTTGGAGGGAATAAAGACCATTTGTTGCATTCTTATGAAGAATTACTAGAAATTTTAGGTGTGATGTGGTATAATGAGGGGCATGACTTTTAAAACAGCAGTTGGGTGGGGGGATGGGAAAAATGAGTTTCAAATTTTAAAGTGTGAGTTTATTGCTAATTTTGTTGAGGTATGTGATTGACAGATACAATGTTAGTAAGATTGAGGAAAGTCATCTATCTCTGAAATAACTTTAAATTTTAGATGATTCTTCTCTTCTTCTGTTTACCTGAGCACATGGTCATGATTCCACCCAGTGAAAAACATACTGCAAAAGGTCTGAATTTATAGCTCTCAGATTATTATTAAATTTTTGACATTGAATAAAAAAGGTGTATAAGTTTAAGAGGAAATTCTTCAGTAATGAAAAAGTGGTCAGAACACTTCTGCCTAATGGTTCCCAGATAGAGTGTGACATGTGTACATTTTGACCACAGAAGTTGTAATTTGGCAGCTAGAAGTGCTATTTGGAATAAAATGAAGGCATGCAAGTTGTAAGTAGCCACTCTACATAAGGAGTTGCTTTGGTGCAGAGTAGAGGGACAGGTTACTCTATATAATTATTTGTGTTTGTTCAGTGTCAGATTGTGGCTATGGGTTAGATACGGAGGATGGTGAAATAGGAAAGTGTCCTCAGCTAAATTTAGACCTTTTCAAAATTTGCAAAACACTTGGTTAAAGACTTACCCTCTGAGGCCTTTAACCAATTACATTTTCATTTTGACTGCACATTTCAGAATTATAACTGTACTTAAATATGGGTTTCAGTACACATAAAATTAGTCTTTTTTAATAAATAGTTTTGGTTATAAAAGTAAGGCATGCTTATTTTAGGTAATTTGGAAAATACAGAAGTTTTGGGGAAAAATGCCAACAATTCCAGTAACTCAAAACAAGCTATCATATGTGATTTTGTGTGTTACCTTTTCACATATATGGTCTAGCTCAGGGGTTGGAAGAGTTTGAAGCCTGTCAGCCAAATCCACCTACCACCTGTTTCTGTATAGCCTGCAAGCTAGGAATGGTTTTTACATTTTTAAATGGTCGGGAAAAAAAAAGAATAACATTTCATGATGTGAAAATTATGTGAAATCCAAATTTCAGTGATCATGAATAAAGTTTTATTGGAACATGGGATACTAATTCATTTGCATATCATCTATAGCTGTTTTTGGGTGACAATGGCAGAATTTAGTAGTTGCAACAGAGAATACATGGCCTGCAAAGCATAAAATATTATTTGACCCTTTATAGAAAAAGTTTTCTGACTCCAGCTCATACCTAAGCATTTGTCTGTAAGTTCATAACTATAAATTTATAATTGTATAATATTCCATCAAGTGGCTATAGCTTGCTAAAAGATACTTCTGTTGTTAAATATGGAATTATTTCCAACTTTCATCTGTTAGTATTGATATAAGGAACCTACTCAAAATAGAATTGTCAGATCAAATGGTATTATCCATTTAAGGGAGCTTCCAAATTATAGTCCAAGTAGTTCTATCAATTTAGACAATCACTACCAACTTATAAATGCCTGTTTCATAATGCCTTCTCTTACATTTAGTATCATAATTTTTTGAAATTCAGTTTTTTTTTTAAATTTTTATTTATTTATGATAGTCACAGAGAGAGAGGCAGAGACACAGGCAGAGGGAGAAGCAGGCTCCATGCACCGGGAGCCCGATGTGGGATTCGATCCCGGGTCTCCAGGATCGCGCCCTGGGCCAAAGGCAGGCGCCAAAACGCTGCGCCACCCAGGGATCCCTGAAATTCAGTTTTGATTGGTGACAAATAAATACTTTTTACTTTCCATTTTTGATTACTATTGGGGGTTACCATTTTTTTCCCATTTACTTTTGTAAACTGCCAGTTTCATACATAGCCTTTGTTCATGGTTCAAATAGTTTTAAAGATAAAAGCCATGGAAAGAAAATTTTGAACTTTGAAAGCTTTTTTACCCCTCATCCATACTCCAACGATAATGAACACTTTCTTGTGATTCCTTTTTCAGAAAGTAAGGTAGGTATTTGTATGCCTGTGCCTTCTGTTTATTTTTAAAATACAAGTAGGTTTTCTCTATATACACACATATAATTTTGAATCTTCTTTTTTCATTTAGACATATTTATATATATTAGTATTTACATATTCAACACCTTGATTTTTTTTAATGGTTGTATTCTATGGCTGTGTCATACTTCACTTGAATAGCACTCTGTTGATGGCTCCTTTATTTAAATACTGGTTTTCTGTATAAAAACAAAACATAACAAAAAAACTTCAATGAACACATCTGTCTGCTCACATTGGTGAACTTTTGCGAGTGTAGCCAGAGAAGAAATGCCTAGCAGTGGAATTGCTGGATCAATGGTCAGGTACATTTAAAATTCTGTCTTCCACATAGGTTGCACCAGCTTGCATCTCTACCTGCATGGTCTGAGCCTGTCTCTCAGCAATGGGCATCATAAGACATCTAAATTTTTGCCTATCTTATAGGTTAAAGGTAGTCTTCATTGGCATGTTTTGTGTTGCATCTCTGTCTTCTTAAAAATGATTTTATTTATTTATTTGAGAGCAAGAGAGAGAGTGAGAGAGAAAAAGAATGAGCATGCGCCAGGGCCCCCACCAGCTGGGTGGAGGAGCAGAGAGAGAGGAGAGAATCTCTAGCAGACTCTGCTCTGAGTGTGGAGCTCACCTGAGGCTTGATCTCAGGACCCTGAGATCATGACCTGGGCCGAAATCAAGAGTCGGACTCTTAACTGATGGAGCCACCCAGGCACCCCTTGTGTTGTGTTTTTTATATTATGAGTGAGGTTTAGCACTTGTTCATATGTTGTTTATTGTATTCCTACCTTTCCAACCAAAAGGCCAATTTATATAGGAGGCAGAGGCCGCCAGTGGTTTCCTGATATCTGTTTTCTCTTTGTTTTTTAATAATAGAAACTCTGAATATTATCTGGGCCACAGAGGAGGGGGGAGTTACATTTCTGACATTCTGAAGTTTAATTAGACATTTAAGCCAAGGTCTGACCAATGGGATGTAAGTGAAAGTGTTGTGATTTTAGGAACTGTCCTTAAATGTAACTGGTGCCTCCTCCTTGTTTTTGTCCTCCTCTCTTCTGACTACAATGCAGACATGATGGCTGGAACTTAAGCAATTATTTTGGGCCCTGAGGTGGAAGGCACACAGGAGGCTATGGAGCCCAAGATAGAGGCCATTTAGATTCTTTTTAGTTTTTGTTCGGATTCCTGATAGCTGCAGACAGTTCTATCAGAGAGAAATAAACTGTCTTATTCAGGCTACTGACATTTTGAGTTTTTGTTACAGCTGAACCCAATCTTAATACTAGACTATCCTTAGCCTGCTTTCTAATTAGGTTCTCCTTTTTCTTTTTTCATTTTATTTTATCTTATTTTACTTATTTATTTTGAGAGAGAGTACACACACAAGAAAGAGAGACTGAGAGAGAGAGAAAGAGAGATAGAGAAAACATGAGCACGAGCAGGGGGAAAGGATAGAGGGAGAAGCAGACCCCTAGCTGAGCAGGGAGCCTGATGCAGGACTCAGTCCCAGGACCCTGAGATCATGATTCATCAGTGAAGGCAGACACTTAACCAACTAAGCCACTCAGGTGCCTAGGTTCTCCTTTCTCTTTAGTTGCATGACTCTGTTGTAAATTAAGAAGGTCACTCTTATGGCCATATGTGCATTGCACTGCTTTTATCAGCTTGTCGTTTCAGTTTTTCAATGGCATTTTTTCTAGAGTATGCCTAAGTTTTTGTACCTTTGTATGTACTTGGGTGTGTGAATATATTTATATTTCAAGTTCCCTTGAATTTTTTGCAACTACATTTTTCTAAGATACAGAGGAAAAAATTGCTACCTTTGCATTTTCTGGCCATTTCTGGCATTCTTACCATCAAGTGTATCCACATTGCCAGGGCAGGACTGGGAGCACAGGAAAGTAGGAAAAGAAAGAACAAAAGCTCTCCAGGAAAATTCTTCAACTCTTTTCCCAACCTCAGCCATGTCAGGAAATCTAAACACCTGAGAGGAGAAAATGGGAATTGTTATCTTGTCAGGCACAAGACATCTTTAAAGTAATTTAAAATTAAAGTTTAAATGTTCTAGTGTAATTTAAAACTTCAGTGCTGAATTTTATCTCTGAATATAACAACGTATATGCTCCTTTGGTGAAAGGCTAGAGCTTTTATGTAAATGCTATAAAATCTATTTATTTACTCCAGTATTATGGATATTCAAATGTGGGACTACAATAAAATATGTTATCAAAATATAAACATTTATTTTTAGCCCCAAGTACCATCTATGTACTTTTATTTCCCAGCTTCACAGAGATTTGTTGAGCCATTACTGTGTTTATGAAACAGTTCTGATTATAAAATAAACCAGAGGCTGTCTTCTTTGGGCAGTCCAATAAGGTAGTGGTCAAGCATTAGGGGAAAAGAATCAGATGGATCAAAAGTCACATCTTTTTCTACCATGTTCCAGGCTGTGCAGCATGGAGCAGTTTATTCTCTCTGAGGCTTACTTCTTCAGCTGTAAAATGAGGGTAACAGTACTACTTTCTCAGTGAGTTTTTGTGAGAATCAAGGTAATGCCTATAAAGCTAAACCTAGCACAGTACCTGATGTATGTGCTCAATACATGTTAGGTATAATTATAAATTTAGAACTTCTTATCATCTGAGAAGAGTCGAAGGAGATGTGAAGAAGAGGAGCTACTGAATGCTGTGCCTTTTTGTGTCAATTATTTCATTTAATCCTCATAACAACCCTAGGAGGAATATTCTTCCTACTTCACAGGTAAGGATGCAGACTGACACAGGCTCAGTAATGTGTCAAACGTCACACATTTAATACATGGCGGGATCAAATTTGGAACCCAAGGTCTTTCCAACTTTAAAACCCATATCCCTGTGCTACTTTTAATTGTGACATAATCTGTTTATACATGAAATAACTAAATAGCAATAGGAGACCAATACCACCCAAGTAGTCTATTCATCAGAAATCTCATTTAGCCTCAGATACTCTGCTAAGTACTAGGGATACAAAGTCCCGATTCCAATGCACCAGGTGCTCAGAGTTTTATAAGGGAGATAGAAGAACATACAAATAATAAAAATAGAAAAATAGATGCCCATGAGGGAATGTAAAAGTGTGATTGGGTGTCACAGCTCACTATAGTTAAGGAAGTGTGGGATGAGGATCTGGAAAGGCCTCACAAAGAGGGAAACCTTGAGCAGAGTCTGAAAGGTGCCGGGAGCCCTCACCGCATGTAGGACAGCACACAGATGGGAAACGGGCATGAGGCATGGCAGCATGGGACTCACAAGTTCCACGTGATTGGATTGCAGAGTGCCAGTGAGGAAATGGTAGAGGAGGCTAGACAGAGAAGCAGAGAGCTGCACAGCCACATGGCCAAGGACGTGCTTAGAGAGAGGTACCAGGAGTCAAGGCTGCTAGGCCAGTTAATCTGCCACATTAACCAAATAGTCAAGGCTGGATTTGAACCAGACATCAACTTTAGAGCTCTGGCTCTTGAACCAACATTGAATGTCTACTTGAGGACAAAATTGTTGTAACGTGAATCAAGTATGTTATTAATATCTTCTATCTCTTTTCTATTTGTTTCTATCTCTACAGTTGCCCTTCCTTCTTAATCTCTAGGTTCAAAGCCTCTCAGGTTGTCCCCTACCTAGAGAACTCCTTTACAGTGCTCCACTGACTCACATATCCCCACATGTCTTGATGTCAATGAGCTAAAGAGCCAAACTGGTCTTCACTAAGATTTCATGACTTGTGGGGAAAAGAAGACGTAAAATATTCCTACAGGTTTGGCATTGCTAACTCAAAGTTAGGATTGGTAACTACAAGGAATATATTTAATGATGTGATAGCAGGTGTATGTATATGTTTATACACATGCATATTATACACATGTGCATATATATAATGTATGAATGTGAATGCATATAGCAACATGCATATACACACATATATTTATCAGGTTCATGTGTATGTATATTATATACATTTACTATATATATATATATATATCAAGTATATAATGGACCATTCCAGACGAGGAAACTATATGATTATTTGACAGCTTCGTGGAGACTTCAGTATTCTATGATGCCAGCATGGCAGAACTGGAAAATAGGTAGAATTTGGTTTACTACCTCGAACTGTTTGGGAGGAAGAAGACTCTATGATACTGAGTACAGAGACTCTAGTGGTAGAGAGAGTGGTACAGAGACTCATATGGCTTACTTAGACATTAGCAGATAAAGCGGCAGCAGCGATAGAGCCTCATTGTAAGGCCCTCTGGTGGGTACTTCGATTCTCTCATCAGTTGATGTGTCGCTGCACACGCTACTTAAGCAGTCAGTGATTTACAGAGCTTAAAACATCATCATGGAGGTCAAAGTTATAAAAAATTGCTGTAGAATTTAGTTGAATGAAGCCACATCATCCAAACTGTGGCTAATCTTGTTATCTCTGTGACTTTTTAAAGAACCATGTGCAGTGTGCATTCCTCTTATGTATGTCCCTTCAAAATCTGGAGTACTGTGTTTGGGAAACTGATATCTGATATCACCCACAAAAGCTGGGCGTTAACATTATGTCATATGCCATCACACATGGATTTATGTGGATCCGTAGACCTTTGGAGTTGTAAAGGTTATAGCTCCTTATCTTATAGGCAAGGGATACGATACGTGGATGGGTTAGTTCCCATGCTGGAGATGGCCCAGCTGGACTGGAACAGAAGTGGGAGGGAAACTGTAGTCTTTGGATCTCTGGTCCCATACTCATCCTATGTGCCTTGCAGAATTTCCATGCTTTACTATATGGCTTACTAAATCACATCACCCCTCACTTCTCAGAATACTAGATTCCAGAAGACTTAACTTGATCATATATGCGACATGGGAGACAAATAGTTTGGTGTCCTTGTTTCAGAAGCCTTGGTCTGCAAAATGGCTTTCATTTATAGATAATTTATTGAGTGATTTTCATATTATTAGACTAATGCTTTATTTACTTTTTTTGTTGGGAAAATACTCTTGGACAACTAAGATAATAAAGCCTTGAAAAATAACTATTATACATGACCAATTACTGTATTTCATAAAAATTTTAAAATGCAAAAAATGTAGTTAACATATTTTGTATTGTGAATATATATTTAGCTGATGGACTGTAACAGTTCAAATAGAATCATTTACAGCTTATTGAGTAAATAAAAGTGCTTCCATAAAGATTCACATGACACCTAGCTTTTATTTCAGGTAACTAATCTCTTTTTGAAAAATTGCTTAAATTTAGATTTACATGTGAGAGTACCAGAACACCTCAGCAATTTAAAAAGTAATTCAAATGACCATGGACTTTACAAATTTAAAATGTAAGATCAGGTAGTGAATATTAACTTTTAATGGTCACTGATAAAGTTATTTAACTGTCTTTTACTCTCTGTGTAATATTAAAAGTGTTATGACATATTTCTGGATACTATTTGTAACAAGAAGAAGAGTTCATATTTACTTATTTTTTTTAACATCACGGTCTCAAATCAAGATTTCACCACAATTTTTGCTGCCTTTGTTTATAAGCTATTAAGTCTTAAAATCAGTTTTTTCCCATTTCATAAAAGAAAATTAATTTCATAAGTGTATAGGGTATAGCAAATTACCCTACTAACAAAAAAATGTTTTTTCGTTTACACAAAAGTAAATCTGTTTACTTGGTAGAGGGCCTACATTTTGGGGGTGCAAATCTTTAAAAAAAAATCTCTTTTTTAGGAAGTTATTTTCCGTGGTTAGGACATAAAACATCAGGAAGTAGCATGCAAAAAAAGTGAAAGTCTGATTTAAATACTCAACAACCCATTTCAAGAGGATTTAATTAAAAATGTGATATTAAATGAAAAGATGCTTTTAGTCTATGTAAAATAGACATATTAAAAAGTTAAGACAAGAAAGGGCAAAAGATGACCCTCTTTGTAGAGTGCCAGGACCCATAGAATATTAAGGAGAAACAAGTAGTTAGAGGCCTTCCCTAAAGGACCATCTTCCTAATTGTAATGTGCCAGGTTGATGGAATCATGAAAATAAGAAAGGAAATTTCAAGAACAGAATATAGATTTGAGTAAATCCTGTATACCTTTAATATTGCCAACAAGAGTGACTGGTCAGTGTGGCATAGTTATGTTTCTCTAGTCTAAGGCATTAGAACAAAGTAGAGACTCCATGACCTTCCTTGGTCCAATTTTGCACATTCCTCTCTTTTCATGTATAGTTTTCTTAGGCTAGAACTTGAAATATAAAGATGTAACAACAAACTTTTGAAGCCTTGCCTGTCAGTTTTCTTTTACAATAGTAAAGAATACTATAGCTATAACTAAATTTTGTTAAGAAGAAAATCAGGCCCCACCATCATTTGCTTTTCTGGCACTCCCTTCGCCCTCTGGTCTGATAGAAGGAGAAGTTAGTAGATGGCACTATAGTCTTTATAGCAACAAAATCAAGTCAGGTAATGATGCTGCCCATTCAGACATACAGGGAAGAAAAATTTAGAAAAGGTGTTTCTGGGAGTTGTACAAGTGCAGGAAACCAGCCTCTGATGAAGTGAGATGCCTCTGTCCAGGTTCTGAACCGAAATGCGTAGGTCCAGTATTTCAGTTTTGCAAGTGAAATCTTATCAGCATTGCTAATCAGGGTTCACACCTGATTTTGGAAGGTCTTTTCCTTCCATCAGGTAAACTAAACCTTCTCCTTCATTAAGTCATTCAAGTGGTCATTTTAGGTGTAGTTTTTTTTTCTTTAACTTCCAGCATAAAAAGGGATGATTTCCGTCAGCTGTAGGCTTGCAGTGGAGTATCAAGAAATCAAAAGAACAGAGATCAAAGAAAATTGCTGAACTAGGTGTTAGATGCAGCCATTGATTTTTCTCTAGTTGTAGTTAAAAAAAATCCACAAAAGTGGTAACATATACAACAGTCGCATTGCTAATACTTTCCTAAAGCCAGTGATGTCTCCCCTCTTGTTTTCACATGTAAAAATGGTTTTGTAGAATGTGACATAAGAAGGTAGATCCTTATATGCTAGTCGTCCTTATATCCTGTTCATGCTATTTTATTTTGAAGACTGTAAGAGAATCTACCAAAAAGATGTTTTTTTAAGAGTTTGTGGTATAAAGTGCAGTTTTTAATGGAGATGCTTATGACTATACTTATTATCTCAAGAACATTTATTTCCTGGGAATCTAGAAAATTCTGACATACAATTGATCTGTTGTTACTTAGTATCAATAAATGTCACAAAATAATACCTATCTGCTTTTCTGAAGAGACTTCATTCATGGCAAATGTTAACTACTCATTATCAGTGTTACTGTGGGCTTCATCAGAATATTAATTCTGTTTTCAAGTACTTCATGGTGGTGTGGATTTCTTTGATTTTACTTCTAGTAGTTTCTGGAAACCAGTAAGATTTTAAAATATGTGGCGAATAGTTTTCATGTTGCAGCCCCATGATTTGATACATGATTTCCAAATACTTTTAGTGGAACAGTTATTATTAAAACAGAATGGTGGCATTATTATCAAAGGAAAAGGCAAAAAGGTTCATTTCCCTGGCATTTTATATCTCAGTGTGCTATTTCCTAGAGGTCACTAGAATGGAGTTATTTTTCTTTGTGCTGTATTTGTCAATTACATGAGTAGGCTGATAGATTTTAAAAACATAAATACCCATAGTTCATTTTCTAAGAAGTTGGATCTTTCATATTATATAGCACATATTATATAGCATAATGAAATAAACACTCTTAGCATTGATTTATGTAGATTGCTGGTGGAAGCAGAGGCAAAGGTACCTGATTACATTGACTCTTAGATTCAATAACTTTATAAAAGTTTCATACAGTGTTTCCATGTGTAGGCAAACTCTCAAAAAGTTGATGACATGGAACACATAAGAGATTCAATCACGCTTGGAAAATAATATTTATATATTATCATTCAGATTATGGCAAAATTAGAAATGGCATTTCCATCCCATTTTGTATTACAATGATTATTAGCAACCCCCTTCCCTGTTTAGGGTTTTAGATTCTGTTTCAGAGTTTTCAATTCTATGTTTTTTCTTCTTTATATCATAGACAGGATCACGAGACCATTCAAATCTCTCCATTCCTTCAAGAGCTGCTCTTCCTGCTGACACAGTTAGTGTGGGGGATTTTTTGCCATTGAAAGCTGAACTGGATACAACTTACACTTTCTTAAAGGAGACATTTTTAAATCCTCTGACGTCATCTCACTCCTCTTCAGTGACAATGTCTGCTAATGCCAAACGACCAACGCAGATTGGATAATGACTTTGTGAAATAAAAAAAAAATGCAGGAAGAGTTAACAGTACAATTAAAATTGTTTTGAAGGGGGATTTTCTTATCAGTTGAATTTTGTTTCAGCCCAGGTGGCAGTGGGTTTTTAAAAAATTGTGTGATATCTTGATGTGTGCAGGTACCTATGTCTCCTTGAATAATGAAATAACCAACTTTTTTCCTTCTAAGTTTTATTTATTATCACAGTTGCTCATTTTTATGTAACATATTTTTAAATGTTAAAGAATGACACATTTTGGGTAATTTCCTTCAGACTTAAAAAAATCAATAAGCCATTTTAGTCTCTATCTATCAAAGTTGTTTCATACTTGTCTATTTTAAAGCAGGGCCGCAATACTTTAATAGGATTGAAAGAGCTATTTGAAATGTATGCCAATGATTCCTGTCATTTCATGGCAGCCCTGCCATGGTTCACTGAGCCCCCTCTTCTCTCTTGTCAGCTCGGCTGAAGACAAGCATTTAGTTGCAAACTTTAAGCAGGTTGTGCAAAACAGAAATGATGTGACTGCTTTCCCTCCTGCACAATAATGTCACTCCTGGTCAATGTGAGAAGGTCAGGTTGCTCCTTGTAAAGCTACATGATACCACTTGCCCATTTGAACAAGTTAAGTTAACTGCTGAATCGGGTCCCTGCAGGCATCGAAAGCTCATCCTTTTATCAAGTCTGCATTTGATGAGAAAGTAGAGCAATTGTGCTGGCAGGATTTCTGTGGTGTGGTTAGGCACTTCATAAGGACAGTTCCCACACCAGGATAGCAGGTAATACTAAATAGTATAAGCTGAAAAACTTCAAGGTAATGGCTGTTTTGACCTTCAAAAGAGGCTCCTTTTTTTGTTTTGGTTGTTGGTAGGACCCAAGAGTGACGCCCATCTTTGATGCTGACAGAATTTAAAACAAGGCCATTGCCCTGCATTTTCTGCCTTGTAGCACACAAAAGTAAAATTGTATGTCAGGCCGAGATGTCGGGGAGCTGACAAGATGCCCCAGTGACATTTCAGCTAGAAAGAGCAAGTGTCTTGCAACCAAGTGGTCAAATATCAAATAATAGGTCAAGCAGGAAGGAGCTGGGTTCTAACCACAAAGAGGTTTCTGGTAACTTACTTGACAAGCTTTTGGGCGCTCTGTGGCTTGACAAAGTGATGTTCTGTTGGGTATCGCTAGACAGACTGTTCTGTATCGCCTTCAGAAGATCAGACATTGACATTGATTAAACTCTTTAACCCTTAAAGGTTAAATCCTTGCCGTTTGCATCATGGTAAGTGAAGAACAAAGAAATATCTGTAATATGTATTTGTTTTTGTATTAATCGTTTAACTCCTCAGTGCTATTAGCTTCTGATGTGAACTGTACTTTTTGACAGAGTTTTGATACAAAATCCATATTTTATATTATTTTGCACGATGGAGTTTTTCATTATGGATACATTAGAAAATAACAGTATGTATTATGGAACCTATCTTGTCTTATTTTTATAGTGACATTTGATCCAAATACAACCAACTTCTAAGAATTCTTCCTATTGGCCTTGGTAAATAAAATTTGTATGCTGTTTACATTATTTGCCAAATTAGCCAAGTGATTTATCCCATCAGAGGTGAAACTATTACTGTCCTACCATGTAGCACAATCCTATCTCTTACAGTACTGAGCCAGCACAATTAGCTTAAGTAAATATTTAAAAAACTGTTTATGTGAAGTAAAATTACATCTTTAACCAAATTTCTCTTAGTTCTTTCCTGGAATTATTTTTATTAACCATGCTGGGTTTTGAACATTACAGAATATGCCCTGTGTAACATAACATGCATGAAATTCAACTCACAAACTTATTGTAACACAGAAAATGTTATTGTTTTTATATCAATCAGAGAATAATTTCTGTGCGTTTCAAAACACTTTCTTCTGTCATTCCATACAACGATTAAGACATTATCTGTATAGAAATTGATATACAGCTTTTTAAAAGTTCACATAACATCTCTTCCAATTCCCACACTATAGAAACAGTGTTGCCCTATATCACTTATACATCTGTGTGTGTGTGTGTAGGTTTGTGTTGAATCTTTTTCCAGATTTTACTAATTTAAGAGGAATGAGCACCTATGTAAACTTAGCCTTGGAAAGTCCTGGGTTTTCTTGCCTTCATTTTACCATCTGTTAATGGGATGGATAGTGCCAAAAATAAAGGTGGGTATCTGATTTTACAGATACATTTTATACTGTAAACCCTGAGCCACAAATTCAAAAAGATTATTAAATCAAATCAAATCATGTCACATTTATAACCAACTATATGCTAAAGGCCAAAGAAACTGAAGGATGAGCCTCCTGAGTGATCATTAGTATTCACTACCAAATATAGTAATTTTTATACCATATGCTTTTTTCCCAGAAGTCAGACCCAGCAGGAGGAGAAGATTTAATGACATATCCTATGGAGATCTGAGGAACTCTAGACTGCTTCTGAGCATGTTAGTGACCAATCACTGCAGATTTGAGATCTGTGTTCTGTTGGCAAGGACAGTTGCTCTATCAGCTTCTTTACCTCCTTAAGAATGATATATAAAGTAGGCATTTCTCAGGAGAATGACTTCAAATATTTTTCTAAAGGAAAGGAATTTTTCTTTACACCTTAGTATGTGGATTTTCTTACTAACTTTCTGTGATCTAGAAAAATACCTATATCATCCATCACTATCAAAGGGATTCTTAGTTATTGTTCTGATATCTAAGTCACACTAACTTACTGAAGCTTTGCCTGAATTTTTAATATAAGCATTTTGGAATGACATAGCACAAAGGCTGAGGTGTGGGAAATTGTTGGAATCGCCAGTTCAGTGATAATTTAAATAGTAGAATGGTAACATTGATTTACCAATTTCTAGCATTTATTAGACTTAGCAACACCATTTCACATTTATAATATATGCTTAATGAGATAATTACTATTTTCATGCTACTTTATTTACCAGTTACTTCTGAATTTCTTGTATAGATCATCTGAACATTGGTAAATCAATCCTATTTTACTGTACACTTTTAATAAATAAGTTTTCTACTATAAAAGGTGGAAAGTAACCCAATAAGTAGTGAGCCCAGAGCTCTAATTCCAAAGCCCATGTTATTTCCACTATGCCAGGCCTACTCAAAAAAAAATTCGCACTTTTTAAAGAGGAAAAAATTTCTAAATATTATCCTGCCCAGTTAAGAGTAATTTTGAAAAATGTGTTTTGTTTTGAAATCTAGATCACTTATCCATTGATTAGACAAAAAAAACCAAAACACATCCATCCATATGACTAATAATGAGAAGAATGGTGAAGTTTGGATCTATCCTTCAAAGCAATACCCTTCATTACGTTGCCTAGTGTCACTAGTTCGGCTGAGAGACCTCAGAGATCCTCTGAGACTTTCAGTTGGAAGATATTGATGATTAACTGGCCATTGATGGTCCTATAGAAAATAATGACACAGGCTAAGTAAAGCTGATCAAGAAAGTAATAACTTGTACAACTTCTAGGATAGAGGTGAAAATTCTAAAATATAGTTTTTGGACTGTTACGGTAGACTTGTTAAGGTACAATGGCCCCAAAGACATCTATGTCCTAATTCCCAGAACTTGTGACGGTTACCTTACATGGCAAAAGGGACTTTGTAGATATGATTAAGAATCTTGAGATGGGGAGATTATCCTGGATAATCTGGGTGGGCCCTAATGCAATCACAGGTGTCCTAATGAGAGAGGGAGGCAAGAGGTGATCTGACTACAGAAAGCAGAAGGCTCTGTTTAGCTTTGAAGGTGGAGGAAGGGGCCACGTGCCCAGGACTACAGGGGCACCTAGAAGCTACAAAGGGCCAGGAGACAGATTCTTCCCTCTGAGGCTCCAGAACAGTGAGAGAATACATTTACATTTGTTAATTTGTCACAGCAGCCATAGGAAACTAATACACCTAGTAAACTTTTAGTGTCTTTTAAAGAATCCTAGTACATTAATGTTTTTACATTTCCAGACAAAAAAAAATTGTTCCTTCTTTTAAATTATCCTTATCAATTGCCTTCATAACTTGAATTTCCAAAAATTTTTTAGGTTCTCATTTTATATTCCTGGCTTCTGAATATTATAAGCAGTAATTTTTTCTATGTTTGGGCATTTAATCACTCAATTGCTATCATTGTTGATAATGATAATTTAAAAAACTTTTTTAAAGATTTCTTTTTTTGAGAGAGATTGAGTGTGCAAGCTCAAGTGGGAGGAGCAGAGGGAGAGGAGAATCCCAAGCAGACCCCTTGCTGGACGAGGACCTCCACACAGGGTTCAATCCTATGACTGAGATCATGACCTGAGCTAAAACCAAGAGTTGGATGCTCAATAGACTGTGCCACCCAGGCACCCCCATTTTTGATAGTTTTAAATGAACCTATGATTTCAACAGGTATTTTAATTTCTGTAGTATTAGAAAGGTATCTTTTAATGTATAAATTTATCTTAAAGGTTTACTTTAAATAATTGTTTTTATTTGATTCCCACTGTTGGCATATTTTTATAGCTTTCTTACAAAAGAAATTCAGCTTGAAAGAAGTTATATTAATCATAGCTTCAAATAATGACTTGGAATTTATAAATTATATCTTAAACACGCCAGAGTATTTTCCTTTACTGTTTACCCATGAGCTCACCACATGTCCCTGGTCATTTATCTATGACTTTTTGCTACAACTGAAGCAAAATAATTTTAATAATTTCCCCAAACAATAAAATCCTTGAAATTTTTTTTTGCACACTATTTGAATCTATTTTATCTTTACTTTGGTGAAACCATATAGTTTTTGTTCGAATGATTTAGTTCAATGAGAGCAATTTTCACTAAAATGATTAAGTATTCAATAATGAAACCTAAAATATTGATGATTTATGCCCAGAGCATTAAATATTCAAGTACAGCAAAAAAACAAAGCAAACCAACAAAAATGCCTCTAGTTCTGTAAGGTATGTACCTAACCCTCCTGATTATGTGAGACAGAAATGTGTGTATCAACATATTGGTAGAAGAGCTCCTTCTTTTCTCTCAAACCGTGGCAACTTTATTCTAAGACTCTTCTCTGGTTGTGGAAATGTGTTGATTGGCATACCCCAATATCAGATGTCCTGTGAGTTCATACAGCAGGTGCTTACATATTTTCTCTGAACCACTCCCCACATAATCTTTTGGTCTGTTTGTTTGTTTGTTTGTTTAAAATAGATCTCACTCTTAAGGGGTCCCAAACTGTATCTTCTGTATAAATTAAATTTGCATTGACATCTTGAAGGGAAATTTTGTTCTTAATCTTTTTGCAGCAGGGAGACCTAATTGATACTGCATTCTATAAGTTGTAAAATACTTGGACACTATGGGAAGGAGACAAAACAGAATTTTGATCTTTATCCTAAATCATCTTGTATGCAGGGTTGTTAGAGGCTTAGTCATATGTTTTCAAAGCACTGACCTTAAGGCTAGCCATGCAGCAGAAGCTCCACATAGGTTTTGAAGACTACTGGGTTAATGTTATCTGAAGACTTTTCTTTTTTTTTTTGTGGTTTAATTGAGTCATGCTTCATTGTCTTTTATTGCATGTTAATGCCAGTGGAATGCTGATTGTTGACAGAATCCTCCCAGTGAAGCGGCTCCAGAAATGTTGTGCTGCTATAGGAAACTATGTAAAATAAAAAGTCTTATTTAGATCTGAAGAAGACTCAGCTGACAGGTTAAGAGCTATCAGATATTCATAAATATTCACTAATGACAAGAATATAAGGGGAGCCACCTTTCCTGGATCCCTTCTATGTTTTAGGGTATCTCTCTAAGGGAAAAATCTTAAATGCAATCCAGAATGGATGGAATCATATTGGATGCCTAGTAAAATGCACCATGTAAGAAATAAATACAGTAGGTATAATAGAACATCTGGTTTTTGCCTTTGTTCTTTCAACAATAAGCAAAATATATTTATTATTTACCTTTTCTAAGCTCACTTATGGCCTGAAAGTAAGAGGCTTCCACAGTAAAACTGCATGGAAAGCTCTTGAACTTGTACACTCCCTGCAAATCATTTAGGACCCGGGGTTTAAAGGCAACAGTTCATTCTAGCGACCTTGATGTACAGCTGCCCGTTGAACCCACGGCAAGTGCTTTTATGGTCGCAGAAACACCATCTGTGAATACACTTAAGTTTTCCTCTGGGTTGGGAAGAAATATTTTAAATATGTGCTGTGAAGACTAGAGAGAGAGAGAGATTCCCATGAAGCAGCGTTCACATTCACAGCATTACACTTGTGTTTTCAGTAATTAATGGTAGTGATGTTCTTACTGAAGTGTGCCTGAGCCCAGGATGCCTTGAAAGACGCAGACATTGCAGGGAGGGCAGCCAGCACAGCTCCAGAGGGCACTATCTACACCACAGTCTCCACGACCAGTGCACAACCTGTGTGGCTGTACATGACAATCCTGGCACACGGGGATGCCAGTATAAGCTTCAGAGTCACTTCGTAATCTGCACAGCTTCTTTCTAATCCATAGGGAGACAAAATCGCTGTTCCCCATAAAGAGAGACTCCTGAGGAAATCCAGCGCAGTTTTCCTGAATGTCACATTAACGAGACTGGAAACCTTGTGTCACTTTCTCATTAAATAATTTTCCCAATTGGCAATCACCCATTGAATACATTTACTTACTTCATAACAATTCAAATAAGAATTCAAATACTTAGATTAGAGTGCCTGCCTGCATATATTTTTAAAATTACAGCTTTACTGAAATATAATTCACATGTCATGCGGTTCATTCCATAGTTTTTAGTGTATTCTGAGGATGTGCAACCCTCACCACTTTCTAATTCCAGAACAAATTCTTGTTACTCCAAAGAAAAACTCCACACCCGTTGAGCGATTCCTCCCAGCCTCTGGCAACCATAATCAACTTTTTGTCTCTCTAAATTTGCCTGTTCTGGACATGTCATATAAATATAATCATGTGTGTTGCCTTTTTTAACCTGGCTTCTTTTATTTAGATTTATGGTTTCAAGTTTTATTCATACTGTAGCATATTTTAGCCCTTCATACCTTTTTAGGTGGAATAGTATTCCATTGTATGGATATACCACATTTTCTTTTTCTCCCATTGAGTGACATTTGGCTTGTTTCTACTTTTGGGTTATTATGAAGAATACTGCTATGAACATTTCTGTGCAAGTTTTTGTGTGGACATGTTTTTATTTCTGTTGCATATACCTCTATGAGTGGAATTGTTGGGTCATGTGGTAACTCCAAACTTAAGTTTTGGAGGAATTTTCAGACTGTCTTCCAAAGTAACTGTACCATTTTACCTTCCCGCTGACAATGAATAAGATTTCTAATCTCTCCACATCCTTGTCAGCACTTGTTGTCCTTTTCTTTTTTTTAAGATTCACTTATTTATTCAAGAGAGAAAGGGAGGTGGGGGGAAAGCAGAGGGAGATGGAGAGAATCTGAAGCAGACTCTCCACTCAGTGGGGAGCTCAGTATGGGGCTTGATCTCATAATCCTGAGATCGTGACCTGGGCTGAAATCAAGAGTCAGATGCCCAACTGACTGAGCCACCCAGGCATCCTGTGTTGTCCATCTTTTTTATAATAGCCATCCTAGAGAGTGTGATGTGACATCTCATCATGGTTTAGATTTGCCTTTGCTAATGATTAATGGTGTTGTATCTTTGCATGTCCTCATTGGCCATTTGTATATCTTCTTTGGAGAAATGACTATTCAAGTGTTTTGCCTATTTTTATTTGATTTATTCATTTTTTTAAATTTTTGAGTTGTGGGGATCCCTGGGTGGCTCAGCGGTTTGGCGCCTGCCTTTGGCCCAGGGCGCGATCCTGGAGTCCCGGGATCAAGTCCCGCGTCAGGCTCCCGGCATGGAGCCTGCCTCTCCCTCTGCCTATGTCTCTGCCTCTCTCTCTCTCTGTGTCTATCATGAATAAATAAATAAATAAATCTTTAAAAAAAAAGATTTTGAGTTGTAAGAATTCTTGATATATATTTATATATATATTCATATATATGTATATAAGCAAATATATATAAATATGTGTGTGTATATATATATAAATAAATATTTTATTCCATTCTATATGTTGTCTTTTCACTTACTTAATAGTGTCCTTTAAAGTTACAAAAGTTTTTAGTTTTGGTTAAGTCTAATTTTACTGATTTTTTTTCTTTTGTCACTTATGCTTTTTGTGTCATCTCTAAGAAGCCATTGCCTAACCCAAGTTTACAACGATTTACTCTATTTTCTTCTAAGAGTTTTATAGTTTTACTTCTTATATTTAGGTCAATGATCCATTTTGAGTTAATTTCTGTATATAGTGTGAGGTTGGGGTCCAAATTCATTCTTTTTTCATGTGGTTATCCAGTTGTCCCATTTTTTTTAAAAGACTATGCTTTCTTCATTGAGTTGTCTTGGCACTTAAAAAAAAAATCATTTGACTGTAACTATAAGGGCTTATTTCTAGACTCAGTTCTATTACATTCATCATGTATATCTCTTCTTAGCCAGGACTGCACGTCTTGTGTACTGTAGCTTTGGAATTAATTTTGTGCTTGCAAAGTGCTAGTCCTCCAACATGTGTGTGTGTATATATATATATATATATATATATATATATATATATACACGCGCTCTATTTTGGGTCTCTTGCAATTCCATCTGAATCTTAGGCGCCTTTTTTTGTCAAATGATCTTTATACGTCTATTGAGATGATCATGTGCTTTTGTCCTTTATTCTTTAATATGATGCATTCCATTGGTTAATTCTCACATATTAAACCAACCTTGCATTCCAAAGAATAACCCTCACTTGGTTACAGTGTGTTGTATAATTCTTTTTTTGTGTGTCACTGGATTCCATTTACTAGAATTTGTTGAAATTCTGTGTCTCTGTTTATAAGGTATATTGGTCTGAGGTTTTATTTTCTTATGATGTGTTTGACTGATATTAGGGTAGTACTGGGCTTATAGAATGAATTGAGAAACTCTTCATCCTATTTTTCAGAAGAGTTTGGAAAAGATAGACGTTAATTTTTCTTTATACATTTAATAGAGTTTACCAGTGAAGCTATCTGGACCTGGGACTTTTTTAATGGGAAGTTTAAAAAGCTATTTTAAAAAATCTTTTTAAGTTTTGGTAAAATATACAAAACATAAAATTTACTATTTTAATTACTCTAAATATTACTATTAATTTTTGAATTATTAATTTGTTCTTTTTGCTAAGACCAGGCTGTGTGTTTAGCAAAACTTTGATGAAGACTTGAGAATAACTTAAGGGAGTTTTATCAAAGAAAAGAAAAAATTTAAAACTAAAAATAGACATAAAGACTCCCAATGTTCTTAGGAAAATCCCTTCCACAGAGTCCCTCTCCTTGGTCTGCTGCCATGTTTTAGAGGCCAACTTACCTCTCCACAATGGGTGTGCTCTATGGTGTTTCCTTTACTCAGACTCCAAGTATTCTACCCATACATGAAGTGAGTCCTTGAAAGAATAGGGAAAATATGTCAGCTTTCCTTCCAACCTACTTCTTAGCCAAAGTCTACTGACACATAATAAATCAAATTTTAGATATAATTACACAAAGCAGTTGATGTTTTCTGGAAATTCTAAATTTCAAATTATTATCTTGGCTTTACCTTCATAGAGTCGAAGTCTATTGAAGTAGTTTTTCCACAACAAGAATAATCAGCCTCTCAAAGTAGATTCAAGCAACTAAATTTCTGAAAATACACACTATTTTCAAGATTTCAAAGGCTCCAGAGCTGATTCTTTTTTTTTTAATTTATTTTTTATTGGTGTTCAATTTGCCAACATATAGAATAACACCCAGTGCTCATCCCATCAAGTGCCCCCCTCAGTGCCCGTCACCCAGCCAGAACTGATTCTTAACCTGGACTCAAGTCAAAGTTCTTGAGCTTCCCCTCGTCTTAGTGATCTTCCTTGCTCATGGCCCAGAGAAGGGATGTGGCAGCTGATGCTGTGCTCCCCCCCACAGCACCCTCAGCATCTGGATTCCATTCCTGAGACAGTAGCCTACATGTAGGGCCTCTGTGCCCCCCTGTGCTCATGTATTCCAATCTGGATTCTCTCTCAATGAAAACCTACTAAAACTATTTTCTTAAAAGCCATTTCTCATGGCTTAAAACCATCTTCAAAGATCTTTTCTCCAGCCTTCCCAAATTGTAGAAGGTCCTTGGCATTTGTCTGGGGCTTGTCATCCTACTTGTGTAGACATTTGTTTCCTGTTATAATAGCATGATGCATATTTTAGGGTGTTGCTCACAGGGTTGTATTTTTTTTAAACAAGTTCGAAGCATCTGCTACAGACTGAATTGTGTTTCTTCAGAATGCCTGTGTTAAAGCCCTAGCCCCCAGTGTGATGGTGGGCTATTAGGAGGTAATTAAGGTTAGATGAAGTCTTGAAGGTAGGGCCTTCACAATGGGATTAGTGGCTTTACAAGAAGAAGAAGAGTGAGAGTCTCTCCCCTGTGTAAGGACACTGCAAGAAGGTGGTTGTCTGCAAGCTGGGAAGACAGCCTCTCTTGAGAGCTGAATTGGCTGGCTCGTTCATCTTGGTCAGTCTCTGCCTCCAGAGCTGGGAGAAAAAAAGTGTTGGTGAAGCCATCCTGACTACGGTATTTTGTTACCGCAGCCTGAGCTGACTAAGACAGCATCCTAACTTCCAAAGTGAGTGTCTAGTTAATGTAAGCAGTCCTGATTTATGTGTAAGAAGATGACAAAGAGGTGGAAAGATTTGCCTACAGTAGATAAGCAAAAAATTTTGAAGTAGTAGTTACCTAAACAATGTTAGGTGCTCTTTGTGGATAGAAATACCCAGCTCATTTTAAAGTAGGCCAGAAAAACTGGGAGATTCTTACTACTTCAGAAACAATGCCATACCTTTTCTTCTCCCTTCTCTCCCCCCTCCCCCACCCCTCTTTTCTGGCTCCGTCTGTCTCTTTTCCATATACTCTCAGCATGACTTCCTAAAGGTACAGATTAAATGGTTGGGGTTATTTGAAAAAGTGTCTGAAGTTCTCCTCCCAGCCAAAGGAATTGTACTATAAAGTAGAATAATGTGAAAAGGAGGAGTTTGTCTTTTTCATGCACAATAAAAAGCTTTCGATTCTTTTAATAACTGCAAAGGTTTGTACTTCTGTTGGAGTCTCTAAGAACTTCTGATAAAGTTCATATTGTAGTTGTAGTTTATTTCATGAACTCGGAGAATGCAGACTTCGGCGAAGCTTCTGGCTTTCTCCGCACACTTCCTCTCTTATGGAGCGTACATCAGTATGAAGAATGCAAATTAAGGGGGTCTGTTTAGAACTTAATGTAAAGGAAGAGATAATAGCACAAACATAGACTTTGTGCACTTCTCAGGACTTCTTATCAATCAGCAGTAATTGAGCTTGGATTGTGTTTATGGCCCGGAGTGATGGTGTGAGAATTTAGAACCAGATTCACTCAGCAGCTGTGTGACTATAGGCATGTTATTTAACCTCGTGTACTTCAGATTCCTCTCAGGGAGAAGGGAGATAATGACACTTTTTTTTTGTTGTTTCCAAGCTCTTGTGAACATTCTGTGAGGGAATATTTGCACACAGCTAAATGGCACAGAGTAGTCACTGTCTCCAATGAGGGGTAATTTGATTACGAGGCATTGAATCTCCCTGAAAATTATTGGAAGGAAAGCAGAATAATTCATGGAACCCCAGGGCAAGGAGTGCCACCCGGCTTGCAAAGGAAGCAGAGTCCTTGTTAGGACGTGGCCTCTTTCTCATCTGTGTGTGAACTCCCTGTTCCCTCACCACTGCTGCTTCTCCTTCCCTGCTGACTAGCTCTCCCAGCTCCATTTCCTAATGGCTCAGGTGTGGCCACCATAGCTCTGGTTCACATAATTTTCCAGTTTAAGACCCCCAAAAGAGCTTAGCCTGGAGCCCTTGAGTCTTTGTGGCCCACCTCCCTAAGGTCATCTGTGTGCGCAGAGAGCAGGGCCTCTGTGTGGGCCACCACCAGCTCGGCGGAGGTGCCGGGGAGAGCCTGTGGAGATGTGGTGGATTCTCTAAGAAAGTGCTGGTGGGGGTGAGGGCATCTCCAGAAAAGTCTCTCAAAAAGCAGTGACTTCTGTTCTTCCTTGAAGTCACCTCTGACTCATAAAGCCACCTAATCATGTCAGTTTTAATCCTTGATTTCTGGTGCAGCACTGAACTGTGGACTAGTTCCTGCTTCTTGAAGCTCAGATCGTAGCTTACACATAAGTATGCCATCCTGGTTAGCCTCCTACATCTTTGATAGAGATATTTTCTGTTCTGACCCCTCCTCCTCTTTTCCATGAAATAATCGACACTTTTTAAGGTTGTGTGTTGATGGCTACTCTCTTTCCCCTAGTTGTCTGTCCCTTCTTGTGCTCAGGACACAATGCTTGTCAAGTCAACGAGAGTCCTCCTTTCTCTTTCTTCTTCTATCCTTAATTTCATAGGAATATCTGGCTTTTCTTTTTAAAATATGACATTATTACTATTTTTTAGCTTATTTCCCAGACTCTTTTCCAAATGTTTTGAGACCAGGTAATAATGTAATATTTCCTATATTTTATGCAGGTTGTATCATGGGTTTTGTGATAAGTTTTGGGGTGTGTGTGTGTGTGTGTGTGTGTGTGTGTGTGAATCTCTGGAGTATGTAAAGAATAGCTAGGAAAGCAGCTTAGTAGGTACTTAGCACCTTTTTAGGGGATCCTCACTTTTCCCAAAGTCCCACAGGCAATTGTTCCTGGATAAATAGTGTTTGGGAAATCTCTTTGAGCCAGATAATTGTGTAAGGAGTCATAATAATCCACTCATTGAGATGGATGTGATTGTCTTAGATGAGAACTGTCTATAATAATCATTTTACTTATGTTTATAAACCCAAAGGTGAATAAGAACTAAAAATCTCTGTGTGTGCGTGCATACGTGTATGTGTTGGCCTTTGGAAACTAAGCACCACCGTGCCAACTCTATCTCAACTGCAAGATAAGGAAGAAATTTGAAGTAGGGAAATCAGAAACTCTTCTCCAAAACCATCTTTCCATCCAGAAGCATTGAAGTTTCTAATCCATTGTGGGGTAGAAGCCAGGGGAGTCTGTAATCCTTGGTGTCAGAAGAGACTGCAGTGTAGTCTTACATCAAGCAAAACTTGGCAGTGTGGCTTTGAAATAGTAGAGTCCAGGTGGGCAACAAGACAAGAAAGATAATGCCAGTGCCACAGGCCCTGGAACAAATGTGAGTCACCACAGGTAATTTGAAGTCCTAACACCTATTATGGTCAAAGAAGGTGCAGACATCCAGGGCTTAGGAAGCATGCCACAATGGATGGAATGAAATACAGCTTCATGCCTATCTAATTAAGAGGATTTTTTAAAAAAAGATTTTATTTATTTATTCATGACAGACACACAGAGAGAGAAAGAGGCAGAGACACAGGCAGAGGGAGAAACAGGCTCCATGCAAGGAGCCTGACGTGGGACTCGATCCTGGGCCTCCAGGATCACGCCCTGGGCTAAATGCAGTGCTAAACCGCAGGTCCACCAGGGCTGCCTGAGAGGATTTTTTAAATGATGATAACTCTGTGCCAGTAATAGTGCCACTGTGGGTGGTATGTAAATAAGTACAATAATTCTGGAAAGCATTTGACCTTATATATAAAATAATCTTTGGGCAGCACAAAGATTGGGTGGGTGGGTGGCTCAGTGGTTTAGTGCTGCCTTCAGCCCAGGGTGTGATCCTGGAGACCCAGGATCAAGTCCCACGTCAGGCTCCCTGCATGGAGCCTGCTTCTCCCTCTGCCTGTGTCTCTGCCTCTCTCTCTCTCTCTCATGAATAAATTAATAAAATCTTTTTAAAAAATCTTTAAGTTCATTACCTTTGATCCAACTTCTAGGAATCTGTCCTAAGGAAATAACCATATGCATACTAAGATTTCTCTGTGTGATATGCATCACAAGGTTATTTGTAAAAACAAAATAAAGGATTGTCAAATAAATTTTATATTCATAAGTGGTCTATAATGGTCCACATTAAGAATCATGGCTTCATAGAGTGCTTCCTGACATTGCAAAGTCCTCATGATTTGGTGTTTATAAAAAAAATAAGATGTGAACTATATATGGAAACTACTCTTTTTCTTGACTTTCTACTCGCAGATTTTTAGAGATGTGAACTGAGGAGGTTGATTTTACCCAACAACAACAAACGTTGAGCTAAGTTTAAAGCCACTATGGACTGTTGAACAAATAAATTTGCATTTCAGAACCAAGCCTATTTTTCTCTATGTGAAATGACTTGTTTTGTCTCTCCACGTGTGTATAATGTAAATATCTACACTGGTATATATTTGAGAGATAACACACCAAAATACTACCAGCAGTGGAATTATGAGTATTTTTAAATTTTCTTTATAATTTTTATTTCATTATACTTTTCTACATTTCTAAATTTCTACCATGCGCATCTATACTTTTATGTTTGATTAGAAGAAAATAAACTATAAAAATGCAAAAGATTGTTTGAAGACAGCACAAGAAGGGAGGCTTTATAATATAGCAAATGTACATAGTCTTGCTTGAAATAATGCAATACACCAAGTGAAAAGACTGGTGGTTGTTGTCTTGATGAATCATACAAATTCCTTTCCTTCCTAAATTGAGTAAGAGATGCATTTGCAGGGAAGCCATCTGACTGTGTAGTCAGACTGCTTCCTTCCATTCAATCAGTACCCTTTATTTAGTCTACAGGACATCAGTGATACGAACACTGTTAATAGGGACAGTCCTCTATTGGGGTGTATCTTCATAGCCAGGCTCTGTACAAAATACATTACTCATATTTATCTCATAATTTCCAACACTGCTCTTTTGCGACTCTCTTTCACAGATGAGGATATTTAGACCCACAGAGATTAAGTGACTTGCCCCAATTAAGCAATGAGGGAATGTCAGACTCTCCTGACCCCCCAACTTTGATATACTAGAAAGTACTGGCAATTTAGGAATAAGAAGGTATACTGTGATATGTGGAATAATTGACCATCCAAAGATGATGCTTACAAAAAGAGAGAGAAAAAGAATATGAGTCCCTTACCCTTTGGCAAACCCATTGGGAGTCTTGGAAGAGTACTTGGCAGCATCCATTAAGAAGTGGCTGGACTAGTTCTTGAGTTTTGTGTGCAGCTGTAGATGAGGTCAGATAGATCAGCTGATCAATGGAGAATTTCAGGGCATTCTTTTCTTCCCAGTATTGGCTAGTTGTAAACTCTGTACTTGGTTGAAAGACACTACAGAACCAAGTGAGGAGCAAGGAGGGATAACTTAGTAGAGGAATTAAAGCAGAATTTTAAGAAACTGCTGATGTTTAGGAAATGAAAGGGGCTGATAATAGCAATTAATGATTGTGAAATCTGGGCCTCTGCTGTGAGTCTTAAAACCAGTTCTAAAACAGAAGAAGATTAAAATACATATTGATCTGCTGATGGGCCAAAGGTAAAGTTTAAAAGCAAAGCATTGACCAATATGTATTACATTAATTAAACCCTTCTCTGGGATGTGAATAAACACAAGCTGATAACTAGTATCTGTGAGTTCCTGAATTGATTCCGCATTGAGTATACTTCAAAGATGCAGGGCCATGTCCGTCTGCAATCACCTTCAGAAAGGCTGTCTTGCTGCAGAGGAATGCCATAAGACACTCAAAGTTTTCGTGTGCAACTGATCCCCCTACTTACTTTACTAATGCAGCGGCTGTAATAGCAACAGGCTTTGAAGTGCAAAGCTTTCCTGGAGTTATGCACTCATTAAAAACCACCACGCTTTCATAAAATCCAGGAACTTTAATGGGAAGGATTTCACAGTAAGAGGGCAGCAAGAATCTGCATTGCCCTGATCCATGCCCCCTTACTTGCTTGCCTGGCATCCACTGAAGGTGTGGACCGTCTTATTCAACCTTTGACCCAGCACTCTGTAAAACCCATGAGGACCTTGGACAACTTTCCTGTTGATGTACATGTAGGTGATTGTTTCCATTCTGTTATTTATTTCATTCATTTTTTCCCATATGGCCGACTAACAAAGGTTCTGTAAGGATCCTAAAGGAACCAAGAATCTTATTAATGAAGAAGTACTACGGGTATTTAGAATGTGGCAAGGGTGGTATTTCAAATCAGCGGAGGATAGATGGCTTGTTCTGTACATGACATCAGAATCACTGACAGTCATTTGGAAAAAAATAAAACTAGAACGCTTATGCCAGAATAAACTCCAGAAAAGAAAAGATTTAAATACTTGAAAACTACAAATATACTAGAAATATACATAGATGATTTGTTTTCATGCTATTACTATAGAGAAGGCCTTTCAATGCAAGGCTCCAAACCTAAAATTCGTAACAGAAAATGCTCATAAATTTGACCATGTACAAATTTTAAATCTTATAAAGAAAAACATATGTCAAGCAATGTCAGAAGATAAAAAGCTAGAGAAAAATGTTTACAACGTGCATCAGAAAATGAGCCAGTATCTTTAACATTTAAAGAACTCTTAAAAATCAATATGAAAAAAGTAAACACTCCAATAAAAAATGGGCGAGAACATGGGAGCATCACTTTCCAGAAAAATAAATACAAGGAGATTCACAGCAGCCATATTTATAAAAGGCAAATCTTGGAAATAAAGTTATTCAATGACATGAGTTACTAAATTATTATAACAGCTGTTAAAAAAGAATGAAATAGATTTACGTATATTGATATTGAAAAATGATCAGAAGTCCAAAATAATAGTTTTAATTTTAAAATACACAGTAGGATGGGTCACAATGTTTCCTATAATCCCATTGGTATATAGGAACATATGTCAGTCTGGAAGGACACACAAATTAATGGTTAATTCTGGGGATTAGGATTGGAATATAAAAGTATAATTTTAGTTTTCTACTGCTTGAATTCTACCTCGCATTATTTTTATAAGTTGAAACACTACATAATTAAATAAATATGAAGGCAAATTGGAGTAACGGCTCAAACCAGATAATGAAAATGGAACCTAATACCCAATGCATAATGCTTTGAGAAAGAATGACCAACCAGGCTTAATCCTGAATTGGTACAGGGTGAGGGGGTTGTCCACTGGTGTCCTGGATCTCCCGTTCTTTAATCACCTCTGTCATTTGGATCCTTCAGGATGCTGACCCTCAGCATTTGAGTTAGGGATGCAAGACATTTATTGAAGAATAATGATAAGGGGGGGTCAGGGAAAGGGAGCAGGATGGGGGAGGAAAAGCCTTGTCTGTGGTGATCTGTCACCTGTAAGAGGCACAGAAGGGAAGAAACATTAGACAGGAGGAGACTCAAATCACAATGTGGATCAGACGAAGGCCGCCTTATATGGTGCTCTAGAGCCAAGATGCCTGTTTGAAGAGATCTTGTGGGCAGAGGTCACCACCACTAGCACCCCAACTCTGCCCAGCAGACTGCCCAGAGGAGAGTGGCCTCAGCTCCTGCACGGCTGTGGATCCCCAAGGCGTGCAGCTGGAGGCTCTCACTCAGGCACTCCTGGCAGCAGAACAGTAAGGTCTTTCCTGAGGGGAGGTCAGCTTGGGCCTCTGCCTTGGCCACTGGAGTCCAGTCCACCTCCCCATGTAGGTTCAGATAGTAGCTCTTCCAAGGTGCTGATGGGCCTCACTTTCAGGGGAGAAATTTGGGAGGTTAGAGGGGCAAACAACAGCCCCTGTTGCCACATTTGGTCTCAGGCTGGCAGTGAGACAGATTCTCTCCCCACTTCGCTGTCTATTTAAGATTCTTCTTACCCTCAGCTAGCCCCTCCATTGGTCTCAGTGACCCCCTGATGGCATCACCCAAATCCTCATTTGTTTTTTTGTTTTGTTTTGTTTTGTTTTTATTTATTTATTCATGAGAGACACAGAGTCAGAGACACAGGCAGAGGGAGAAGCAGGCTCCCTGCGGGGAGCCCAATGTGGAACTCGATCCCAGGACCCCAGGATCATGACCTGAGCCGAAGGCAGAGGCTCAACCATTGAGCTACCCAGATGCCCCTCATTCCTGGGGTTTTTGAACTCCTGATAACCATACCTTTCTCAGGCCCTTGTCTATTCACGATGGAGGCCGAGGGAGGAAATGCCAGGATGGGGCCACTGTTGGCTGTGGGGCAGGATAACTGCTCATTGTGTAGGAAGTCAAAGGGCACATGGCCCAGCCCGCCCAACCCCCATCACTGTGAAACCCAAAACATGCACACACATTTCCATATGTCTGCTGGCTCTATAAAACTCAAATAGTTTGTAAATCTAGAAACCTGAAACCTTTCTCTCCCAATTATTGTCTCTAAAGTCAAGTTCAAAAACAGAAGAATGAACTTGTCTGCCTCCAGCGATCCTCCTCCTGGCAGTGTGCGTCTCTGGATTTGCCTCAGGAGGAGATGGGTCTCTGTGACAAAACAGTGAGTGAAAAACAAACTGTTTAAAATGTCAAAAAGTGTGAGGTGGCAAAATTTTTTTAAAAAATCATCTTTAATGCTTTCTATTTTCCAATGAAGTTGAGGTGAGGCCATCGGCAGACTGAGGGTGGGGGGTAAGTGTGGAGATGGGAGGAGAGGAGAGAGGAAGTGAGGTACTCACCTCAGAGCCTGGGGAAGATTGCTTCCTACATGGAGCCAGCAGCTCCCCTGTGCACTTCCTCTGGTGGTTGCTCGGGTGAAGGCATGAAGAGAGTCGGGTGCATTCTGGAGTGGAGCTTTCCCCGAGACACAGGAGAGTTGGGGGTATTTGTTTATAATGAGGGGCCATAGCACCTGTTCTGGACAAGGACTGATATGCCTCCCCACTTTTATATATCTAACATCTCCCAGTCATCTGGTTCCTCATAAGACTGGCCATAATCATTCTAATCTTCAAAATATCCTTTCTTGGCCCATTCCCACCCCCCTTCCAGCTTCTGCTCTGCTCTTGCCTCTTCTTCCCAGCCAGATTTCTCGAAAGGTTTATCTATACCTGAGGTCTTCATTTCTTCACCTCTCGTCACTCAACCCACCGCAAACCAGATTCTGCCTCCATTAGGAACCTATATCGTCTCATGAAAGTCACCAGTGGATATTTAGGAACACTTTTTAGTGTGACCTTGCTTAACACCTCAGGAGGATTTGGCACTTAAGACCATTCACTCACTCATGGAATACTCTTGTCCCTGGGCTTCTGTGGCATTCTCTTTGTTTTCCTTCATACCTCAATAACTGCTCCTTCATTTTGTTCATTCTCTCTTTCTTTTCTGCCTGACTTCACTTAGGATTGAGTTTGGACGCACTTAACAGAAAACAAAAAATAATAGTAGGTAAAATAAGATAGAAGAGTAATTCTCTCACAAGTTAAGGAAGCCCAAGGGTAGTTCATACAGGGAGTCAGTGTCCATCTTTCTGTCTCAGCATCCTATCATCCTTAAGGTCACCTCATTGTCCAAGATGACAGCCTTCACATCCTTATATCAGGAGGCATGAAAAGGAAGGGAGAAAAGGCAAAATGTTGCACCTCCCAAACCAGTCATTAAAGAAGCTTCTTGAGGGACACCTGGATGGTTCAGGGGTTAAGCGTCTGCCTTTGGGTCGGTTGTGACCCTGGGTCCTGTGATCGAGTCCCACAATGGGCTCCCCAAAGGGAGCCTGCTTCTCCCTTTGCCTATGTCTCTGCCTCTTTCTGTGTGTCTCTCATGAATAAATAAATAAAATCTTAGAAAAAAAAAAAAAGAAGAAGCTTCTTATAAGCTCCATACAACCCTTGGGTTTGTATTCTTTTGACTTCCTAACTGGAACAGGTAATGAGATGTAGTGTCTTTTTCTTTTTTAAATTAATTTATTTATTTGAGAGAGAGCAAGAGAGAGTGCATGGGGTGGGGAGAGGAAGAGGGAGAGAGTGTCTCAAGGAGACTCTGCGTTGAGTGTAGAGCCTGGCTTGGGGCTCAATCTCATGACTTTGAGATCAGGATTCTGAGATTACAACTTTGAGATCATGATCTGAGCCAAAGCCAAGTGTCTGGTGTTTAAATAACTACGCCACCAGATGTAGTGTCTTTTAACTGAATAAATCAAGGTCCTATTACTAAAGAAGAAGGAGAGGATGGATACTGGGAAGTTAATTAGTAATTAGATTTGAGTATTCCTGGGGGCCTTATCCTGAAGCCTCTTCCTCATCCTGGGCCCTTTGAGGCAAACACATCCATGTCCATGATTTTCACTACTACATTATAGCCACTGTCCATTCCCCAGTGATGGCCTATGTGTGCATCCTTGCAAATCCCAGCTAGCCTGGAGCATCTTGCAAGCAATCTGGGTATTAAAAATATTCAGTCCAAGAATTTTTTACCTTCTTGAATATTATAGAATTATCAGGTTTTCACATAAAATCAACAGGAAGTGGGTGAGGGTCTGCTCAATAGAGGAGCCAGGCTAGATACTGTGGGTAAGAAAGATCTCACCTCAACAAAGCTGCACAGACTCACACTTGAGAACATTAACATTTCCACCCTGTGTAACTCAGCAATTTCATGTTTAAGTTTCTATCCTATGCTGGGCTCTCTGTAAAAGCACTTGGGATGCAAGGTTATGAATTACTCAGAATAGGAAATAGTTCTATTTTTTTCTTGAATTTTAATAATGAAGAATTGAGGAGGATCAATTCTTGTTTTGGAACAAAAAGAACATTATTTATTTTTAACGGAGTTGCCAGAATTCAATTTGCCTGTAATGCTTTTTTTAAATCTAGGAGATTATTACCATTAACTGTCTACTTTCAAGATTTATTTTTTTCCTCGAATTTATTTTTATAGCAGTTCGAGTAAAATATGTTTTGTTAAAAATCAGTTCCATTTCCCTTTCAAATAATATTGGACTAAATAACTCAGAAGTTTATCTGGGTTAAAAAACACACACACACACCACAAATGTGTGGCACTTATATTCCCATCATACTTGTTAAAGGCATTTGGGTGCTCTCAATTTTCTACCAATTTGACTGTTGATATATGTGGTTGCCTTTCTGCTCTGGTAAGACAATATTTAGAGCCACAAAATGATTCGCACTTACTTACCAGAAAGAACCATAAGGGAAATGATCAAGAAGCTTAATGGTAGCATATCCAAGATAAGAACATAGTTTTTTGAAGCCCAAATTGGAAATACAACAAAACCCCTCTTTTAAAAGAATTATTTAATGATATTTCTAATTGGAGAATTAATAATAGAGCTGAGGAAAAGCAATTGTGACACACCAGGTTCAGTTATAGGGTTTCCAGAGATGGTACCCCAATACCCGATGTCCTTTTTGATGGGTAGAACAGGGATAGGAGGGTGACTCTCTGCATTTCAAAGCAGCCAGAAGTGTCCTCTTTTTAGCTAGAAATAGACACTGATTCCTCTCTGAGTGTAGACAGCTCTTACAATTTGGGAATGACATTTTTGTGAGCTTTGTAGTTTTGCAAAATTAAAACCAGATCTTTTACTGGGATGGAATGTTCAAGATACAGAGGGCCTAACTGTTATTCATAATAATATAAAAAATGCTTGCTATGAGCAGAAATACATCTTTGTGAGATCATAATGAGAGTGACTTAGAGAACGAAAAGGGTTTTTTCTCCTTCAGGCTAAAGGTGAGTAGGAGGACTGGGGAAGGTCATGTTTATCAGGGGAGATGTACCAATATTGTCACTGGGATGATGGACAGAGGACAAAAGTAGGGGATATCCAGGTGATGCTTTCTGGATAGGCATGGTGGCTGGAACCTAGGACAGCAATACCCAATGTCTCCTATGTTGTAGTTTCTTTCTGCTTACACCATGCCTTCAGTAAAATTGTGTTAGGTGTTACTGCATAGTCTTAGCCATGCTCTGGGAACTAGGAATGAGGTTTGTGGTCATGCTTGTGGCCCAGAAATCTAAGGAGAGAGTTATAACAAAATGGCAGAAATAGGAAGGCAGAGAGAGAGGTGACCACATTTTCTGGCAAGTGACCAGTAGGACACACCTATGGGATACCTAAGTATTTCCTGGTGGCTCTTAGGAAGATTTGGGAGAAACTTGATAAAAGAATGGTATTTATACATCCATGAGAGCTTGGAACTCTGACTATACTACATGAGGTTAAAGAGAGGGATGATTTATGAAGGTTAAGAATGTGGGGACATCTGTGTCACAGACTTAGGAATAACCTTGAGAAGAAACTTAGTAAGGGGGTCAAGACCATTAAATGGGAAAAGGATATTCTTTTCAACAAGTGGTGTTGGAACAACTGGATAGCCACATGCAAGAGAATAAAGTTGGACCCTTACCTCACACCATATTTAAAAATTAACTCAAAATGGGCCAAAGAGCTAAATATAATAATTATAAACCATAAAAATTTTAGAAAACATAGAGATGGATCTTTGTGAGCTCAGATTTGGCAATGGGATAGTAAATATGACACCAAAATATGGAGCAACAAAACAAAAAATAGATGAATTGAATGTCATCAAAATTAAAAACTTTTGTGCATCACAGGACACTATAAAAAATGGGAAAAGACATACCAAGAATGGAAAGTAGTACTTGCAAATTATATATACAATGAAAGTCTTGTATCCAAAATATAAAAGAACTCTAACAACTCAATAATAAGGAGGAAAATAACCAAATTAAAAAATGGACAAAGGACCCACATAAACATTTCTTTAAAGAAGATATACAAAGATGGGGCGACTGGGTGGCAGTCAGTTAAGCATCTGACTCTTGGTTTTGGCTTAGGTTGTGATCTCAGGGTCATAGGATCAAGCCCCTCATCAGGCTTCAAGCTCAGTTGATGAGAATGTGAGGAAACTGGAACCTTCATACATTGTTAGTGAAAACATAAAATGGTACAGCTACTTTTGAAAACAGTCTGGAGGTTTCTCAAAGGGTCAAACACAGAGTTACCACATGACCTTGCAGTCCCACTCCTCAGTATATACCGAAAAGAATGAAAACATGTGTCCACACAAAACCTTACACATGGATGTTTATAGCATTATTAATCATAATAGCAAAAAAATGGAAACAACCCAAATGTCCGTCAACTGATGAATGGATAAATAAAATCTAAATCCATAAAATGGAATATTATTTGACCCTAGAAAGGAATGCAATACTGATTCATGCTGCAACATGAAAGAACCTCGAAAACATTATGCCAAATGAAAACAGCCAGCCACAAAAGACCACATATTATGTGATTCTATTTATATGAACTGTTCGGAATAGGCAAATCTACAGAGCCAGAGTGTACCTTAATTGTTACCTAGGGTGGGCAGAGCAGGGGGTGACTGCTGAAAAATATAGAGTTTCTTTTTGAGTTGATGAGAAAGTTTAAAATTGACTATGGTAATGGTTGTACACATCTGTGAATATACTAAAAATCATTGAATTGTGCACTTTAAATGGGTAAATTGTACGGTGTGTAAATTATATCTCAATAAAGCTGATATGTATAAAGCTGATAGAGTGTATACACAAACACACACACACACACACACACACACACACACACACACACACCTAGTTTGCCTTCCACTTTAGATGCAATTAGACAATTCATCTTTCCCAAAGCCAGACTCTTCCCTAATGTTCAGGGCTTCCGGGGCGGGGAAGGAGCCTGCCACCTCCTGCAACTCCTAGCTTCAAGCAATCCTCAAGGGCAGAGCACTGTCCTTCAGGACCAAAAATATCCATTCTCTGGCCCACAGATCCTCGCCTAGCTTTACTAAGAAATCTCGATGCTCTACATAGGGATGTCAAAGTTAGACATCTGTGGGACAATCCAAGCTGCAGGAATGTGTGGCTGTAGTTCAGGATCAGGGAGAAATGGGGCATTTGGTGAACTGGGAAGCACATCACTGGGAACATGCATGTGGAGTCACACAACGTGTAGCCCTCATAACTCAACTCACCAAAGATTTTTGAAATTAAAACAGAACAAAACACAACACACAAAGCCAGCACCAGATCAGGCAAGGAAAGCACATCACTGGGCAGGATTTCTCTTATGGGTCATCAGTTCGTGATCTTTGGTCTACAAGAGATGAGCAGTAGCTGTTAAGTATGTTACTTTGCCTTTTCCTGGCTGAATTTTTCCATGTTCTCGGACATGTAATCTTAAAAAAATCATCTTTCTTTCTTTTGCTTCTGATCTCTGATGCTGGTTGTGCTCTTGGCTCACAAATTAGTTAAAAACCTCCATTTCAACCAGGAAAGCTGCCTATATCCCAACCCCTGCTTTGTGTCTTCAATGCTGGCTCCTATTACCCAACTTTGAGTTTGCCGTGTTCCCAGGCCAAGTGGACAGATGTGGTGGTTGCCATTTCTTGTGCCTCCATCATGGCTTCAGATAGCCTAGATACATCATCTGTAAACTCCCACTTGCTCCTCTGTTCCCAGCTGCAGCCCTCATTAGCGTCAAATTGATTTCTGGGGCTGCAGCACCCGGTCAATGGCAGACCCCCTCCCCTACACCCACCCCTAGTGAGAAGTAAAAGGCTGCAGTCCCAGTGGGGTGCTTGCGCTTACTGTAAACCCATCCAGACTCCCCACCGTGTGTTTGCACACAGCCCTCACCTCTTCAGCTCCCTTTCACAAGGACCCTGCTCCACTGTAAACATTTTAGCAAAGTGCATTTTGGGGAGTGAAGTATGAGCTCCAACAAAACGCTTTGTAGTTCAGGGAAAATGGAACACCTCAATTCTCATACATGTAACACTTATTAGTGGTCAAGGGTGAACACTTGGATTTTATCTGAGGATGGAATTCTATTTCTAAATTCCCCTATTATCTAGAGATCAGCAGGATTAGTTTCACTGGCAAATAATGAGACAGAAAAGGCCCAATTAGAGTATTTAGTCCTTATATGGTACATTTCATCCAAGTGTTTCAAAGCCTTTTTTGATAGTCATAAAATTTAGGTAGGTAAATGTTATCAGTTCCAAACCTAAGTGAGACATGCAGTTGAGCCCAGAACCTGTCTTCCCAGGTGGTTCTTGACACTTATGCCCCTTCTTATTGCCTTTTTTCTAACTTCTCCAGTCCATTTTGTGGCAAATTTTCATTTGCCATGTGTCCGGGAAATATGAGAAAGCCATTGCTTTATATGGTCATTTGATTTTTAAGAAAGAGACATTGACCACAGGCATAAGATCCTTGATTTATAGAACTGGAAGGGACCTTAGGAATCATCTGGTCCCATCTCCTTCAATGCAGATATTATTCAGGAGACACAGAAAGGGCACATGACATGCTCAAGGTCACACAGCAAGGTGATGACTGAGATACTACTAGAACTCTGGATGTGGGAAGTTGGGAGGTTTTTGTTTGCTTGTTTTGACAACTGAAAACAGGAATGTAGAGATTTTGTCAAGAGTTTTCAGTATGGTGAATATGTAGTATGAGCATTATAATGCTGAAATACAAAGACATCAACAAACCTTTGAATCTAAGTGATTGAATGGAAGACTATTCTCACCCTCATATATATATATATTCTGCTCCCACCCTGAGGAAAACAGCTAAGAGTCCATTTACTAAGTTAATCAAGGTGTGGTGATAGGGACACATTGTAGGGAAAATTGGAAAAGTGAACTGGGCAGCCTGAGTTTGAGGGTATTATTTAGTTTTCTTCAAGAGAGAGAGGCTCTGTAATTAATGGATTCATCATCTGGCCATTGATCAGGTACACTTTTTCAGAAGGGAAGGGATAGTCCATCAGACCATTCAGAAATTTGACAAAATATCCCACAAGATTGTTCAACTCCTTTCATTCTGATTACATGCTCCTTCATCAACTATCTGATCTCTACCTTGATACTCTAGGGCAACTGGGTCCTGGAAAGGTGGATGCCTCAAGAGTACACATGACCGTTGAGTCACTAGAAAGTCCTAGATGCCATTAAAATCAGAAAATGCTAGCTTTCTGGTTTTTACATTAGTTTTTTTAAGTTTGGTTACTGTGAATCAATCATTTCTAAATGAGCCCATCATCATCTTCAGAACTATTCAAAACTGAAGATCAGAGATTGGACCATGACAATTTCCCCTCTCCATTCTCTCCCATCATCTTCTCTTATCAAATTCTATGACTCTTCTGAGACAACCTCCCTTATTTCATCATATATTGCTAAAATAATACATAAGAATAAGTGGATTTTAGCAGGGAAGAAAAATAGGAGAAGATAACATTTGAAGTGAAGTAGTAGAGACAGTGGTTGTAGCAGGTTTATACGTGGAGTAGGTAAAGCAAGGGGGAGTCTCTCTCTTTTTTAAAAAGATTTATTTATTGATTTTAGAGAGAGAAAGCACAAGCAAGAAGGGCAGAGAGAGAGGGAGAGAGAATCTCAAGCAGACTCTGTGCTTGACCAGATGCCAGGCTCCATCTCACAACCCTGAGATCATGACTTGAGCCCAAACCAAGAGTCAGATGGATACTTAATCAACTATACCACCCAGGCTCCCCAAGGGGGAGTCTTTTCTGACCAAGGAGGTGAAATTTCTGGAGTGGCTTGGTATGTCACAAGGAAATAGGGAATCAAACATATCTATAGACATGCATAAATGAGTAAGACATGGATGCTCAAATTCAAGTTCTGCCTAGACCCTCAGTCATCAGCCCCTTCTGAAGTCCCTGGAGTGAGTATAAGCAAAGAGGAGAAATCAAGACAAATGAAAGTTACTATTGACTGTGGCTTTGGTGTCGCAACTTATTCTAAAAGTCTAGGGAGCCAGAGTGGAGCAACCTAGGGACAAGAGGAAGAGCAAGACAGAGGAAGAATTTTCTAAGAATAGGACTGGCTCAATTTACTTGCATCATCTTACTACTACAGGGTCTTGGGCAAAAAAGAAACTGCCAAGAGGTGGAAATTCTAAGGAAGGGTCTGCTCTGTACTTAACATTAGATACCAGATAATGTCATTGACTTTGAGCAGCACTCCAGGGAGCGTGGGGGATCAGAGCGTGCATGGGGAACAGCAATTGTGGTCTGAGATGCCTGGATCTAGATCCAGGCACAGAAAGGTGCGGAGAGATGGAAGGCCCTGTGAGACGCTGAGAACTCGTATCATGAGAGGGGAATAGTTGCCTGTGGGCTGCAGAGCACTGGCCTTCCATGTACATGCTGCCCTGGCGGGGGGGGGGGGGGGGGGCAGCTTCATAGGCCAGTTTAGGGCTTTAGATCAAGGATGGTAGGATCCCTGGGAAACAGTGATGGAGCGAGTTAGTCAGAGATGTCCCCATCTGGGGCTTCCAAGCCCTCACAGGGAGGGTCAATTTCGGAATGCCTTCCGAAAACCACAGGCAGAGAAGATCGCTTTAATAAAGACATTGAACAGCCACGGGAAGACAGTTCTGGAAGCGAAGGAAAGAAGCAATCTGAGGAATAGCGGTGGTACAAAAAATGCTGTTTTAAGTTTTTTTGCAGTGTAATTCTCTTAGAGGTGAAGTTTTAATAATCCATATGAACTTATTATTCACAATTTTTCTGAAGAATGACAGGCAAAATGGTCTTCTCTGTTAAGAGTGACAACAGAGCCCAATTATGCAGTTTTTTTTTTTTTTAAATAATGGAACAGAATGGGCATACTTTCCAGAGGCAGGCCCAGCAGCCACTGTCACCTTTTCTCTGGAACAAAAGGAGAAACTTGTCCCTTCCTCATCTGTCTGTCTGCTCATTCAGCATTTATTGCACAATGCACCAGGCTGGGGTAAGTGCACGGTACAAGATGCTAAATAAGATACAGGCCTTGCTGTCTCAAAGTTTTCAGTCAGCTGAGGAGACAGATAAATAGGATATTACAACAGTGAAAAGCTCAGCCAAAACTCAACCCTTCTCCCTTGCTTTCTGCCTTCTCTTTGCAAGAGTCACAGGCCTATCATGGACATCAGACACCCTGGTGACTCAGGTCCTTGTCTCCAGTGACTGTTCCTTCTCTCGGGAGCCTGAGGCCATGAAGTGAGGGAAAGAGAGTCTCCATTCCCTGGTCACTCCCTCCTTCTGTTGGCATCAGACCCACGAGACTGCTCCACAAATGGGAAGTTCTCTCCTGGAAGTTAGGACCAGGGCAAGAGGGAATGCAAACCTGGCACAGGAGGAATTTTATCTGCGTGGCCCCAGGCAGGCCTCTAGGACCTTCACTTGAGGGGTGTCTCATGTGTGGGCCCTGCTGTCCACTTTGCTCCCATGCCCACAGCATCCTTGCAGGTGGGCTGTCTTTTTAGCTCTGGAAGATTTGGAGATCTCCTTATCTTAGGTGCAGAAGTGTTCCAAGGATGTATTGTTCTTCTGTTCCTTGTTTTGGGAACTCAGGGGACTCCTTTGACATGTAGGCTCATGAACTTTTGTTCTTGTATTATTTTTTTGGGTGGAGGTTGGCCCTCCTGGATTAGTCATCTGGGTCTCTTTTCTCTTATTATGTATTAGGTCTTATTAACTATTTGGTCTGCTTTCTGGTATATTCCCTTGCCTCTATCTCCATTTTTTTTTCTTTTTTAAAGATTTTACTTGAGAGAGAGAGAAGGGGAGAGAGCATGAGTAGGGGGAGGGTGGAGAGAGAAGCAGACTCCCCACTGAGTGTGAAGCCCGACTAAGGGCTCAATCCCAAGACCCTGAGATCATAACCTGAGCCAAAAGCAGACGCTTAACCCACTAAGCCACCCAGGTGCTCCTACCTACAAATTTTCTATTGAAATTTTTTTACTCTGACACTGATCATTTTTATTTCAAAGCCTTCTTTATGAACTGCTAGTTGTTCTTTTATAATAAAAGCATGTTCTCATTTCATGGACCCAACTTTGTCTCAAATCTCTTGCAGAATACTAATGCAAGTAATTCTGGTTCACTGAATTATCTCCAGTTCCTCTGGGGTCATTTGTTTGTGTTTGTTCTTTCTTATTCATGTTTGCAGTCTCCTCGAGGGTCTGCTATTCCTTTGTTATCTGTTCATGGCTGATCGATGGGGTTGGTGTGCATGGATGGAGTGTAGACTGGCTGGGTGAGCAGGTCGGGAGCCAGCCCACATCTTGGGAGCTCCCAAATGCTTGAATGAGTGGGTTTCAGTCCTGCGGTCCCAAATCTCACACTGGCAGGCCAGAGTTTTCCTGCCTGAGTCCTTGAATTTCTCAAGCTAAAGTCTGACACCTTATGTTTCCAACAGTCTCAGGAACACCTCCACCAATCAGATATGCCAGCATTTTCATCTCTAAATGCCTCCAATTCACTGATTTCCTTCATAAACCTGCTTCCCTCCTTCCCTTTCCAATTTCTGATAGCTACACACTCTTCCCAGTGTTAAAAACCCCCGGACAATGTCTGAATGATCTTATTCTCTGTATGCAGGCTATTCGCAAGCTCTCCAAGATGCCTCTTGACTCTGTCCATCCTCTTTGTTCTCATTACACCCTCTACAGTCAGGTCAGCATGATTTATTTCCTGGAAAACCTCCAAGTGTCCTTCTAGCCTCCTATCTCTCACTGTTAGGTTAATATTCTCCAAACATAGTTCTCTTTACATCATTCTGCTGCTCAAAATTCTTGCCTGGATCCCTTCTTTTTACTCATTAAGGCCCAGCTTCTTAACCTGTTGTGCAAGGGTTCAACCCACTGCTTCTCTTGCACTGCCTGTGAGAGGCAGAAGCAGTGGCGTGAGCTCTGGGGACAGAGAGACACCAGTCAGGTCGGGCCCACTGAGCCACACAGCCATTTCTCGGCTCTAATTGTGGGATAATAAAGTACTTACTTACAGGTTATTGAGAAGACTTAAGGAGATAATGCTAGCAAAAACAGAGCACAGAAACACCCTTTAAAGGTGATACTTATGGATAGACCATGACTATTATCGTTATAATTCACACCTTGCATCCACTATCGTGCAACCAGATTGGTGTCCTCTGTTCCGATTAGAGCCCACCCTTTTCTCCTTCTGTGCTCTGGCTCATGCTGGTTTTTTTTTTTGTTTGTTTGTTTGTTTTGTTTTGTTTTATTTTTTACACATTAAGTGCCCTTCCTCCTCTCTTCACTGTCAAATTAAAAAAAAAAGATTTTATTTATTTATGAGAGAGAGAGAGAGAGAGAGAGCACACAAGTAGGGGGAGCTGCAGGCAAAGGGAGAGGGAAACAGGTTCCCTGCTAAGCAGGGAGCCCAACTCAGGGCTGGATTCCAAGACCCCGGGATCATGACCTGAGCCAAAGGCAGATGCTCAACCTACTGAGTGATCCCAGGTGCACCTACACTGTCAAATTTTTTAATATTTAAAAAAATTTATGGTTAACGTATACATAACACAAAATTCATCATTATAACCATTTTAAGTTACAGTTCAGCAGCATTAAGTGCATTCTCATCGTTGTACCACCATCACGACCATCCCTCTCCAGAAGGTTTCCATCTTCCCTGACTGTGGCCCTCATTCTCCATTCCCTCACTCACTAGCATCTGCCCACTGGGCCATCATTCTGCTTGCTGACTCTAGGCATTGCACTATTCCAGGTACCTCAAATAAGTGGAGTCATATGCTATTCATCCTTTTGTATTGGGTTTATTTTGGTCCATATGAAGTTCAAGGTTCATTTAGGTTGTGGCATGTGACAGAGCTTTATTTCTTTTTAAGCCTGAATCATCTTCCATCAGATGGAGCTACTACATTCTCCATCCACTCACCCATCTTGGTCCCCTGGTTTCCTTCTCCATTTGGGCTTTTGTGAATAGTGCTGCTATGAACACAGGTGTGCAAGTATCATGTGTTGCCCAGCTCTCACTTCTGTGGGGCATACACCTGGAATTGGAATTGCTGGATCATGGGGGAGCTCTGTGTTTAACTTTTTGCTGAACTGCCACACTATTTTTCACAGTGGCTACAGCTACTGTCAAATGTTAAATGTCCTCCAAGATCCAGTTCCATTTCCACCTCTGCTGTGAAGCTTTCCGGATGCCCTTCTGGACAGGGCTTGGGTGGCATCACGATTGTGCCACAACTGTGTCACCCTGGAGGTGCAATCCGTCACTTGGGGTGATGGTGTTTTACTTGTAGACCACATCCCTTCAAGCCCCTCCTTGAGGGTCTTTTTTGTTTCCAATGCTGCCTTACTCAGAGCAGGTGCTCACATATTTTGTGAATGAAAAAAAGAGGGAATGAATGAATGGAGAAATGCCAGCCTCTCTCTGAAACACCTCCAGATCCTGACAGCTCACGGGGGAGAGTCCCAGGGATGTGTGAGGGCTGCCACCGCAGAAGAGACCAGCTACCCAAATGCAACCGCACCTGAACGTGGGTGGTGAGCTGCCTCTGCAGTCTCCTCACAAAGCTAGCATCAAACTCTTTGCGTGCCTTTCTTGGCTCTGTCTCCTCTGTCACATTAGGAAGCAGCATGTGTTGCCAGTGTCTGGCGGATTTCCCTAATAAGGAAAAAAGGTTGCCACTTGGGTCTGCAGAGGCATTTTGGATGCATTGTATTTAAATTTTGTTTTCATTGAAAATTTATAGCCACCACCTTCTACTCTAATGTAATGAATAATTAGAAGCAATTACAAGGAAATTTAGCAAATTACTAAGCCATCTAGGAGTAAAAATTAGTGTTTATGGTGTTTTTCCTTTGCTGACTGGCAATCTGAAGTGATATATGATGTGCATGCAGACACCATGCACAGATACCTTTCTATGCACCTAGCAGTTTTCCAGTAAGATCATAAAAATCAATGCATGGCAGTAGAGTCTTGTGACATTAAAGGGTCTGCTTAATAAATATTGGATGATGGGGGAGGGGGAATGATGAATTTGAGCAGTAGAAACTTAACCACAAAAGGTTTTATGCTGGTGCATAGAAGTAACTTTTTTTTTAAGTTTATTTTTCCATTTATAAATGTATATTTTAATTAAAGAAATTAAGGGAACAAAACCAGAAAAGGGAAGAGATTTAAAAATGCTGTGTACACTCTTCACCCAGAGAACATAATTTTTTCACTTTGGCATATTGCGTTTACATTTTCTATGCATTTTTGTGTTTTGTCATAGTTTTTACCACACTGCACAAAGATGTCATGTTTTTATTTTAAAATTTAATAGAATCATGTAAACATACTGCCATGTGACTATGGCCAAGTCACAGAGAGAACATGATTATTTTACATTCTTTATATGATCATAATTTTAGCTGGTTTCCCCCTTTTAAACCATTATAAATAATGCAGCAGTGGGCCTCATAATACATACAGCTTTTTTCTACATTTTAAAATTAGGATTCCAAGAAGGATTCCAGGGTCAAAGTTTGTAGACTTTAAAAAATGTTTTTTAAATTTTCTGAGAGAGAGAGAAAGAGAGGTGAGAGGAGAGACGGAGGGAGAGGGAGAGAGAATCCTAAGCAGGCTCCATGCCCAGCCTGAAGCCTCACGTGGCACCCCATGTGGAGCCCCACATGGGGTGGACTTCACAACCCATGATATCATGACCTGAGCTGAAATCAAGAGTTGGATGCTTAACTAACTGAGCCACTCAGGTGCCCCAAAGGTTATACAGACTTCTTAAGGTTCTGGATTCTTATTGCCGAATTGCTTCCTTAAAAGCTTATACTTAGGGGTGCCTGGGTGGCTCAGACGTTAAGCATCTGCCTTTGACTTAGGTCATGATCCCGGAATCCTGGGATTGAGCCCATGTCAGGTTCCTGGCTCAGTGAGGAGTCTGATTCTCCCTCCACCCCTCTTCCTGCTCATGTTGTCTCTCTCTCAAATAAATAAATATTTTTTTTAAAAAACCATATACTTATTTTTCAACCTGTGTTGTTGAGAGTACCCATTTCATTGCACCAGCACCAGTGTAAAATAGTGCCATTAAAGTATTTTGCTATTTGAGAACCAATTTTCATTTCTTCTATTATAACTGGGGTTGGATTAACTTAGGATCAGTCAGGTTCAGTAGCAGGAGATAGAATTCACCTGATCCAGTTTATGGAGATTTGTTCTATTACCTGCTTTACAGAAGAAACAGGCCTGGGGTGAGCTCTTGCAATGACTTTGAGAGTTCAGCATAGTACTGGGTCACAGTCCAACACAGTATTTGCCAGTGGAGACTGCAGAAGGAGCACAAAACACAGCCTTGTCCCACTTCCACCTTCTAATATAAATCTCATCTGAAACCCCAGTTTCCAGGGAGTCCCATAAATGCAGTTTTGGGGTGGAAATCCAGCTTCTGGGGTTCAGGAAGATCCATAAGAAGGAGAGCAGAATGGAATGATGTTTTAACTCATTTGTGATGTTTGTTAACCTGTTGCATGGCCTCTTAAATGAATTATCTTTTTTTTAGAGAGAGAGAACATATGAGAGAGCAGGCGGAGAGGCAGAGGGAGAGAGAGAGAGAATCCTAAGCAGGACTCCACACCCAGTGTGGAGCCCAACTTGAGGCTCAATCTTACAACTTTGAGATCATGACTTGAGCTAAGACCAAGAGTCAGACTGACTCTTAACTGACAGAGCCACCCAAGTGCCCTTGAATTGTCATTTTCTAACCATTTCTGGGCTAACTTGTAAAAGAAGCTGCCAGAGACAAAGATATGATGTCATTATTTCTAAGAAGCTTATGGCCTCACTCTTAGCACAGCTGGAGGTCAAGCGAAAGGGGGAGAGCAGAGGATGACCTCATTGGCTCCATACTGCATGGGGTCCGAAGGTCTAAGGTGGGTTTCTCTGTACACATATCAATGAATATTTGAGCACAAAAAATAGATAAGTTGTTTTATTGAATACAGCAGTTTGGTGATTCAGTTATAGTTTCTCTTCCTGTTATACTGGACCTTATACATTCATTTATTTCTTTAAAAATAAATTATGATCATTTAAACATTATCATTAATGAATTGAAGTCCCCTTCATACCCTCAACTTGCCCATCAGAACTGCATAATCCCAGGGATCCCTGTTCACACAGAATATAGTGGGAGTGGCACCCTGTGGAGTCATGTCCCAAAGCATGTTCCCTGCCAGCTCCCTCAGTTGGAGGATTGGTTCTACTTCTTCTCCATAAAATGCTTTTCTGAAAGGTGCTGGCACCCTGGGGAGCTACAGAGAATTATAGGGAGGGGCCTTGGAAAGCCAAGAGCGGCCTTCTTTCAGAGCTGATGTGAATTCAGAAGACATCACTCAGGGCCACCAACATTCCTTTCCAGAGAAATCCCTTTCTAGTCATGCCTTTTTGTCATCTGAGTTAGCAGAGAAGATTGAATGATTTTGGCTATGGTTATTAGGCTTTTACTTTGAGGGCTCTTTGGAAGCACAACTAAATCTTAAAAGGTAGTAGATTGGTTTAAGAAAGTAGGAATAAAAATCTGTTGCAAAGACAAAACATTAGCAATCTCCTTCAAAAGTCCCTCCACCCAAAGTCTTTCATTTGGGAGCTGACTTGGAACCCTCCTATGGAATTGCGCCATATTGGCCTGCGTACCTAGGTGGAGGGGTTCTGGGCTCTGAGCGCTTCTCTCCTGCTGCTCCTGTCTAAGAACCAGAGGCAAGTCCCTGGATTGAACATGTTCAGATGTTCATGAGTGATAGGAACAAATCTAAGTGAGCTGATGGTTCCCATCTAGTATCTGCTGAAAGTAAATTGGGTGACATCCATTAGGGGTGGGGAGTAGAGGAGGGGCCATTCTAAATATAGCCTAATCCCTTAGGGAAGGGACTTTAAATTCTGCTGTGAGGAAGACAGAAGGCCTTTCCCCCAACCCCCCAGACTTTGAGTATTTTCAGCCATTGTTTCTGGTTTTCCCATAGTCAAGGGTAAGAACTGAGCTGCAAAGGCAGACTGGGTTTAGGCAAAGGGTGTTAGCACTGGGAAAGAGAGATAGGAGATCCAGTTAGGAACATGTCACTTATAGGAAGAGGAATAACCTTCTACTGGACAGTGCTAACGTAGTTGATTTATACCAAGAAGATATAAATACCAGGAGGAGGGAGTTCCTTATTTTCTAAAGCACAACTGGTGGTTTTGGAACAGTTACAATCTATAACTACCATATATTTTGGATTTTCCAGAGCAGTCTGGATTTTAAATATTTGCTTTCGTTATCCCCGTAAAACATCAAAATATTCCGGAAATGTAAATATTTTGACAAGAAGTTAACTCAGTTGAAAGCGTTACAAATGTGTGAATTCATTCCGTTGGTCCTGAGCATAATTCAAGGACCTCAAATGGAAAGCTCTCTGTCACTGATGAGAGGCTTCTGGGCAGCACAGAAGTCTTCAATGGGCTCTGGCACTGAAAAGCCTCTTCTAAAATGTGAATTAATTATGCAGACTCGTCAAGAGATGTTTGGGGAAAAAAAGGAAAATAAAGAATTACTGAACAAATAAAGTTCTTCTCACAAGTGTGAGTTAGGAAAATATGCTAGCAATTTCACCAGAAGATGAACGAAAATGGATGTTAGTGTCACACTAACTGGTATGTGCTTTTTGCTATATTTTTCATTAATATTGCTTCTCAATAAGACAGTTTTTTAAAATAGGTGACTGATTTAATTCTTATATTTTTGTAAGATTTTAAATGAGCTCAGAAATCAGAGAAAGTTCTTTGGGTGAGGAAGCCACATAAGTTAAAAGAGGGACTTTGGGTGCTGGATGGACCAGGAAGCAAAGCCAGTCTCTGCCACATGCCAGATTTACAATAAGTTACTTAATGTCTTGAAGACTCAGGTCCTTTGTATGAAAACTGGGAGAAGTAAACAACTCAAAAACATATTGTGTGAGGATCAAGTGATTATAAAATTGCTTGACCCAGAGCAGATATTCAATAAATGATAGCTGCTAGGGGTGCCTGAGTGTCTCAGTTGGTAAAGCATCCAACTCTTGATTTCAGCTCAGGTCATGATCTCAGGGTTATGTGATCAGGCCCTGCATCAGGCTCCATTCCATTGTATTTGAATTGTTTGTTGCTTCTGTGAACCTGAGCCCTAGTAAGGCAAATGTGGAATAGAGTACCCTGCTTATGAGAGATGGACAGATAGAATGAGCAGAAAGTTCACTTCCACTTTATTGAACAACTGGAACATGGGGCTTGTCTGTTACTGGAGCCTAAGAGCCTCTCCTGACTGATGCGGGAGGGAACCCAGAGGCTTCCCCTGCTAGCTCTTGTAGGACCCTGAGGGGGGAGAGAGGATTAGGACAGTCCACTGGACCAAGACCAAAGAGGCACATGGGCTTCGGACAGGGTGATTGTGATTGAAGGGAGGTGATGGGCATCCCAGCAGTAAGCACCAGAGGGTAGGGATCCTCATCTTCTAATAGACGTTGAAACAAAGAAACTATTGTTCATTTCCCATAGGTGTTAAATTTACTGGCTGAGTACCAGGAAAGTCTCAAGGGAGATTACAGGGATCCAGAGACCTCCCACATGTCCTTACTGCTGCCATCTCCTTTACCTGTCAAAACTGAAAGGATGGTGACGTCATGTTAATTTCTGCAGCAGGAGGACCACAAGCTGGGTGACTGTGGCTGCTTTGAAGGGTGCCCTGCCCTTGCCTACCAGGTCTATGGAGAGGCAAGTGACTGGGGGTAAATGCCTTCCCCCTTCCCCGTACCTGTTGTCCAGATGCAGCTAGGGATCCCCCCCAAAGGACTGCTGTCCTGTGTCTGGATTCCTGGAAAAATATGCCATCTAACAAGGGGTGTTTTCAGACACAAAGTAGTTGTTCTGTATTCCCATTAGGTGGCCACACTTCATGGCTGAACCTGAAATTGAGGTCTTTTGCAAATAAAAAGATCTTTTTATGGTCAAACTTCTTTGGGCCCCTCTCCCTCTTTCTGGGCCTCTTTGTTCTCTGAACAAAAGAAAAATGGAGTGTTCTGCTTCTAATAGAGTGTGGTGTCCTTCTCAATCTCATGGCTGGCTCAATTGTCCACCCTGCTGCAAAAGCCTTTATAGAGTAAGATGTTGGGGTGCTGGCATTTCACACATCCAAGAGGTTGATGAGTGGTAAACAACCTTCTGTACACTGAATTACCAGTGCCCTCATCAAACCCTGGACAGAGCATCATCATCTAAACAGTTAATATCCTTATTCATCATTTCCCAAGCTCTGTTCCATAGAACCAAGTTCTAGAAGATCAAATAGGTACCCTGCTACTAAGAGGTTCTGAGGCCAGAACATTTGGAGGTGCATTGTATTTGAATTGTTTGTTGCTTCTGACTAACAACACTCTTAAGAATGTCTTGAGACTCTGACAGATCCTTAAATTAAAAAAAATCTCTTTGACTCAGATTTAATTATATTAGACTTTCACTGTGTTTTCTCAAATTTGTTTGGACTTGACCATGAGGCATTTTTAGTATGGCAAATTATTAACATCCTGAGAAACAGTGAACCTTGACACACTGACTTAGAAGTTGCTATCCTAATTTATTCCCCATGACTTGGGCAGCACAACCTGTGGCCTGATCCAGAGAAATAAATTTGTGAGGCTAGAGATGGAATTCATCATGGGCTGTGTTCAGTCCAGCCAAGATGTTTGCATGAAGCCCCTCAAAGACTCAGCCTTTTACAACTGGAGGTCCCCAGATGATCATGAATTTCTGGGGCTCACTGGCAACTACCAACTGCTTCTTCAACATTTTGCTTTGTTTTTTGCTCCACCTCTTCCAGTCACTGATCATCTCAGTATCAGTAAGGAACTCACTTGGTCAGTCACAACCAAGGCCTTCCAGTGTTCAGGTATGTCTGTGCCAGACAGAGTAATGGTCCCCCAAAGATGTCCATGTTCTAATCCCTGGAACTTGTGAATATGTTCTCTTACATGGCAAAAGGGATTTTGCTAAAGTGGTTAAGGATCTTGAGGTGGGGAGATTGTCCTGTATTATCTATGTGGGCCCAATTTAATCACAAGGGCCCTTATAAGAGGAAGACGAGAAGCAGAAGTGGGAGTGATACACTCTGAAGATGGAGGAAGGGGCCGTGAGCCAAGGAACACAGGCTCCCCCCAGAAACATGAAAATGCAAGGAAATGCATCCTCCCCTAGAGCCTCAGGAGGACCACAACCCTATCTGCATGCTGATTTCAGCCTGGTGAGATTATTTTGGACTTCTGATCTCTAGAACTGTAAGTAATAAATTTACATTGTTTTAAACTACTAAGTTTATGGTAATTTATTACAAGAAAGTAATACAATGCCTTAATCCCATCCTATCTCAAACTGGCCCAGACCCATATAATTAAACCTAGAGTACCCCTTCTATAAGGAGATTATTCTAAACCAGGAGGAGCCAAGTCCTGGGCCCCCTATGAGGGCAGTTGTCCCCTATGGGAATAAGAGTTATTGGTTGTTATGGTCTGAATGTTTGTGTCTCCCCCACATGGTTGAAATGCTGATCCCCAATGTGGTGGTCTTAGGAGGTGAGACCTTTGAACGGTGATTAAGTCATGAGGGTGGAGCCCTCATGAGTGGGACTAATGCCCTTATAAAAGAGGCTCCAGAGAGATCTCTTGCCACCGTCCCCCGTGTGAGGACACAAGAAGTCAACAGTACGTAACCTATAAGAGGATGCTTACTGGACCTTGCGGCACCCTGGTCTTGGATGTCTCCCCTCCAGAACAGTGAGAAATACCTTTCCATGTTTCTAAGCTACCCAGTCTGCAGTAATGTTTTATGGTGGCCCCAACAGACTGAGGCACTGGGTGAAAAGGAAAAAGCTAGAAATGTGGTTTCACTGGATAAAAGGCAATCTTAATTGGAGCATTCATGAAAATGTTTATCACCTACATTTAATTGCTCTGTAGCATAAAACGATTATGTATGTGGATAAATATGTATTATATTAATATATCGTCACTTTAGATTTCCCCAATTAACCCTCTACGAGTTTACTCAGCCTTCCTAATTTATTGCTCGCGTAGCACGGTCATCTGTTTCCAACCTAGAAAATTAGTGGGCATATTCCTCAGGCTTATGAGCTATCAGTTCTATGCCTTGACATTGTGCCTGGAGATACAGAGCAGAGGTAGTTTGGTGGTTTCTCAGCCCAAGGTTGAGTAAACAGATGTCCCGGAGTTGATTTTACCCAGAATAATTGCATACAAAGAGCACAAATGTTTAATTAATCAGGAATCTTGTGCTTATTATCTTTTCACTGGGTTTCCACTGATAATGACCCAGAGGAAAATTCTTTTCCTTTGTGTGAATGATATTTTATTTAAAGGTTTTCATTTCATCCTCTGATTTCCTCCCCCTTTCTAGTGAGGGAGACAGTAAGGGGGCTGCGTGAACGAGTACCTGTGCCTTCCGCAGAAGGAGGGCACACCCAGGCCCCTGAGTGTGGAGAGGCAGGGACGCGGCGGGAAGGGGAGCATTTTCACCACCCAAGTCAGCCTCAGACCTCTGCCGAAGTCAGAATAATTTACTATTCTATATTCACTTGGTGCAAACTTCCTTCCCCCAAATCAAAGTTGGGAGGAAAGAAAGGGAGTTATGGAAAGGGCTGACACGCGAGAAAAATGGGAAGATGGTTGCGTATGAAATGAGGTTTGAGTTTTCAGGACTTCACGTTGCAGTTCGGGCTGGCTCGCTAATGAAGGACCTACTCCCCTAACCTGGTGTGCGGCACAAAACACTAATCAGGACATTGTTTGCATTAAAGGGCTGAGCTTTCCGGTGGGTAATCATCGGGGAAACCCAGTCAAGGGCGAATAAGGACGGCGGCCCTGATTAATTAAACATCTGCACCAGGACCCTAAGCGAGACTAACCCTGTTGGTTGTGCAAGAGCTCTTGCTGTTAATGCCACTCGTGGAACTGGGAAGCACTGTTTGCTAAAATCCACTCTGTATGGAAAGCTTGGCATTCAGGGCAGGGCAGGTCCTGTCTTTCTATATTATTTCGGCTTCTTCCTGTGTCCTTAGGTATCAGGATTCTGGGTGGGACAGTGGGGTCCGTAGCTTATCTCTTCAAGGAGAAAGCTGCATTTGAGTTAGCCTTGAAGCACAGATCAAAGTTGGAAATGTGGAGATGGGGGGGGGGGCGCGTTCTGGGAGGGAATTCCAGGGAGGGGGACTCGGGCGAACAAAGGCAGGATGTCTGGAACTGTAGAGCGCGTCCTGATAACTCCAAGGTCCGGGCTGATTGGAGCACAGGGGCTGTAAAGGTTAGTGGGGATCAGTGTTGCGAAGGCTCAACACCAGCCCGTGGAATTAGAGGTATGTTCTGAAAGCCATCGGAAGAAACTGTGGGCAGCTTCTCGGGTGGAGAGTAGCATGGCCAGAAGAGTGTTTCCAGAGGATGACCTAGAGTGGGGGGAAGGCCGAAAGCACAGGCGAGAGAACGATGTGGGAGGAACTCGGTAGGGCTGTGCTAAATTACAGATCCAGTTTGAAAGTTAGAGCACTGTCACAGAGACCTAATGCAGAAAGAGCTACTGGTAAGGCTTCCAGATAAAACACGGGACATCACTAGACTAAAATTTGTTTACCTGGAATCCAAATTGAACTCGGTGTCCCGTATTTTGTCAAATTTGGCAGTGAGTGGCTGGCGAGGCAGCTCTGGGAATGCACCTCTTAGATCGCCAGGTGTAGGAGGGTCATTCATTGGTTGAGGCTTCAGTGGTGACCTCCTCCCAGCCAGTGACTCAGCTCGGCAGGGATGCTGGAACATGACTCCTCTGCAGGGTGACTAGCTCCAGGACCTCCAGAAGCTGCCATAGGACTGCACTGCAGGCCAGGGAGGCTTCAGCCCACCTTTTTTCTCTCCTTTTCATGGGGTCAGATCTGCCCTGCAGCCCGACAGCTGTGCCAGCCTCTCTTGGCTCCTTACCCATTTTCTCTCACATGCTTTTGCCCTAGAAAAGCTTTGCACATCGAATCCCACCCTGACATCTGCTTCTTGGAGTATGTAATACCTGTCTTGGTTTTGTCTTGGACTGATGTACCTGTGTCCAAACGGAAGTTGTTAGGAGCTGGCTAGGGAAAGCACAAGATTTGTAGCTGTGGAATAGGAACCAGGGAAGATTGTGAAGCAACAGGTGGCAAGAGTAGAGGATTTGGAAGGGACAAAATGTTCAGGTTTGGCTTCGTTTTGTTTAGTCCTCAATGAAGAATATATGTAAAAAATCACACATGATCCATTTAAAAATGCCCATTTTTCATGCTTACATGTTTTTCAGGCAGCTGGGATGCTGCTGCTCAGTCCTAGTCAAAGAACTTTGTCTTAAAGGACTTAGATGGGGATGGTAAATAGACTCCATTTGATGGGGATGGTAAATAGACTCCATTTGCAGAAGAACGCTGATAAATTGGTAGTGACCTTGGAGGGCTGTGCTCCAAAGGGCTGTGCAGCCATGCGGAAGGCACTGGGATTGATTAATGTGGTCTGTTATGGTTGAGGGAGTAGAGGCGGTGGGAGGAGTGCTATCCTTGGACAGCCCTGCCCATGTTGGTGAACTTTTAAAGGCAGCGTCCATGCCCAAAAGGAGGCCATTGGTATAATCTGGGTAAGAAGCAAGAGGGCCTGAAATAGCTGGGAGGGAAAAAGGGAGGTAAATATGAGAATTATGGAACTAGACTGAACAAGACTGGGGAATCAAATGAGTGCACAAGGTAATGGAGGGGGAGGAATCAGGTAAGATTCTGAGGTTTCAGTGGTTGGGGTATGTGTGTGTTTTGTGTAACTAATCAGACTATGCTCTGTTTGCCAATTGGTACTGGCAATTTTTTTAAAAGACTTTATTTATTTATTCATGAGAGACACACAGAGAGAGGCAGAGACATAGGCCGAGGGAGAAGCAGGCTCCATGCAGGGAGCCTGATGTGGGACTCGATCCCGGGTCCTGGGACCATGCCCCAAGCCTAAGGCAGATGCTCAACTGCTGAGCCACCCAGGCATCTAGGGACTGGTAATTTGAGTTACCTTCAGACACCTAGTGTCATCATCAGTCTGTCTTTTGATGGTCATTATATTCACGTGCAGGTTTTTTATATGGATGGAGTGTTTGGCTGAGGAGATTCATTCTGTTGCATTCATTCAGTTGCAATCATTCAAAGGCACGGATTCATGCTTAGTTATACACGTTTGTTCTTCATATGTACGTACATATATAGTAATGCCATCTGTTCTGAAGTCGCCTCAGAAAAGTTCCAAGTACACAGTCCACCGTCGACATGTATTATTCAACTTCTCTTTACTGGAAATAGAATGTATTGATTTAAAGTGGGTTTAGATTAAGAATATGAACCACACTTGATATTCAAGAGCAGCAGTTTGCACGGTTGTGTTAAGGACAAAAGAACATCTGTCTGGCCCTGCCTCCCAGCAGGAGGCCCCATGCTTGGTCAGGCGTGCACCCACAGCGAGGGAAGGGGGTGACAGAGGCTCTGGGGTTCGTCACCACAGAACTCAGAGGACTGACTCACTTCCCTTCTCGAGATGCCAGCCATGGTTTGTGGTGGTGGCTCACCACACTGGCGAGGCGCTTGCCTTTCCTGCCTTTCTTGTTCCATGTGATCTCGTCCCAAGGTGCCAGCTCCTGGCTCTCCAACTTGGGGACGCATACATTTTTTCAAGAGGGTGGAGGGAAAATCAACACGAAGATTAATGGACTTCAAAGAAGGGAGAAAAGGAAAATACTGGAAATTTCGGCCCATGATTCAACTTTCAGGGGCACAAGAGTATGCTGGAGACAAGGAGGAGAATCAAACCTAGCTCTGAGACTGGAGCCTTGAATTTATGAGATCCTTTAGAGAACTCACTGAATATCAACATGGCCATGAAAGTAGATGTTGAATTTTGTCCTATTTACTTTCCTTCCCTTCCTTCCACCCTCCCTCCCTCTCCTCTTTAATGGTGGTGGCCCTTAGCTTCAAAATGAATTTTAAGTTTAAGAGAATTCATTTAAAAATAGGTTCTCTAGTCTGCATTTATAAAAATAATTTCTCCCAACTGGAACAAGAACATATGTTCCACATATGTGGTAATGCTATTGTACAACATGCTATTTCTGAATACCACACAAAAGTAAAATACTAATCTAATTTTAAATAGCATGGGATATTTCTAGTGAATTGCCAATTCAATATTTCACACCAGAAAGACTTTTCAAAATGCTCGGTACAAATCTAATGATAGGGGTTAGGTTGTACATAGGTAGACCACTCTTCATTGCGTGTGTCGGCAATAGCTAGCTTAGTTCTAGTCACACTGTTTATTGTGATATGCTAAATTACCCGAATCTGTTGTACCACTATTTCTCTCTAAAAATCTCAGTTTGTTGCCAGAGAGCTGCTCTCTCAACTGGATCTGTACAGGGCTTTAGGGAAATCGGACCTTCAGTTAACCTAATCACAGGTGTGAATTCCTTATGGGCCCCCAGAGGACAGCCCATAGAATGTGTTTCCCAGCTGTAAGAGGTACCCTGAATTCTAATATGTAACCACTTCCTGAGGGAAGGGTATGATCCCTGGCTGCCAAACAGGGACATTTTTATAGTGGCTTGATTGGGTAAAACATGTTTAGGTGGAATACATACCATGTACCATGCTCATGCCTTCAACCCCTGAGTTGGGTGAGGATGTGGTGATTTGTGGGGTTCAGCTGTACAGGCAGTCTATAGACTGGGTAGTGACTGAGCTTGCCCTTTGTTGGTGACCACTGCTTACTCTCCAGCAGGAAGAACTTAGCCAATGTCTCTCAATTTGCAAAATGGTGCCAAACAGGCCCCGAGAGAAACATTATCAAAGGCCTTTTTGTCTTAGAATGCATCAGTGCTGAGGAAGGGAATGTTATGCATGGCATGCATGGATGGGCTTTCAACCCACCCAAGTCCAAACCTCATTTTCTCTCTGGGAGAGAGGAAGGTGGCAGGAGAGGAAGCCAAGAGGCCAGGATGCTGCCAACATTCAAGTGGGAAGGGCCCTCCTCTGGAATGAGCATGCTGGCAGAGAAATGGGGCAGAGGAATGAATTTTAGAAATGTTGTGGTGAATGAGACACTGAGATTTATTTTAAAATGAAAGATTTATGAAAATAACCTGGTACCAAAGGAAAAGGAGACTTGAGGGTTGAAATAGATCATGGTTGGGGAGCTGGGATGATGTGGAATGCAGAACGATGTGGCAGGGAGGGAAGGTGAGGGGCCAAGAGGAGAGTCCTAGGAGGGGTCAGTGGAGGGGGCACAGGCTGCTGAGATGGAGGCTCACTTCTCATCCTGCTGCCACCTCAGTTCCTGTGACCTGGCAATTGGTTTCTTCTGTGCAGGGAAAGGGGAGCTGAGACACATTGTTGCAAAGGACAGAAGTCCACCAGGCTTGGAGAGGTGGAGGAGGAATTTAATGTGAGGGTAGGCAGTAGCTCCAGGAACCCAAGGAAGGGGTGAGAGTAAGGGTGAACTGCAGGGATGCAGCAGAGCTGGAACTGATGGATAGGCTCTTTGGGGCCTGGAGCCCAGCTTTAATTAGCTCTGAAAGTTTTCTGTCCCGGCACTGGTCCTGCCCCAGATCCGCATTCCCAGAAGGGCAACTCCACTTGGTCTGGCTTAGGTCATGTTCTCAGCTGTTGGCCAGAGGAGGGCACCCAAACCATGAGCAATGGCAGAGAGGTTCTCCAGGAAAAAGACCGAGGTGCTGTTATCAGGGAAAGAGGGAACTGGAGCCGGGCAAGCAAGAAAGCAAGTACCCACTGCGCAGGGTAATGACAAAGCCACTGCAAGACCTTGTCTTGGGTTTCATGAGATCATGGAACGGAAGGGCATAATATGCACCTGACGTTGTTACCTCATTTATTTCTCCCAATTACCCAGAGAGAGAGAGTGAGAAAGCCAAATGAGGACTCAGGAAATGTCCTGGGACTCACACCTTGGGCTGACATCCAGTGGTGGGTCCCCACGGCAGGTGTGTCTCTGTGGTGCCGGCCCAGAGAGCTTCGGGGGGAGGAGGGTGTGGAATGGCATTTTCCAGCCGGAAGCTGTCCCAGAGTTCTGGGGGCTCAATATACACACAAGAGTCTTTTCATTAAAGCTCCTTAATAGAAACTTGAAGTCCCAGTGCCTGTCTCGTTATCTTAAATATTTTCGGGAATGCTAAAGGGTGGGGAACTGCCACTCAGAGCATTTCTGGAAAGAACTACTAAAGGAAGGTCTAATGTGCCAGGTTCGGTCCCTCTCTTTCGGCCACTGCAAAGCACCTCGTTTCTGCAGTGAGATGTTTGGTTCCAGTTGATACATTGCTGGGTTCCCACCGACAACCCCTCTGTGAACCCCGCCCCCCCCCCTTATGATGAGATGCAAAGATTTAACGGTTTCAGGAGGGAGGCTACCTAATTTGACACACATTTGACACACACATTTGACACATTCCACACGTTCTTGTGCTTGAATAACACCACCTGTAGGTTGGCGAGATAGCTTTTTCAACGTGTGGTAAGGGAAGCTGCCCTTTTCACCCTGTTGTGGGAAGGGCGGTCTCACACATTTTTTCCACAGTAATTTGATTTCATCTGAGAACAACTGCAGGAGCTACTGTTGGGAAAGCAACCCAAGGTTCAATGTGGAGGTCATGATTAGTATGAGATGTTTCATATCTGTGACACAGTTGAGTTCTAGTAAATTCATCAAGGAAGCATCCTGTTAGGAGTTCTTATCAGCATTGGCAGGGGTTTCAGCATTTCACCACCAAGATGGAGATTACCCCCATCCTGGGCAACAGGTGTTTTGAGTGTTCTGAAAAGCCCAAACAGCCCAAACTTTGCCCAACAAAACCTCTCTATGCCCTGGGTTGGCACGAACCATCATCTTTCTCATGCTATGGGTTTTGTTCTCTAAAGTTTTTACATGTGGAGTCTTCCCTTCGGTGTTCAGGTACTGTGGGACCAAAGGTTAGCTTGGGCAATGGGGTCTAACCTTTCTCTCCCACAAGCCCACCTTAGTGACACAATTTGAGTAGAAAAATGCGAACAGTTTCAAATCAAGTCTGTTGGCCTCCATCTTTCAACCAGATGGCCACCCCTAAGACTTTTACTAAATAAATTCTGGAGATTTCCTTAGGAGGGTCAATCTGATGAGTAGTACATTCAGAATAGAGGAATCCTAGGCATGGCAGAATTCTGTAAGGGGAATGCTTTCTCAGCTCGCAAATTTTGACTGCAGCTCTCAGCTAATTAAAATATCTATTTATAATAGCATTTGGAGAGATCCTTGAACTTGGGTTTTAAAAACAGAAACCAAAAGAAATAGTAAGAAGGAATCCCAAGGACAACTTGAACCACACATATCTTAATGCATAATTAACATGGATATTATATACATAAAAAAGTACCAAAGTGGTTCCCCTAAAAACATTTTTTTTCAGTTCCTTCCCCTTACATTCCTTTTGTAGGTGTGCCTAAGAGAGTTGTCTTTGTTTTTGTAGGGTGTGCTTTATCTTAGTGTAAATCCCAAGTTCACAGGTGATACCCTGCTGTGAGGGTCTGTGTGGGATGTCACCACCTATGACAGGGCTGTTATTAATGAACTGCAGAACACTCTCGATCTTGGTATATATACTAACTCAAAGTCCATACCACATCCTAAGCCTTTAGAGATATTACTTTCCTCCAGCGTTCCTTGCTAACTGCCTGCTTCAAGTTACTTATTTCTCTGGAAAAGATTTCTTGTTTCCTTAGCACGGCCTTGGAGATTTCTGTTTCTCTTTGAATACTTTCTGCCTACTGCCTCCATGTGCTGCTTTATCTCTTTATTGCAGAGTGGAGGAAGTGTTGATATTTTGTTCCAACAAAAATTTTTTGAATATCTATTGTATCAGCCACTGGGCCAGGTTGCCATGTGAAAGAGTAAGTTCCAAATGTAATCTGAGTTGAAAACAAATTGCACTGTTATGCAGAAACATGCTCACCTTGATCTCTTCTGGGCACCCTCCCTGGTTACAACTCAGACTCTAACCTTTAACAACTTTATGCCCACAATGGAGGCTAAGCAATCACTGAAGAGCATAGTTTACACAAGAGAAGTATTGGAGAAAACTTAATGGTTGCAGAGATGCTAATTATTTCCTCCAATGATCAGTTCCTTCCTTTCTCCAGGCCTCTTTGCTAGATAAATTCTCTATCCAAAAACAGCCCAACTTTAAGTGCTCTGAAACCCTGTTACTGTTTGCAGCTTATTGCATTGGATGTGGATTCCCGACCCAAGATAAGCCAACCACATGTAGTCTAAAGGTGCAGAGACTACATTGGTTATCTTGGGAGCTTGGATGGGAAAGGGAACTAATTGTGAAAGCTGAGACCTACATTCTGTGGCCTCTGTGATGGGCCACATGCAGGCATTGCCAAGTAAGCCATCAGTACAGGGAGAGAACAAATAAATGTATCTGTCTTAACCAGAAATCTGTGTACAAAGAAAAGTCTCTCAGTAGTGAAACAAGAATTCTGAACCAAGAACCTAAGACCTTATTTGGTTTTGAGGTTTGAATTTATTCTATATATGTGGTCTAGAAATATTTGAGATGAGATACTAACGAAAAATGTGATTATGGGCCATGATGTCATACAGTCATGAACCAAACACAAAACTCTGTTGAGTCATACACTCAGCCCAGACCACAGAGGATTCCCATAAACAAAGCCACACTGAAGACAAGCTCACCAACCCAAATTACAAAATATATTAGGAAACAATTCCCATAATGGAGAATAACAGATAGAATATGTATCAGGATTAGATTCCCAAGAACTTCAGATAGTAAATCTATTGTAGAGGGACTACAAGTATGTTTAAAATGATTAGAGACATAAAATAAGAAATTTAAAACATAATAAATGTGTAAGATATCATGTAAAAAGAGACTACAGATCTGAAAAAGAAAAAAATGATTTTTAAAAAAGAAGTAATAACTAAAGTCATTATTTTTAATGGATTAGATATAGCTAAAGAGAAAATTAATGAGCTGGAAGAGAAGTCTCATTCTAATTCAGAATGTATGAGAGAGTAATTAAAGGTATGGAAGATAGAATGGGAAATAATATGATTTTCAAATACAGAATAGAGAATGATGGAGAAGAATCAGTCAAAAAGGAAAGATATAAAATCGTATGATTGAAAGATAAAAATCGTAAGACTCAGGAAGCTATGGGCAAGCCGGGAGCTGACTAACTGAGAATAAATCCAAACCATGAGTCCACTAAAATTAAAATGCAGGACACCAAAACCAAAAACGTTCTTAAAGCAAACACAGAGAAAAGACATATTTCCTACAAACGAAATACTACTGCCAGGCAGACTTTTCAAAAAGCAACAACAGAACCCAAAAGTCAATAAGGCAATATACCCAAAACAGTAAGAGAAACTGTCACCTCTATATCCATTTAAATTATTATTCAACAACAAAGACAAAATTCTATTTTGTTTTAGTTAACAAAGATTGTCGTGAAGGAGTCTCTAAAGGATTTATTTCAAGTAGAAGAAAATTGAACCAAAAGGGAAGAAGTGAGATTCAGGAAAGGGCAGTAAATTTAAACAGGCCCTGTCTGTGGAAAATAACAATAATGTTGACAGATTTTAAGGGTGTAAAACAATGCAGAACTGCAATGTTGAACACCAGTGATATATAAGAATGGTGGGAGATGGGCAGCCCGGGTGGCTCGGTGGTTTGGCGCTGCCTTTGGCCCGGGTGTGATCCTGGAGACCCAGGATCGAGTCCCACGTCAGGCTCCCTGCATGGGGCCTGCTTCTCCCTCTGCCCGTCTCTTCTCTCTCTGTGTCTCATGAGTAAATAATAATAAAAAAGAATGGTGGGAGATGATTGGAGTTCTGAATATTGGTAGGTGGGTAGAAATGTTTAATTATTTTATACTTTTTAAAGTCAAAAACGTAAGTGTAACACCCAAAAGGGTTGTATGTATATGCAGACATACAAATGAGATGTATGATGACTATGTCAGTAGAAGGGATAAAAGAAAACTTGATTAGTCCATTAAAAGGCAGGAAAAAAGAAAGCAGAGATCATGTAAGCAAGGTAAATATAAAGCCCAAAATAAAATGGCAGAAATAAATCCTAAATAAATGTAAGTGGACTAAATGTGTTGGTTAAAACAGAGACTAATTTGATAAAAAAATAATCTATGTGGTTTATATGACACTCATGTAAAATAGAAGGGTAGAGAAAAGAACAAAGGTGAAGGAATGGGAAAAGACCTATCAAGCTAAAAAAAGAAGGGGGCAGGGTTAACAGAATTCCATTTGTACCAGAATTTAGGGCAAGATTCACGGTTAGGGATAGATATTCCGAAATACAACAATTCTAATATATTCCTAATAGCCTCAAATAAAAGGCGAACATTGAATTCACAGGAGGAGCTGTGAAACGTACGTCCTAGACATTTTTACACGACCCTTCAGATAGTTAAAGCAAATTTTAAAAATCAGGAAGACGATCTGAAGAAGTCATTTTTGTAATGACAGTGACCGGGGCCTAGACAGTGCTTCGATTCCAGCTCAAAGGGTCCCTCCACCTGAACCCCCCCCCTACGCCTAGGGCAAGGAGGGCCCGGCTCCCGGAGAGCGGGCCTCCGCGGCCCACTGCTGGCGGCGTGGCCGGGAACTCTCCCACCTGCTTCTGCCGCCGCTGCGGGCCGCCCCGGCGGCACGATCCTCCACACGCAGCGGCCGCGGCAGCAAGCCGCGTGCCTCCCACGCTCGCCGGCGGCCACACAGCCACGGAAAAATCCAGCGGCTCGGACGAGCCCACCTCTCTCCCTCGCACATCCACGGGGAGGCGGGCTGCAGCAGGCGGGAAGGCAGCGCTGCTCCTCCCGGCCCCCCAGCGGCCTCCTCCTCGGCCGCCCCCCTCGGCCTTCCCGCACTCGCCAGCCTCGGCAGCGCAAGGGCGAGGGGCTCCTTCTCAGAGACGTGACTCAGCGTCCGCACACGTGACCTCCGCTCACTTCCGGGGCGGAACTGGCCCCTAGTCACGTGGCTCCTCGGAGCCGCAGGGGAGCTTGGGAAATAGTGTCGGCGGAGGCGGGAACAGTCGCGTTTCCGGCTAGTCGGTGCGTGGGCGCAGGGCCCGGGGGTTGGGGGGGGCGGGGGTCGGTCTGTTGCCAAAAGGGAAGTGAGTAGACCGCGTAGCCGAAGAAAATGAGCAGTGGCAGCCAGAGCTCCAGTCTTTATTCCCAGTCACAGCCCCATTCATTGCACGTGAGGGACGTTGGAACCTCTCAGGACCTCGGTGTTTCCATGCAGAAAACCGCATCTCAGGTTTGTTACTAAGCACAGTCAGGAGGAAGAGAGTGAATGGAGGGCTTCCAGGGTTCTCTGTGGGTCCCTGGCTCTGTAGCCCCTCGTCTGCACGGAGCCCCGGTCCCAGCCGGGCGCACGCTGCGCTGCGGGGCAGGTGGGGGATGGGGGTTGAGCAGCTCCTGCCGCAGGCTGCTTTGCCTGGAGCCCCTCCTTTCTAATCCTGATCTCCCCTTCCCTCTCCCCCACACCACCTCACTGGAGGGATTCTGCAGATTGATGGACCGTCACCTGGAAGGTGGAGGCAGACCCCAGATCCCTGTGTTCTTAAAGAAAGAAGGATTAATGAGCCCCTTAGAGTTGTCTCTGGGCTGCAGCTCATCTCGGTGCCTGCCCTGGCCGGGACGACAAACGGCCCAGAGAGAGGCAGGCGGCTCCAAAGCTTTGGTCATGCCGCCCTGTGTGTGACCTGCCCGGTTTGGTCTGTGATCCTCTGTGCCCATTGGTGCAGGTCACAGGCTGAGCTCCTCCCAGGAATCTGATTGTTGGCAGTTGTAAAGTGCAGGAGCCTGGATCTGTCCGAGCAGAGGGTTAAATCATGGAGTGTTTTACAAGGGCAGCTATAGGGAATGTCTTGTTTTCTCCTTATATGGCTATTTTTCTCAGTCCAGAATCCCAGGGTGTATTTTACGTGGTTGAAATACACAAATGGAGTCACAGTCTTAGCCAAACATGCTATGTGGCTTTAAAATTAACAAGCCTCTCTACTTCTGTACCCCAAACACACACACACATGCACCGTTTCTTTGAGACTGTGGAAAGATACTCCTTCCTTTGTAGCCAAAAATATTCAGTAGGGTGGATTTCTATAATTCCGTTGCTTTATGCATGAGAAAGATTTCTTTTGATCAGAGTAGTTTTGCCAGCATGTGGGTCAAATTTAAGTATCAGGTTTTTAATGAGTGGCTACTGTATGTGAAGTGTGTATCTGCTGGCTCTGGGTAGATGGGCAGAACAGGGCACCAAATGTTAAAATAATAATAATTAGAAAAAGTAAAGATGTTTAATGATGGTTCATGAGGACACTAGTCAGAAGGCAGGGCTTGGTGGGTAAGAGCATGAACTTGCCCCAGGTGCTCAGGGGAAGGAGAAACCTATTTAGACTAAGGTGATCAGGGCAGCTTCCATGGAAGAAGTGGAGGTTTGAACTACATGGATTTGGTTAGGTCAAGAGGAGAGGGGGAGGCATTTTAGTGGCAGAGGCCTCAATGAAATGCCAAAGAAGGAGAATGAAGGGGATTTTTAAAGGAGGTGACCTAATAATCCAGAATGGCTAAAGCACATAGTTCATGGAGGAGAAGCACTTTGGGAGGGAAAGGTAGATTAGGGCTGGAAGTGGCCTGGGAAGTCAGGCCAAGGAGCCAGGATTTTTACTGCATGATAAAGGGGAGGCATTGAAGGTTTCTGGGTATTTATTTTGATCTGAAGCAGTCTGGGCACCGGGATTCTCAACAATTTCTGCTTCCAAAACTTCACTTACTTACTTATTTATTTACTTATGTATTTATTTTTGATCATCTCAGCAAATATGACAACCTAGAAAATGAAGATTGGATTAAATATGATCTTTAGGTATTAAAAGTAAGACTCTTTATGGAGAGTTGTTTTAATGGTGATTTCATAAATGAAAAATGCAGTGCTTATTACTAAATACAGTTCTTGGCCACACCTTCTGGAACACAGATTATGAACTCAGATTTTGCAGGGAGAAGTTGATTGACCAACTTTTATTCTTTGTGGGCAGAAAGGGAAATACTGGAGGAAAAATCTGGCATTGGATTCAGATCCAGAAACCCCACATGTTGAGCAAATTTAGATGAAAATTTGCATTTCGGGGCATTTTGGAGACAATAAAATCTGCCATGAGAATTATGCTCCCCCAAGCCTACTTTCTGAGTCTCATTTAATCTCCACTTGAGTTTTCTTCCAGAGATAGAGCTGGGATTATTATGTCTATTATAAATGTGAAGAAATTGTCAGAAAGTTCCAATGACTTTCCCAGACTCACACAGCTAGTTTGTGGTGGAGCAAGGCTCTCGGGAACGTGGAGGGGGTCCAAACAGTGTCCTTGCAATAGCGGTTGGTAGTATGTGGCCTCCAGTGGATCAGAGGCCCAATGTATAGTCAGGGAGGCAGCTAAATTAGACAGACAGGCCGTCCCAGCCAAGGTGAGTGAGAGGCGATGACAAAGTGACGGGGGACAGTCCTTGTGAGGAAGAGCTTGAGGATGCTGGCCGGTGGAAAGAGTGATACCACCAACCCCGACACGACAACCTCCATAGGCCAGACACGATGGCACTCTCAGGAAAGGACTCCCAGGCACAGATGCTACGCTGAGAGGTTGAAGGCACTTGGTTCCCTAGAGATCTTGGGCAAATCACTTGATTTTTCTGAGCTTCAGCTTCCTCGTGGGCAAAATGAAGTGAATTATAATCCCCAAGGGCATGGTGTTAACAGAGATTAGCTGAGAATGTTGGGGCAAAGCATGTGGCTCAGTCCCTGGGACACAGCCATGTTAATACAGATTTTTTTGAATCAGTGCCATCAAGAGCTATCAAGCAGGTGAGCTAGAAAGGATATGGAGATCTGAAGTTTGTGTAAGGACGAGGGTGGCATTGGGTTTACATTTAAGAACAAAAGAGGGGCTAGGCTATAAGGGACTGGAGCTCTTTTTTTTTGTTATCATTTCTAATCTATCATCGAAACTCAGGCAGGAGAAACACGAGTGTGTGCATGTGCATGCACACACACACACACACACACATTGGGCAAAACTAGTGACTACCTTCTGTTGAATACATGCTATAGGGGAGCAAGGTGGATCATGGAAAAGGCTTTTGCTCACAGATGCCTGTTTGTGGGTTTATCAAGGATCATTTAATGGTGATGCTTTTTTCCAGTTTTAAAACCTCCTAAAATATTTAGCACTTGCAAGGGGGAATGCCAGGCTTCCAGGTTACTTGCATAGGTGTTGGGTATGTTTTAAGTTAGGGAAGTGTGATACCTCAAGTCATCTCTGATACAAGATTAGCATCAAAATACATGAGGTCACAGGTTGGTGAAGCCGGAGAGGTTGGGGAGAAAAATCAGGATATATATTAGCTCTATATAATTGTTCACTATCAAAATATATATTATTTGCAAATGTTTATTGTAAAATCCATTGTGGAATATAACTCATTCTTGGCTCTGGAGATCAAAACCATTATTATGTATTGTCATGCTGTTATTAATGCCATAACATACCCTTACATTTTAATATCTTTGATAATTCTAGTATTTATTATGACTGTCTAATTCATATTGGTTGGCTACATTACTAACATTGATTGAGATTGTTGAAGAGCAATGGACATAATGGTTTAGCAAGAATCATGGGGGTGAGTATACTGAAGAGTATAGAACCTGGCCAGTTACAAACATGTTAGCCGATTTAATAAAATAGTTCTTAATTGCTTGAACTCTTCCAGAATCACATTCTTGCTGTTTTTTTCCTGTGTAAATTCTTGAGCTATGTTTCTATTAAGCAGGACCTGGTGTCAGAGTCCTACCACATTATTTGCTTTGCATTGTTCTTTTAAACATTATTAAGTGGGCTCAGTACCAAAAGGACCACATTTATTGGGCCACTTAAAAATAGGAATCCTCTTTAATTCCCATCACCTATGTCACCTATAAAGAGTATACTTATCACGATGAGCCCTGAGTAATGTATAGAACTGTGGAATCACTGTATTGTGCACCTGAAACTAATATAACACTATGTTAACTATACTGGAATGATTATAAAACACTTAAAAATGGTTGAATCACTGTATTGTACATCTGTAACTAATATAACACTGTATGCTAACTATACTGTAATTAAAATTCAAAAATATATTCCTTTTTACTTAGAAAAAATGGAATCCTGTTGAGGAGAGACTGGCAGGATGCAGTGGAAGAGGGTCTTTGGAAAGCACATACGGCTCTGTTCCTTACCTTTCTTTTGGATCTTTTCCTATGGTAGTATTTGAGGCACCTAAGCTACCTACCCACATCTCATAGTGAATTTGAGGGAGCTTTCAAGAAGTCAAAATCCTGCATCTTAATACTAGGGCTATTTTATAAGTTTGCCATTAGGAAGAGTCAAGGTCTTGTTTGAGTTTCCAAGAACGATGTGATGCCCTGGCAGCACTCAGATGTATCCATCTTAATTGCACTTAGGCTTGTTCGGGAGCTGGGATGCATGGCTAGCAGAGGCAGACCCAGCTATGGGGAGAGCACTCGCTGCTCACCAGGGAAAACCGTGCCATTTATTCTGAGAATGTGCAGAAACAGCATTTGATTGGGAAGAGGCCTAAGGTCATTTATCTCCCACTTTTAAAATGATGAGATCGATGTGTCTCCCCAGTGGGCTGTCCCCCTTCTATTCAGCAACAATACACTACTTCTTTTCAAAGAGAAATATGCTTCCAATAAGGGGGAAGGGAGGCAGGGGGTGGTAGCAAAGGGGATCAAGCAACTTTCATTGAAGGATTCATTTTTGATTGAAATATTTTGTTCTAATCTCCAACTTCCTTTTTAACTTGGCAGAAGGACCAAAAGAAAAACAATGTCCCTCCTTAGCCCAGTTTATGGCCTGCCAGAGCAGAGGATCCAGTTACTTCTTCCAAATTGTATACGTTGGGTTGTTTGATACATTCTTTTTTTTTTTCTTTTTAAATCTATTGCTCATATACATAGGGTTTTCTTTTAATGGCTTGTCAAAGTGGACTTTGGTGAAAAACCACAGGAGAAAAAAAAACAATGAAAAATATAGATCAAATTTAGCTGGCGATTTAATACTTTTTTTTTTTTTTTTTTTTTTTTTAGTCCTTGAGTATGTTGTGGAAGGAATTCTCTGCAAGTGATACATCCTGTAACTGTAGGCAGATGTAATCCCCTGGCCGTGATACCAACGAAGATTTCCCTTCACGTTGGAGACATTTGCAGCCATTTTGTTCCCTCCCACAAAGAGGAAGTGCACAGGGAGGAGGACATTTGGGCCCTGTGCATTCTCTGTAATGTTCCATGGTTGTGTTTATAATTCCCAGGGTGCCCTATGAACCTGGCCTTGGAAGGGAAAGAACCCCAGGGTGTTGTGACCTGGGGTTGGAATCTGGCGAGCGCCCATAGGGGCACGTTCTCCTCTCAGAAAGCCCTTTCTCCTTGCTGCCAGTCGGCCTCATTGCTTTGTGAGCCTCCCTCAAACTCAGCTCCTCAAGGACACAGGCTGGGGTGGACTCTCCCCAGATCCAGTCTGCTCATCTTAGTATTCTGTGCATTGTGTCCTAAGAGGTCGCCGTTTGTGTTACATTCATTTGGATTTCTGCCTTTTCTCCATAAATATGTTAAAAACATATTTTCCCCCTCATGGTGGGGAGTCTTCTTTCTAGTGGCATATAGGAGATAGATTCCATCTGCTTACCCAGACCAGAAATAGCTTGAGGGTTGTCTTGTTTGCGGCCCCCAGAAGCACACCCGAGACAGTGATTTGAGGGCAAATGGCTTATTGAGAGAGGGTTCCAGGAGATGCCAGCAGACAAGTGGGGCAGGGAGGAAGGGAAGGAAAGAGGCCACCAAGCTAGTGACCACTATGGGCAACCGGGTCTTAATCCTGCCGGGAAAGGTTTCTCGACCTCAGTGCTACTGACATTTGGAGCTGGAGAACTCCTAGTTGTGTGGGCCGCCCTGAGGATTGGAGGAGGTTCACTAGCATCCCTGACCTCTACTCACTAAATGCCAGTGGCAACACACCCAACACGTGATGATCGAAAGTGTTTTCAGATAGTGCCAACTACCCCCTGGGTGGGGGCAAAATGGCCCATGGTTTGGAACCATGAGAGCCACAGGGACCTCTGGGCAAGACACAGCTGCTAACCATCACAGGTCTGGCTGGCATGCACTGAGATGAGAAGGCCGAGGGGATGTACCACCACTGGGCTCTGGAGTGTCTGCTGCCCCCTCTTCTAGAAGCCGAGGAGGGAGCAATCTGGCAAACTGCTATGTCAAAAATAGCATAAACTGAGTGGTTTATAAATACAAAAATTTATTTCTCATGGTTCTGGAGGCTGGAAATCTAAGATCAGGGTCCCGGCACTGTCGAGTTCAGACCACAGACTGCTGACCTCTCGTATCTTCCCGTGGTGGAGAGCAGAGACAGGAAACAGGGCTCTGGTGACTTTTTATGGCACTTATCCTATTCATGAGGGCCTCACCCTCATGACCTCATGTAACCCTATTCTCTGTCCAAAGGCCCCACATTCTAATACCATCGCATTGGGAGGTAGGGTTTCAACATAGGGATCTGGGAGGAGAGACTGGTATTCAGTCCATACAGGGGACATTGCCACCTGATTATTCTGTGGGTACCTTGAATTCAGTAAGTCTCAAATAGAACTACTGATCTCGCTCCAAAGGCCCTCGGATCTGCCCCCTTCCCGTGATCAATTTCCAGTTGATAACACACTTACCTGCAAAGCAGAATCTCCCACCCAATAGGGCCCATTCCACCTCCAGTATTAGATCTGTCTCCTCCTTGCAACCTCCCGCTGCTTTAAGGCAGGTAGCCTTGCTCATTCATCCCTCCAACATCACCATGGCTTTCACGCTGACCTTCCTCCTCCGAGCCCTCTCTGATTCTTCTTTCCAAAAGGCAATATGTCCATCATCATATTCTATTTTAAAATTAAAAAAATCATTTCCACCACTTTCTGAATGAACTGTGAGTACTTTATCCAGGCGTCCCAAGTCCTTTGTTTTGTTACCTGAGAAGGGTGACTATCCGAGTGATTTAGAGGCAGTACGCCCTGGGCTCAAATCTCAGTGACTCAGGTAAATTACCTGGCCTTTCTCAACCTCAGTTTCTCCAAGTGAAAAACAGGGACCAACAGTACACATGTGAGTCATCTATAAAAAGTACTTTTAACAGGTCTTGGTCCATCTTAGGAGGTCGATGAAGGTTCTCCATCATTGTTATTACCTGACTTCCAGCGTTGTCATGAGTGTGAAGTAAGGTGACACTTGTGGAAGAGCTCTGCCCACCATATGGTCTTACTACTGCATCCTGTTCCTCATCTGTGGCACAGAATTGTTGGCTCCGGGCTGGGTAGGGAGTGGGGACACAGGAAGGATCAGCACATTGCCAGCGCTGGCACATGGATCAGGAGGCAAGGCCCGCAGGGGGAATGGACACGTGGAGCGTGCCTGGGTGAGGAACAGAGTTTTGGGTCTCTGCTCTTCCAGCTCTGAGCTCTTATGAGTTGGGCAAAGCACCAATTGACTCATCAAGTTTTGACATTGGCTGTGGAGCTTGAAATGCCTCCTGTCCAAGAACTCACCACTCTGTCCTGTGAGCCTCCTCGGGAGCACAATGAAAGGATCTAGAGTGTTCCCAGGACACACTTCTGAGTGACTGAACTGGTGGAGAATGTGCAGAGCCCTTATTGTGTACAGATGGCACTCTGTATGGCAGCTGGGGCTGGCCAGAAAAAGTACAGGCTGGCAGGCCAGGGTGGGTCCTTCATGTTCTGCTCCAGGGCCCCCTACAGACATCTCTAGGAGAGAGCTGGCCAGGGAAGGGAGGCGAGGAGGTCCCCTTGGACAGGCTCACCTTGGAGAGTGAGCTGGAGGCACTGGGTGAGCAGTGAGCCACAAATGCCACATTTTGGCAAAGGAGAAGATAGTTCCAGGCTTGCAACCTCAGTAACAGAGTGTTAGCAGTGATTTCAAGGAAGGATCTAGGCCACAGCTTCGGACTGAAGGGCAGATGTGCTGGGTTCTGGTCGGATGGTAGCCAGCAGGCTCCAGGCCTTGCTTTGTACCCCATCCCGGGAGGGTCCCAGCTTGTTTTTTCTCTCCCTGCTCATCCTCTGCTCTCCTCAGCCTGGGTGGGATTGCTCCGATTTTCTCTACGGAAAATCTCTTGGGGTTCTACTTGCCAGCCACTCCTTGACCTTTGGGGTCTTTTGGCGGTGATAGCTATCTGCCGTGACCAACTCTCAGGCACCACCCCATCCTCTGCTGTTTTCTTAAACCCTGCCCAACCTTCTGGTTAAAAAAAACATCTCTTTGTTAAACTCCCCTCTTGCCTGGCTTGAGTGTGCCATGACAGATCTGGAATCCAACCTCAGCAATTGGAAGCCAGAATTCTTGACCATTCCACTATACTCATCCTGTTGGGCCACGAGTGATATCACATCTCTTTCCTCTTCTAACTAAAACCGCCTTGAGCTCCCTCTGTCTTAGGGTGGTGGAGAGCCCCATGCTCCTCTCCTCAAGAGGCCAGCAGAGGGAGGAAGCCTCTGTGAGGAGGCTGCACCTTCTCTATCGTGTTGCCATGGCTGTCACTGGGTTAAGCTGGCCTTGTACAGCCTGGCTGCCCTTGTCTCCTGCTGCCATGACGTTGTTTGCTCCTCGAGGCTGTTACCTTTTCCTGAATGAGTGACAGCACTTCCAGGTGAAAGGCGCTGCTGGATTCCACGTGTGCCATCCCACTCTGCGTCCCACTCTATTCCCATAAAAATCCCTATGAGGTATGGACTTGTCTTCATACCAGGAGTGAGGAAACTGAGGTTCACAGGGGTTAGCTAACAGACCTGCATTATTTATATTCAAGTGTTCCAATTTTTAAAATGAAATATTTGCTTTTCAAATCCAGTTGCTGGCATTACAATCATCTTAAGAGCCAGCTATGGGCCTTCCGACCCAGGGACTGGCTCGCTGGTAGACTCTTCCCTCCGGTTGAGGTGCTTAGTGACCCCCAGCACTGAATCTATCCTGTATTTATCACTTTCTCCTTCCTCTCTGTTTCCTCCCCAAATCCTCTTCCTTAACTCTCCTTCCTCCTGAGTTATATTTCCAGAGGTCGTTAAAGTCCAAAGTGAGTGAGCATGTCCCATTAAAACCCTTTTTCTTTTCAAACAGACCGTGAACCTTTCCAGATTCCCCCTTGCATCACCCCACTCACCATTCAGCCACATTTAAGCCCACTGCTGACAGACTTCCGCTCTTCCCAAATGTTGCCCTCCCCAGCCAAGAATATTCTGTGCACACATTGTTGCTGGAATGGTAACATTTGCAAAGTCTTAACATTCTGAGTCTCATATCCTCGAGGATAATAATTCTCGGAGTTGTAGCTGGACAAATCCTCACTGAAGGGTGTGAGTTCCGAAGATCATGGAATGTAGGGCTGGGAGGCCTCTTGGAGACCTCAGGGTATCTCCAGATGGATGAGGAACCTAAATCTGTAGAACTCAGGGGACCTGCTCACAGTTCACCACTAGCTAAGCCTGAAACAGGGCCTGGGCCTGCCGAGCCTCAGGCAGGGCCTAGCACCTTTCGACCATCTCGCATCTTCTCATGACTGTGAGAATTGTCATGACAGTGTCTCACTGTCTCATGACAGTGTCTCTGGAGTGTGGGAGAGTGTGTTGAGCAGGGAAGGGTCTGGGGGAGTGAGGGCAAGTAAGGCTCCCACCTCAGCTCTGCCATTTACTCTATGCCTTTGGGCAAGTTCCTGCATTGGTCTGAACCTCAGTTTCTTGTCTATGTTGTAGGCTTGCTTTTTTTTTTTTTTTTTTAAAGATCTATTTATTTATTTGGAGGTGGGGGGGGGCAGAAGGAGAGACTCTCAAGCAGACTCCACGCTGACCATACAGTCTGATGTGGGGCTCGATCTCACAACCTTGAGACAGTGACCTGAGCTGAAACCAAGAGTTGGATGCTTCACTGACTAAGCCACTGGGGCAGCCGTAGGCTTGCTAATTTTGAAGATGTGAGGATGTAAATAATCTAGGGGGGTAATTGGTGCAGATATAAGTCAGGAAATGTTGCCTCTCCTCCTCACACTCCTTTGTTCTCCAAAAAGCAATCTGCTGGTCAGCCTGCCCCCCAAGTGCAGTGCTCACCCCTCGTGGTGATAGCCGCTGCTGTTGCCTGTGAAGGCTGAACCCCCAGTGCTGCGCTGTTGGGCAAGAAGGAGCTCCTGATGGGAATCTGGCGCCTGCAGAGGCCTTCAGGATGCTGGCTGCCTCAACGTGGCTGTGAGTCTTCAGCTCACAAGCTTTTTTCAAGTGATGAGTTTTAAGGCATGGTTTCAATATTATTCCATCAGAAGAGTTTTGGGTCCACAGATGAGTGTAAATCTGGATGTCTCTTCCCCCAGGTATGTTGCCGTTCATATCATTGACACGTTCATTTACTTGCCCCTGTTAGCATTCGCATCTTACTTCCAGGGCTGAGCAGGCCTTTGTCAAGGGGGAGAGGGTTTGGCATTGATTCCCAGCACCAGTAGCCTGGCCTGAGCCTGCCCTTTCCTGCCTCCTGCAACAAGTCCTCCTTTTTCTTTGGGGCTCAGTGCTGTTTTTCAAAGTGCTGGTGAGGCCTTCCTATTTTTGAGCTCATGGAGGGGTGTGGTCTTTCTCCTGATCCACATCTGAGCCCAGGGTCCAGCCTGCATACTGAAGGTTGGTTTTGATATTGACTTTGTAGACAGCAGCCACTCTGTGGCCAGAGAGGGTGAACCTGCTCAGAGTTCCTGGGACTGCCTCCTAAGGACCATTGTCCTGCCACCTTGAGACTGCTCTCAACGAGCTTTCTAGCCAGTAGGGGAAAGGTTGGTAATAAGTAATCGCTACCTTGTGATGAATGCTATCATGTGGGACAAATCCTCACTGAAGCCAGAGCTGGCATGAAGGAGAAGGGAGTCCGTATCTGCATTCAGAAGTCAGTGAGGGCTCCCAGGAGAGGTGACATTTATATTGGATTCTCACAAACCAGCTAGGTGGGGAGGGACAGTCCAGGCATAGTGAATCCCTATAAACACCTTTTGTGTTCTCCAAAGATCCTCTCCTCAACAGCCTCTCCTTGTCCCAGTTCTTGACACGGAGCTCCTAAATCCCGTGGGATTTCCTAGGTGATAGGAACATCTTTTGTTCTGCAGTGACTCTTGGTGGGCCTCTGGCAGCTTCAGGATGGGATCTGGTCACCAGAAAGACCAAGCCTTATTTAGAAGCCTGGAACTTTCTGCCCCACTCTCTGACTCCTGAAAAGGGAGAGGGGCCGGAGATTGGGTGAATCACCAATGGCCAGTGATTTAATCCATTCTATCTACATAATGAAACCACCACAAGAATCCCTAAATTGGGGGGTTTTGAGAGCTTCTGGGTTGCTGGGAAGGTGGTGCACCCAGAAAGGGCAGAGGGCACAGAAGCTCTGTGCCCATTCCCCCACATCTGGCCCTCCCTGCATCTCTTCCCTTTGGTTGGTCCTGAATCGTATCCTTTATAATAAACTGGTAATAAGTAAAGTACTTTCCTGAGTCCTGTGGGTTGTTCTAGCAAATTATCAGACTCGAGGAGGGGGCTGTGAATTGAATTTATAGCTGGTCAGTCAGAAGTATCAGGGACAATGTAGGATTTGCTACTGGCATTTGAAACGGGGGCAGTCTTTAGAATGGAGCCCTTAATCCATGGGATTTGATCCTATCAGGTAGATAGATAGGGTCTGGATAGATGGAACCAAAGGACTCTCAAGTGGAACCCAGGGAATCAGAGGACTTGGTTTTGGTGTGGAAAAAACATAGAGGTGTAGTGAGTACAAACAGTCCAGAGTGAGTGGGTTAATGTGGTAGACAGAATCATGGCCCTGCACGGTGCCAACATCCTCATCTCTGGACATGTTACCTTAGGTAGCAAAAGAGACTTTGCAGATGTGATTAAGGATCTTGGGATAGGAAGATCCTTGAGCTTATCCAAGTGGGCCCAGTGTCATCACAAGGGTCCTATACAGGTGGGGGGCAGAAGAGCCGACAGAGGGAGAGGGAGAGAGGGCCACAGTGAGGGGATGCAGGAAGCTTCTAGGGGCTGGAAAGCGCAAAGAGCAGATTTGCGCCTGGAACCTCCAGCAGGAACACAGCCCCACTGACACCTTGATTTTAATCCAGGGAGACACATTTTGAACTTCTGACCAGCAGAACTGTAAGATAATCAATCTGTGTTGTTTGAAGCCACTAAGTTTGTAGTGATTTGTTATAGGAGCTTCTGGAAGCTCAAGCAATGCCTGTAAAGGGCTCGGAACAGAGCTTGGCAGATGGGGAGTGCTCCCTAAGGTTGCTCATTGTTGTCATTCTGTCCATTCTGTCCTCCATCAAGTTGGAGGTTAGACTGAGCCTCCTCTGAGTTGTTGAAGGAAAACAACAAGGACACCACCCACCAGCAGCAAGTTCCTGACATTCAGGAGGAGGGGACAGATGACAGGTAAAGAAGTAGATAGATGTTAACAAAGAGGAAGAAAGTAAAGGGTTCCGGTGCAGCCAGCCAGGCTCCTGGGGTTAGGGTCCATTATACTAAGTGGCGGAGTTGGGACAGTTCTTCTGAAGAGGTGACGTTTGACAGAAGCCTGATTGCAGAAGGGAGAGGGCCAGATGGGAGTCCCTAGGCAGACGGAGCAGCCAGTGTGAAGGCCCGGAACAGGGAGAGCAAGAGGCTCTGTGCGGTGGGCAGGGAGCACCTGAGGAGTGTGGGGATTGGAAGGCGAGGGTGCAATCGGAGGCCTCCGAGGTCCTAGTAAGAAATTGGGATTTTATCCTAGTGGTGTGGGGAGTCACAGGAGACTTTGAATATAGCAAAACTGTAGCTGACTTAGTTTTAAAGGATCACACAGGTTCAGGGCATCCCAGTGGGGGGCAATTGGCATTTGGGGAGGGGAGGGAGATAACACTTAGCTGTGAGGGACCATCCTAAGCATTTAGGTTACTCACCCCCCCGGAATTAGCAGCCACGAGCATTATTGTGACAACCTTAAATCCTTCCGTGTATTTTTCAAACACTTCTGGGGGGAGGTGGAGCCACCCTGGTGGAGAGGGAATGTGGAGGCCAGGCCCTGAGACCCGTTAGGAGGAGGGTAGCCGGGCCGAGGCAGAATTTATGGGATTTAATGATGAACTGGACATTACAGCTGAGGGCAAGGAGGACCCCGGGTTCTTGAAAAATTTTCATCTGTCCCCCAGGTTCATTTGTTTGATGGAGAGAATTACATTTTAATTTTGACGTGCCGGGGTTCCTGGGTGGCGCAGCGGTTTGGCGCCTGCCTTTGGCCCAGAGTGCGATCCTGGAGACCCGGGATCGAATCCCACGTCTGGCTCTCGGTGCATGGAGCCTGCTTCTCCCTCTGCCTGTGTCTCTGCCTCTCTCTCTCTCTCTCTCTCTCTGTATGACTATCATAAATAAATTTTAAAAAAATTTTAATTTTGACGTGCCCACAGGAGCTGTTCAGGTGGGTCTATGAGCCTGGAGATCAGAGGAGGTAAGGAGGCAGAGAGAAGTTTGGGGGTCCCCCGGGGTTGTTAAAGCCACGAAGCTGGCTGAGATCAGCCCAGGAGACGATGTTAACAGAGTGAGGTCCAAAGACAGAATCTGGGGCTCTGGGCACTCAGAGTTCAGGACGTGAGAGGATCCAGCAAAGGGATTGGAGAAGGAACAGCTAGTGCAGAAGGAGAACCAGGAGAGTGAAGGTTCTGGAAGCTCGCTGGAGAGTATGCCAGGCACTGTGTGGGGCCCTTTCAGGTAAATCACCTCATCAGCTACTCATATCAGCCCTGCGATGCTCATGGTATATATGTTCTTCGAGAACATAATCCTTTGACTTTAGCTTTTGGCAAATGAAATGTGTAATTTCAGGATGATTATCCTCATTCTGCAGCATGTTGCCCTGACTTAGCATCTGCTGAGCACAGCTCTAACGTAGTGGGAGATGGGTCCTCTCATGTGTGATGACACTCGAGTGGCCTCTACCATTTTTGGGGGCTTAAGAAGAGAGAGGAAGCCACCACTGCTTCAGGTGGAGTATGCCTAGACGTCAGTCAGCTGGTCCTGGATTTTGTGCATGTTTCTAGTAAAATATGAATGACCAGAAACTACCTTAAAATAAAGCAATTTCGTTGGCCCCTTTTGAAGTCAGCAAATGCTAGCAAGTTTTCAATTTTACCTTTATTTTATTGAAAAAAAAATGTACACCTGTGCTCTTTTTATGGTAATGGTACCTCTAGTTGATGAAGTATTCTGCAGCCACTGAAAGTGTTTCTGAGAAACAGAAAATAACCTGGAAGAGTACTTATATTTTAAAGTTAAAAAGGCAGACTATAACACGTTGCATTTCAATAGATCAAAACCATGTAATGTAAACAAAACAGATGTGTGGAAAAAAAAACCCAGCATTACAAAGAATCTGCCAAAATATTAATAATAGTGTTCACTGGAGGATAGGAAAATAAGAAATATATTTATCTTTTTCTTCATTTTACATATTTTCCAAAATTTTGTATGAGTATATATTATTTTAGAACAGTGCTGCTCAGTAGGACTTTCTACAGTGATGGGATTAGGCTATATTTGTGCTGTCTAATCCGTAACCACTGGCTACTGTGCATTTGAAATATGATTAGTGTGATTGAGGAACTGGATTTTTAATTGTACTAAATTATATGAAGTGTAAATTTTAGTAGCCATATGAGCCTAGGGACTACTTTATTTGACAGTGCTGTTTTAAAGTGCAAAAATAATAAGAAATATCTACTATATCTCAATAAAGCTGTTAAAATAGTATCTAAAATGTGTTTACTATTATCAAGTTTTGAAATTTTATTACACAGTGTGGGAGTGAGTTTGACTTCACAAGAGGGACGATGGACACAGCACAGAAAAACGTTGGGGCTTTTATTTAAATGGTTTCTTTTCCAGCTCAATAGAAAAATGATCCAGCATTAAGCTTATTTGTACCTGAGTTCAGTTTCAGACTAGAAAGAAACCATCACCTGGACATCATAGTAGTTGTTCTGCAACAACTTTCTTCAATTATGAAAATATTCTTTTCTAAACATATCTTGATCTTTACACAATTCAAACCATGTAAGTAATAGGTTTTGAGGTGAGGACTAAGCTTGTTATCCCCACTTTGTTGATGTAAAAAATCAGGTCCATTATGGTTCAGTTCCCAAAGACATTGAGACAAGAAGCAAAGGCAAAGCCTCTTAGTTCTTGAAGCCCAGAGGATTTTATCATCTTTCACAATATGGACAGAACAATTTCTAATAAACTGTCTTGGGAAGGGGTCTTCCCAAAGGAATTGGAAATACTTGCTTTTTTAAAAGTCCTTTCAATGAAGCCTTTTTTATTTGTTTGGTTAGTTGGTTTTGTTTTCGTTTTTTGGCTTCTAGAACTGTCTGAAGATTAGTTTGCAGAAAGCAAGGCACTGCACATCTATCAAAGGTTGCCCTTTATTTGTGTCTGTGTCTTCATGCTCTCCATGGAATGCCACACAGAACCCCTTGTCTTTTCATGTGAGCTTACTCTGGACCCCCAGCCCCGAAACTCCATCTGTCTTCCCTCCCTCCCACACATAGCCCCTCTTGGAGTTAGCCAATCATAATTCTGCATCTGGGATTTAGAGATGTAGATTTAGAAATGTGCTGAGCTTTTCTGGGATCACGTTCCCTGGATGGCTGAGGCACAGTGGACAGTAGTATGAGAGAGATGAGCTCAGCTGAGCAGGCACCGGGGTGCTTCCCACTCCCGCCCCACACTCTCTTCATCGGTGGCCCCCCAAGTGTTTGCTAAGAGCAGCAGACAGGAGTATAATTTAACATAAATGAATCCACTGAATTTTTTCAGACCTCAAGTCTCAATCCTTTTTGGTTCAAGTTCTAGGGAAAGGTTGGAGCCAGTTGTGATTTAAAAAAATAATAATAATAAAAAATTGGTTCACCCGTCTGTCAGAACAGCCAAGAAATATTCACATGAGGAGGACTATCCAAAAAAATGAAGAGTAGCTCTTTTCCAAGACAGATCTCTGGAACTCTCTCCCTCCCTTGCTCAGAACCACTTCCTCTCCTCAAATCTCACTTTAAAACCTTCCTGTTTGTTTTAGCCTATGACTGACTCAGGCCCCATTCATCTTTCTTTCCTCTCTCCCCATGACCACATCCTTCCACTCTCCCCTCACCGTCCACCGTGAGAACACTCGCCTGCCTCGTACCTCCCTCGTTCCTCAGCCCCTTGCGTGTTACCCTCCGGCCTGCATGGACCACCCTCACTGGGCCCAGACGTGTTTGGAAGCGTGAGGGCCTGCTCCACATGGGTGTCTGTGCCTCTCCCCCCTTCTCAGAGGAGGAGGTAACGGATCCTAATGGTACTTCTGCCTGAAGAGGTGCTTCACCAATTATATTTTTAAGTTACAAATTCAGATGCTTGAGAAGCAGAACACAAAAGGACCTTGTAACAGACTGCAAAGACACCAACTCCCAGTCCTGTTCCCCTTGGGATACTTCAGGTAAAGCCTGAAGGAGAGGTGGGAATAAAACACAGGCCAAATCAGAGCTGCTGTTTCACCTTCAGAATAAAGTTATGATGGTCTTCCTATTTCTCTTAAGTAACAAGAGAAGTTAACCCCCACTGAAGTTCTGAGGCAGGATTGGCCCTGGGAGCACAGTCCCAGAGCAAGCCCAAGTGTTTGAATTCTTTTAGTTCCGGGTGCTTACCCAGTATTTTCTGAAGGGTGTGGTTTCAGGTTGGTTCCCTGGACAATGGGTATGCTGTGGCTTTCCCATGATGCATCGCTTCCCTCCATCCCAGGATGGAACCTTCTCCCACAAATGTGGAGGCAGGTCAATCTGCTCCCATCCCCAGAGGGAGCTCACTGCTGGTGCTAAAAGAAGTGCATCCGGAACCGAGTGTCCCATTTTTTTATCTGATGAAACACACTCATCTCACTTTTGGTCCTATCGCAGTAATAACAGCTGCCATTTCTCTACCACATATTGTTTCCAAAGCACATTTGTACTTGTAATGGGAAGTATGTAAGGCAGGTTTTAATATTCCCATTTTACCTTTAAGGGACTAAGGTCAACATGACTTGCCTGAGGTCTGAGGTCATAGAGGCAGTGATTGGGGGAGTTGGAATCCATATGAATCTTCTAGAGGAACTACAGACCAACCATAGACATACCCACATGAGCGCATCAGTGTCCGGAGAGGAACAGTCTGGAAAGGTTTCCACATGGTAGGCAACACAAATAGCATGTACAACTGGCTTTCTTGTGGCTTTTGGAGGTTTTCTTTGATTTTTGGTGGCAGAGCTTCTTTGTGTGTGTGTGTGTGTGTGTGTGTAAATCATACTTGCCTCATTTAAAAACCTAAAGAGTGAGTCAGTGTTACCCAAGCTCACCCAAACAGGTGGCAGAGTGATGGGGCTCAGAATTATGCTTGTGGTTAAGCCCACCTGGGATTAAGTCTGGAGTGGTTAATTCTGCTGTATGAAAAACAAATAATAAAAAACACATTTAAGAAAAACTGAAAAAGAAGGAGTAAGAAATAGTACCCAACCTAACTTTTGAGGGCTATATCTATAATAGGAAATTTGTATGTAATTGTGTATTGGTTTTCCACTTTTCTTTACCATCCAGAAGTTTCTCTGAAGGTGAGTGGCTTGCCCTGCCACTTGGATGGCAATGTAGGTCCAGTTCGTCCTAGCACGGACACTAGGACTTTGAGAGCCATTTCTGAGCACAGGTGGGGAAAAGGGAGTGGTGGCCACAAGGGTCTGTGCATGGTGCCTCTGTGCCCACACCTGGGAACACTGACTTGAGAAATGACTGACGTGTTTATTTGGTGTGAGATCAGCTACAGCTCTGAGGGCAATAACATGATCCCCATAAAAAGAGACCCCCCAGGCTGGGCTGCCGGCCTGCTTGCCGCCAAACAAGGGTGGTGGCCTAATAAATGAGACCTCACTTTCAACTCTCCATACGTGGTGGATTCATTCACTTTGTGGATTACACACCTTCTTCCTTGTCCTCCCAGGTCAATCACATTGATTGCTTTTTAACCCCTTTCTGGCTGTGTGCTGCTGCTTTTGGATTAAGGAAGATGAAGGGAAAAAAAGATTTGATTTCAGCGCCTATGAACCACAGAAGGTTCTGTGAAGAATGAAGCTGAAGCTATTGGTAGAAGTTAGGGGGGGAAAATCTGAGTATAAGGACAGTAGAAAAAGATCTGAACTTTTGATTAGATCTCATATGAATATGAAATAGGAAAAGAGCTCTGTTTTCCAAAGCCAACACAGGACGAGGGTGTGTTTTGTGCCGGAGCAGCTGTTCTTAGCAGTGGGCTTCTGCTGATCATTCTTTCAAATGTCACAGTCAGACCCAGGAAATTCCCTGGGAAGTCCCCCGCATCACACAGTCTATGCTGTTTGTCCATTTGAGTATGATTCTGTTGGATCTTGAGAGACTGGTTGATCTTCAGGAAGCTGTTACCACAAAACACTGAGGAACCAGCGTAGTACCCTGATCGATGACGAGAGTGGACTGGGAAATGGGAATCTGGATCCTAATTTCAGTCTTGCCACTACCAGCCTGGTGGTGTTAGGAAAAGCCTGTTATTTCCATTATCTCCATGGCTTCATCTGTAAAATGGGGTGCCATGGAGAAGGCGAGAATGAAAGTACCTGCCGTTGTGCTTGTAAGTGCTCAAGAAATGATTTCTTTCTGCCTGCCCACCTTGTTCTCCATCTACTAAGTGAGGGATGAAACCAGAAGATCACTGAGGCCCCTTTCACTCTAACACTCTGTGGCTATGTTGGCAACACCTTAAAATGTTCCAACTAACACTCTTGTCAGCCTTGCTCTGTCAGAGTCTATGCAGTCATAGAGTTGGATGACGTAGTGGTGTAATTTTGACTCTGTATTATAATTTTTATTTTTCCTTCTCCTGATTTTTAATTTATATTTTCCATTTTATGGCTTTTGCTTTTTAAGTTGTCACAGATCCTTTGGACAATAAGAAAAAAAGGTGTAACAAATTGGATGGAAATAATGCATTCACTGAAAGCCAGGAAATAATACGGATATGAATACGAATACTAACACATTGTTTTTACTGGACACTTACTGTGTATGAAGAGCTGTACTAAGCACTTTATAAACATTAGGTCACTTCATTCTCATCATAACCCTGTGAAGCCATAATTATCACCTTCACTTTATAGATGAGGAAACAGTATTAAAGATATCAAGCAAGTTGTCCAAGGTCACACAATTAGTGAGTGGCAGAGCAGAACCACAAATCCAGGTCTGACTAAGATCAGTAGCATGCACACAAACAGGCTCTCAAAAAACAAAAACAAAAACAAAAAACAAAGCAAAAACAAGCCCCTAAATCTTGATGTGCACCATTTATTGATTTCCATTGTGTGACTACTCCCACCATGGCGAATTTCAAGTCATCAGCAGCTTAAAATCAACTAAAAAAAATCTTGAATATTTAGTAATTTGTTCTTGCAAGCCAATAGAAGCCAACCCCAAAACACTCCAAGGAGAGACTGTGTTGATAACCACTGAGAAATACTGCCTCCCTGGATCACAGGCTGGGGCTGCAGCCAACAGGAAAATAGGAAGAAAGGAGGGAAGGCTGTGGACAGAGAAAGTAAAGCAAAATTCATTCATTCATTCATTCATTCCACAAAGCCTTAATGAATACCAGCTAAGTACCAAACCTTGAGATATGTGCTTAGGACTCAGGCATGAGTAAGATGAGCAGGGTGCCTAAGCCTAAAGAGACCCGAGTATGCCAGGGAGAGACCAAAGGTAAACAGATATTTTAAAATATTGTGCAATAGAAGCATGTATGAGTCTGTGGAAGTCCAGGTGAGGGAAGCAGAGATTCTACTTGATAGTCCTGAAGCATGGGGTTAGCTACATATAAGTGGAGGCTTCTGCATAACACAAATTTTGTTTTTTTTTATTTCCAATTTATCGAGAAGCTTCTCTCACTAGAGAGGAGAGCTTAGCTTAGCTGCATTTTAGGACTAAACAAAGATGAGGTCAAGAAAGGGCCAGTGAACCATACACAAAGATAAACTCAAAATGGATGAAAGATCTTAATGTGAGACAAAATTCCATCAAAATCCTAGAGGAGAACACGGGCAACACCCTTTTTGAACTTGGCCACAGTAACTTCTTGCAAGATACATCCGTGAAGGCAAGAGAAACAAAAGCAAAAATGAACTATTGGGACTTCATCAAGATAAGAAGCTTTTGCACAGCAAAAGATACAGTCAACAAAACTCAAAAGACAACCTACAGAATGGGAGAAGATATTTGCAAATGACATATCAGATAAAGGGCTAGTTTCCAAGATCTATAAAAAACTTCCTAAACTCAAGAGCAAAGAAACAAGCCAATCATGAGATGGGCAAAAGACATGAAGAGAAATCTCATAGAGGAAGACATAGACATGGCCAATAAGCACATGAGAAAATGCTCTGCATCACTTGCCATCAGGGAAATACAAATCAAAACCACAGTGAGATCCCACCTCACACCAGTGAGAATGGGGAAAATTAACAAGGCAGGAAACCACAAATGTTGGAGAGGATGCGGAGAAAAGGGAACCCTCCTGCACTGTTGGTGGGAATGTGAACTGGTGCAGCCACTCTGGAAAACTGCGTGGAGGTTCCTCAAAGAGTTAAAAATAGACCTGCCCTACGACCCAGCAATTGCACTGCTGGGGATTTACCCCAAAGATTCAGATGCAATGAAACGTCGGGACACCTGCACCCCGATGTTTCTAGCAGCAATGGCCACAATAGCCAAACTGTGGAAGGAGCCTCGGTGTCCATCGAAAGATGAATGGATAAAGAAGATGTGGTCTATGTATACAATGGAATATTACTCAGCCATTAGAAACGACAAATACCCACCATTTGCTTCGACATGGATGGAACTGGGGGGTATTATGCTGAGTGAAATAAGTCAGTCGGAGAAGGACAAACATTATATGGTCTCATTCATTTGGGGAATATAAAAAATAGTAAAAGGGAATAAAGGGGAAAGGAGAAAAAATGAGTGGGAAATATCAGAAAGGGAGACAGAACATGAGAGACTCCTAACTCTGGGAAACGATCTAGGGGTGGTGGAAGGGGAGGTGGGCTGGGGGTGGGGGTGACTGGGTGATGGGCACTGAGGGGAGCACTTGATGGGATGAGCACTGGGTATTATTCTGTATGTTGGCAAATTGAACACCAATAAAAAATAAATTTATAAAAAAAAAAGAAAGGGCCAGTGATGCAGAAAGTAAGCTCCTTCAGTTAGGAACATTGTCTGATGGACCCCTGCATTCTTGACACCCCACACCATACTGGTAATAAGTGAACACTCCATAAGTACTTGTTGACTAGATGAATCATTGATGAATAATGAGTCGTAAGCTTCAGAGAAGGTTATTTGAGGAAAAGGACTAATGATAAGTAAGAAGCAAATGGCAAAAGTTGTGATCCCTAAGCATATATGGGATCATGTAATGGAATAGAGCCAGTGCCCAAATAGAATGTGGGCAGAGACTCCAGGTGCTCGAGTGGAGGTGAAGTACACAGAAGAGGGTATGTTCTGGAGTGTGTGTTCCTCCACATGGTCTGCCACTTGGAGCACAGTCTCTGTGAGGATGATCTGAAGATGAGGCAATTCTCTGGTTGCCAGGAATTATACAAATTACTATTTTGGCTTCAAAGTTCAATTTGGGGGAAGCTAAAAAGTCATTGGTACAGTGAAGTTTGGGGATTTCAATGGATTTCATTCATGTTTGTTTGCTCTTCTCTGATTATCTGAGAGGAGTTCGCAGTTACGGAAAACCAGGGGTGGTATGCATGTTCTTTCTTGGGACCCTGGATTGTCTTTGTAAGAAGTGCATCTGCACGTGTTATTTTGTAGATGATTTTCCTTATAACAATGCCTTATGTTTGTAGATGGTTCCTAGTTTCTAAAGATCTTTTCTGTAATTACTTTTGCTGGGTCCCATGAGGACATTAGAGAAGGCGCAAACGTCTCTATCTTACTAAAGGAGAAAGTGTGACTCATAGAAGTCAAGGCATTCACCCAGAGTCACATGGCTGAAGAGCAAGGGCCCAAATCATTCATTCGAGGCATAGAGCCCTCTGTATTCACCCAGCTTCCCTCATGAGTATGCTTACCTCCTGGCATGAGCAATCCCAACTGAGGCATGACAGCAGCTAGAAATGGTCCTTTTTACTTGTTTGAGAACTTCTTTCTCGGTGGTGAAAAATTGAACCTGCCTGCCCCAGTTTTTCAGCCACCTTATGACTCGGCGAGCAATTGCTTTACCGCTGACAAAATGAGGCCACCCCAACCTAAATGGAGCCCGTTTTCAGAGTAAGACCCTGTGTGGAGACAGCTCTTTCCTGGAAGGATAACAAAAGCATGCTTTTGTGTGTATTTCACTTGATGGAAAGGAATCCCCAGCGAGGCCATATTTTCCCCCTGAATTCTCTCAAGTCCAGAATGTATCCAAGTTTCCAAGATAATCTCAGAAGAGCCATTCATCTATGAAGATGGCCAAATTGTCTTCCAGCTCAGTAGACAGGGTATTTTTGAGAGGGGAGGGGAGGAGGTGAGAGGAGGGGTATGAGAAGAGGGAAGTGAGGGAGACAGAGAGCCAGGGAGTGAGACAGATGAGGGGAAAACATGTGCCGACAAACACTGATGGGGACAGGAGAGACACCAAAGGGCCAGGCCCGACTCTGGGGTCCCAACTGCCAGGGACACTTTCAGCTGATTGTTTTTAGGACCTGTCACGGTCAGCCTGACAGGCTGTCACTTCTCATCACTGGGCTCTCGCGGAGGATCTTCGTGTCATTGCTGTCACGAAGAGACCTGGCAACCGGCGAAGGATTTCCTGGGGCGCTACCTGATAGGCCATTATCCGCCTCTGATCATCTTCGCAGAGTAGCGAGGCCGCTGTCAGAGGTAATGGAGACCGCGCCACTAAGAAAATCGGCTGTAATTTATTTATCAATTGTTTCTGCATACCACAAAAGTGGCCTCCTACTTTACAGCGGGGTCTAAGGTATTTGAGAGCCCCTGAAGTTCATGGTTTTCCGGTATTCTAAGTTCTACTTATGGCCTTTCCTGTATATGACACACAACACCACCCTTGTGGCTTGCAGGCCGTTTTCTTCTTTGCTTTCTTTCGTCACAAATCATCCTGAGGCATCCCTTAAGTGCATTTGTATTGTTAAGTGCACCAGCTTGATTTGGTGTTAATTCAATTTGAGTGGCCTTAATATCTTGTGGGGGTGATGCAATGCAGGCCGCCTGTACCTTGTAAAATCGGGTCCCAGGTCTGCCTGGGAGCAAAGCACCTTTCCCAGAGCCATTTACCAAAGTTGCTGATAAAATTTTCATAAGGGAACCTTTTTAGTCTGACCCTATTGTGTTATTCTACCATTAAGTCTCAGAGAACCGAGCTGGCTTCGAGTGACAGCTTATCACGTTCTCCATTATCGCTGCCTGTGCCGAAGAGCTAGCGGCCTGCGCCTCCCTCCCGCCTCCGGTCCGTTCTGGGAAAACGTTACGGGCCCACACCTAGGGGCTAATGGGCGATTGGCTCTGTGTGGGTGCCCAAGAGCCCAGCACTCTTCCTGAGGACCTGGCTCCCCTTCACCTTGGAAAGCTGGAGAGGCCCCGGGGCACTTTGGAGAGCCTGCAGTGATAAAGAAAGCGAGGTGTGAAACAGGGTAAGAGTCACAGAGCCACTTCCCGCCCAGCTCAGCCCCCAAGGCTCTGATGATAATGCCGACACCCCTGACCCAGAGCATAAGAGCAGAGCTGAAATAATGGAGTGAGACATCTGGTGGCACCGTCAGCTCAAAAAGAGCTCTGAAATCTGGGGTCAGATGTACCTGGGTTTGCAGCCCAGCTCTGTGGCTTCCATGCTCTGTGACCTTGGGCTGGGTAGTGAGTCTTGGAGCTTCAGTGTTCCCATCTGTGAAATGGGAATATCAACATGTTCCTCTAATGGGCTGTGTGCAGGGATTGAGGCCACATATGTGAAGAGCACGACACATAGTCAGGCTCTCTTATGGTTATCTTAGAAGCCAGAGGCCCTCAGAGGTGGCAGGAAGAAAGCTGGGTGGGATAGTGAAGAAGTGATTTGGATAGCATAGCACAGGATGAGGAAGAGAGAGAAGTCTGGTCTCCTGGCCTTATCGAGGTCCCTTTCTATCTTTCCCACTGTGTCCCTAGTACTGTCCCCTTGATATCAGGGGCTTGGGTGGATTTGGGGCGCATGAGACTGCTTGATGATTCCATTTCTGAACAGCCTACTCACATCTTCTCATCATTCTGCCTTGTTTTGCTGTCTGTGTCTGAGGAATGGCTAGAGCCTGACAGTGTGAGCACGGGCCCTGCCTGCTTCTGCTGCTCTGGGGGAAAAAGTACAGTGGTCGGAGAAACAGAAATGGCAGGTGCTTTTTTCAAAACAACATTTAAAAATTATTCTTATAAAAGCAATATATGTTTCGCTGTAGAAACGAGGACATGTAGATAAAATCTGGATACTACAGTGAAAGAAAAAAAAATTGTCTGTAATCCTACCACCTGTAACCCTTAAGATACCAGATACCGTGCCATGCTTTCTTTCAGCCCTTTTTTGTGCATGCATGCATGCACACTCGCTTGTTCACGCCCTTGCTCATGATGTATACTGTTGTGGTTCAAAGCGCAGTCTGGCTTCATCGCTTATTTAGCTTTTCCGCTACTTCTTCCTCATCTCTAACCTAGAGCTTCGTGATCGTGCTTCCTCAGAGGGGGAGTAAGAGAAGCAAAGGAACCAATGCACATGGAGCAGGGCACCTGGCATGCGGCACACTCTGTAAAGGGGTTTTCCTGGAGGAATACTGTTATGTACAGTAGAAATCTGGAATCATACAGTATATCCCTCTTGAAGTGTAGTTTTTGGGGGGCTGTTTCCTCTTTTCTCATACCCAGTTACTAGACTACAATCCTTTCTTAAACTGCTCACCCAGACAGTGTCTTGAGGTCAGACTGAGCCCTGCCTCCCTCCTGGGAGAATGCCAGGGTGGAATGGTGATCATCATGTGTTCATTTTCAAAAGGGTCTGACAATATTAATATCTGAATCCCCACAGCCTGACGCTTGGTGGTCTTTATTAGGCCCATTTTATAGGAGGGAGAATTAAGACTGAACAGGTATTGAAAGGGCTGTATGAGGTCTCCAAACAAATAAGGTGGACCTCTTGGCTGTCAGGAAATGAACAGTGCAGCCCAGAGAAGTGGCTGTTCTTGGCCTTGGATTTGCCTTTATGACACTGGAGACTTAGGCCTGCATGGAGCAAGGAATGAGGCTGAAATCTCAAGACAGGTTTTCAGAAACAAATATCTCCTAGAAAAGCTTTGAGAGTCTCCCTGACATGTGTTTGTGTATGTGCATATGTGTGGGTGTGTGTGTGCACGCACATGTGTGTTACCATTTTGGTGTTTTTAAGCATCCCTTTGTGGGATTCAAACATTTTGAGAGTGAAAAATAATCATTTTAAGGCAGGCTGAGTAAGGCAGGGTCATAAATCTGGATGGAAGACCAGGGTCCAGCTTTATTTGTGTGTGTGTGTACATGTGCATGTGTGCTCACGTGTGTATATCCGCGTGCATGGATGCATTTTGAGAGCACAGGCATAGAGAAGGTGCCTCTTGGCACGAGTGGGAGGAACAGAGAGAGGCCTCCAGGAAGGGAACTGGTTTGGATGAAGTATTGGCAAACGCTCAGGGCACCGAAGAAGAGGCTCTGGTCAGGGAACTGTGCTGTATTAGAATTTATAATAGATTAGCTTATCTGCCCCTTGATCTTCAATGGTACATGGGGAGCTGAGGATGAGGTATTTCTGCTGTGATTTTCACAGCGAGAGGAAGCCTTTAAAACAGTATTCCCAGCATTTCCCTCTGCACAGCCCAAGGCGGTGAGAACTTGCTATTCACAACCCCTCTCGGGTCATTTGGAGGAGGCTGACAGTGCCCAGGAATGCTGACATGCTTCAAAACATCACACAAGAAAGAGCCCACTCGGATTCCTAGGGGGAGTTCCTGTCGGTCCATCCGAGCTCCTGCAGCATTGGACTTGATTGCCATGGCTCCCGCCTCCCCCCGCAGATGCTGCAAATCCATATTCATCGGTACCGTCTGCGGGACTCCCCTCTCCCTGTCCATCTGTCCATCCGACTCTCTCTTCATCGCTCTCTGCAGTAAAGGGTGCTCACTATCACGCAAAAGGGAACGGGCCAGGATGTTCCAGATGAGCTGCTGCCAGGGATATTGCTTTAAACGCCAACGAGCTGAAGCGGCTGGCAAAGAAAGAGTGAGGGATAAAGTGTGGTTTGATGTCTCCGGGCGCTAGGGAGATGATTCATATAACATGAGCCCTTCAGGATCCTTGCTTAAATCTCAGCCTAGCACCCCCGGCTGAACTGGAACTCTGAAGTCCAGCCAAGGAGAGTCACTGGTCCTGCCTCAGCAAACAATTGGTGGGTCAGAGGCAAAGGACAGAAGAGGGGTGGTTCTTTCAGCTGCTGGGAAAGAAGGAATTGAATGATGTGTGTGGTGGGGAAGTCCAGCCAGGAAGGACCTGGCTCTCATTTTACAAGAGCTGCTTTCTGAAGCCAGAGGGACTTTCTCATTGCCAGAGAGGCTGGTGGTCCTCAACCAGAGTGGCTATGGCATAGTTCTGGAAAGGTGTAGTGGTGGGGACTCTGTGCACTCTGGGGCTCTGGGTGTCAGGCTGGGAACCATGAGGGAGGACAGCTGGGATGGGGCTTCACTGTCCTCAGACTCACTACTAAGGCAGGGGGAAGATGTAGAGGGGAGAGGTGTCACCCCATTTCCTGTTTATCTCCGTGCAGTGGGGTCTCGATTGCCCCCATTTTGGCCTTTGTATGGAGGTGTGTGTTTTGGCCACTCTCCACCCGCAGCATCTTGAAACCTTCCCCTCTCCCAGTGGACCCTCTCTCTGCCTCTCTGACAACATCCGTTCTCTCCTCTTATGGAAGTTCCATAACCATCTTTCATTTGGGGAAGCCCCATTGCCCAGGGCTTAGTTCATGTAAGCTTGGGTTCAGACCCTTGGGGCGGCTGCCCCAGTTCTTGCCAGCGTGTTGGGTTTGAGAATGGGCCCATGCACTAGGATGGTCCCATCGGAACCAAACCTGAAACTTCTGTTCGAAATTTCTGTTGGAACTTTGAGGCTGGAGAAGTTCTCTTTCATCTGAGGTTGTTGAGATGAGAAGATAAAAGCGTGGAGGTTCTGGGGGCTGCCATGATGAGAAGGTTGGCCTCCAAGTGAAGCCACTGGAAAAGGAAGAGTGACAAGGTGGAGAGACAGGGTTCTGATGGCATCATCTGAGCACTGGACTCTAGTCATACTCAAAGTCAGGGTCTACACCTGGACTCTTCTGGTACACCAACCAGGGAATTTCCCCCTTTTCTTAGTTTATCCAGTTTTTTCCTGCTACATGTAATCAGAAGTGTAGTATCTAATGGTCAATATGCCTTTTCCTCTTTCCTGCTTGGAGGCCCCTCTCTCCCTTTCCACTACTCATCTACATATTTCTCCTAAAGCTGAGACCCCCAACTTTCTGTGTTTCCTTCTTTCCCCTTACTCACTCAGGCTTCCAGCCACCCTGTGGTGTCAACTATGACTTTGATGCAAATAAGCCCCATGCCCACCTTCATGTTTCCACCTTGGGTCTTATTCACTGAGTCCAGCCATCTACGACACATTTCCACATGTGCTTCAAGCACAGGGACATGCACAGCTGGTGTGTTCTCAATATCCTTCTCTTCAGCCCTGGCATCTGGTCCCCCTAGTTCAAAGTCACAATTGTCTTTGATTTCTTCTTCTCTTCCTGCCCTCATATTGAATCATCCATCAAGTCTTCGAAAATTTCTCTGTGTGTGTCATTTTTTTTCTTCATCCACTGCCAACCTCTGGCCTCAAATCTCATCATGGTTATATCAGGAACCTCTTACCTGGTTTCCTAACACTCATTTTAAACTGCCACACACTACAGTTTATTTAGCTTCCTCAAATACCTCTTTCACCTCACAGCTCACCTGAAGAAACTGGATTTCTCACTCGTGTGCATCTTCATGTCCCCCAGGAATTGGCATTCATGAGACATGAAAAGACACAGGAGCATCTTTCTAGACTACTAGTTTCCTGCAGGATTTCTTGGGGTATAGGAAGTTGTGTTTTAACTAGCAAGTAATTAAACACATCTTTTATATCAGTCTTCTGTAAAGTAGAATACAAAACTCATGTTTTGTATGATGAACCATAGATTTCAAAGAAGTTCTGAGATTATTGAAGTCTATGTCTGACTACTACCCAAGAGTTCTGGGGTTCCTTTTCCTCCATCATTGGGGAGAAAGTTTGGAGTAGCACCAACATGCTGAGCCATGTCTAACCTCCTCAATTTGGTGTCTTCCTCAACTGGCCCTACCCTTCCTACCCTCTTCCTTGTCTTTTATTATTTCCTGGAGAGAGAGGGTTCTTATGGTTGTTCCTTGTACTCAACATTTTCATTCTCAACCTTGTTTTGTGCTACTGCCTCCATTTCCAACTGGTCGCCCCTCTTTTTTTTCCATTCACCTAAATCATCTGCCTCTTTCAGGCCTAATCACCAACCTCGCAATGGTCTCTCCCTTCTTATATTTTTGTAACCTTTGGAATCCATATCAATAAATGGATTATATGGTGGGAAAGAGTCACTCACCTGATCAAAACTCTGAAAGTGTATCTATTGTCTGGCTGTGGGTGGAAGTCTAGGCTCCTTAGCATGGCATACTGGCTCTTAGCAGATCTGGTTCTTCCCTGATGATGCTTCAGTCTCAACTCTTCTTGTGACTACATTTGATCTTGGCTGTCCAGACTTCAAGAACCACTGAAGTGCCATCCCCTAAAGCACAGTAGTCATTCTCACCTCTGTCTTGACCCTATCTCCTTCCCTTCTCATATTTATCCACTAGGACTCAATTCAGGCAAAACACCCTTCTTGGACATTATTCTTGAGGACAGTTCCAGCTCAGCATCAGTCGGAACAGTTTTGATTGCTTCATTCTCTGTTCACCTGATTGTGAGCTCCCTAAGTGCAGGAACACTCCATAAGTGTTGTCACTGTTACATATTTCACCAGGAATGAATGAGGAAACAAATGGGAGGTATCAGGAAACTTAGGATTTACTGTCTGTGTCCCTTATCTATGTGATCTTGGGCAGGTCACTTGACCTCTGTAAGTCTGTGTGTCATTTTCTAGTCAAGTCTCTTTTATGCACACAACTATTTTGATCTCTATTTGCCTGAGGGTCTCTGGGAATAGCAGTGGTGACACTGCTTGGAACAAAAACTGGGCCTGAGACTAAGACCACAATGAGGAATTAAGAGTGGGTGGATGAGGAGGGCCAGGGTTGCTGCCTCCTCTCCAAGATGGCACACCCTGCACAGAAAGGCATCTGCATACTCAAGTATAGTTTAGGAAGTCTGGGCAAAGATCAGCAAACAGACAATTTTGGGTGAGACACAGCTTATTTTTACATATATTATTGTGTCCCAGCCCACAGAGAAGCTGTCAATTATATTTTTTAAATTCCAAGAGCTCTTATTTATTTGCTGAAAATCTTTTTTACAGGCACTCTGCTCTTGTTTCATGGGTATAGAATCTCCTCTTATCTCTCTTAGAATATTAATAATTTTTAAAAAATAAATATTTGTTCTGTTTCCTGCCTTGTTTTTGAATTCCTTTCTGGTCTCTTTCTTTTAGGTTAGCAATTTTCCTCAAGTGCCTAAGAGTAGATATATTTTATATTTATGCATATTTAAGAATCAGGACGGGCACCTGGGTGGCACAGTCAGTTAAGCATCTAAATCTTGGCTTCAGCTTAGGTCATGATCTCAGGGTCCAGGGATCAAGCCTCACATTGGGCTCTGTGCTCAGTGCAGAGTCTGCTTGAGATTCTCTCTCTCCCTCCCAGTCTGCCCCTCCTGCTCATGCTGTCACTCTCTTCCTGAACTAAATAAATAAAATCTTAAAAAAAAAAATCAGGAACCAGAAGCTAATGGAAAAACCTGCAGGTGCAAAGGTAGGACTGGTGGACTTCACCAAATCATGATGTGGCAGTTGATTTGTTATCATCAACAAGGATAGTCTTTTCTACTGGAGTTGTCAGTTTCTGCAGGCAACTGTCCCTTCCAGTCACCAGTCTGAGGTGGGGCAAACAAAGTGGGGAAGTAACCAGGGATGGGTTTCAAAATTTCATTTAATCTTGTTTTCAATACAGCGGCTCACTTCTACTCTCTGCCTTACCTGTCTCTAAGTTCTGAGTCCTTCTAGAACAATCTAGCCACAGTGTAAACATATTTTCTTTTGCTTGGGTATAGGGTGGCTTCTTGGTATCACTGGGCTAGATGAGGAGGTGGCAAGGTATCTGCATTTTTCATAAAGACCTTCAATCAATCTACTTGTTTTTAGCTGTATAGTCAAACCCCTGTATTCTGAAACACCCTGTGCCTTCAATTACTGAGCCTTTCCAGTTCTTTGTGTTTTGATCTTGCTTTTCTTACTGGTTTCCATGTCCAACTAACACCGTTCATTCTGGCTTCATCTTTTATAGACTTTAATAAGCTATCTCCAGTAACTTTCTCTTTGTTCTAGAGGATATATCCATTAAAAAAATTAATTTACTGGCATTTTAGTGAAGTTTTCTGTGGGGGGGGGCAGAAACAGGGCAGAAACAGAAATGAATGTACATGTTAATTCTGCCATGTTGAGCCAGAAGTTGAGCTAATTTCCTTTTTTAAAAAAAGAATCCATGGGCCATCTGGGTGGCTCAGTCAGTTGAGCGGTTGACTCTTGGTTTTGGTCCAGGTTGTGGTCTCAGGGTCATGGGATTAAGCCATGCATGGGGCTCCACACTTGGTGCAGAGTCTGCTTGGGACTTTCTCTCTGCCCTTCCCCCTGCTTGCATGCTCTCTCTCTTTCTCTCTCTAAATGAATAAAAATCCTTTAAAAAACAAAAAATAAAAAAATAATCCATTATATTGGATTATATGTAATCCAGTAATAATGGATTATTACTATACAAATGCCCCCCCCTCCTTTTGGATTCGGTTACTATACAAATACTTTTTTCCTTTCTCTGACATTCAGTGTCCTGGGCACTAGAAGTACATCAGTGACGACCCGAGACGCTGTCTTTTCCTCATAGTGCTTACAATTTTGTGAGGTAGATAGGCAGTCAAACAGGAAATTTATGAGTGAGTGGAGTGCTATGAAATGACAAGTACCTTCAAGGCTCTGTGGAAGAAGTAATATCTAATCTACCATAGTTTAGATAAATATGAGATAGGCAGGTGAAGAGGCAGGGAAGATGTTACAGTTAGAACAGTAAACGTTATGGTTTTGAGTAAGAGAGAGAAGACACATATGAAGAATAAAAATAAATTCAAAAAGATCACAGAACTTGTTGAAGAGAGTGAGGTATGAAGAATGTTGCTGGAAAGGTAAAAGAGGCCAGATTACATAGGGCCTCACAAACCCTGATATTGGACTTTATCCTGGAGACAGCAGGAAACCATCAAATGCTATAAGGGCAAATGTGACTACATCATTTATGCTTGTTTTGGTGGGGGAGGGAGGCTGTCTTGTTTCTATTTCTTTTAGTTTAATCATTGTTACTTCATGTATATTGAATTTATATTGTGAGGTTCATATATCCCAATGATGGTTATGTTGTTTGTGCTTTGTTCTTTTATTTTTAAGATTTTATTTATTCACAAGAGACATAAAGAGAGAGGCAGAGATGTAGGCAGAAGGAGAAGCAGGTTCCATGCAGGGAGCCCGGTGTGGGACTCGATCCTGGGACCACGGGATCATGCCCTGAGCCAAAGGCAGGCACTCAACCACTGAGCCACTCAGGTGTTCCTGTTGTTCTTGATATTAATTTTTTTGCCTTGATTTCCTTTGTCAGATATTAAAATTGATACTCTGACCTTTGATTTATATTTTCCCTGAATTTTTTTTCATCCTTTAACTTTGTGTTTTCTTTTAATTTCTTTCATAGACTATATATTGTTGATATGTAAGAGAAAACCATTTTTAGCTAATCTAAGAGTCTCTGTCTATCCTATACTTTTATTTATCCCCTTAGCTATCTCAGATCTACCAACATTCCATCTGTCTATCATCTTTCTATTATTTATCACCTATCATCCATTTATAATCTCACATTGAACAAGTTGAACATGTTAGGACATTCTCATATCTTTTTGCTATCCATCCCTTTCTGCCACCCCCTTGCTGATATTGTTTAAAACTTTTGTTCTGGGTTATTATGGATATACATTTTTTTCTTTGTTTATTAATTTTTTAGGTAACAATTCTACTAAATTATTTGAATTCCTTTATTTCCCATATTTCTTATAGCAGTCTATTGGATTTACTTTTACTTGAATTTTCTTTTTTTTTTAAGATTTTATTTATTTATTCATGACAGATGCACAGAGGGAGGCAGAGACACAGAGGGAGAAGCAGGCTCCCTTCAGGGAGCCTGACATGGGGCTCAGTCCCAGGACTCTGGGATCACAACCTGAGCCAAAGGCAGACACTCAACCACTGAGCCACCCAAGTACCTCTTACTTGAATTTTCTAAATAATTCTTTGTATGGCAAACCTGCTAAAACCTGCTTGAGAATATGTCTATTGAGTATCCAGATAGAAGTCATAATTTGTCTGAGGATAGCATTTTATAGTAAAATTGTAGGGGTAATATTTATTATGTCTAGTAATCTCCACTGATGGAGAAGTTCAAACTCAGCTTCTAGAAGAGAGGCAGGGGTGACCTTCAAGGCAGTGTTCAAGGTCACCACCCCAATTTTTGTCTCCATTAATTCACAACTTTGGTCAGAATCTTCCTTTAGATGCTCTGAAAAAGTAACCTGGGAAGGAAATTATGGATAATTTAATCAATGTAGTGAGTCAATCAGTATGGGGGTGGGGTGGGGAGGGAGGAGGGATGGAGAAAAGAAAGGAGGAGGAGGAAAATGGGTGGAGAGGGAGAAGAAACAGAATGGATTGGATTGGAATAGACTAGACTAGAATAGGTTGAAAAGTATAGAGGGCATCCCAACAGTAGGCATGTTGTTTTTGAAACTGTCTTTCATTTGTACAGGGCTGTATACATGCTGAGTCACCATGTAAAATGTGTTTTCTTATTGTGAGTGGAAGTCAAAATCAATTTGAAGAACACAGCGTTTAATTGTGATCCACCAATTCTGAGGTGAAGGGGCAGGGAGGAGGTAGAGGAATGAGTGCTCAAAGCCAGCTGGCCAATCCACACTTTTTCATCAGTTCCTCACCCAGCAGGATGTTGGCACTGCCCTGGTTTGACCCACCTCCCATTTGGCTGACACTGCCAGCTTCTTTTCCACAGTGGAGCAGGCAGTTGTCTCCAAAGGTAATGTGGTCAGGAGCAGAACTTGAGAACTTCCCCTCAACATGTTCTTCATCACTTCATCACTTCACTTCACTGCCCCAGGTTGGTCCCCAACACATATTCAGTCTACCAAGGGGTTCCCCATCATTTTTATGTCAGTTTCACAAATCTAGTTTTGCTTCTTATTTCTGTGGTTCTTCCAGGTTGGTTATATGAGAAGGAACCATCAGCTCAGGCTTGTTTTCATTGTGTTGGGAAGTAGAAAGCTTACTTACAGTTTGAGAAAGTGAAAAGTCATGGTCCTGTGCCCTGCTCTTCAGCAGCTCTGCCTCTGGCAGCCTTTACCTTCATTCCACACCACCCCCGGCCCTCCCACCTCAGTAAATCCCGATGGCTGGGTTCTTTCCCTTCCTCCATGCACTATCTATTTTGACTTCTGCCTTTGCCTGTGATTATTGGAAACCTCAGGCCTAAGCCAGCAGGGAAATTTAGAGCTAAACAATTACAATGTTGAAACCTTGACAAGTCCACCCTGGTTAATGGCTCTGAAAATATGAGAGAGGTGTGAACAACTAAATCTCTGACTCCATATTGTGGGTCTGCAAAGATAGACTTGTAGGACCTATTTACTTTAACGAGAATCTTTCGTTTTCTTTTCCTCTGATGTTATTGTTCCAAATGCTAGTCTCACTCAATATGGATTCATTACCAGGAGGATGGAGGATGGCTCAGATGTTTGGATAATCATCTTCTCAACAGTTTCTTTTTTCCTTTTCTGATTATGATTTTTGGAAATTGGCCAACAACAATGCAACAAGCAACCAACAAACAACCTGCTGAAAAAAGCTTACGGTGCTGGGTTGCATTAGTAAATTATCATATATTAGATGCAGGTGGGATTCCTCAGCTTCCCAGCCTGCCAGAAAGCTTTTAATAAAACAGCATGAGAAGTGAAGAACTGCTTTTGAAAAAGAGGTGTCATGGAATCTGGGGAGGAAAGGAAAAGGTGAGATAGCTCAATGGTCAAAGATAAAGCTCTGTGCTGCTGGAAGGGAGGTTATCTAGTGAGTGATAGTGGGTGAGCCATCATGGACAAGCTGAAGAAGCAGTCTTTGCCTTACTGGGGCAGGTCAAATTAGAGGTCTGACCTCCACTTCTTTGGAGTAGTGTAACACCTGCACACCTTTTACATGGCCTCATGATGGGTGCAGGGTACTTCCCCACCCTTTGACTTTAGGGTTGGCCAAATGATTTGTTTTGGCCAATGGAAGGTTTGTGGATGTTATGTGAGTATAGGCTTGAAATGCACTTGTGAGATTGGGTTGGCCCTCTTGTACTTTACTTTTTTACTATCGAAAGAACATACCTCAGGTAAGTGCTGGTCCAGGGAAAGTGAGAGACATGTGGAGGAGCTCTAAACTAACCCACAGGCTGGAACCAAGCCCAGCCAAGTTCAGACCACATCAGTAGCTGAACCTCTCTCAACTCATTGATGTGTGAGAACAAACAAAAACCTCATTCGCATAAATAAAACACCCCAGCTGTTTGTTGATTTCCCCTGAAATTTTGTATTTTGGTTGTTTGCTATATAACAAACCTGATTGCTAACATTCACTTAATAAGGCTGCCTTTGGATAAATGGGGACGGCACAACCTGCTTTTATTTATTTATTTTTTCTTCAGTTGATAACCTGAGTTTAAGGAGTAGAAGTGGCTTTAGAGTCCGGGAAAATTAAACCGTCGCTTTCTGTGGCAAGATGCCCAATCCAAATGACAGTACCATCCTCTCCAAGGTATGAGTCTGTTGGAGGAGAAAGAAGAGACAAAACACAGTCTCCAACACTTGCCGAGGAATAGCAAATATTGAGGGATCAGTTCTAGCAAGGAGCAGAGAAATAACATTTCCAAATGTTACTTACAGTAGGAGGTTGAAGTGAAGGCCTTTGGGTGGTCCACATGTAATTATGCCAAAATAAAGAAAAAACTGTCCTGAGAGCTTTGATGATCATGGCTTAGTTAAGAGTGGACAGGAGTCCACTTGGCCTGGAGTGATGTCGCTTCTAATTCAATGCTGGAAGTTTCAGGGATTTGGTTGAACTGATAGCGGGTCTCAATCTTTAATATTTTGCACAGTGCCAACAAATAGGAGATGCTCAATAAATCGACTTGCAATTGATACAGATTATCAGGAAGCTTAAACCTAATCATAGCACTGCCATTAATTAATTACATGACCTCAGATTAAAAGCTTACCTTCTCAGTTTCCTCATGTGGACACAAGAATGAAACTATATGATGTCTGTGGTCTCTATAATTGTTGGGGGGATAAAATGAGATGAAGATGGAGAAGTGATAGAATATTATTTCCCCCAGGTGCGACTTTGTTGAAAGCTTGGTACTTGTGGAATGAAAAGAATGCTGAAGTCAGAAGGCAGCCTTGAGGGAGTAATAGGAAGAGACTTCCCCTATTATCTTTACAGGAAAATGGGCAAAGGGAGTAACAGCAATATTGCTCTGTCCTTTTACCACTGTAATTTGTGAGGCCAAGTCAGGCCTGTGGGCTAGGAAATCAAGCTTTTTATTGTACCTTAAATTGCATGCTGGGAGTCCTGATTTGACCCTATAGTTGTTTTGTAAAAGCATGTCCTCAATTAGCTGCATTGCAGGATGAAACCAGCAACATTTCTGATCATCTGGCTTCTTTTTTAAGATCTCCAGTGACATGGTATTATGGCTTGAAGTGTGTCCCTCCAAATTCATATGTTGAAGTCTTAACCTGCAGCATCTCACAGTATGACCTTATTTGGAGATAGTCTTTACAGAGATAGATAATCAAATTAAAATGAGGTCATTAGTGTGTGTTTTAATCCAAAATGACTGGCCTGCTTATAAAAAGGCAAAATATAGAGACAGGCACATTTGCATAGGGAGAATTCTATGCAAAGATGAAGGCAGAGATCAGGTTGATGTTTCCATAAGCTAAAGAACATCAAAGATTCCCAGCAACCCAGAAGCTATTTTGTTGTAATAGCCTTAGAAAACCAAAACATATGACATCTCTGTTTATGAAAAAGCTGGCTCTTTGTGTTAACAGCAAAGATTTATACAGTGCTTATGATTTGTCAGGCACAGTGTTAGGTACTTTTCTTATAACTCATATATTCCTTCTAAGAATCCCATGGCATAGGGCTGATAGTACCCCTGTTTTGCAGATGAGGAAACAGGCACAGAGGGTTTCATCAACACGCTCAAGGTTGCAGAGTCAGTATGTGACAGAGTCAGGATATAAACCGAGGCACACTGGCTCCAGGGTCTGTCTTCTTGCCTCTCATGCATGTAATATAGGGTACTTAATGGTGTCCTCTTGTTCTTACACATGACTCAAGTCTGCTGCCTCAGTCTTTGCTCTCTGGATAACACAAATGGACTTTATTTCCAACTCTATAGCATGGTCTCTCTCTTACATTTATGACATGGCTACCTGAGCCTTTACCCTCTCAGGCAGCCTCCTCTGAATATGCTTTACTTTGTCAGCATCACCATTAACTTAACCACAGTTATCCAGAAACCCAGATGTGGTCTGATCCAATTGGAAAATGGTGAAGTTTTCACTTTCTGTGATCTAAATATTATATTGATTTTTAAAGAAGTTACATTACACTAATGATCGCATATTAAACTTGCGGTCGACCGATAGACCCAATCAAAACTCATAGCTGTTAAGCAGGTATCCCTCTGTTGGTGGAGTTGAGTCTTTCAATGGAAATAATGGACTTTGCATTCACCCCTAATCATTTTGTTGTGTTTTCTTCTCCTCAGCATTTTAGACTATCAGGGTTGCTTGAATGCTTGAATCTTGTTCTATAATACATGGCCTTTTATCATTGTATTGTGGATTTCTTCACTGGAGTATGTTGTGGGCAGTAGTCTCCTGGGTTCTATCATTTCTACCTAATTCAAGATGATTTCAGCCCAGCAGTTTGGTCTTAGTGATATGAAAATTTCAGGCAGTAGTGTGTGTGTGTGTGTGTGTGTGTGTGTGTGTGTGTGTGTGTGTTTATGTTGGTGTGTATTATACTCCAGTTTAAAAATTTGGTTTGTCCATAGTTTTCTTTGATTTTTTTTAAGGTCCTTAATTGCTTCCTTTCTCCTTTTCTCTAGCTCCAAAATAGGAATACTGAAGCATGTGCAGGTGAAGAGGCCACGCCATGTTGATCTACCCAAGATCAAGTTTGATCTACCCAAGAGAGGTGCTACTAGGTCTCCTCTTCTATAGCTTGCCTATGGTGGTACAGTGAGTAGGGAAATCTAGTCCACTTACCTTTGGGGATGTTCTTGGAAGATATTCTTTAATAGGAAACATTGTTCTCCACTTGGAAAAGAAAGCAGGGCTCAGCAAGTGTTCTTAGCAGCTATCTTCACATCTTCAGCTAGGAGTTCTATCTAATAGAAATACTGACTTCCAAAGCCACCCCAGTCTCCTTCTTTCCTATGGTGGGGTGACTTTGTCTTCTTGAAAGCATTTGGGCTTTTTGGCTGTTATTTCACTATATTCTTCCTGCAATTTCTTGTTGTTCTGAATGAGTAGCTACTATCTCTGTTTTTGCTGATATGGGGAATGCCTTTGTTTCAACTGATTTTACAGTTCTGATAATGCTCTGATAAAGTTTTATCAGGCTATTTGAACTTATTTGCAGCCCTCTCTCTTAAGGAAGTTAGAATCTGTTTTCCTGGGGCTAGGTAGAAGCATACGCAGTTATAATTAGAAACACCTCTTTCTATTAAAGGTGGACCACCACCCCACATAAATTCGAGACACACCATTAGTGGCAAAATTCTTCATACCACTTTTCCTGGTAAGCCCATTGAGTTCTAAGATGGACATTGTCAGTCATTTTCTAGCATTCATTTTCCCTTTCTTTCTCCTAACAAAATATCCGATTTTCTTCAGATGTTCTATCACCACATATAATGCAGCCCAATAACTCAAGGGAGGTTCATTCAGTCCCTGGTTTCAGGGGATTAAATCCCTGGTTCAGCCGGAGATACCAACCCAATCTCCTTTGCTGGCCATTACTTAGGGAATCAGGGCTTATGACATTTCACACTTGATGGTCTCCTGGCAACTATTGATCCAAGGTTGGCCATGGGACTAACGTGGCCAAATAAGACTTAAGGGAAAAAATTTTATTTCACAATTAGGAGAGAGCTTTTGTCTCTTGCTTGATGAACATGAATAAGGAAGAATACAGCCCTAAATGCTGTTGACAACCAAGTTGCGATCATGAAGGAAACCAGCTTGAAGATAAAGCCAATACATGCAGAAGGGCCAAATGAGAGAATTTCAGAGCAACAGAGGTGTTCCTACTCTTCCTGACTTCTTCATTATTTATACCTCTGAGAGTCAAACATTCTCATTCTAAGTGAGAGTCAAACAGACGTTTAAGAAAATATGAATCTCTATTCTTGCCAGTTATGGTAGAGCTCCTTAGGTGAGCTTGCATGAGAGAAAACCAAAGTTTTAAATGGTTAATTGTCAGCTATGTTTGTATAATGTAAATGAAATATTGGCTTTTTCTTGATCAGCTTTTCTAAATGGAAGACATAGTTGATCACTGAGCCCTCAAATGACTTCTCCACTGATCTACTGTTTTATCCCAATAGTTCCACTTATCATGATAGGATAGTGGTGATCCATGGTGAGCTGATCACATCTTAACAGTGGAACAAAACTATAACAACCTTTAAAAAAAATCCTCAAAAATCTCATGTTGATTTGGAAAACTGCCTAAATTATGTTGGAAAATAGTTCAACGTATAACTTTAAAAAAAGGAAAAAATACATTATGGCCTTTCATTTCTAGATGGCTGCTCATAGAAAAGGTATTTGGTATCTTTCTCACAAAAATGTTATTTTATAATAATAATCATGATAATTATATTGATAATGATATTAATAAAATTTCCAGCATTTCTTATCAGATAGCTATAGCTTATAAGAACATGAATCATATATGGTCCAAACTAGTTTGATGCAAAACAAATTCATGCACATCTTCATGCTTGGTATGATGCATTTACAAGCTTTAGACATTCAGTCTTTTTTCTAATGTGACAGCCTTGCTTTAATGCCAAAGGACTGGTAACCTCTGGTGGCCTGAATCCCAAGTTCTCTTTGGCCAATGTAAACTTTCTTCACTGTTTCTGACCTGGGTGTTGGGTAATTTGGTTTTTTTTGCGGGGGGGGGGGGGGCAAGAAGTATCAATACTTGAAAAGAATAAACTTTCCTAGTTTCGTTTCAAATAACCAATGTATAACTTCTAGTTTTTCTTTTATTTGAACTAATAAGTCTGTGGGGGGTGTATGTGTGTGTCTGTGTGCTTGTGTACACACGTGCATGAGCTTTTTATAAACCAGTAGCAAACAACTTAAGAGATGTGGTCACATAGAATGGACTGAGCATCCTTTTCTTGAGTGAGAGATAATAAATCATTCTTCTCAGGTGGAATCTTTTATTTATGCTCTGGGATTCCATTTTATCGAGAAAGCTTTGGTTTTCCTTTTTGGCTTTGTCTATGCTGTGTTTTAGCAAGTAATTCAAATCAAGCTGACATTTATTAGTGAGGACATGGTCCACTCCAATCTCATACTCACAGACCAGCTGTTGCCATTCCAATTTTGCTATGGGCTTTCCCATTTGTAAGTATGGGTGTGCAATGGCCATGTTGCGTGGTTGCAGATTTACTATTTGTAAATCAGTGGAATAAAATCACTATCCACTCCCACGCCACAAGAATATGTTATCAAGGGTTTTTATTTTGTCATTAAAGTTTGATAACTTAAAATCTGAGCAATTACATAGGGTTACTATAATCAGGAACACAAGATTTTAGTAATGGTTTCTATGCTGAAAATGTTTTATTTAGTTTACTTCTTTTTTAAAAGATTTTATTTATTTATTTATTTATTTATTTATTTATTTATTTATTTATTTGAGAGAGAGAGAAAGAGAATCTCAAGCCAACTCAGCACTGAGCCTGACACAGGCTCGATCTTCTGACCCTGAGATCATGACCTGAGCTGAAATCAAGAGTCAGTCTCTCAACAGACTAAGCCACCCAGGTGTCCCAAAGTATTCCTATTTTCTAAGACATTATTATTATTCTATTCTTACAACAGTCCTAGGGGATGGGAGGGTACATGCCATTATCTGTGTTTTACAGTTGAAGAAAGGCAACTGAAGGGAGCAAAGGGATTTTTCCCAAGTTACAAAGCAAATTACAAGTGGCCAGTTCAAGGGAGCAAACTGAGCTTCCACGTTCTATCTACTCTCTTTTACCACAGGAAGAAACAAAGTTTGAGACAGCACTCTAGGGTAATTCCAAAATACTGTATGTATTGCTCTTGACATTGATGTTTTAATATTTGGTGGAAATATTAAATAACTCTTTGTTAGAAGGAACTGTTTATTGGGGTACTCTGGCTGGCATACTTGTGAAATTGTTTCTATGTTGTTAAATACTTCTTAGGGCAAGGGTGGGAGTGGTTCTAGGACATAGCTTCACTCTCCTTTCTTTCTTAGAGATCCAGAAATTCATATCCTGTAAACAAGAAGCCTCTTTAGCTTCAGGTGTTGGAAAGATCTTTTGGTGTTGTTAGCTTCCCCATGGAAGAAGTAAAAAGTTTCAGTGTTCTTTCTGCATCTAAGAGATTGTTTTGTCCTGAAAACCCTATGTCCTGGAATTCTCTCTGTGATTTTGAGAACTCATTCAGTTAACAGAATTTTGAGTGTCTGTAGTGCTCAGCCCTCTCTCTGGTGATCTTACCATGGTGTGTGTGTGTGTGTGTGTGTGTGTGTGTGTGTGTACATGCGCACATGTGTGCATGTGCAGGGATTGTATTCAGGAGTAAACAGTCGATTTTGCTGAGATTAATGATAGACTAAAGAGACCAAAATGTCCTTTTTCTACTTGACTTACTCTGCTCTTACGAGATATTCCATTGAGTGAGTGTTGGACATGGGTAGTTCCTTTTAACCCTGAATCAATATATTCCAGAAGTTGTGCTATTAATGTTTGAAATCTGAAAAGCAGGATACTTAAAGACTGTTGCTTTAAGTTAGGGAAAGAGTAAATTGTAGTCCTGGGTGCCATTTTTATTTAATCCTGAGGAGCAACAGAGGTGGTCTACCAGCAACCTGGCTTGGACCGGGAATGGCCCCATGGAGCTGGAGGGCAGTGCCAGGCAGGGGGAGGTAGGAGGTAGCTTCCATGCTTCCTCATCCTCTTTATCTACACTTCCTCCCTAACTGATCTCATCCCACTCCTATGCTGCATTTTTCAGAGCTTGGTCAGGGAAATAGAAGCCACTCTAGGTATTATAAGCAGTAATTGTGTTAATTCAGAGAACCAGAAGCTCACAAAACTTTTGAAAGGTAAAGGAAACTGCTGCTGCTGATCTCAGCTCCTTGCAGTATTGGAGTGGGTAATTCTCAAAAGCTTGCCCTGAAGTCACTATTTCAATTCCAGGAATTGCACTGGCCTATAGTTCTGGAGCAGGTGATTCTCCAGAGCTTTCTTGGAAACCTTCGCATCTGCTGACTAACCATGCATCTCCTGGAAGTCTCCAGGGAGAGCTCAGGCTTCCAAACTTTGTGCAAGCACCTCTGAGAGGCAGATCCCAGCATCCGAACATACAGGGGAAGATTTCTGAGAAATGTGTTTCAAGCTTCTCCACTGTGATACAGAGGAGAATGTAGCAGGAAGTGGCATTGATGCCGAGTTATCAGCTGACCACCAAGGATATTGCCTGTATCTACATAAGACATTTTTTTGATTCTCGTTACATGTGACACTCTGTTCAAGAATGCCTGAGACCAAGGCTCCATGATGATCACAAATATGAGTGGGGGAGCTACTTGCCACTTGGTGGTCTTTATCTTCTTTAAAAATTACTCTCTTAGGAAAAAGGAGGGAAATAAGAAATGAAGAAAAAAAGAAGCCAGTGATGGCCTCACTTTAACCTATTTTGTCCCCAAAGCAAAAAACTTCCCTCACTAGTGAAGGTAATTTAAAAAAAATTCATATTCATTATTCCAGTTACTCACTGAGCCTTTACCAAGTCTAAATGAATTTAAGACATCGACTAGGAGTTGTATATCCCAACATAAGAGAGACTCCTAAATCAACAGTTCTCAAAATGTCTGATGCAGCGAAGCACTTCTAGGGCATTAATATGATGAAGAAAGATATCTTTTCTTTTAAAAGTAAGAGAGATGATCAGGAAAATAGAAAAAAACTAATTCTTGTGAGGTGGAGAATTGTCTCCTGGTTCTTCCCTCTGGCTATTACTTTTTTTAATCCCCATTTCATCATTTACTTGCTCTCTAAACTCTCTTTTTTCTCCTCACACTGATAGTGCCATTTGCTCTTCTTTGTTTTTCCAAGGAGATTTGGCCACAGTAAGTGATGGTCATCCCCCAGTCTGGGGAATACTGATCATAATCATATAAATCATCTGTGGTAACATATGACTGGCTGACTGACTGCTCAGGCCACTAGGTCTTGGAATGTGTCCTCCACCCAAAAGCCCTCCTCTCTCCCACATACATCTTTATCACTGGATTTCAAAAACAGATAATACACAGGATGAAGTAAAAGCTTTTTTTTTTTTTTTTTCCAACATCCCCTCCTCCTACCAAAACCCACCATTGTACCCAATGGGAAGAAAAAAAATGAGATAATTAGGATTTTTTTTTTCCTTAGAAAATTTGCAAGACGAAGCCCAAGAGACAGAGCATGCCAGATGTTGTGGAGAGCATGACTGCCCAGTCCCTTCGGCCACACATGCTGAAGTCATGAAGTTGGGAAATCTGACTCAGGAGTCACCATCCAGTGTGGGAGCTGACAAAGCGCCAAATGGTCTGGGACAACTGGTAACCCAGCCAGTCCCTGGAGCACAGGCCTGGTCTGAGGGCTTTCTTGGGCAGGGATCAGTCGGAGAGAGACTGGAGGGCTGGGATTATTATTACTTCTGGGATGTAATGTTCTGGGAAGCCCTGAAAGGTCAGATCAATTCTGGGGTCTGGATCAACTGTGGGCCTGGTAGCCATGTAGTTGCAAGGGAAGCACTTGGAGTGTGCCCTGGGTGAATGGTACAGCACCTTGGATTCATATGCCTAGGACAAATGAGATAGGATATTCAGTAGTTCAGATGTGAGAAAGCCAGAAAGCACATACTTCCATGCTTTCTCTATTATAGCTTTATCTTTATTAAAATTACAATGTAAGTCAGAGATCACTCGGTATAAAAATGAACAAATGCATCAGAGGGAACAAGGCTTTAAATACATTTAGATTCGGGGATCCCTGGGTGGCGCAGCAGTTTAGCGCCTGCCTTTGGCCCAGGGCGCGATCCTGGAGACCTGGGATCGAGTCCCACGTCGGGCTCCCGGTGCATGGAGCCTGTTTCTCCCTCTGCCTGTGTCTCTGCCTCTCTCTCTCTGTGTGACTATCATAAATAAAAAATAAAAAAAAATTAAATACATTTAGATTCAACTTGTTGGTCACTCAGCCCAATTACAGTTAGTTTCCCTTTTGTCTTATGCTGTTTCTCCAGGTCGACATGGGATGTTTGCACCAGTCTTTTATGGATTCAGGAGGCTTGAGCTCTATGCTCAGTCTTGATACAACTTGGCAAAGCCAACGGGCTCCTCCTCTGTGGCCCTGCTGTCAGCTCTGGAGGCAGCCAGGGCTGCTTCCCTGGAGACAAGAGCACCTTGCTGGGCTCCCATGGAAGACATTCCCCAGACATGGAGTCCTGTCATCAGCATTGCCTCCGTACCCTGGTTCTCAAAGGAGTTTGCATTATCATCACCTGTGAAACTTGTGATGAGCACAGATTGCAAGCTGCCAGCCCCAGAGGTCTGGGGGGCCACCGCAGACCACTGAATCTTCAGTCAGTTGCCAGGTGAGTCTGGCAGAGTTGCTGAGAAGTGCTGGCATGCCCGGGACAGCTGCCTCAAGAACTCCTCTTTCCAAGGATGCCTCCACATGTCTCCTTCGATCCCCCCGCCCAGCAGGTGCAGACATTTGCTAACAGAAGTTCTTTGCTGTATTGCTGTATGTCAGAGCATTTTACAACTAGCTTTCTGCAGAACAGTAAAAAACAAAAGAGTTCAGCTTAAACATAGCCAAACAACTTTTAACAGAGCAGTAAAGTGATTTCCTCACTGGGCTCTGCTCTGAGGCAGATCTGAGAAGTTTTTGTCATGCTGGACCTTTTTTCAAGTTTACCCTGGGCCCATCTCAGATTCACCCTACAAGAGACCTGGACTGCCAGGTGGAATGTGGTCTCCAAGCACCATTACACTGGCTGATTTCAGACCTGTGTCCCAGGGGGCAGCTGGGAGCTGGCTGAGGCCAGCTGGGTAGCAAAGCCCCATGCCCAGCGCTGCCTGGTGGCCTTCCCAGCTCCACCACATGGGTGGTCTGCGTGCTGGCAGAGCACAAGGCTGCAGGAGTTCACAGCCCCCTCTGGGGGACATGACGAATGGCCTTGCTGACAAACCGTGGTCTGCTTTCCATCTCTGAGCCATGAACGGTTTCGTTTTCAAAGCCAGAAAACAAACCACGGGAACCAGACACAACACACGCAGGCCACAAATGATGCAGCCATAGTCTCGTCTCAAGGAAGGGACCTGCAAAGGTAAAAGAAACACAGCTCTGTTAGAACTCTTCGATGAAAAGTTAATACAGAAAACTCAACCAGAGCTTGTAATGGGACCTCCTGCGCCCTCCCCACTGGGCCTTCTGGCCTGGAGGGAGAGTCAGTCCTCTCTCATGGCCAGACCCATCTGATACTGGTCTTCTCCAGGGGCTTTCCAACTGGGCTCCAACCCTGGGGGCTTCCCAGGCCACCGTGGAGAGGGATTTGGGCAGGCCAGAAAGTACTCTCGCTCCCCTGCACTGACCAGCTGCATTTCTATCTGACTTATTCTTATAGTGCTCCCAAGATCTCTTTTGAAGGAAATGTTCTGCAGGTAAACAACATTTGAACTAGTCTGCGCTGATCCCACGTACATTCCAATGGATGCTTCCAGTAAAGAATGGAGGTCAGGATAGCAATTTTACAAGAAGTGCATCAATTTCTGTGTCCCTCTGTCTGATGTTGCCCACCAGTTCCCTTTATCACCCTCTGCCCCTTCCTTTGGGCACTGGCATGATAATTTAGGGTTGTGTTATCAAAAGCCAGAAAGAACTAGCAAAGAATTAGGTCACTGTAGGAGCTCATGGACATAGGCCTGTCCTCTCCATGTTCCTACAGCAACATAGGAAATATCACAGATAACTTGAGCCTGGAGAAGGATGGGTCACCTTTTTAGGTCCACCTCCCATACATGAGTGCTCCCTACTGGCCACATGTATAATAAGTGATATTGTTCCCCTAGCTATAGCTGAATCAGTCTTCCTAGCGTAGTGGTGATCTTCACTACGTATTCACGCCAATGCAGGAGGTGGGATGAGAAGTAGGATGATAAGCATTGTGGGAGAAAGCACATTGTGGGCAAAGGCAGGGAGGCATAAGTGAATAAGGAATGTGGTAGGCTGCGGGGAGCACCTGACAAGGAGGGTGGGGCCCTTGTCATGTTGGGTTAGAGTATTTGGAATATTCTTTTAGACAATTGGGAGACTTTTGGAAGTAGTTTAAGCATTTGTAATGATCAAATGTAAATATTTCAAAGTTAATGCTAGTGACTCAGTGGAACATGGATAGGGAGTGGAGAGGTGGTTAAGAGATGCTTTCTCAAAATGGTTCAGTCATTCAAAAAACATCATGGAGTGTGTGTCAAAGGGGAGAGGATGAGGGCTTAAACTATGGTGGTCACTGGAGAAAGGAGGAAGACATTCACAACATATGTCCAACAAGACCTGACGACTGATTGGCTGTGGGTCTGAGGGAGGGGCAGGGGTCAGGGGTTACTGAGACCACAGAGGGACCGATAGGACCATTACTCCACAGAGAAGTTCTCTAGGGTGTGGGCTGGGGAGCAGTGGGGATGTGTACAGAAATGAGCACATTTCTCTCTAAGCAAAGAGACTATCCTAGCATTTGGAGGACCTTCAGGAGATTTAGCATCAATCCACACCTTTTAAAAAATTAATGTGAAAGCAAAGAAGTATATTACAGGATGATGTGAAACAATCAGAAACGTGCTAACAGGGAGGTAGGTCATCAGAAGAACAATTTATTGTAAAGGAATGTGATCCCAGTACTAGTGTGAAAGCCCTTTCAGGAGCATTTGTGCCTCCTAATGATTCATAGCAAGGCCAGGACACCGTCACCTTCAGTGAGGGTGGGCTTCTTTGGAGAGTTTAGATAAACATTTGGGCTGGTGGAAAAATGCTGGCTGAACTTCTTTTGAGGAAGTGTGCTCAAGGGAATGAGGTGAGAGCAGAAGATCCTATTTTCTGCCAGCTTTCTCCCCTTCCTCATTCTCATCCATTCGGAACATTCCTTGGAGGTGGTTTCTCAAGCTTCTGAAATCCACACTTGGTTCTCTCTCTCTTTCTTGCATGTGCACCCACATACACTCGCACATATCCACTCACACAGTTAAATACGGACAACTCTGGATATTTTTTCCATATCAACTACTTCCCCATAGAAGCATGAGAAAGATGAAATGGCCAGAGAATAACAGAAAGAGCAAGGCTTTGGTGCCAGACAAACCCAGAGTCTCATTCTGCCTGATGTGATCCAGTGTGAGACACTGAGCTTCCCTGAACCTTGATTCCTTTAAAACTTCTTAGAGCCATCTCAATATTGGATGCGACAGCCATAAAATATCTCAGAAGGCATTTGATAACTGTTAGGATGAAATTAGGACTTTGTGACTGTATGCTGTAAAGGCTTCCTTGTTTCATTGTTCATAATAGTGAAGCATGGTCCCAGCATATCCTCCAACAGGTAAAATTCTCTAGAAACAAAACTTTAGCAAATATCAGTGTGGAATTTATTAATGTTTTATTTAATTACTTGGGGGCATTTAATGAAAGAATGAATTATTAAGTGAGAACATTGATTGTTCCCTGTGTATGGCAAGAAGATCTCCTGTGTATGCTTAAAATAGCTCCATAAAATGTAGAGCAGACCACAGTAAATTAAAGAAAGGAAGGAAAATGGAATGAGGATTGAAAACACGATTTAGCCTGGAAGTCTGCATAAAATGACAGCCACACCCCAATTATCCTACAACCCCCATACCTGGGACTTGCAGCTATTCTAGAATGGGTGGTAACTCCAGACCCAAAAGAGAATAAAATGCTGCTGCAGGAAGTTGAAGATGCATGACCATTGGGCTCATGGGCTAGGCAAGGTGAGCTCCCTGGTTTCCCTACCCCTCTGGACTGCTCACCCCTCTTCACCCTACTGTGCTCCCTGGAAGTCTTGCTTTTGGGCTTCTTGTTAAGTTCATCCAATGGAAGACCCTTGCAGGATATGGAAGGGAGGGAAGAGAGAAAGTTCGGGATATTTGTTCCCCTGGTTCTTTCACCTAAGGTTACTGCCCCTTTCCAACATGGTCTCTCTCTGTGACACTCTTCCAGACCTTAGAATTTAAATTTGAGATTCCTTCTCCTCACCACTTTTGGGCCTAGAGGTGGTAAAGCACCCAGGCTGGTCCTCACAGCTGGGCTGCTGTGGTTAGGGAAAGGGTAAACTGAATCCCCCGTAACCAATAAGTTCTGAATGCTTCCCTGTGTTAAGACACAAGTCTAAGAGTTAATGGTCACAGTTTTTATAACCTATCATTTTGGAGATAAAGCCAAATTATATTCCACATATTCCCCAAGGAAAGCAATATTCGTTGAGGACCTTCTACTTGCCAGAATAGTATATTTTAATCCTTCTAGGAGCAGAAAGTAGAATAGCATTATCTCCATCTTATAGATGAGGAAATATGTTCAGTAAAATTACATAGCCTGGAGCTACACAGCTAGTGTGTTTCCGATGTGAGAGCTAAACACAACTTTCCTGATTTTCCTGAGCAACCCCGCAATTTCAAAAAAAGAATGAATCCTTATCTGGAATGATCCACGAACAATTGCAGCGGTTGAGGCATGACTCTACATTTCTTTGTTCTGCTGATTTTTTCACAGCCAACTTTGCTAAGGCTGCATCGTATAAAAGGTGCATCATTTACAAGGAGGCTTACTGAAGTAAATAGGTGCGTCTCTCTTAGTGGCCTTGATCTATGCTATCATTGAGAAGCCAAAGGTAGGACAGTACTAAGCCTCAAATGGAGCTATTAAGAGAGAAAGGGAGAGACAGAGACAGAAAGGGAGGAAGAGAGAGAGAAGCTTACATTTTGCCCTCCTTTGCAGCTCGTGCCTTATGTTCCAGATGGTCAACTCTGTGTTGGAACTAGTTAATTTCACATTGCAAAATATTATATGGGGTAGCAGGTGGAAATGCCCACTGTGAGAAATGAAGAGAAAGAAAATCTGAGCTATAGAGGGGAAAAAGACATGAAAACAGTTAGCCTAAGCCTTGGAACCAAATATTTTGTTCAGCGAAATCTAATAGTTACTGAGGATACACACAGCACCGTCCAAATCAGAAATTGGCTGTTTTTCAGCTGTGTGACTTTTGACTAGTTAATCAACATCTCTGAGTCCTTCTTTTCCTAATTAATAAAATGGAGTTAATCTTATTACCCTAACTTAAAGGGTCATTTTGGAGACTACATTACATTCAGACATAGTGCATATTTGAAATGTAGTGGATCAAAATAAATGGATTCCATTGTCGTCATCATCATCATCATCAGTGTCATCATCATCATCTCCACCAAGGACTTCAAAGCCTGGTTGGAAGAATATTCAAATAAGTGCTGCTATTTAAACATAAAAATATGTTCATGCTGAACAGCGTTTCTCAAAGGAAAATGAGAACGCTGGCTTTGGTCCATACCTTTGAGTGTTGGGGCAAGCCACTTAATTTCCCTGAGCCTCAATTTTGGCATAAGTAAAATGGGGCTAATAATGTGTCAGCTTCCCAGAATACTGTGTTAATGACATAGATGAAATGAAACCTGTTACCTTAGAATATGGAATTACATGGTAGTAAGAGTAGCCCTGACTTGTAACACCACTAGTCAAGCTTTTGCCACCTTTGATTGCTGTCTCAATGGTGTGCAGTCCAGAACCAACATTTTAAAGATCTCTTTCCATTTCCAAAAGCAATTTCTTGATTCATTTTCCTTTGTAATGTCCCCCCTTGGAAGAAATAGACTTGCACGTGTTAGCCAGAGAAATTGTGTGAATTGGGATTGGGGGAGCAATCATGGTACAATATGCTGTGCTCACATGTAGGCATGTTATGTTTCTAGTCAAATTAAGGCTACTCTGAGAATTCCCAGCTCCAAACCTTGCCTGGTGAAGTGAGGGCCCATTCTGTAGCTCTGACATGAGATTGTCACCAATGAGACAGCGATAAGCCCTTACTTGTGAAAGTTTTCTTCGGTGTGAGTCGGGTGGGGAGAGAGGGAGTTTTAAATTTTATTTTAATAATTTCTCTTAAAACAGAAAACAGGGGTGCCTGGGTGGCTCAGTCGGTAGTCAGTGATCTCCGGGTCCTGGGATCGAGACCTGCATTGGGCTTCATGCTCAGCAGGGAGTCTGCCCCCCCTTTCAAATAAATAATAAAATAAAATCTTTTTTAAAAACCCACAAAAAACAAATTGGTTGATTCAACAACTATTTAGGGGGTGACTGTTACATATACGACCCTGGCTTTGAAAACCCCATGTCTTTGAGACTTACTCTAACATAAATTTCTGCTAGATTTAATAAAGCAAAGCCCCACCAGCCTTGAGGCCACCCTCAAAAGGGTTAACATCCAAATTCTTGGTAGGAGCATTGGTGTGTGCTGGCAGGAATGCACCCTATTCTCCTGAGTTCATTCTCCTAAGCATCATGTCCAGCACCAAGAAGAAAAGGGGCCAGAGGAGCCCCCAGGCAAGGAGTCCTGGCACCAAAAGCTATTGCATTGAACTTTGGGAAGGTGGGTTAAGCAGGTGGGTGGCAGATGCCAGGGTAAAGATTGGAGTAGGCGAAAGAGGTAAAGTGAGCCTGATTGGACTGGGAGAGAAATCAGGTATTTCTGAATTCCTCTCGAAGGCTTATAGCTAAGCCTTTCTGATGTTGTCCCTTTTGTAAGAAAAATACCTTAGTCTTCCCTGGTGACTTCTGCAACAAGTTTCTGAGAAGCAGGCAGTAAACATTAGCACGAGGCACATGAAGCCAATTGAAAAGGAATCTGAGCCCCCAAGCATATGCCCCCAAATGCCCATGCTGGTTTGGCAACAGGGTAGCATCGACCAGACAGATCGCACCACCAGGATGTGTAATCAGTATGATGATAAAGGAAAAGACAGAAATAGATCCTCTTCTGCAGGCAGTTAGGAACCTCAGAACAGACATGGGACAAGTTAGTGTGTGTGTTGGCCAAACATGAAGATGGAAAGAAAGAATGATTAGAAAAACACCCACCCACCCTTCTGGTGGCCGTTACTTGGCTGTGGAAAAGGCAGCTTATGACAAACTCAGGACTCTGAGAAACCAGCGCTCTATGGAGATGGCTTTCAGGTCAAAAAAAAAAAATCTTACTAATCCCTGCTTTGCAAAACATCAACGAGTGCATGTAATACTAGCAAGACCTGAGCTTTCAATAAATCAGAAAACAATGGAGGCATTGTCTGACCTCACCAAACGGTCCTTGCTCCACCACGCAGAACACTCTTGTCTGTATGCAGCCAAAACTCAGCCCAATCTTATCGAACTAAATTGATTTATGAGAGAAAAACCTAAAAAAGGAAGCAGCAAAATAATGATATTAATTCTAATAATGCATTGACTAGTGCTCATATAAATCACTCTCCCCACTCAGATTGATTTCAGGAGGCTAAGAACTCCAGGCAAAGCCCATCTCTAGCCGCCCAGGGCCTCCTCCTGCAGATAGAACTCAGGAGAAAGGGTGGGGGGTCTGCTGGAAGTTCACAGGAATTTTGCCTGAGAAAGGCCTGTGGGATCAACCCCAGAGGTGCCGATGTAATTGGCCACACACACAAATGCTGCCGCATCCGAACATTTTTGGCAACACATGAAAGCCTCGTTCCTAGAGGCCACTTGAGTGTCCAAATAAAAGGGGATTTTTGTTAGTGAAAACTGGAAAGAATAACCCATCCTAGGATCAGGCTAATAGGGCCTGGCCTGTTAAAATGTAACACTGGGCTGGCCAGAGTTTGAAGTGTTGCTGGCAAGGGTTTGGAGCAGCCTCAAGGAGAGCCAAGCATGGCTCACAAGGAAAACTCCTTTGCTGGTGAGGGAAGCTTTCCCTGGCCCCAGGAGCCTGTAGGGCTCACTTTGAGGGCAAGAGCTTTTTGAGGGGCAGGAATCTTCTAAGCAGGGCAGAGGGCTGAGAGCCTGTGATGGGTTTTGCCTGCCCTGGTGCCCCCAGCTCCCTTCCTGACCCCTCACCCCGCCCACTAGCAGGCTGTGATTCTGGGCGAGTGAGCCTCTGTGGTGACCTTGAGGTCCCACTCGTGCACATGGCCTGGGAACAGCTCTCTGCAGGGTGTGTGTGTCTGCAGGGTGTTGACAGCTGTGGGCTGAGGGAGCTGGGGGAGGAAGCAGAGAGAGTGGTGTTGCAGAAACGAGGCCATGGAGGCCCACTCTTATCACCACAGGCCTCCCAGCTGAAGAAAGTTCTATGGCGGCTTGCTTCACAAAGGAAGTGCCTTCTTTTACTGAGAGCCAATCTCGGCCTTTACGTGGCACAGAGGCCCCTTAGCTCTGCATCTAGGATTGCCAGAAAAAATAGAGGATGCCTAATTAAGTTTGAATTTTTGATAAACAACCAGTGCCACTTAAGTATGTATGTCCCAAATATTGTTTGGTACATAACTATACTAAAACAATGTGTGGTTCATGTGAAATTCGAATTTAACTGGGCATCCTGAGTTTTATATGTTGTATTAGGCAAAATTCTTAAAGGTGCTCTAATGACCCCTATTTTTGTATCACCTCCTCCCCTAGAGTGTGGTGAAAACCAGGGGCCATATGGGACATTGCTCCTGGGATTAAGTTTCATGACATGGCAAATGTAATTAAGGTTGCTAATCAATTGACTTTTGAGTTCATCAAAAGGAAGGATATCTGGATGGGCTGGGCCTAACCACATGAGCTCTTCAAATTGTGATCTAGAGGCCAGAGATGTAAGAAGTTCAAGATTCATGGGGTGCCTGGGTGGCTCAGTTGGTTGAGTGTCCGACTCCTGACCTCAGTTCAGGTCTTGATCTCAGGGTCACAAGTTCAAGCCCTGCATTGGGCTCCACACCCAGTGGAGAAAAAGAAAAGAAGAATTAAAAGAAAAAGAAGCCCAAGATCCAAAGAAGTCAAGAATTCTTCTGTTGGCTTTGAAAGAGTAAACTGGTGTATTCAGAGAAGGCCACATGGCAGGGATCAGGGTTGGCCTCCAGGAGCCCAGAACTCCCCCAAGTTAATGGCCAGAAAGAAAACAGGGACCTTGGTCCTTTGCCACAATGAACTGACTTTTGCAGTACTCTGGAAGAACTGGGAGGAGCCCCCCAAGCTTCAGGAGAGGTGGCAGCCTGGCTGTCCCGATTGAGACTGTGTGAGGCCCTGAGCAGAGAGCCCGTCCATACGGTGCCATGCGCTCCACTCTAGAAACTGAGAGAGAAATCTGTGTTGTTTTCAGCTGCCAAGTTTGTAGTAATGTGTTAGGTAGCAATAGTAAACAAATATGTTAGCTAATCTGGCAGCTCTATCTGTATCCTGTGGCGTCCAAAACATCCTTGAACGGGCTCCTGGTGCAGGCAGTGAAGATAGAAGATGAAGGGACAAGAGAGACCAGCATACACTGGACGTCACATTGGCAAACACGACAGAAAAAGAGCAAGAGCAGGAAGGCAGACCGTAGTATTGTCTGCTCTGGTGCCTGTGTCCTGGAAGGGCGGCATGACCTGGCCTTCCGGACCCCAAGGCACAAAAATCTGTTTGGAACTCTAGACACACACACACACACACACACACACACACACACACACACACACACTCTCCTATGTATCTTCCTTTCCAGGGAGGAGTTCAGGGAACAAGCTTGTTGCTTGTCTCAGAGACAGATGTAGTTGGTCATTCTGCAGGTAAACATGCTGTGACAGCCGGGGCTCATTACTGACCCAAAGTTACAGAAAACACATGCATTCCATGTAAGGATAAATGTGGGCATGTGAGTGTGTGTGTGAGGGTGGGTGTGAATAAAAACAGAGAAGGTAAGCTTGTACCAGTCTAGAACATCCCTGGGCAGTTCTAGATTCAGCTCTCGTTTGGATCATGTAAATAAGCCCTAATGGTCTAAAAGAAACTTGGATATGGTTTTAAAAGGGTCAGAAGACCTGGCTTTGTGTTTCAGTTCTCCAAATGTTCTTTTGCTTATGGATTCCCCTAAATTCTCTTTCCAACAGTTTCTTCTGTCCCTCTGGCCTCATGCTGCCCTTGAAAGTGGCCAGAGGAAACTCTTAGGTGTCAGCCAGTCAGCATGGAGAGATTCTCTTTCATCCCCTGAGTGTCTGGAGATGTGAGTTTAATGAGAGGCATCGACCTTTGAATTATACAAATGGATCTCTTTAGCAATCACTTCCCTCCCCAGTCCATACCTACCCTCAGCTTTTAATCTTCTCAATTATATTTCCTTTTCATTGATTACTACTTTGCTAACTTTTAGATTGAGCGGGCAGTAAAATCTCAGCCACACACAGGTAATGCAATTGCTTTTCGAGCCTGACGCCTGCATCTCACCTCCTGAGGGGGTCTCAGGCCTCCCTCCCACCCTGCTGGCTCTTGGCAAGTCTGCTGGTGTTCAGTCAACTTTGCAACATGGCCCCCTCCACCCGAAGGTCTGTGCGGTCCTGGTTATGAAGACGGGGGTTTAGTTCTGAGCTTTAAATAGCAGAGATGAGGGGGCGGTGCATGCTGCCAGGGTGTGGGAAGGGTGCTCACAGATGCTGGCTGTCTCCCACTGGGCCTGGGAGCGGGCAGGTGATGGGCCTGGGAGCAGGGAGCTCGGGGCCGTTCCCACCTCTGCTCTGACTTTTTGAACGACCTTTGTTGAACCGCTTAACTTCCCGCACTTTCCTTTCGGTGCCATCTGTAAGGGGGAGACAATGACACTTGTCTGTGAAAGCGCTTTGAGGGATGTTGGCATAAAAGATGCAGGGCAAAAGCAAGTGACGGACAATGCTTCCCATAAAGAGCCCCTTGTTTGCATCTGCAAGAGGCCCCGTTTGAGGGCTAGGAAGAAAAATTGAGAAATTTCCTTGATACCGAGGCCAGGCAGAGGACATGGCTCCAGCCCAGTCGGCAAGGCCCTCTGTGGCTGGGGGCTCCTGAGCAGCTGCCGGATGGGAGCTCGGCGAGGTGCACGCCGGGAACTGGCCGCAGAACAAACAGATCTGAGGTCTCGGCACCAGGAGGACCCGGTGCCATATCAGGATTAGCCAAGGGACCCGGTGAGCAGTGAGGGGGGCTGCCTCCCCTCCCCGTGATTTACGGGCATTGACGCAGGGACCTGGCGGGGGGAGGGGGGAGTCAGAGAACTTTGGGGACATTTTCAAAACTGGAGGTCGTTCAGAGGAAATTACTCAATAAAAACCAGGTTTCTCTAACTGAATAGATCAATTTACAGCTCATAAGGTGGAAAAAGTCTGAGACTTCAAGATTCTGGCTGGGCGGGTCTCCTAAGGTTTCCTCCCTTGGCAGAGCAGCTGTGGCTTTGGCTTTCTCACACCGGGCACCCCTTCTGTACCTTGAAAGGCCAGCATTTGTCTCTCTTTTCTCTGCTCCTTACATTTTTCTGGTTGAGATTCTCCTCCTCTGAAAGGCCTCCTGCTTTCAACCTTCGCCTCCCTACAGTCTTATTAGAGAAGTCCCTACTTTTGGTTTTTCGGATAATGTAAATTCTTTTTCCACTATTACCCCTCGCAGTGGCCTACCCCCTCCCCACTGCTGGTGTCCATGTCCCGCTTCCCTCTGGCTTTCCTTGGGGTCCCCAAAGCTGTTGCCTTTCTCTTCCAGCTGCCCGTGGTCTGTTTGGCAGCACGCCTCTCGACCTATTTCACCCTCTCTGCCTTTTATCATCCCAGCCCTTCTCTTTGGTTGCTCTCTTGGCTTTTCTCAGGTCCAACGCAGTCATTCATCACAAACATCTAGTAGCACCGTCACGTATTGATTGGGCTTCTGTAACCTTCATGGAAGCAACACAGGCCTCGGAGAGGCAGATCCTGGGGACATGGGCAGGGTGCAGATGGAGTTGTACTGGAGTTCCATCCTCCACCCATCATCATTCATCTATGCACTCATCATCCATCCATCAACCATCTATCCACCCATCCACTTGTGCATTCATCCAAGCCCTCATCTAACCATTCATTGATTTATTTATTCAGCAAACTGCTTGGAACCTTCCCAACTCATGGCACGGACCGTATGCCAGGCAAAGGGCTCGGCACTTGATAGAGAATGGTGATCAAATCCAGAAATGGGCCTTGACTTCAGTGTGGGCTAAGGAGTTGGGAACAAGATGCTATCTCATCAGAACGTGACTTAATTAGGAATGGAGAATCCAGCTGACATCTGGAGGCTGAGAGGGAAGAATGGGCAGGTGGTAGGGGGAACTTTGAGAAATTCTGCCCAGGGTGCCTGTGGCTCAAGTCAGTTAACCGTCTGCCTTAGGCTCAGGTCATGATCTCAGGGTCTAGGGATCAAGCCCCACCTCAGACTCCCTGCTCAGCGGGGAGCGTGCTTCTCCTTCTGCCCTTTCCCTTGCTCATGTGCATGCTCATTCTCTCTCTCTCTTGCTCTCAAATAAATAAATAGAATCTTTAAAAAAAAGAGAGAGAGAGAAATCCTGCCCTTCCTCAGCCCTACCAAATCCCCTCCTATTGTCTGGCCAAGGACATAGTTCTTCTAGCAGAAGTCAAGGCTTTTAGGCCACAGAACTTAAGTGCAATACATCAAATGGCCTGGTAGCAGTGACCTCAGACTTAGGTGGTAAAGAATAGACATCGGTACCGACCTGGGAGCAGGCTTCACTAGGAGGTAGAAGGAGCCTTACCACCTGAGGGTGGGGGGACTCTAGGGAAGAGGGTTCTCCCTAGGATGTGGCTATGGCCCCAGGATGCAGGTCCCTCTGCATGGGGCCAGGGGTAGATTCTGAGGGCTTGGGGAACAGCATGCGTTTCCTCCCCAGCCTGCTGTTCCAGGTGTCAGCTGGCTGGCCTGACGAGCTGCTCTTTCCTCCTTTGAGGCCTCAGTGCTTCCATAAGCTTTGGAGACCTGGCGGGGTTAGTTCTAGAAGCCCAGAACTAACCTCCCACCCCCACCCCTCTCTCACTGGCACTGGTCACAGATTCGAAGCAACCATTGGGGTTCATGGCTGATGGCCTTGTAACTGTTATTGGAACTCCCCGTGGATGGATTTATGGTAATGAACTTACCTAAGAGCAAACCCGTCACGGGCCTTTCTGCAGACGGAATCTTTCCAGAGTGAAGATATTAGAAAACCATTCTGCAAAGGAAAAGCAATACTAACTGGTGACTTCAAGTTTAGGAAAAACACCACTGTTTGGGGTTTTCTGTCGGCCTATAACTTTAAACACTTCATCGGCCAGTTGCTAACCAACCCGGTTTTTGGCCAGGGCCCTGTTGATGTTGGCACCGAATGTATGTATCACAAGCAGTTGGTGTGTTTCTGGGCGTGTGTATATGTGTGTATGAGTCTGTATATGTTACAAACTCCAAAACTTTTGAACACAAAGTTTTGTACTCTTTCTGCAGATTCTTCTGGCCAAGAAAACAGGCGACTGGCAGGGAGGGCATCCCTGTGCATTAATGACTGGCTTTCAGGCCACCCCACCCCATCTCAGCCACCCTCTGGCTTGGCCTGGCCTGGCACTGAGCTCCCTGGCCTCTCTGGACCCCTGTCCTACTGAGTTATGAATGAGTGAGATGGCCACTGCCCAGCAAAAGGGGCTCTGGGGACAGTGGGTGCTTTCTGTGTCATCTCGGTCTGTAGCACCCAGGGGGCAAATCATCAGGAATGCTTGGGACCAGGAATTTACCGCTAGCAGGGGCCAGAGAGCCTCCGTGTTTTTGTGGCTTGGCATTAAGCAAACAACTGCTTTTTTGTTCCCTCCTCAAATTATTTGTCCAAACAAAAGGCAACTGTCATGGGGAGGAAAGTACAATTTTTCCAGCGTTTGCCCCTTTCTGCACCCCTTCTCGCAGCACGCATTCTGACTCTGTGCATTTCCACAGCCCAGTGTCGGGTTTCCAGGCCCCAGAAAGGCAGAGTCTGCGAGTGTGAGAGCCACCTTCAGCCTCTCTCAGGCCTGCTGACCCAATGCGGCACCGGAGCTAAAAGCCAATTTCACAGGCGGGCACCTTCCCTCTCCCAGATCCCTGAGGGTTTCCCAAGCCTGTAAATCAGGAATCCAAAATCCTTCCCTCAGGGAATGGAAGTTTGGATAAACAGTGAATCCTAGAAGAAAGAAGGCTGTTTTCCCTCAAACTCTCATTTCTTTAGGAAAGTTTGGGAGTTAGATCTTCTGCCTCACAAAGGATTGCTATTTAATTGCAAGTCATCCTTCAGAAAAGACATAGCTTATCACTGTGCATCTCATTAGAATATGGTAAAATATGCTAAACAATGTAACTAAATGATATAGAATTTAATCTTCCTCTGAGGCTCATTGGGATTAGGCCATGTCCTTATCTACCCAGCACACTCCTGATTCTCCTTCAAGACTTGGGGCAAATGTCACCTTCCCGGTGGGTACCTCTAGCGCCCCCTCACCCAGAGCTGCTCTCACCCACCCCTGAAGAAATGGGGCCACTTCGTCTGTGCTCCCCTAATTTCTCAGCACTGGCACGTTGCAATGTTTACATTTTTTGTTCCAAAATAATTTTAGACTTCTAGAAAAGTTACAAAAAAGAGCCTAAAGAATACCTGACTTCTCAATCTTTTTCTCTTTGCTCCCCAAGAGCCTTTCAGATATATTTTTCTCCCTAATTGCTTTCTGCTGTGAAATTCTAATGCTACAGATACTGTATACCTGTTTACGGACTCTTTTTTATGGACTCTGAACTTTACATGGAAAAAGTAAGATTTTTTGCCTTCAAGAACAATTTTTATTCTTTGAGTGCAATATTGCTTTGTGGAGAATGCATGCTATATAGCCTTTAGCCAGATTCCCCAAATGCTAATTTCCCATATTTCCTTTGTTTTTTCCTCTAAATATGTGTGTATCACGCACGTATATGCATTTGTTTAGACACGTACACATGCATGTAGGTATATGCATGTATATATAATTTTTTTCTGAGCTGTTTGAGAGTAAGTTGTGGGCACGATGCCTCTTTATCCCCGAATATATTAGAAAGCATTTCTTAAAAGCAAAGACTTTCTCTTTGCAATTTAACAAAGTTTTTAAACTCTGTTACAACTCAGTAATAAGAAAAGAACCTAGTTAAAAAGGGGCAAAAAATTCAACCGACACTTCACAAAAACTTCATAAAAACTCTTCCATCTTTCCCACATGGCTGTAACTTTTTCAGGATCAGGAACCTGTGTCTTAGCCATCTTTGGAGATTGAGTACCAGAATGGGGCCCTGGCATGTTGAAAGACCAATTATAAAATAATACATTTCATTAGGAAATAGTATATGCCATGCATTTCTATATAGTGTATATATACCAAAGATTATGTTACAATAGTTTCCTTCAATGTAAAATATAGTATGCTATACAAAAAAACACAAAAAAAATTTTATTTACAAATAAATGGAAATCTTAGGGTCCTCAATATTGACTATAATCACAAATTCTATAGTTTTGGCAGCTGGACGAAATTGGACTGAAAATTTAGACCTTGGATTTGCTACAAACCCAGTAAATAAAACAAGAAACTGCTCACCTGATGCCAGTTTCATAGACCAAGAAAGATAATTCTGAGTTGGTGGAAGTTGGTGTTCACCATTCCAGCCTCAACATTTATGCTGCTCTTTGGGAGGCAGTATAATTCAGTAACTCAAACACTTCCTTGCCTTCTTGCATTTACTTTCAAATATTTATTGGCAAAATGGCGTTTGACAAGCGTATATTGGAGGCTCCTGAATTCTATTTTTAATTTTCTTTGTGCTAGGAAAAAGTTACCTAACCCATATTTGCCTTGATTTCCTTGATTGCAAAAATGGCTGTTAACACATTGCACCCTGTGCTGCTTCTTAAGTCACTGGTAATATGGAACTGAAAGAAACTATTCACAATACATGCATCTGACAAATGTATTTGTTTCCAGAAAACAGAGAGAGCTGTTACAACTCAGTAATAAGAAAAGAACCTAGTTAAAAAGGGGCAAAAAATTCAACCAACACTTCACAAGTTTTAAAAATAGCTAATGAGCCATTAAACGATGCTCAGTATCATTAGGTGTCAGAGACTGAAAATTTAAAGCACAGTGAAAGACTACTATACACCTGTTAGAAGAGCTAAAATTAAAAACAGTGACAATACCAAGTGTTGGTAAGGATACACAGCAACTGGAACTCTCATCTGTTTCTGATGAGACTGTAAGATGGTACGACGGCTCTGAAAAATAGTTTGTTGGTTTCTTATAAAGTTAAAAATACATGACCGTATGCCCCAGAAACTGCACTCCTAGGTGTTTACCCATGAGATATGAAAACATTTGTCCATGCAAAGACTTCACAAGAATGTTTATAGCAGTTTTACTCATGGGAACCCAAACCTGGAAGCAACCTAGATGTTTATTAATGGATAAATGAATTGGAGCATGTTCGTAAAATGGAATACTGCTCATTAGTAAAAAAGGAACACTGATGATATTACTTATACGTGGAACAGAACAGAAGAGTCTCAGAAACATTGCACTGAGTAAAAAAAAAAAAAAATCCAGACACAGAGTTCATACTGCTTGGTTCTACTTATATAAAACTCTAGAACCTATAAATCTAAGCAATAATGACAGAATCAGTTGCTGCTGGGGCCAGGTTCTGGGAAAGGGACATAAGATTGGTACAAAGGGGCACAAGGAAGCATTCTGGTTTGGTGGAAATGATCCTTATCTCAACTGAGCTATGTTTTTTCAGGTGTATAAGTTATCAAAAATCATTAAACTGTATGCTAAAGTGGGTACATTTTATTGTATGTTAATTACATCTCAGTGAAGTTGATTTTTTTTTTTAAAGATTTTATTTATATATTCATGAGAGACACGTAGAGGCAGAGACATTGGCAGAGGAAGAAGCAGGCTCCCAGGGGGCTCCTAAGGATCACGACCTGAGCCAAAAGCAGACACTCAACCACTGAGCCAGCCAGGTGCCCCAGTGAAGTTGATTTTTAAGAAGTATATACTCATATGACATTGAAGGCAGACTTTTACCCTCAAACTCTAGAACTTTCCATTGTGACTCTTCCATCAGGGCTTGGCACAGGCACCATAGACCATCCTGAATAGTCAGTGACCCTTCAAGCACCATTGGATTCATTAGTCCAAAGACCTAGTGGCAGAATTGCTTGTGTTGTGGCCTTGAATCAGCTTCTCCTGCTTGGAACTCACTTGAAGATAGAAACCTCATGTACTACTCGGCAACAGGATCAGAGGGATACATCCCTACCTGGTATACGTTGTCTTAAAAATCCAAAGGGGGCCAAGCCAGACTTGTTCTTTGCAGTGAGTTATGCATGGTGCAATCAGTTTTCTTTCACTTCAGAAGAAATATGCTGATATACAGACATATAAACTTCTAGAAATGTCTGTAAGATTCCTTCCTGCTTAGCCCAGCTGAGCACTAATGGAAGAGGCCTCCAAGATAATAGGTGAATTTTCATGGTGACTGTAATAATTTTAAATATATCTAAACATTCTTTGACAAGTTTTTAAAATTTTATTTATTTATTCATGAGAGACATAGAAAGAAAGGCAGAGACATAGGCAGAGGGAGAAGCAAGCTCCCCATGGACACTCAACCACTGGGCCACCCAGACATCCCAACAAGTCTCTTCTCAAAAGGTGGAGCCTAATTCTTCTCCCTCTTGAGTGTAGGCCTGAATGAACAATTACTTAAAAAAAAAAAAAAATGTAAAAGTGATGGTCTGTGACTTCCAAGCTTGGGTCATAAGAAGCATTGTGGCTTCCTGCTTGCTCTTGCATTTGGACTGCTCACTCTAGAGAAGCCAGACACCATGTTGTGAGGACATTCAAACGGCTCATAGAGAAGCTCTTACAAAGGAGAACTGAGGTCTCCTACTAATAACCAGCACTGTGTAAGTGAACTGTCTTGGATGTGAATCCTTCAGGGCTAGTAAAGGCTTCAGATAACTGCAACCCCAGCCAAAATCTTAACTACACTCATCACAAGAAACCCTTGAGCAAAGCTCTTCCAAATTTCTGACCCACACAAGTTATATGAAACGATACATGTTAATTGTTGATTTAAGCCACTTAACATTTTGGGCTAATTTGTTGTTGTTTGTTTGTTGGAGTTTTTTGCTGCAAAAAGCTTTATTGTTTCCATTTGGTCTACGGCTTAGGAGAGATCTCCAGCGTGGTTAAAAAGCTTCCTAGAGCACCTGGGTGGCTCAGCAGTTTAACATCTGCTTTTGGCTCAGTGCATGATCCTGGAGTCACAGGATTGAGTCCCACATCGGGCTCCCTGCATGGAGCCTGCTTCTCCCTCTGCCTGTGTCTGTGTGTGTGTGTGTGTGTGTGTGTGTGTCATGGATAAATAAATAAAATCTTAAAAAAAAAAAAAAAGCTTCCTAGGGTTGCAGGGAAAGGCTCAGGTACAAACCCTGGCACCAGGAGGATGATGGAGGGGCCCCTCAAGGGCTGCTGGGATTCAGAGGCTCCTGGTCATACTTGAAGGTGAGCTCTTCAAAGAGATATTACTCTTTGAAGTAGCCCAGTCTGGGGACTACCAGCCTGCAGAGCTGAGTCAGGTAGTCTCCACCTTCTTGATGAGTTTTACCTCCTTATATAGGAAGTGGTTCTCTGTGAAGTCACAGAGATGTCGGTCTCCATGGGCAGAAGTCAGGACATGCAGATCTAAAAGGACCAGGTTCGGGTTCTTCTCTAGAACCAGGGGAACTTCCATGGCACCCAGGGTTTTACCCCACTCATCTTGGGATGGTGTCTGCACATCCGGGAAGAGGATGTGGCCACTGCACTGGTTTTGCATCTTCATGATACACTTAGTGCCCATGTGCTTCTCCTCAGCCAACTAGCAGAAGAGGTGGCTCACGTCCTCCAGAGCCACACTGTCAGGGTCAAAATAGAGGCCCAGAGAGAGGTAGGTGTATGAGGCCACCAGATGCATGTTGACCAGGCAGCTGATAGTGTCCTCCAGTTCGGTGGAATCATTTTGAAGATCTGGGAGCTCATGGTTGATCTGTAATGAGCTAAGCTCAAAATAGGGTGATGACTGGTTCTGGAGGCAGAGGGAAGCTGAGAACATGGCTCCAAAGGTTGCAACTGGAATAAAAGTTGGAGGGTGGTTGGAGGCTGATAAAAGGGGTGTCCTGGGGTCTGTTCTGTCTAAACACTGTCGAAGCAAGAGACAGATGGATGGACTGCCAGGTGCTCTTGGTTTGGGGCTAATTTGTTACAGGGCAACAGATAACTAATACAGTGACTTGGCAACAACTTCTTTTGCTGTCCATGCTATTACTCATGCTGGTTGTGGGAATTACAAGCCAGATGAGAGGGAATAATTTATGATAGGTCAGTGGGGAAGATATTTTGGGAAATACGACCTCTCTTCATACCATACCTCCTCATAAGCTGTGACACCCCCACTGTGTAATCTGGCTGTTGATACCACTAGATTTGTAAGGACATTTAGATTTAAAAAGAACAAGTTAGGACTTACAAAAATTATCTCACAAACATTTCTTTGTATTTTCTTCCAAACAGCCCTATGGAGCAAGCAGGGCAGATATTATTTACCCCAATTTAAACTTGAGAAAACGCAGGCCCAGAGTTTCCAATTTCAAGTGACCAGTGTGTGACAAAGTCAGGATTTGAATAGAAGCTTCCTCGATTCCACATCTGAGTTACTACCCTGCTCCCTTAAATAAATGCCGTTCCTGCTATATGGGTCAGTTAAATTCACTTCAGCATATTTAATGGCAAGAGATAATATTTACAAAGTGCTTGGTGCAAGGTGAAGTAGTCACTAAGTAGTAGCTAGTCCTATCATTGTATTTATGGTGTGCCAAGTGCTGGGAATAGAGAGGTGAATGAGGCCAGGCTCCTTTTCCTTAAAGAGCTTGAGCTGGGAGGATAAGCAGATCTTGCTGAAGGATGTGCTTCCAGGATTGCCTTGAAAAGCTAAAAAGAGGGGGACGCCTGCGTGGTTCAGTGACTGAGCGTCTGCCTTCGGCTCAGGTGTGATCCCTGGGCCCTGGAATCAAGTCCCGTATTGGGCTCCCCAGAGGGAGCCTGCTTCTGCCTCTGCCTATGTCTCTGCCTCTCTGTGTCTCTCATGAGTAAATAAATAACATTTTTTTTTTTTAAAGAAAAGCCAAAAAGAGAAGAAAATAGGGTGTGTAGGCCAGGCAAACTAAAGCCGGGGGTGGAATGTTCAGGGCCCTTTAGGGATCAATGCTATGCCCCCTGTCAAATGTAGGATGGAAAAAAAAAAAAAGTAGGATGGAGCCCTCCCACCAGTTGCCATGCCCCAAAGCAGGTACAGGAAGAACAGGTTGCCTGAGGGTGAAGGACGCAGTGATCATTAGGAACACCCTACTCTTCAATTTCTGCAATAATCATTATCTTGTTTTCTTGGATCTAATGTGACTTACTGAGATTAAGTATCAGCCAGGACATTTTAGGAGAAAACCACTATGGAATGAATTTCCTACCTCTGTGGGGGGATCTCCAGAAACAACCTCATTGAAATCACTTCCCGGAATTCACGGGGCACCGGAACAGGACTGGAGAGGGTGTGCCCGAAGGCAGCCCGTGGGACAGGTGGAGTGAACTTGCTCCTGTGGCTCACAGGGAGAAGAAGAGGCCCCGGGCGTTACGGGATGGCTTCTGTCACACCGAATGCAACCCGAGGTCCTTGGTGCCACCAAAGGCTTTCCTGAGGGAAGAGGAGAGCCCTTCTGAGTGGCCTGTTGGGGTCCAGTGCAAGAACCGAGGATGGCCTGGTTTTGTTTTTTTGTTTTTGTTTTTTTGTTTTTTAATTTCTCCTGTTTTTTTTATTAATGTATTTATGTATTTATTTATTTTTTTTGAAATGATCACCAAATTCCCATCATTCTTTGTATGCAACACCCATTAAACCTAAGCGATTCTCCAAGACAAAGAAAACACCGCGTCTGGGGACACGTGCCAATAAGAAGTACATGACCTTCTCTTGCTGGGGCACTGGTATTTTTAAAGCAACAAATGCATGATATTGAATATCCCGGCAAGGCTCCCTTCTGAGCAGATCCAACAATTGTCCCGGAGAAGAAACAAACTGGGAAATGCCCCCAAACCATTATGGGGCGCCCACAAAAACAGATCATCAAATTCCTCTCCTTAATCAGGAAGGCGGGGGTGGGGGGTGGGGTGGGCTGTGCTTGCGTGTGTGTGAGGAGGCTGCTTGTCCTGGAGCTGGAGGCCCACTGTTGTCCTCTTGTCAGCACCACAGAGGACATCGGGCCTTCTGCTCCCTCTGGAAAAATATAAGACACAGGCCATCTTCTCTCCAAGGACATTTTTCACCCAGAGGTCTTTGCCTCAAGGCGAAGACATGGGCTCTGCTGGCCCCTGCACGGGCTTCTGCAAGCCGAAGCCCCGGTGTGGCTGTGTGTCTAAGGCCGGGCTGCTGTGGCCGTGCGAGCTCCTCGGAGGCGGCCAGGGGCGCCCGAGGCCCGGGCAGCTGGGGCCGCGCGGGGTCCCCCCGTGCCTGGCATCTGTGCTGAGGGCCAGAGCGCCAGGGCAGCCTTTCTGAGCATTTGTTTTCCAGCAGCCAGTGGAGGCAGAGGTGGAGAGGGAAATGTGATCTTGGGTGGATTGTAATATTTTGCTCTCACTATCCTATTTGGGTGGTGACTGTAGCCAAAAGGAAAAACAGGCCAATATGCAAGATGGATAAATACCCTGACAACTACCCCGGCAAGTGTGCATTGGCTGGACTGGGTTCTAGTCCCAGTGATTCATTACTAGCGGGCTTCAAGGTCTGACCTAGGGTTTGAGAGAGGGCTGATGTGAAGGTGGAGGGGGGCAGCTTGTTGCGGGGGCTCTCTGTCCCGGGGAGAAGCTGGGCTGCAGCAGGCAGCCTCTGAGCCTGGCCCAGAGCACAGCTGGCTGGGGGCCGGGGGCTTCCTCTGCGACTGCCTGCTGTACACCTGCCATGGGCTTCTCTCTCAGGGCTGGGCTGCAGGCAACATGTCCCCTTCCTGCCTCCCTCCCTGCGAGTCTCCGAGGCTGAGCAAGGGCTGAGAGTGTGCAGAGAGGGTGGGAGGGTCAGTGCTCCATCTTCTCCACTCCCCAGCAAGGGTCTCCCCAGTGAGGAGAGTGAAAAACTCTGTCTTGCATGAATAATACACCTTCTTCACTCTTTTGAAGAGTTCAGAGCACCTAGCAGACAGAATGTTCTTCACCCTCAACAACTCCCTGAGGCTAAATCAGGTTTTGATTTCCCCTTGCCTTTTTTTTTTTTTTTTTTTTTTTTTTTAAATAGTTGAGGCAACAACAGCCCACAGCAATTGGTCTCTGGGAGTGAGCTGTGTGTGTATGGGGTGGGGGCGCAGGAAGCAGGCAGGGAAGAGCTGATTGGCTGCGTCCTTTAAGGAGGCAGGAAATCTCTCAGCTAATCCTATGCTCAATCTGTATAGGCACTTAAAAGAAATCACACGTTAAAAAAAGTCCTGATATAAATATAATACCTTGTTCCAGAAGCTGGCCAAATAATAATCGGCTTTTGTCTGTTTTAACTAGCAAGAGGGTTCTCTTTTAGGAGGAGATGCTAATAGGTCATAAGGAAATTTCATCACAACTACACCTAAGCCCCAGCAAGGCCAAGAAAAGAGATCTGTGTGGTTTTCTGTGTGGTAGACTCACCACTGGGTGGTGGTAACTGGTCTCTCTGATCTGCTTTGGACTGATTGTGCAGATTCTTGCTGACCTATTGTGCTGCCTTTAGTCTTTCTTTGACCATACTCTAGCAAGAATGGTCTTTGACAAATCCAAAATGTGATCGTGCCATCCTTGCCCTTAAAACATCCTGGAGCTTCCCATAATCTTCAAAATGAAGTTCTAACCCCTGTGCACAGCATGAAAGACCTCGGTCTTCCCACCAGAAGATCAAAACTGCCTGCTGATTTTCAGACTCCATATTCATTCGTTTAGACATCAGGCTGGCATTTATTGAAGGGTTAGTATGTTCCAGCCAGTTCACTAGGTACTGGTCATCTTGCACTATGACAGTGCTTAGAACGTGATGTGGTCAAGACTCAGATTCTGCCTCTAGTCTTGGAACTTACTCTCTCACTGCCTATAATCCCTCCTCTTCTGCCAGCTAGTTTTACTGTCCTATGAGTTTTCTTCTTCGTTCTTCTATTCATCATTCCAGCCTAATACCACTCTTAAAAAAATGTAGGTATGTATGTATGCATGTATGTATTTTTTTTATTTATTTGAAAGAGAGCGAGAGAGCAAGCATGAGCAGGGGAAGTGGCAGAGGGAGAGAATCTTCAAGCAGACTTCCTGCTGAGTGTGGAGTCAAATTTGGGGCTCAATCTCATGACCCATGAGATCATGACCCTAGCAGAAACCAAGAGTTGGATGCATAAGCCACTAGATCACCCAGGCGCCTTGTATTCTTGAGTGTTCTGAGAGCTCATGGTCCTGTAACTGGTTATTATGTTACTGTTTCCCCATGTTGTGAATGAGATTTTTAAGGAGGGGGACTTTGTCTTATGGATAATGTCTAGCACAGGCTCCAGCTCCTCACAGGTGATTGTACAGGTCACAGATCCACAGGTCCTTGACTTTGGCCAATGCAATGTGAGCAAAAGTCTGCTGCGGGTCTTCTGGGAGAGAAACTTCTAAACACAGCTATTCTCTATTTTCTCCTTAGTGTCATCTCTGGAAGAGATGCCTAGAACTGCTGCAGCCATCTTACTGTCCAGGTGGAAATAGCTTTAGAAAGAAGAAGAAGAAAAAAAAAAGAAAGAAAGAAAGAAAAAGAAAGAAAGAAAGAAAGAAAAGAAAGGAGAAAAAAGAAAAGAAAAGAAAAGAAAGAAAAGAAAAGAAAAGAGAAAGAAGTCAATAACAAGGACAGTAGGGCAGAGAGTGGGACATAACATCTGTCTGGGATCATTTTACCTCAGGACCTAAAGTTATGTGCATGGCAAATTTCTTATGGTTTAAGCCATTCTGATTCAAGGTCTTCCCTTCCTTTCTCTTTTCCTTGTTCCTCTCTTCTTTCTTTCTTTCTTTCTTTCTTTCTTTCTTTCTTTCTTTCTTTCTTTCTTCTTTCTTTCTTTCTTTCTTTCTTTCTTTCTTTCTTTCTCTTTCTTTCCTTTTTCCTTTCTTGTTCTTGTTCTTCTCCTTCTCTCCCTCACCCTCCTTCTTCTTCTTCATTGCAAAAACCTTCCTAAGTGATATGGAACTCATCTGTCTGGTTGGACTGAGTGTGTAGAGACCAGACATACTGGTATTGCTGTATTTACTTATATATGTCTTGTCTGCCTTGCTAAACTATTGGCTCTTTGAGGGGAATAAATCCATTTTATCCAGAATTGTCCTATTAGCCTCTTCTCCCAAGTGTCTACCTAATGCCTGCTATGTACTAAGGAATTCCATGAATGTGTGTAGAATTGAATCGAACTGAAGCCTTCAGCTACCTTTCATCTTTTTCTTAACTCTCAATTTATCACTTCTCTTTGTACTTCATGATTTAGTATTTTATTCTATGCTGTTTCTCACATGATTTCCCACTGAAAGTCTCACACTCTCCAAGAGAATGCTAAGGTCCTGGAGAATAGCATCTGAGTTTCATCTCCTATTTCTTTGGTGTCCCATAGGGTTCTCAGCATCTGCAGGGCTCATAAGAGGCATCTAAAAATTCCCTGATGCACTAATCCCCTGAAACTTTACACAGCATGAACTCTACTTAAGTTTATAGCTGTACCCTCTTGCACGTTTGTCCCAGTTCCTTGATGGTGGAAGTTCCCACCTTCTTCTTTACCACCCTCTACTCTAACAAGGCTCAGAGCCGGCATCAATATAAGCTTATGGTTAATAGATGAGAATATTTAAGTATTGTCTTCCCATAGAATACAAACACACAAAGTTATTTTGATGAACTCATGCCCCTCAAGAACTAGAGCAGTAGAGGTGGAAGTAACATAAAAATATACCATTGGGGGTGGGAGGACTGGTGATGATACATGCTAATATCCTCGTTCGGCTGTTGAGACCACTTTGCTACTATCTGTGGGTAGTTTTAAAGCCTGGTTTTCTTTTTCAATCTGCCAGACACTTCTATTTCTAGTTTTGAAGCTCTGCTTCTGGTATGTCCCTCCAGGGCTCCAAAGAATCCTGCAGTCACAACTACTGTCTGCTGAAAGGGTACTTGGCACCTTATTTCCTGTCCTTAAGAAAGTCCTTTGACAAGACAGTCCAGCTGCCTGTGTTTCACATCTTGCCACAATGACTGATATTCAAGAATATAACTCAGCAGTTTAAATTATTTACACTGGCTCCCAACAAACAAACAAGCATGGAAAGGTGAATCCAGAAGCCTATATATTCCTATCCCTTCACTGACACTTTAAACAGTTTCTTTTATCTTGGTGATAGATTTTGGCCCTGGTTATAATACAGTATCTCCCAGAGACATTTTAAAACCTTAAAACCATGAGAAAACAGGAACTGAGTAAGAGTCAACAAATTCGTCCTCATTTATTCCCCCTTATTTTAGATCTCTGAGCGGTCTAGATTCTCTCTCCAAATCTGACGAACGAGTTTTCCCTTTGAAGAACGGTTATGCATTCTCTGCCTTGTTTAGTTTCAACCTGTGTGTGTGAAGGTGGTGGTGGTGAGTTATGTGTGTGTTTATGTGTCAGGAACATCCACAGTATATACAGGGAAATGCCAGGAAGCAGGGCTCTTAAATTTAATCTTCTGTGTCAGTGCTTTATACCCAATGAAAATATCCCAATTTAAGACAACTTTTGACATGTGAGGCAATGTGCTACAGGCCCTAGGGGATAAAAGATGTGTAAGACATATCCAGACCTCCCAGGTATATACTATGGGCTATAGCAATTCAAAAGAGAACCTTTTTTCCCCCCCAAATGGGAAAGTTTTGTATTATAAAAGTAATTCACTGCCACAAAAATTAATATAAATTAGGAATGTATTTAGTAAAAAAGAGTAAAGTTTTCCATTTCTCCATCTCTAATCCCAGAGATAGGCAATATTGAGAATTTTATTGTAGACTTACAGAATTTTTATGCATATAGAAACACTCTTATGTACTAGGATCATATTATACATATTGTGCTCTCACCTATATCCGGACATGTAGATATATCTTATCCTTGTTCTACTTCACACTGGCTGTATGATATTTCATCATATGTGTACACCCTAATGTCTTTTCCTAAACAACAGTTGGATCCAATCTTCAGAGGTTTTTCACTCCATTAGAAGCCGTGTTGTAGTGAACATCTTTGTTTGGGTATTTTTCTGCACATGTTGAAGCACCTTCTTTTTGGGAAGATCAGGGAAGATTTCAGAGAAAAGGTGGAATTTTAGTGGAGCCTGAGGGAGGGAACAGCATGAGCAAAGGTAGGAAGTTCAAAGTATATTCAATTCCTAAATAGACCTCTTTGGGTAAAATGTAGAATGTGTGGTTCGGTCTTGGGCAATTGACTCACCAGAAAAATGTTCAGATAAATGGGGAGTTTGCGAGGGAACACAAGTTCTGTTTTAGATGTTTTGAGTTTGCAGTGGTGCCATGATACCTGAGAAAATCCCACATACATCTGGGAATGCAGGGTGTTGGGTGGACAAGAACGTGTGGGGAGAAGAGAGTGGAAGGCACTGGGCTTTCCAGGAAACACTGGGAAAACTAAGATGCATGGAAGAGACGGCGTGATCCGACAGGGCTTGTTAATTGAGTGGATGTGAAGGAAGTCAGTGAAGGGTACAGGCCTGGTTTCCTCATCCAGGAAATGGGGACCACAGTTCTCGTACCTCAAGGTATTTATAAGCATGAAGCAAAATACAGGCGACCTTTCCATAAGTAACAGTTATTACTAAATTATTTCATTTGGTGATGAATCTTCTCTATAGTCCCCCAAATAACAGTCATCCCAACAGAGCTGTCAGGGTTGCTTGTTTATGGAATGAAGAGTGTGGATTACAGTGACCTTTTCAGAGAGCGACTGTGAAGTCACCAAAGGAGGTTGGCTGTTGTTTTCTCAGTGATTCAGTGGAAACTTAAGAGTTACCTCCAAAGATGTGAATCTGGTCTAAATACTCTGGGGCACTGTCACATCTGTGGTTACTGAGTTCGATTTTCCCTTTTATCTACTTCAATCCCCCTCACCAGATTGCAGAGACTTGTTTTTGCTTTTAGAGCAGAAAGGAAGGATGGGAAGACACACTCCAAATATTTAGTTAGTTTCAAAAGTATGTGTTATTCCAAGCACCTTCAAGTACTAGGTTTCTTGAAATAAGAAACTATCATCTTGCTTTGCCGTGTTCCCTTTGGCAGGAACAATAACCATCCACTTCATGTGCATAACACTCAGCTCTTTGCAGGGAAAGAAAAACAGCCTGATTGCTGGAAGAGCTAAATTCCAGGCTCAGCTGTCTCTGTGTAGCTGGGACGACTTCTCTGGGCTGCATGTGCCTTACCCGTAAAATGAGAGGCTTGAACATGGCATCTCTACGTTCCTTACTTGTAGGATATCACAGCCTGTGTTCACAAACCCCTTGTGAGGTTGGTGGCACTGGATGATGAAGTCTGTTTCTCGGATTTAGGAATGGGAACCCAAGGGGTGAGTGACTTGACTAAACTGAGCACGATTCCCCGTGTCAGAGATGTGCTCAGGACCAGTAACTGCTATCTGATTTCTAGCATGTAACACTGTCTCCTGAAAGTTTCTCTCCTGAGTTTGGCTGGAGAGAGGCTTCTTGAAGGCCAGGTGTCTACCTTCTGTTTGCATGACAACCACATTCTACCACTTGGCAGTGGTACTTAGGTAGACCACCACCTTTCTTCTCTCCTCACACCCTCTTCTCACTCTGGTTCTAGACACACTAAACTGCTTGGAGCTCTTCCTATGGCCCCACTCTCTCTCATCTCTTGCTTTTTGTATAAACTGGATTTAATCTGGGGTCTTGGGAAGCTCTTTTCCCCATTAATCCCTTTTCCTACTTCTCCTTTAAGATTTTATTTTATTGTTTCTTTCTTTCGGAGAGCTCTCCCTGACCCTCCCTCCAAGCTGTGTTAGAGGCAGTTTCTCCGAATTCCATAGTAATCCGCCCTTCCCTAATTGTTTTGTTAATAGGTGAGTGCCTGTTAACTTATGACACAGATAAAAAATATACTTGATGGTTGTCCCAAATTGGGGTGGCTTCAACAAGAGACAAGTTTAATTTTCTATCATTGTAAAGGGAAATTTGGAGACCGGCTGTCCAGAGCTGGTGTAGTAGCTTTACGGTCAAAAGAGACCTAGGTCCTTCAAGTGTTTTGCTCCAGGTATTGCTTATGATTGCAAGATGGCTGCTGGAATGCAAGCTTCACATCCATGAAAGGGGCAGGAACTGAAGAGAACGTCTCCCAGATGAGTCAGTTCCCTTTACGAAACTTTCCCGTAAACTCTACAGGCGTGTCTACTTGCCTATCCTTAGCTGGGGAATGTTGTCATATGGCATCCTGAGCAACGCTGGATGCCTTTGGTGAAGTAGAAAAAGAGAGGAGCTCTTTGGTAGGCAATCATCGTCTCTGTCAGCCGAGCTGCTCAGGATGTGGTAGGCAGTCCATGTCAGTCTGAGCAGGCAAGTACAGAAATGCAAGCATTTAGAGACTTTTATAGCGACTTGACATTTATGTGACATGGTATCAGTCCCCAATGGGCAGGCAAGAAAACAACTGATCCTTCACCACAGAGTTTGGGAAGCCCTGTCTGCCCCAAGTCCTGTCTTCTCTACAAGACTACAAGCATCTCTGCTGTAGTCACTGATCCTACAAGAGGCCTAATGAAAAGATGTGTCATCCCCTACCCTTGGCTGATTTTCTGACTTCCCCTCCCCGGAAGGGATGCCTACTCCCTGGCGTCAACAAGGAGAATTCTTCCATTGTCTCTGTGGTCCTTCACCTTCTTGTCTTCTTTTCCTTCTAATGTCTTTATTAGTTTCCTAGGGTTACTATAGCAAAGTACCCCAAACTGAGTGATGTAAAAGAACAGAAGTACATTCTCTCACATTTTGGAAAGTTGGAAATCAGCAATGAAGATGTCGGCAGAAGCACGCTCCCTCCGAAGCCTCTGGGGAGGATCCATCCCTTCCTCTTCCAGCATCTGGCAGCTTCAGGCATCCCTGGTCTGTGGCCACCTAACTCAGTCCCTCCTCCGCCTTCTCCCCCGTGTTTCCTTGTCTTCACAGAGCATTATCACCTCCATGCATCTCTCTCTTCTTGAAAGGACACCAGTCTTATCAGATTGGCCCACCCTACTCCTGCATGACCCCATGTAACTTTGCTAATTATACCTACAGAGCCTCTATTTCCAAATGAGGCCACATTCTGAAGTGCTGAGGGTTAGGATTTCAGTCCATCCTCTTGGGGGTCACAATTGCATGCATCACATTTCTCTCTTTCTCTCCATCATTATTACTTAATGGAGATTTCAGTACAGGTTTCCAGGATGGAGCTTCTGAGGAGTTCAGGGTGTTTGCTTGGGAGGCCTCTTGGGATTAAGCCCTGTGGGAGTGAAGGGCCAAGGAACGGGACTAGTTGTTCAGAGGAAGCAGCTGGGCTATGAAGCAGGCCCAGGGAGAGCCTGGCTGGGGCTAAGGTGGCCCTTCAGACAGCCCAGAGTGGGGCCCTGATGGTCGCTTGATGGTCGCACCTACTGTGACCAACTGAACCAGAGCGTCCGGAGTTAAGAGGTTTCCCAGGACACATGATTTTCAATGCTTTCAGGCCAACTGGGATGATTGGTCAGCTTTATGCTTCAGCATCAGTTGTAGGATGTGGGTGAGGTAGAGGCTTTCCGCATCTGAGATTGATAACGTCAGGTATGACTGCAAGATCTCCTTTGCTAATGGTGAGGAGACAAATCTCTGAAAAATGAGTCACTAAAAAATTTTCAACAGGAAAGCTACAGGATTTTCATCATCATATTCTTGTTTGCCACCTCTGTTGTGTTAAGGCTACTACATCTCCCCATGGAGCTCCATACACCCAGCCCTCCAGTCCAACCCAGCCCTGGGGACTGTTTGCTGCAGAGCCAGTGAAGAGGCCTCCTGCATTCTCATCCCTCCACCATTGCTCCCAGGAGCACCATGTGGAAGCGCATCCCATTTTCCCCAACAGTTCAGTTTTGCCCATACTCGAGGCTCAACCTCTCTCTCAGGTCAATGTTGAATCCCACTAGTTTCTGGAAATCAATCTCCCTGAAGATGTGACAGGCTCTCTGTCCTTAGACTAGGGCCAGAGAGGCCCTTGCTCTAGGGCCCTGGGATGGTGGACATGGTCCTATTTGCCAAAATACAGTGGTTTTTATAGGGAGGAGAGGGGTACCATTGGAGATACCCCCTCCCACAAGGATGTGCCTTAGGTTACTGTGGGCAATTGCTCTTCCCTAATTAAGTGCAAAGCCCACCCACTGTGAGCTCATCCCCCCTCCCAGGTCTATTCAGAACTGACCTGGCCTTCTCAGCTTGCTTCCCAATCAATAGCCCCAGAAAAGGCAGTTTTATTCACTGAAGTCACAGATCAATGAGACAAGATTTGCATATGAGCTTAGTATATAAATCCTGGGGTGAGGTAATCATTTCTTTTCCCTGCTCTCTCCTAATGTTCCCTCCCTTTCTTGTTTCCTTAGTTCATTTTCCCTTCTGCTCTTTTGTCCTTCTCTTTACTGAGAATGTCCTTTCTTTTTTCTTTTTTTAATTTATTTATTAATGAGAGATAGAGAAAGAAAGAGAGAGAGAGAGAGAGAGAGAGGCAGAGACACAGGCAGAAGGAGAAGCAGGCTCCATGCAGGGAGCCCGACATGGGACTCGATCCCGGGTCTCCAGGATCACACCCTGGGCTGAAGGCAGGCGCTAAACCACCGGGCCACCGGGGCTGGCCGAGAATGTCCTTTCTTTTGAGGCTCCTCCTTTTCCCAACCACTGTCACCCCAGCTAGTGAATGCAGTCCTCTTCTGTGCTCCCTGCTGCCCTGCCTGATGATTATCTGTTAATTTATCTCCTGCCAGCCAACCGAGGGATTCTAGGAGCAACTTGAGGCCAGAGACCCTCTGAGTCTCCAGTGTGTGTCTTGGGGCAGTGCTCCTTCGTGGTGAGTGCTCAGCAGTATATTGAACTTGTGAGTTTTTGGCAACCTCTTCTATCATTCACCTTCCCTAAGTGGTGGACTCCGATCTGGGAGAGAAGACGCTCGTGTTACCACTGTGGTTGGGATTCCCATAACCCAGAGGCCAAGGGGCCACCTGGGGTAATTAAAACCTTTGTCTTGCCTCTGAGCTTCTACAAGTGTTCCCCAACATGCTATCTCACCCCTAGTCTTGAAGAACATGAAAATTCTTGGTGCCCTTCTCTTGATTGAAGGCTCTGGGTGCCTCACTTGGAGGTAGAGGCACCATTTGAACAAATCGGTGCTGGGGGAAGCCCAGAGAACCTGACCACAATAGGTTGCTCAAGGAGATGGTACCCATAGGCTTCTTCTGTTTTTATTTTCTATCTTGCCCCCACATTTGTAATGCTTGCATTATTTCAAAGCAGATACATCTTTCAGGTTTATATCTGACAGCTCTATCATGTTTGCAACTCTTTTACTTCTCTGGGATGTTGAAAAGGAGCACTGGCACATTTGGGGGTCCTCTCCTCAATGTTAGAGTTTTATTTAGAGATAGGTGAGCTTTTCAAATAAGATTGGCATGGATAACAACCAAGACAACTTGCTACATCATTAGAGATCACAAAGGAACCTCTGGTCCCATCTCATAGGTTGGCTGGCTGCTATTAGAGGCCTTGGGGGCTTTGTCCTTATTACCTGTAACAGTGGTCTCTGCTGACATCCCTGGAGCCTGTTACAATGTGTCTCCACACACAATCCTCAACAAGCCAGTGCTCATGAGGTCAGTTGTAATTATGTCCTCTGCGTATGAGTGAATTGAGGGTCTGGGTGTTATGTAACTCACCCACGGTTCCATAAGCAGGAAGTACCTTCTAGTGCTCAAACCCAAACCCTCCATTGTTGTGGTTGCCTAAGATTTTATTTATTTATTCATGGGAGACACAGAGAGAGAGGCAGAGACACAGGCAGAGGGAGAAGCAGGCTTCCCATGGGGAGCCCGATGCGGCACTCGATCCTAGCATTCTGGGATCACGACCTGAGCCAAAAGCAGATGTTCCACCACTGAGCCACCCAGGTGCCCCAAAACTCTTCATTGTTAAATTCCTCCATCTTCTCATTGTGCCTCATTGTTCAGATACGAGGACCCTTCCCACATGGTTATTAACATTACGGGAAGGTGCTTGGCCTGAGTCACCAGTGGCTCTCCTGGTGGCTGCCAGTGACTAGTTGACAGTGTAGGAATCGTACCCCACACCGTCCACTGTGCCAGGAACAGGAAGTCTGCCCCTTGGCAGAGGATGTGGAAATGGCTCAGCCTCCCGGCCACCAGGACCTGTTGATAGGACCACCTTGAAATTGTTCAAATCTCTCCTTTTTCCTCTGCACCTGTTCTCTCCGCCTGAGCCTCTCAGCAACACCCTCCCCCCGCCGCCCTCTCCTTCCTGCTCTCCAACCCGTACCAGAGCCCATTAATATCTGTTGTCTTGGTCAAAAATATTGTGCAGTTACTCTTCTGTCCCAACCTTTGCTGAAAAAGAATCTGGTTAATTAACATTGATTACAATCCACCAACTGAAAGTAAAAATCAATGGCCAGGGTCCCTAATTTGAATGCACTTCTCTCTTCTTATCTCTCGTGAGAAAGAAAGAGACACAGAGAGCGTGAGAAGGAGAAGAGGTGAGAGGAGAGAGGGTATTTTTTTAAGCAGTCCAATTTCCAGGGTCCCCAGTGAGGGCCGTGAGGGACGCGCTGGTCCTTAGATCTTGCCCACTCTGCTTCGGTGTGGCCATTTCTCAGCGTGACGTCTAATTGCTGCAAATAGCCATCCTGCACATTTGGGCCTTGTTCATAGCTCCCTACTTTATTGAGAGAGGAGCGATAGTATTGATTCTGGATGGCCAGGGAGAATGCCAGAGAATATTAGTAAGGAGCGGAGAGAACACAGTACATAAACTTTTATGACACCATGTCAAGCTGGATTGTGAAGACATAAATGAAAAGGACAACACGGTCTGTAATTACCACAAGCGCACATCTTCCATCTGCCTGGGAAGGCCGCCCAGGCTGGCCAGGGCAAGTTGCAGAAGGGGTTGAATTTTCTGGCTCACAGAAACAGTGGTCCAGGGTTGTTTCTCCTCGTTGTTGAGAAAGAATATATGGGACACATAAAAGCACTTCTTGTTTTGTGGCACAGGATGGCCTTAAGGAAAGTGTGTGAGTTCTAATATCAGGGCTCTACTTACTGCTCGCCATGTGATGCTGAGCCAGTCACTTAACCTCTCTGGGCCCCACTTCCCTCGGGAAATACTAATAGCTATTTTGCAGGACTAGTATGAGGATTAAATGAGATAATGCACACAAACATTTTGCATGGCGCCTGGAAAATAATTGGCTCTCAGCGGGTAACAGATATTACACCATTATTATTCATTTCTTTTTGATGCAGGAAATATTTATGGAGTGTTCGCTCCGTGCCAGCGCTGTGCTAGATGCTGAGGATGGAGGGATGCCCCACACTCATGGATCTCACAGCTCTGGGAGTGAGACAGACATTAATCAATTATTGACTCAAATAAATGTGAAAGTACTCCTGTGCCAGGAGCTGGGCAGGAAAGACTTGAGGCTCTATGACGGGATTTCTATTGTTCCCTTTTTTTTCAATAATCACGCTTATTTGTTTATTGCCTGTCTCTTCCAGTGTAAGGTAAGTTCCCTCAGGACAGAGGCTTGATCTATTTTCTTTGCTGCTCTATATTCAGTGCCTAGAATAGTGAGTGACACATAGTAGGCACTCAGTAAATATTTCCTAAGTGAATGAATAGGATGTACTTAGGGTACAGAGGAAGAATTCGTGCCTGACTTTTTTTTTTTAAGATTTTATTTATTTAATTATTTTTAAAGATTTTATTTACTCATTCATTTGAGACACAAAGACATGGAGAGAGAGGCAGAGACATAGGCAGAGGGAGAAGCAGACTCTATGCAGGGAGCCTGATGTGGCACTCGATCCCAGGACTCCAGGATCATGCCCTAAGCCGAAGGCAGGTGCTAAACCACTGAGCCACCCAGGGATCCCTAAGATTTTATTTATTTATTCATGAGAGACACACACAGAGAGAGGCAGAGACATACACAGAGGGAGAAGCAGGCTCCTTATGCTGAACTCGATCCCAGGACCCCAGGACCACAACCTGAGCCAAAGGTAGATGCTCAACCACTGAGCCACCCAGACCCTGCCATATCTGACTTTTAAGAGCTTATGGTCAAATGCGGTACAGAAGAAATGCATAACAGTTAAGACTCATTGGAGTTATTAGCAGGTTGAACTATAAAACCACAGCTCACCTTAAACCTTAAGAGCTCTCTTTACATAGACACTGGCATCCCCCGCCAGCATGGGGTTTGGTGTCAGATTGTTAGCCTGTCATGAGAAATTATGAAAGGAAATGGAAGGACAAGGAAACTGGTTGGTCTCCCTGAGTTTGGCGGCTGTAGTTCACACAATGTGAGTGTGATAGGCTGGCTGATTAACCAACAATACCCCATCTCAGCAGTGAGGTCAGCGGAGGAGCTCGGCTCCATGCAGTATCCAGTATCCGTGCCTGTCAGGTCTTGGGTCCTCTACGGGAGTCTCTACATCCCACTGACAGGCAAAGGAAGAGAGATCTAGAATCTAGTTAGTAAAGCATTCCCACTCCTATTGCATCAATCTGGAGGTGGCCAAGTGGCTGTGGCTCGTGTTGCACTGGCCAGACATGCCACATGGCCACAGGTAGGTGCTGGTGGATTGGGGACTGTAGACAAGACGTGTGTCCAAGAGGAGGAGTTGGTGGGTGCCATATGTCTCTACCACTGTGAATTCAGCAAATACTTAGGGAGACATCGATGTGTGTCCAACACAGGGATCCAAGATGGCCAGCGCCCTCCAGGATGTCGCCATCTAGTGGGAAAAACGTGGACATAACAAATGAAAGGCAGATCTTAAGGGCTGTGCTTAGGGGGACTGTAAAGGCAAGGGAATATGGAAGAAGGAGGGGTTAATTCCACAGATTGTGGGATTATGGGACAGTTTCAATGGAGACAGATCAGAGGGAGGGTCACACTCCAATGCGGTGGAGATGGCTAACTGTACGCCAGAGACTTGTGTCCCCCCTCCTGTGGTGCAGACTTGTGGCTGGTAAGCAGCTGTCCAGCTGGAGTGTCCATTTCACAGCCTTCCATGCAGGTAGGTGAGGCCTGGGGCTAGTTCTCAACAGTGAAACATGAGCCAAAGGATGATGACTATCTCCGAGCCAAGTCAGTAAAGAAAAAGGTGTTCTTTCTCCATCCTCTCCTTCTCCATCCATTGGCTAAACATTGATGCATAGGGTCATGTTGTAAGCCTTATTTGGGGATGAACTTCTTTGGGGATGGCAGTTCTGCTGACGTAGACCTACCTTGGAGTTCATGTGAATGAGAAGGAACGGAACCACCATTGAGTTAAGGTATTATACAGCTTGGGACTATTTGTTACAGACATTAGGTGGCTTAATAGAGGTGACAAATAGGGGGAGAGTCTGGCAGTAGCCATGGGACTTTCCAGGTGTAGGAAATAGTGAAAGCAAAGCTCAGAGGCAAGAACATAAAGAGTGTGTTCAATCTTGTACATTGTTAGTGGGAGGGTAAAATGGTACAACCATCCTGGAAAACAGCTTAACGGCACCTAACACACTGAACAATGCACCCATCCTTATGTTCCAGCAATTCCATGCTTGGATAGTTACCTAAGAGAAATGAAAATAAATGTTCACAATAAGACTTGTGCTGGAGTGTTCATAGTAGCTTTATTTGTAATGGCAAAAACTGCCAACAGGCCAAGTATCTGCCAACAGGTGATGGAATAAAAACATTGTGGCAAATTCACACTATGGAATAATGAACAAATAAAGGATAAATTACGAATATGCATGATAGCATGTCTTAATATCAAAACATTATGTAATACAGAGGAAGCCAAACTCAGAAGAGTACATACTATGTGATTCCTTTATATAAAGTTCAAGGCAGGCAAACTAATCTATGGAGACAGAAATCAAGAAAGTGGTTGCCTACAGTGGGGAGAATTGACCATAAGAGGACGTGAGGGAAATTTCTGAGTTACAGACACATTGAGGGCTTGGTAATATGATTGTGTACATTTATCAAAACTCATCAGATGGTACCCTGAGGATCTGTGTACTTCACTGCATTTTACTTTAGTATTAATTGAACAAACAAGAACGTGTTCAGGGAAAATAAATGGATAATTGTGATTAGGGCATGAGATTCCTGATGGAGGGGAGTAGGGATAGCATGTAGGATTGGTATAGAGTTTGGGGCATCTAATGCCACAGCAGTGTGGATATTATTACCTAAATGATGGGAGCCACCCACGGCTTTCGATCAGGGGACAAGCAAGTCCAGGTGAGAGTTTTGGGGATGGAAGTGGTGGGAGAGAGTAAGAGGACAAGTTGTGTTAGAGGCAAGGGCCCCTGTAAGTTATGCACAGACTGGCATTTCCCTATGCACCAATGCAAAGGCCAGCCCAGGGAGACAGCTGGGGACCTAGGAGCTGTGTTTGCCAAAGGTCGAATCGTGAAACAAACAGTTTCTTTCATACAGAGAGTATTTTAATCTCTATGACTCTATAGTAAGATCAGGCCACGTGTTATGATTGGAAATGATTTCTATTATTAGTTACTATTACTACTCTTGGACTTTTGCGTGCCAAGGCTTGGGAGGAGCTGGGCAGGACCCAGGGAAAGAAATGGTCTGTGAAGTTTGCATTTTCCAGAGCTCAGCAGACAGGCACTCCGGCTTGCAGCTAGTCATTTCATGCTTATCCACTCACACCTCGGGCTGTGGTCTTCAGTTTGCGTCAGAAGCACCAAGAGCCTGGAACTGGTGATGGTGGGACCACAGGGCACAGGCTCAGACAGTGAACGGTGGCTCAGACCCACTGCGGAGCTGCCTGCGTGTTTCACAAGTATCCTGGGAAGGACTGTGGCAGAAATGCCTCCACGTCATCCTGGGGTAGCACGGAGGTGAACCTCACAGATTTCTGGAAGGCTCAGGAAAGCTTTTGGATCTACACTTCAGCTTAGAAAACTCTTGTTTGTTAAGCATTTCATAGATCCTCTTGGAGTGTGTGCTGTGTGTCGGCTCTAGGACACCTCTCGGTAAGAAAGAGGAGGCCCCCTTTGCCTCTTCTGTGCCGTGCCCATTGCCCAGCACCATTTCCTGTCTTGGGTATTTTCCAAGGCAGCACTGAATTTACATACTTTTATCCTTTTCGGTAAAGATGATTCATGAAATGTCAAACCACATGTGACCTTATTTTAGTACTGTTGTCAGATTTTTCTTTCGAACGTATCCAGAGGTCAGAATGACAAAATCCCTTGTTAGTCTATGAAACAGTCTTGAAAGTAGTAGTAACTGTAGTTGTAATGTACACAGCAGGTGCTCAATAAGTGCTTAAAATGTGCCTAAGGAAGTCACTCGGGACCCTTAGTAAGTTAAAGGCAGGCAGCTGCTTCCCAGGGTCCTGGTCATCATGGCTGGGACTCCCTGGGAGCTTCCACCCGACGGCAGACTGCGGGTGTTTAGCAATTTCATGGTATGAGTTCCTACTGAATTGTTGCAATGTTTGCAGTCCCATGGTGACAAGGGTCTCTCAGTGGCTGTGGGGGGCCCTCATTTAGTCCGCCAGCTGTCTTAAATGCACAATACTCATCAGGTTAAGAGTTCTTCAGGGGATCCTTGCTCTGCCCTGAACAGCAGTGGCTTGGACACGAGGAATCAATCTTCCTAGAAGCTGCAGATGGTCAGACTTCCAGACTTCCCTGAAGGCAGGACTGATTACCAAAGATAACTGGCCTCCTCTGGCAGGGAGACCTGTTTCCCATCCTGGGCCAATCTGTGGACCTCAGAACCCTTGCCATACATGGGCCTTTGTCATGAAGAATCAGCAAAGCAGAGTGCAAAGGGCTGGAGGCAGACAGGTCTAGGTTTGAATCCCGGCTCTGCAACTTGCTAGTGATGACACGTGGTCCATTCACCGATAAGCCTCAGTTTCCTTATCAATAAAGGGAGAAGAGTAGTGGCTACTCATATTAATCAGAATAAGTACTGCCAGGTACCACACGCGGCACCTTGAATATCAGAGTTCTATCATGAGAAAAGTTTATTTCTCATTCACACACAGT